>NC_140585.1:707138828-707786685 GCF_964204655.1 Triturus cristatus
ACTGGCTGGGCCGCTGCTGACAGAGGGCTTGCAGCCTGTTCAGTCTGGGTGTGGTGATGAGGTTGGCACTGGAGTGATCGAATAAGCCAGTGACCATGGGGAGTGAGTGACAAAGAAGGAGTATGGGTGTAGTGATGTGAGAAAGAACAAAGCAATGCCCTAAACACTCACTATTCTTTTTAAAGAATCACTTATTCCTAAAGTTGCTTTCAGAACTGAAATTCTCTTTGATTAAAGGCGTTACTCAAGTCGGATTTAAAAGACTTGACCAAGCATTTAATAAAGCAGATCTCTGGCTTTCCCACAGAAAAGACACATACAATTTAATTTCAATCACAAAATGTTAGACTGCTTCATAAACCAATGCATGCCGCTTTGGCTCAGTGGGATATGGTGCTGTGCTAACAATGCCAAAGCTATAGGTCCAAACTGTACTGGCCAGGAATGAATTAAGCTTTTTAATAAAACTATTTGCATCCCATTATGTTACACAAATGTATAATTGCCAATTATATTACATCTTTGTTAAACTTACCTATTTTGCAACAGCCATTCTGCCTTTACACGGCCACCCTATGCCTTTTAATCAGTCCAGCATTCAGTGGCACTTTCTGTACACATGTAGAGAAACCAGCATTGGCTACCCTTTTGGTACTGCCAAAGCTTGTTTTTTTGTCACAGTATGCAGAAACGTTTATTGAGGAGGGGATGCTGCTGGCCTCTCGTTAATCTGGAAAAAAAGCTTTGGGTAAAACCAAAAATATTTCTTGGTCTCAAAAACCTCACATTGCCAAAGGGATCCCTTCTACTGAAGGAAACTACTTTGTGTGTAGATGTGAAAGGGCAGAATGCAGTCACTCACAGTGAAGTTAGCCAATGGCTCAAGTGGGCTGATTCGTTGCCCGAGGTGTATGCTGTAGTTGGCGGAAGAAAAATGTGGAAGATACAATAACAGACCAATCCATTAAGAGAGCTCGCTCAAAGTCCCTATAAGTATACTACAAGTATCTTACACATAACATTTTTGTAAAATCAAAAGGTCTAGGCTAATGCTAGACCTAACAAAAATGACAAGTTCTAGCATTGTCTAAAAGTGGCTGCCCAAGACTGTCTCAGCCCACCCTCCCAGCGAGTACAGCCAAGGGAGGTTCGCTTGTACTGCAGTCCACTCTTTGAAATGCATTTAGCATGTTATCAGCCATAACAATTCTTTATACTTTCAAATAAACATTTAAATGTAGCTGTTCACATCCTGAGGCATGGAGAGACTGGCATCTCCCTCTTCCATGATTTCTGCACCCTGCTGGGCCACTACTTGAGACAGGCACTCCCAGTACTGTTGGCAACGGGTGCAATGCTTGGACCTGAGGAAAAGCGTTTGCAGCAGTGAGCAAAAACTGAGAGGGGCAGAGGGTGCATCTTGCAACAAGAGAAGAGAGGGAAAGAGACAACAAAAATAAGAAGGAGAGAAAGCAGTAGAACAAAAGAGAAAAGGGGTGCACTTTTATGATATTATTTGGGTTAATATCTGTAATGTCCCAGAGCAGGGGTGTTCCAGTTAACCACCCCAGCTCTGAGGGCCTTTTTGCTTGTGCCCGCGGTCATGTTAACACAAAGCATAAAACAACACAATTGGATCCACAAACGACAGTTCCTCTCCCAACGGGAAAGACGTGTAAGCCTCTGGTTTTTGCGCCACCCCGACCATGAATGCTGGCATCCCAATCAGGAACGCTGGCATCACTTGGGCCTAGGAATCCTCCTTGACTAGGAAAGCCATGGACATATCAATATGGCAATGTGGTCAGCTTGTCCAGTGCTGCCACCCGCCTGCCGCCTCCCCTAGAGTCATGGCGGCCCCACCGCTATTCAGCCCCTTGCCTTGCCTTCTGAGTGGGCCGACTGGCAGCAACCAAGCCAGCACACTCAGCATGGGCCCCAGAGGGCCCCTTCCTCACAGTCAAGCTCCGTTGTGCCGGTGCCTCATCCTTACCTCTACACCATCAGGCAGGCCCACAATCAGCAGCGCTACCTGCATCCGATTTCACTGTAGCCCCGCAAATCCCTCCAAGCGTCAAGGCAGACTATGGCCCTCAGTGCCCAGCGTTGACAAGCCACACCCCCAAGAGTTTGGCTCTGAAAAGTGTGTGCACCACCAGACTGCCTCACTGCAATGGTATAACAAAACTTGAAGGGGGCCCCCTGGAGCTTGGCCCCCCCCCCCGCACCATGGGGGCTGCGGGGGCCTGTGTTACGCCCCTGCCTACCATAGGAGCAACTTATATGTATAAAAAAGTAAGGCAAGGGCCTGGCTACAGGGTTATTTTGCCATGTCGACATGGCAGTTAAAAAGCTGCGCACACAGACTTCAATGGCCGACCTGAGACATGTTTAAAGTGCTACTTCGGTGGATGGTACAGTGCTGCTGGACCACTAGTAGCATTTAATTTACAGGTCGTGAGCACAGATAGTGCCACTTTACTGGGGACTTACAAATAAATTAAATAAGCCATTTGGGTATAAGTCAACTCTACCATGTTGAAAGGACAGAGCACAAGCACTTTAGCACTGGTTAGCATTTGTAAAGTGTGAAGGGTCCTAAAAGCCAACAAAGTCAGGTTCAGAAAACAGAAGGGCGAAGGTAAAATGTTTAGGGATGACACTGAAGAAAGTCCAACATATGTTATATCCCTAAATAAAACAACACATATTCTGCAGTCTTTACCAAACATTTACCAAGCAAATGTTTGTCTAACACTTTTTAAGGGCTTCCAGATAGTAAGGAATAGTAGGATATTATAATTTACTAAACGGTTTGTAATCAGCCATTCAAAGGAACTGAAAGGTTTGGTCAAAGAGGGTTGTTTTTTGCATAATTCTGTGACTAAATGTTTAAAAGATATTTTGCAATATCTGCAACACATTGCCTATCATAAATTCAAATGCATTTTTCCAAGGCAACAAAGCAATCTTAAGGTTTAATTGTTGTTGTTTCAGTGGTCTGTTTTTGTACATTTTTTAAACCAATTGAGTGAATTTACATATTTTTGAATGACAATAAATCTGGTGTTCTGAAAGTAAGGTAAAGATAAACAATATCAGCAAGACATAGACAAAGTTTGACAAAATACTAACGAAACAGTTCCCAAATGTTGAAGTGGTGTTTTAACTGTTATGTTGACTGAAAATATACTGTTTGAAATTCATTTACATTATGTTCAGATAAGATTATTAGTAAATCTAACCAAACCCACATCAATACAGTCATGTTATTATTTTTCAAATTTCATACATTTCATTGCACACAAATAGAAAGGTTAATAGACAGGTTAATTACAACACAGAATATTATGAAAAAGCTCAGATGGACCACATTTCTGGACACCATGCTCAAAACTCTGGTGCTCTTAAGTGAATATGCAAATAATGCACTTACTGCCTGTTTGCTGCCCAGACTCTTCCACCAGGTGAGTGTTGAGGATCAGCTAGGCTGCTCTCAGGACCATCCTGTACAGTGATGTCATGCATGGTTGCTGATGGGTGGAAGGACATAACCAGAACGCCCAGGACCTTAATCCTGACCCAACAACGAAGGACCTCCCAGCACTTGTGGCAAAACGTCCCCCACTTGGTGTGCGTCCCACTGCACTGCAGCGAGTGACGATGCCTATCTACATTTTAGCCCATCCTGCATTGCTTAGCTGGGTCTCTGGTTCCCTATAAAGTTTGGAGTGAGGGTACCTTTGGGGGAACCTCTCACAAATGATCTCTAATTCTTCTTTTGTGAACTGGGGAGCCTCTCATTCTGTTCATCAGACATATCAGGTTTTAAAAAACATAAAGGCACACCAGGATAAAGGAGGCTAGTTTTGTGGTGTTGAAAGGATAGCTCATTGTGAACTCATAATGGCTGGCTTCCTCTTCCTGTATGTAATGTCCTGTTTGCAGTTGGTGGATACCTCCACTCGACTGCAGAGATCTCTGCCCCGCATGTGGGGAGGAGACTTTGCATGCTGGAGTGAACCCTCTTCATGCGGAGGAGATACCTCCACATGGGAGACGAAGACCTCTGCCTGTAGAGAAAGTCCAAAACAATTTGTAGGATCACAAAAATAACAGTGATTGCTAGTGTGTGTATTACAAGTATTGAAAGTAAGGTTTTTATTATTTTAGTTCTAAAACATGCAAGCACTATGTTAGAGTTTGTAATTAAGTATTGTTAATGACAGGTGTTTTTAAAATCTTTTTGACTAGAAAATAGCATGTTTACTGAGGGCATTATGTAAATTGAACAGAGATGTCTCAGGATCGTGTGGTAGTCAACCCCTCATCATTGACAAGAGACTGTCCAACCACATAAATGCAGCAACCAAAATAGCAGCTCAAGACAAAATATGAGTTAACTAGTCAATCTTGCACCTTAATGCACTAACCTCTGTTCTGTATGTACCCCACCTCTGGTATCTGGATGTGGGCGTAGATCAGGGTAAAGATTTATATGTAAGTCCTGTCGCATGAAATGTTGTTTAACATGCAAGAGGCTCCAACAACCTTAGCCGCAGCTTCTGAGAAGTACACCAGCACACTCCGCCCCCTTGGGGTCAAGACATCTGATCCAAAAAGTGCATTCAATAATGGTTCATGTACGGTATGTATGTGTGCTTATTGTACCTGTGCATGCTAAGGTGATGAGGCTGGATATCTGTAAGGTATGATGAAATTGGGGGAGAGAGCATACCCACCATCACCTACAACAAGGACGTGAAATGTTAAAAAGGGGCCTCTATTCTCACTGTAATACATTGAGCTGTAGTATGTTTAAGATGCCACTCTCACATGCACATGTAGCCCTACATGAGTCACATGTCATCGAAATCCCCATCAACCAACCGAAATGTATGAGGTGACTGATGGAAGATGGATCTGTTGTATGGGCATTTAGCAAAGGCAGCGTACACTTCATTGAACTTACTGATGGCATCACGGACCGGACGGCTTGATGCTGATGGAGTGACAGCGGTCTGTTATGGAAAAGATGTGCAGTTTGGTGAGGTGACTGGAGTGCCACATTGGTGCATCATTGGCACTTAGCACACAAAGTAAGTGGCCCAAGGCATAACATTCCCTTGCCACTCTTTGCCTTTCCACCACTGTGGCATGGCGATAAACTGGTGCTCTCTTCTTTTGATGTATCACAGTGCCTGATGCCAGCATTGAGATTGGCTTGCCTGTGACAGGCCAACATTGTCAGAACCTACCTTCTGGAAAGATCCAGTGGCTATGAAATGGAGTGCAGCTAGTATTTTAACACAGGGAGGGATAGCCTGGGGCAGGGTTTAGGTGAAACACTCTCCTACTGCCAGTCTGCAACCATGTTAAAGATAACATCAGGTGAAGAAGCTCTTCCCTGGACATCCCATAGATGTTAATCCTTTGCCTGTAAATCCTCCCTCACCCCCTCCAATGATTATTCCTGAAAATGAGAGGTAAAATAACAAACATGTTCACCAACATAGTGAAGGTAGAAAAAGTTGTTTGGTGTGAGTCAATTTCTTACGTGGTCAGCCTGGTTGTAGTTAGTTGGTGTAGAAATATGTTTCAACTTTAAATCTGTGGCGGAGTTCAGAACATTTGCTCATTGCATTGCCAGGTGTGTTAGAAGATTTGGAAGCCTTGTTATAAAGTTCAACATGATTACCGTTTGATAAAAAATGGTTGTTTATAAAAAATACCTTATAATAAGATTACACAGAATTTATAAAATTATTATATTGTAAACAGTAAAACCTTTTATTTTTGTATTATTTGTATAGCTACTTGATGGCTCCATTATTTCCTATGGGAAAGTATTGCTGCACCAGTCGTTTGGCCTTGCAGGGTGCTAGACATAATAAAAGGCTAAGCTGGACTACTTTTTTGGGGTCCTTTTTGGCTGGAGTAACTTTAAAAGTGCAATTACTTACTGATTTGTGGGTGGTTATTTGTCCCTCCCTAAAATCCTCCTTACCATTTCTTAACACCTACCAATTAGTAGTAATTATCCCCCATTTCTCAGCCATTCCCATGTGTCTTTCTCACAGTTCCTAAAAAAAAACCACAAGTGAGCGGAGATCTCAGCAGTCGGGGAGGAAAGATACGAGCAGCAGCGGTGGAGACCACTGCAGATAGGTTCATAACATCATTTGTTAGCACATGAGTAGTACTATTGAAGTACTACTAAGCATGCTACAAAGTCCAGTTTGTGAATAGCCCAACTTGTTTTTATTATTTTGTTTCCATTCAGCAAATCACTGCAGTCTGCAGTGTGGAAATTGCAGTGTTTGTTTTCTTTTATTAGACAAATTTAGACTAATACACTTGATAGCAAATATTTGCAAAAACGAAATCACAGAAATGTACACATGCTCTTCAGTGTAGCAAGAAGGATAGGGCCGCTCAAAAAGAGCCGTATGCCAGTTGTAGAGCGAGGCAGTTATTGATTGACAGTACTGCATGTTTTTGATTTTACCAAAGAACTTAAGATGTTCATTGCAACGAAGACAAGGATTGGATGGCACAGAAACTGAAGTCTCCCATTACCTACTCGTGATGCTTTTCCAAGGGGAGATCTAGAATTAAATACGTCAGCACTCCACTCCTTTCCCCACCTCAAAAAAACCTTAATTTGCAGAAGGGCTAAGTGTTAAGTGATCATGGATCCTGAATATCCCCAGCGCAACCAAGCATCCACCCACCTGTCCATCGTCACTTTTACTCCCTCTGTCCAACTCCTGCCTGTGTGTATCTTGCCTTTGTGTTGTCTGACGTCATGTGTGTTGTGTTTGGCTCTATGTGGGCTGTAGTTGTGAGAATGTGAGTTTCTGTGTGTTGGTCTATGTTCACAGGCACCTTGATATCTGTTGGTCTGTGTGCTGAGGTGGCGGTATCCCTGATGGATTGTTTTCACGTCTGTACCCTTGATTGGACGTGGAGTACCTGCATATCCATTAGTCTGTATGCTTTGGTGCATGTGTATCTGGTGGTGTGTTTGAGTGGGTGTTGGTAGACCTGTTGGTGTATGTGTGTGTGTGGGGGGCAAATTTAGCCCACACTGTGATGTGACTGGTCCTCACTGTGTTGGTAAACCCAGACAAGCTCCACCTCTGTCAGGACCAGCACGCTCTGAGGACCGGACCTCATGTAGTGTTTAGGTATTTTCGAAGGGGTGAGTGTGTGTGTGTGTGTGTGTGTGTATGTGTGTGTGTGTCTTCTTCACTGTGCTTTACATAACATAAAAAATGCAAGATTCCGACATGTTTACATAGATGTGAATATGCATCTGATACCGAGCATCTACTATCAGTGTCGCACACTTGCAGAACGCAAGGAGAAGCCCGCTGGAGCTGCAAAGAGCAGTCTACAATTCTACGTGTGTTTTCTAAAATCATATTAGCTTTTGATGGATGAATGAAACTACAAGAATAACCGCAAAAAACGAATCAGCTGTTGGAAGTTTCAAACTTGAAATGCTTTAAATTCTGTTTTTCTTCTCACTTCTGCCACTGGAAGTTTATCTCCTTTCCAAGGTCTGCAATATTAAAATAAGAAACACATCAGAAAAAAATATTGACTCTCAAACACAACTCACATGATTTTGGTATCAGCAATGGAAGCAAACTATGTTTACATTTACTGTCATTGCTTAGTGTTGACCTCCTGCACTCCTGGCATCTAAATATTTCGAAATCTGCCGCCTTCTTTCATCTACACATGTGATGCATTTAGTAGTGAAGGATCATGGCTTCATAAGGCAGTAAGATTTACGAGGCTTCTACTGTTTGAAGGCTGCACACAGATGGACACAATCAGGACAAAATGGCCACTCTGGAAATCATTATCCATTCAAGTCCCAGAGCTTACATTTATATGCTGCATTCTGAGAAAACAAACAAACTAGACTTCTGTAGATGTTATTAAGGTACTTCGCCTTCACCACAAGAATGAGATATACTCGGAAGGTAATATCTTTCGCACAACATCCCTCAACCATGAGGATTTAGGGGCATATTTACAAGGAGGCGATAATAAACTATCGCCGCTTTTGCGGCCGTTTTCAGCCGAAAAGCGGCGATAATTTTATCGCCTAATTAGCAAGGCCACGCTAACGCGTGACACCTTGCTTTAGCGTCGGGATCCCTAACGCCCAGCTTTGCATCTCTAATGAGATGCAAAGTGGGCGTTCCTGACCTGACATGATAGGAGAAATGTCGCTAAGCGACATTTCTCCTATCATCAAGCCCCACGCTATGAAGCATAGTGGCAGGAAAAGTAGTGATAACCCCTGTTATCGCTACTTTCCTTACGCCTGCTTCAGGACTGACTTAGCCATGATATCCTATGGAAGGTGGATATCATGGCTAAGTTTTTGAGTCCCTATCAACAAGCTAAAGTGAGATCATCGCTGGGTTTCCAGCGATAATCTCACGTTAGGCAGTTAGCGTGAGGATTGTTATCGCTTTTGAGATAAGCGTTGCTAATAGCACGCTATCTCAGCGATAAAAATCCACGCTAGTCGGCGATAATTATCCTAGCGCTAAGTGCGCTTAGCGATAATTATCGCCGGTTGTTGTTGATATGCCCCTTAGTTTCTTACCCGCAGGTAGTCTAGTGCTTAATTTGAACAGGGGATGCTGATGTGGCCCATCGGCAATCATTTTTAGGGACCGGGATTTATTTTAATCACCAGACTTTTACCCAGAAAGGACAGAGGAAGGAGGGTAAGGGAGGAAGATAATTACGGAATAACAGTGACAAAGGGAAAATTAGAGATGAAAAGTAACTTGCATGAATGAAAGAAAGGGGCAGAAAGTGCTGCATGGTCAATAAAAGAGGTATGAGTAGGAATCAAGACAAGGTAGCCTTGATTAGGGCCTCATTTATGAAGCCCCTTGCTATGCAGGACCATCACTATTAGTGACGTTCCATGGCATAGGAGCCTGCTCCTTATTTACGAGGCAGCACTAAGCCAATTTTATGGGATTAAAATCATTCCCTTTAACACAGTGTCCTGTCTTAAAGGGGAGTGCAATGGGTGCTGCTGGGGGCGTTCCAGGAATATCCATGACTTTTTGACACTGTTCCCAGATTTACGAGAAATCATAAATCTGAGGTAACACCAAAAACTTTCGCCCCAGGGGAGCTGTAAGGGAGGCACAACGAGGAGAAATATCTTTATTTCTTCTTGTGTTCCTTTTTCTATGTGTGCTGCAGAAAGCTGCATTCTACAGCACACATAGAAAGAGGAAAAAGCCTCTAGTGATTGTTTTTGTGCAGGAAGATTTCCCTTCCTGCACAAAAATAATCATACCTGCAACGCAGTCACCCTTGCACCATGGTGCAAAGGTGCCTGCGTTGGCGCACGGCAGCCCATAGTGCGCCGGCGCAGTGGAAAAGGACGGAAGTGCACCATATCTGATAGATACCGTGCATTCCTGCCCTTTTCTTTTGCTGTAGGGCAGCACAGCAGGAAGCCTGCAGCACTGCCCTACGGCAAAACCTCACAAATGAGCCCCTACTATTTGGAAACGCTAACATTCTGCAGTGCTGGTCACGGACTTCTGAGAAAAACTTTGGGCCAATGCACTTTTTATTTTACAAATTAAACAGTGGCACAAACATGATGACAGCTGCAATTTGAATTTTTAAAGCAGATTCACTGTAAATTAATATGCACTTTGCTGACAGGGTGAATTTTTCTTCATGAAAGGACTGATATACAGCAAATATTTTCGTTTGGATGAAGTGAGCTTTATGTATAACTGACGTGGTTATGCATACATATTGTAAGAAATGGAACAACAAATATTGGCAATGCTAATAGGTCTAGCTGACGCTAATAGGTCTGACTAATATATGAATGTTCCTACCATCAAGATTCACACTTGCGTGTGGAGAGGGTCGAGAGAATTTAATGCGAACCGCATGATACTGTCTTCCTATCTAGAACTCAATTTCCATTAACGTATCCTACCACCTCGTCCTCCATGTCCCAAGACAAAGTTGTCTTCCTGCCTGGAGAGTACAGTTAATGGTTATTTTATGGACCCTCAAACCTCCATTGGTGTCATTCTTCACCATCAGGTCACACCCTGGTCCCTAAAAAACAGGGTGGGCTCAACCATGTTCCAGGGATCAAAAATATCCAATGGACACCTCTATTTCTGCTTCTTTTGGGTGCCATTGGCATGGTTAAAACCTACTAGTAGGGTGCAGTTGGGGTTACTACCCCGGTGCCCTAGCTATGTGTCCACATGTTTCAGCCCTTATAAATGGCCTTATCAGTGGCTTTCATCAAGACTACTGCTACTCAATGCCCTGTGTTTTCTAAGTAGTATTTCTGCTGTCTGTCCTATTGTGTTAGATTAGTGAACAGTCAGTCACTTTTAGCAAAATAGACACACATACAACATTCAACAATTGTTGAGACAGGCTATCTTGACTGCCCCCATTGGAAGGGCATATATCAGTGGCCTCACTGGCATATAGTCATAGTAACCCACATACCGGCCCTACAGTGGCAGACCTGAGCCATGTTTAAAGGGCTACTGAGTGGGTGGTCCAATCAGTGCTGCAGGCCCACTAGTAGTATTTTATTTAGAGGCCCTGGGCACATTTAGTGCACTTTACTAGGGCCATATAAGTAAATTAAATATGCCAGTTGTGGATAAGCAAATGTTGCCATTTTTAGAGTACAGAGCAAATGCACGTTAGCACTGGTAATGAAGTCAGCAAAACAGGAGGTCAGAAGGCAAAACGTCACGGGAAACAATGCCAAAGATGCCAGGTCTAACAAACGCATTCATGACAGGCTTTATGATATGTTGAATGACATCTTGAAAAAGTTCTTCAGCAGAAGACAAATCAAACAATAGAGCCTGATTATGAGTTGGCGGACAAAATTACTCCGTCACAAACATTCCGGAGAGCCCATCACCAAATTGCAATTCCATTATATCCTTTGGAACCTGTAATATAGTGGAAGGGATATCCCTCACGGTTGTGATGGAGTATCCCTTTCTCAATCTTGTAATCAGGCTCTTAGTCCTTTGTATTGAAACAGACAGACATGTGTGCAAAAGGTTGTAATGTATCTGCAATTTTCTTTAAGGTCCAACTGATGATAACCTTTATTCAAATCAAGGCAAGAGAAGACCTTTGCACCATTCAATTGTGTTATCATGTAAGCAATGTTTGAACCTGGATGTCATTCTCGTTCAATTGCCATATTGGCCTGACGCTTGTCAATGCATATGCGTACAGGTCCTCCACTGTCCTTTCTGGGCACAACCACTATGGGAGAAACCCAGGGTGTGGGGCCAGTAGAGCGCTCAATGATACCATGCTTAAGTCACGATTCAAGTTAATTTTCAACAGTGTCTTGGAAATGAAAAGCAATTCTGAATCTTTGAGCAGGAAGCACGTCCTCATTAATATGCAGCTTCACTTTCATAGTCTTAAGCTTTCCTAAACCTTGAAATAATAAAGGGAATTGACATGTTGTAGTTTACAGAAATCAGTCTCATATCAGCAGATGTGCTGAAATTGAGTAAAAATGTGCTTAACGCTGTACCTTAAGGCACACGGATGGGTGCTTGCACCTTTGTTTTTTTGTGTTTCATAGTCACTACAAATGAACAATGACTTTTCAAGGGTGCCGATGCAGCCCACGTATGCACATTGTTTTCTTTTTTGTGTTGAAATTTTTTAATACATTTTACAATAAAATACATGGTAATAACCAAGATAAGTAGAAATCAATAAATTGTTAATAAATATTTGAGAAATATTTTAAGAATGAAAGATAACATTAGATATAAAATATTTGTTGATGAATAGAAACGCATAAATAAAGAATATATAAATAGGCATATTGTTAAAAGATAATTAAATAAATAAATAGACAAATAGTGGAAAATGACGTAAATAAGAAATTGATATATCATATAGCATTAATTGATCAACCATAAATAGATCAAATATAAATATAAGACAATGCAAATACATGAGATCATCATATTAATAATAGAGAAATGAATTATCATAGAAAAGATGCACCTTTAAAAAGTTGAGAACACAATACATTTGCAAAAGACTATTGGAATAATGTAAGGGGGGAAAGAGGGAAAAGAAGAAAATAAGAAGAAGATAATAGATTTGAAAAATAATGTGAAGAAGTGTAGCCAGAGTACAAAGGAGGAGAGAAAAGAATAGAAAGGAAGAAAAAGTAATGGTAAAAGAGTATAGAAAAATAAAAGAGATATAGCAAGTAATAATAAAAAAGGATTAATGTCTAAAGTGTGAAGTAATAAATTAGTCTGCTTGGCTGGATGCATTAGGAGAAACAGAGGAATTATAAGTGTCAACAATATCGTCAGCTTTAGCTTTTAGAAAAGGTGACCATGTCTGAAGATACATATCAGCTTGATACTGAAGGTTATAAATCGTTTGTTCATGTGAAGCCGTCTGTATCATAGCCCCTAACCATTCCTCCTGTGAGGGTGGGGTTGGTGACTTCCAATGACGTAGGATACACATTTTAGCTGTAGCCAAAGCATTGTGGAAGAGACGTAGCTGTGATTTAGAAAGTTTTGGAGAGTGACGTAAATCATGTAAAAGGATGTTAGCAGGTGTGAATGGTAGATGTAAGGGCATTGTAGAATATAAAGTTTTACCAACATAGTTCCAAAAAGGTTGTATTCTTGGGCATTCACAAATAATATGAGTTGTGTCACAACCAGAGATGGCTCACCTCCAACAATCAGCATGCGAAAGTAAATCAGCTTTATGCAATTTGACCGGTGACAAATACCAGTCATGAAGGATTTCAAACAGACAAAATTTAAGTCTGGCTTCACGGACTCCTTTATGTAGACCCTCCAGTATCTGATCCCATTCAGTAGCTGTATAAGGGATTGATAAAAGGGATTGCCTCTTAAGTTGAAGATTATGAGAGAGGGTTTGTGAAAAGAGATGAAGCGTAAAGGTTTTTAAAGGCCAGAAGTTACTCCTTTATGTTTCCCCCATATAGTTAAATAGGATAATATTGGAGACATTTGAAGCACTCAAGGGGGTGACCCTAAATGTTTTTTCAAACATTGTTGGAGTTGAAGGTATTTAAAAGAATGTTGTATAGGTATATTAAATTCCTCCCTTAATTGAGAGAAGGATTTGAATTCACTGTTATGAAGAAATTGATCTGGAGAGTGGATACCCGCTGCATGCCATAAAGGCCAAGATAATGTACGACCATTGATACGTATATCTGAGTTATTCCATTAGGGAGCCTTGACGTGAATACGTGAGTTTGAATCTAATAAACGGTGTCCTCTTTGCCAAGATTTATGCATAGCTGATGAAATCAGGTTTTTGGGATCAAAACGACTAGTGCCGCTGCTATACAGAAGAGAAAGAACTGAATCTGTGGATAAAAGATGGCGCTCTATACAAACCCATAGCGGAGTATCTTTAATACCTGGTAAAAAATAAGAGAATTGAGAGATGTGCAATGCAAGGGAATAGTGTTCAATGGATGGGAGACCCACTCCTCCATATAATTGGTTGGCTTTTAATTTTGCCAATGCAAGGCGAGGCCTAGCTGAACCCCATATAAATGTCTTAATCTTGGAATCGATTGAACAAAGCATAGATAAAGGGATCTGAAGAGGAAGCATTCCTAAAATATGGAGGAAACGCGGAAGAGTGACCATTTTAATAGCTTGGACTCTACCCCAAAGGGATAACCCCAAAGTCTTCCATTTGTCAAAATCACGTTGCATTTGAGAAAGCAAAGGAGCTAAATTATCTGTAACCATGTTATCCATGCCCTTATTGACCAAAATTCCTAGATACTTAAGACGTAAAGACTGCCAATGAAAAGGAAAGCCATAAATTGCTGCCTTTGTAGTTCCATCAGAGATGGGCAATGCCTTGTCTTGTCCCAGTTAATTTTATAATCTGAGAAGGAAGAGAAGTCATCAATAATATGAAGTAGAGATGAGAGAGATTGAGGAAGATTTGTAAGAGTAAGTAAGATATTATCTGCATATAAATAGATTTTAGAGTGTCCAAATGGAAGGGAAACACCTGTGATTTCAGCAGATTGACGAATTTTGGCAACTAATGGCTCCATCGTTAAAAGAAAAAGAAGGGGGATAAAGGGCAGCCCTGTCGCGTTCCCCCCCGAATCGCGAATGTTTCAGATAAAAAACCACCGCAGTTCACCTGAGCAGAAGGATTGTCATATAATAAACGTACCTTAGTGATAAATTGATCACCTGACCCGAAGCGTTGCATTATTGTAAAAAGATATTCCCATTCAATGCGATCAAACGCTTTTTCTGCGTCAAGTGAGAGGTCTAATGCATCTTCTGAGAGGTGTTTAGCAGACCATAATGTATGGGCTAATGTACGAAGATGATTCCGAGCAGAACGCCCCGGGATAAATCCAACTTGTGTATTGTGTATCAGAGAAGGCAAAACTTTACGGAGGCGGGACGCAAGGATGCTGGCTAATTTTGATATCACAATTTAATAGTGAAATGGGACGGGAGCTACTACATAGCAGAGGATCTTTATCAGGTTTAGGTAGCACAGCGATAACTTCCTTGTTAGAAAGGGGAACCAATGAAGATTTACTATCTGCCTTCTGAAATGCATCATGCAATGTATCAATAATATTGTGTCCTGCCCATCGGTAGAATTCAGCAGGAAATCCATCTTCCCCAGGAGCTTTGTGGTAAGGTAGGGTGAGGAACTTCGATTTTTGATCGTGATCGTATCGACCCGCCATTTTGTGCTCCACCGCCATTTTGTGTTGCCATCAAAGTCTATTTTGCTTTTTCTGCAGCTTCGTGTCAGAACAACCCTTCTGCCTCTATTTGCAAAGCTGGTGTTAGGACTGGCCGAGTACACTAATCCCTGTCTGGTTTTTCTAATCCCCGTCTCAACTATCTGTTGGTTCACACTATTCTTTTCTGACTTTATCTTATCGTCTGGCCTTCACTGTCCTCTGCTAGCATTCTCTCGTTTCACAACTGTCCTCCAACACACACAAACGTATCTCGCCACCTGCAAGTTAGTTACGAATCCGTTAATGAATAAGTTTGAGGGAGGGGTGACAAACATAGTTGTAGGAGAGGTTTCTTCGAGTCATCTGACACTTTGTTTTCAAACCTTTCCTATTGGTTCTGTACTGTTTTTCAACTTTTCTTATTGGCTCTTTCTTGTATATTCTGGGTGTGTATTTGGTTAATGTATATGTTACCTATATGGTATATAAGATTGTGCGCCACGGAGTAAAGTGGCAGTCTCCTGAGAACCTACCTTGTGTACTTCTGGGATAACTGTACTAGCTGCAGCTAATAAATCTGATCTTCTAATGCCTAACAGAGTGTCCCGTGTCTCTGTGTAGCTGAGCAGGAGAACCCAGGAGATTAAGGCGTACCCTGCGCCGCCAGGCCCAAAAGGTTCTGGTTCTTCAACTGGCGCCCAACGTGGGGCGGTTTCAGTGGTACCGGTTCTGCCTGAAGGTCGTGAGGAACCCCGCAAGAAAATTCCAGAGGATTCGCGAGCCACGTCAAGCGACCCCTGTATGTCGAAAGTTGTCTGAAGGTCTTTTGCAGCATGGTTACTCCTTCCTGACGGCTACTGACGACCGCTGCCCTGACTGCCGCCCTGCCTTGGCCCTTCCTTTGGTGATGTATGGTAAGGCGAGACGATAGAAGGGCCTCTGTTGGTGTGAGAAGACGTCCTTAGTTAAGTATTTCGTGGGTCGCGCCCACAATTTTTGTCCTTTGTTCCTTAGTACCTCTGGTTCTTAGATTCGACTATTGCAATAGCCGAAGCCGAGGGGTAAGTGCATTTGTGCTGCGTAAACTGAGTTTTACCCCCTTGAAGTTTGTGAACAGTCCGGTGATATCACGAGATGCCTGGTCTGACTAAGTTTGGAAAATGTTGTTGCTTTGGTTGTAATAGGGATTCCCGGCTTGAGGACTCTTGTCGGATTCCTTCGGTTGGAACTCCCACATATGAGCTCTATTCGAAACATGGTATTGGCCCCATTGCCTTTAACGAGGCATGGACCCGATACACGAAGAAAGATGGTGTTCTAAAATGGCCAGAAAATGGTAGCTTTGAGCCTGATGTGCTAGATAATTTAGAAGCAGTTCTATTCAAAAGAAAAGCCCGGCCGGCAATGTTTGACTCTTTCTGCCTTTGGCGTAAAGAAGCCGAACAGAAAGAAATTAAGCAAGCAAAACGAGATAGAAAAGCAAAGGGTATGACAATTATACAGGCTGCCCAACAATTTAAAGATGATGAAATTAATAATGCAACTGAAATTTCAGAGAGACAGCATCGCATGGCGATAGATAAATGCTATCCGGTGTTGCCAGTTTCCCCTTCCGAAAACAAGAAAGATTTAGAAGAAGATCCCCTAATGTCTCACTTATTGAGATTGCCTCCGCCCTATGCACAAAGTGCCAATGCGCCCCAATTATTACAGCCTGTTCAGCCGCCAGCGGTACCTCCGCCTGTTCCGGCTCTTCCGCATTTGCCTCCTCTAGCATTACCGCCTTTGCCAGTTTTACCATTAACTTCGACTTCTTTACCCTCATCTCCTGATCTTCGATCCCCATTGCCTTCTGCACCCCCTTCGATTATCGGTTCTCCTCCTGTCAGTTCGCCTAATACCTTGTCTCCAATTCTCATGTCTAATTCTCCGTCCATGCGCAAGCGACTTACGGACACTGTCACTGGTATTCTATCTCCTTTCTTTGGAGCTTTAAATGTGTCTCCGGCTTTTGCTTGAAGACAGTCTCGTAGTCAGTTCCCAGATTCGGAAGAACGAGAGAGGTTGGAATCTCTTGCACATAGGTGGATCAAAAAGGGTCCCCAATACAGTGTGTCCGATATTATGCCTACCTTCTCACAATGGAATGCACCCACACAAAGATATGTATTCGATATAATGTATGATACTCTCATTAAGGAATGGGAGGATGTGAATTTAAATTCGGTTCCTCAGGGTCTGTTAAATGTTCAGGCTGACTTTGATAAAGGACTTGTAGTAGGTCCTAAAGTTGAAAATGCTGTAATGACACTTATTTCCTTTAGAAATGTATTATCCTCTCAGACTTTCCTTGATTCTGATCCGTCGGTTAAACTGACACTGACAAATTATCCCATGAGAGAGGTTCCTCCAGTATGGAAGGAAGAGGTTGCAGCAGCAGGTGCCAATCCAGCTATTCCCGCTCATTTTCAGCGTATATGTGTACATGTCCCCTGGAAGAGATCTGAAGTTTTGGCCCTTAAACAGACTCTACCAGATCCTCGTAAAAACCCTGCGGGTTATTATAAAGAATTATCACAGACAATTGATGCTTTTCATCATGAACCTAGCTGACATCGATATGTTGATGGGAAATGTAGTCCCACAGACAATATGGGCTAAGATTCGTAAGGACAATCACGCACAGGAATTAGGTGCTAATTGGGATGTTATAATTGTCACAGATAGAGACCAAGTGGGTGGTGCAAAGCCTGATGCTTTGATTTCAGAATTCCCTGGTAGGATTATTACATTAATGAAAACGATGATGCCTGCATTGAGAGTTAATTGGGATAAACTAGCAGCATGCAAACAAAAGAAAGATGAAAGTGTCTCTGATTTCTTTACTCGTTTCGAGGAGACATTTATCGATCACAGTGGTCAAGATATGGCTACAGAGTGTGGACAGCGATTATTTGTGGACAAATTCGTATTTAATTTGCTTCCCGAGCTGTCACACAAATTGAAAGATTCTGAAAGTTCATGGGCTGTCTCTTCTTCTGCCCAAATATTGGCTACTGCACAATATTACGAAAACAGAGATAAAGAAGAAAAAGAAAAGCAAGAGAAAAAGATGAAAGAATTAAAAACAAAGGTTCTCTTGCAACAAGCCTATCCTCCTCGTCATGCTCAGCCTCAATTTCAACAGCCTTCGCAGTTTCAGAGGTTGTATCAAAAACCTGAGCCATACATTCCGCGACCTTTGTTAGGACCTAATCAATGTGCCTATTGTAGAGAGGAAGGTCATTTTAAGAATAGTTGTCCGGTTTTATTGCAGCGCAATGGAGCATTATCTGCTCCACGAGGTCGTACTGGCCTCCAGTCAGCAAACAGAGGTAGAGGTCGAGGTGTGCTAACTCGAGAACAGCGTGCCCTTCCTTCTCCCAATTCCATGAACTACTTTGATCAGCAAAATGTTAAGTCTGCTCAGTAATACAATGAAGATCATTATATTGAAAACGGAAATGAAAGTCTTCATGCCAACTAGGACAGCCATGGACAAAGTAAGGGAGTTGTGTCGGTTCCAGTAGACCAGAGTGGTCCTTATGTTAACGTCACTATAATGGGTGTTTTAGAGCCATTTCTTTTAGATACTGGGGCGATGAGAAGTTCTATCATTCATTCTAAACTCCCTGGGGCACCTTTGTCTGGCTTAACAAATGTATCTGTAGGATTTTCTGGCGCCCCCGTTCGCAATCCGGTTGCTTGCCCTTTGCCTATCTCAATTGGCCCTTATGATTTGGAAGCTCCACTACTTTTGACGAATGGTTGCGGTGAGAATCTGTTGGGTTTGGACCTATTGAAAAGAATGCATGCCACGATATATTGTTCTCCTTCTGGTGTACATCTTACTTTAGGACAGAAATTGACTTCTCCAATGTAAATGTCCAAAGATCAGTTTCCACCTGAATTGCTTTCTCTTCCAGCAACGCTTTGGGCAACGGGTCCGAATGATGTGGGTTGTCTCGAAATTCCACCTTATGTTGTCACTCTCAAGCCCAATGTTGAATTACCGCGCATCCCGCAGTATAGAATTTCCACTGAAGGTGAAAAAGCACTTTTGGAAATCATTCATGATTTGATTCAGAAGGGTGTGGTTGAAGAAACGAGAGGTAACACATGCAATAGTGTTATTCTTCCTGTTCTTAAACGCACTGATCCTTCTCAGCCACCTGTATATCGTTTCGTAATTGATCTTCGGGTGGTAAACAAAATTGTTGTACCACAATTTCCTGTTGTTTCAGATATCACTGCTCTGTTGACAATGATACCTTCCACAGCGACTTGGTTCTCTGTTATCGATCTAAAGAATGCCTTCTTTAGTATTCCCATTGCAGAAGAGAGTAGGGACATTTTTGGCTTCTCTCTTGGAGGCCGAAGCTTCCGGTTTAAGCGCGCACCTCAGGGCTATTGTGAAAGTCCCTCCATTTACATTCAAGCTTTAAAATGTCATCTTGATACTTTTCATTTGCCATCTGGTGCTGCTCTTATCCAATACATGGATGACTTGTTAATCGCTGCTGATTCAGAAGATATTTGCAAAAATGTCACTGTCACATTGTTACGCCATTTGTTTAAACTGAATCATAAGGTTTCACCTTCCAAACTACAATATGTCCGTCGAGAGGTTACCTACTTGGGTCATCTCCGATCAAAGGAGGGACGACGATTAACACCAGAACGAATTCAGGCGATTACGCAAATGTCTGTGCCATCCACACAAAGGGAGGTACGTGCCTTTCTGGGTATCACCTCTTATTGTAGGCAGTGGATCCCTAACTTCTCTCTGACGGCCAAGCCTTTGTTGGCACTCACTATGAAAGATACGCCTCACCCCCTTCCTTGGACTGATGAGTGCCAAAGGAGTTTTACTGACTTACGTACTGCTCTGTGTTCTGCTCCTGTATTGGGTACTCCTGATTACAGTAAGCCTTTTACGCTCTATGTTCATGAGAGAGAAGGTTGTGCGTTGTCAGTTTTAACACAGCAATTTGGGAACAAACAGCGGCCATGTGCCTATTTTTCGGCTACGTTAGACCCAGTAGCTAAAGCATTGCCCAGTTGCCTCAAAGCGACAGCAGCAGCAGCAATTTCTATTCGACAGTCCGCTGGAGTGGTGTTGGATAACACTCTCATTGTCATGGTACCACATGCAGTGGATACCTTACTAAACGAAAACGAAGCATCTTACGACTGCTCGTCTAACTGGATAGGAGCTGACGCTTTTGGCTAGTCACGTACACATCAAACGATGTAATACTCTAAATCCAGCTACTCTGTTGCCCCTTCCAGATGAGAAAAGTGTTGAGGAGCAACATGATTGTTTCTTTCGTACTGAGGAAGAGACAAAAGGAAGAATTGATTTGAAAGACACACCGCTAGAGAATCCGGATGGAACTCTATGGATAGATGGTTCTTGCTTTAAAATGCCTAATGGAGATACAGTTTCAGCCTATGCTGTAACTACTTTACATACAGTTGTGGAAACAGCACGTGTCAGACACAATTCAGCTCAAGCAGCAGAACTGATAGCTTTAACGAGAGCATGTGTATTGTCACAAGGGAAAATAGTGAACGTATACACTGACAGCCAATATGCCTTTGGTGTAGCGTTCAACTTTGGGTGTCTTTGGAAGGAAAGGGGATTCCTCACTTCACATGGCACCAAACTACAACATGGTCAGTTAGAGACTGATCTTCTTGAATCACTTGCCTTACCCACCCAAATAGCGATTGTGAAGTGTAGTGCACACAAAAAGATTACAGATGATGTTGGCCGAGGGAATGCATTTGCAGATGAAGTAGCGAAAAAGACAGTGAGAAATGTTACAAGTCGAATGTATGTGGCGGGTCCCGCGAATTGGGTCAGAGAGAGAGGAATGTATGAGAATACAGTAGAAAGTGTAAAATCAATTCAGGAAGAGGCTACAGAGAAGGAATTAAGTAGGTGGAAAGAAAGCACGGGAATGTTAGATGAAATGGGTTGTTGGGTGGAATTATCTGAACATCAACGTTGGCTGCTACCAGATGCCTATGTACTCCCAGTGGTTACTATGGCGCATGGTCCAGCCCACTTAAGTGCAAAAGGTATATGCAAACGTCTGGCTCCAGTGTGGCAAAATGAAGGAATCCCAAAGTGTGCAGACAATGTAGTGAAACATTGTATTGTTTGTTTAATGTACAATCCGGGAAAGGGAACCCCAACTCCAGCGGGTCACTTTGCTCCTCCAACATATCCATTTGAGGTGTTGCAGATCGATTATATTCATATGGAGCGATGCAACAACCTTAAATACGTTCTGGTGGTAGTATGCGCCTTTTCAAGATGGATAGAAGCATACCCTTTAAAAGACAACACAGCCTTATCCACAGCTAAAGCTTTACTAAAATAATTTTTCCCCAGGTTTGGTTTGCCACGTATTGTCTGGAGTGACAATGGGAGCGAATTTGTTGGCCAAGTCATGCAAAAAGTTTGTGCGGGTCTTGGTATCAAGCAAAAGTTCCATGCGGCAAATCATCCACAGTCAGTGGGTTTAGTAGAATGCTACAACGGTACATTAAAGGTAAAACTAGCGAAAGTTCAGGCTAGTACAGGAATAAATTGGCCCGATGCTTTACCATTGGCTCTGCTGTCCACCAGAACTGCAGTACACTCTCGTTTGGGACTTAGCCCTTACAAAGTGGTTTTTGGACGCCCAGCTAATGTATGGGGAGTCCCTCGCCCTAAGAAATACTCAGACTTGCCATATCCAATGTTGATTGACTACTTGCATGATCTTACAACTAAATTGCGTGTTCTCCATCAACAGGTTCAGAGTGCTTTACCGGAGGCTTCCACAGATCCAGGTTATTCCATCCGACCAGGTGATTGGGTCTGCACCAAGAATTTCCAAAGGACGAGAAATTTGGAGCCCAGGTGGAGGGAGCCTCGTTTGGTGCTTTTGACCACGAGAACAGCAGTCAAAGTTGAAGGAAAGAAAAATTGGATTCACGGCGTGCATTGTAAGAAAGTGCCTTTGCCTTTACCCTACGATCAATGGGTGCGTTGGGGCATTGGTGACTCTGAGAGTGAGAAGGTTCCACGATTCGTACCTTTTAGTGATGCACGCCTGAATGGGACACTGTCTGAGAAAGAGGACGACGACATTCTGCAGGAAGCGATAACACCACATCGTCGCTTAGATACAACAAATCCACGAACATTGTTCCAAGACCAGACTGTACCAAACAAAGAACATTATAATTTGAGACCTAGACCAAAGAACACTTAAGATTTTTCTCTCTTGTGTAGTATTCTGTCCCGGTTGCAGGGTCACGGTAGGAGTCTTGATTGTGACCTGAGTAGTGGCAATAGGCCTGCAGGACTTGCAGTGTCATAGGACGGCAGATAATCATAATTGAGTGATCGAGGAAGATTGCCGTGAGCATCCATTAGAAAGATGGAAACTACGCTAGGCAAAAGAGAGAGAAAGGATAAAATGAAGAAAGAATCCTGTAAATTAATGTACAGTCGTTTTAATATAACCTTATGTGTTATTATATTATTGTGTATTGTTTTGGCGTCTATAGGTTGGATTATTTATGCTCTGCAGCAAAAAGTTGTCTCTCCTTCTTCCTCTTCGTCTGCTTCTACTGTCTCTCCACATCTATTTCATACCCTTCCTCAACATGAACTCATTAGAAGAACTGAATATTATAACAATTCCTTTGTCCAGTTATTACACCAACACCAGTTAGTGGTCAATACGACTGACTGTTGGGTGTGTGGACTTATGCCACATACCACAGAAAAAGGAATGCCATATTTAGTTCTCCCGTTTTCTTATGAGGGTTCTGCTTGGGCTTATTTTGTCATTTTTTCCAATGCCTACCAAAGCAAGTTCAAACGATCCGTTAGTTCATATAGGGGTGATCCGGATTTTAGTCAGAGCTCATTAATTAAGGGAATGGTAGCTATGGCTAAAATCAGTAGTAGTAAGATTTCCGTTGATGAAAGAAAAGCATATACAAACTGGAACGTCACCCATTATGTCACTAGCCTTAGTGATAAGGTTAAACAAAGAAAATCTCCACCAATTTGGACGATTCCTCATCAGGGAAATTTCTGTCTGCAAATAAATGATCGCTCTTCTGACACCATACAAATAACTGTTCCCACACATACGTCTATTCCTCTCAGAACTCGCCTCCTCTAGTGCCATCTCAAGGCACATATTTTATCTGCCACAATAGAGCTTACACGTGGTTACCAACGGGTTTTTCTGGTACCTGCTATATAGCTTTCCTTCTTCCCCCTACATACACGGCTTCTGCAAACTATCATCGGAACAGATACGGCAGAGGGATTATTGATTCGAAAGACACAGCAGGACAAGAGGGAGGAGATTTCCTCAAAGGATTTCATCCTTTTTGGGGTCCAATGGCCAACAGCAGAAATATAAGGCAACTGGTCCGTGTCGTAGAGACCACAATAGACATCACTGTAGGGGCCTTAAGTAATATCACGGCAGAACTACAGGCGGACCGTCTTATGACCTTACACAATCGAGTTGCCTTAGATTTTGTTCTTGCAGATCGTGGTGGAGTGTGCAAATTGATCGGGTCAAGTTGCTGTATTTTCATACCTAATGACGCTCCGACAGTATACCAAGCTATCTCCAAGTTGCATATAATCTCCGAATCGATTCATCAGGACAAAGGAGATTGGTCCTTTTCGGAGTGGTTTTGGGGACTACTGTCCAAATGGGGTTGGAAAGCATTGACATTCCTTGGAATAATTCTGACCATTATTTTCTCTTGTTGCCTTTGTATGCACTGTGGTCCCGCCATCTGTGACCTTTGTGGTACTATGTGCATCCCTAAACCCAAATCACCAAGAACAGAAAACATAAGAATGATGTTACAGCAACAGCTCGATGACCTCATGGCTATCGGCATTGACTCAGATTAACATGAGTCTATCTTGCCTGAGTTCTGGCAAAAGGAGGGTCTGAGTAACTTTGATTTTTGATCGTGATCGTATCGACCCACCATTTTGTGCTCCACCGTCATTTTGTGTTGCCATCACTCAGGCAGCACGGCGAACAAAGTCTATTTTGCTTTTTCTGCAGCTTCGTGTCAGAACAACCCTTCTGCCTCTATTTGCAAAGCTGGTGTTAGGACTGGCCGAGTACACTAATCCCTGTCTGGTTTTTCTAATCCCCGTCTCAACTATCTGTTGGTTCACACTATTCTTTTCTGACTTTATCTTATC
Organism: Triturus cristatus; assembly: GCF_964204655.1. Lineage (NCBI taxonomy): Eukaryota > Metazoa > Chordata > Amphibia > Caudata > Salamandridae > Triturus > Triturus cristatus. The sequence goes on from NC_140585.1 coordinate 707,162,948, forward strand.
GTCTGGCCTTCACTGTCCTCTGCTAGCATTCTCTCGTTTCACAACTGTCCTCCAACACACACAAACGTATCTCGCCACCTGCAAGTTAGTTACGAATCCGTTAATGAATTAGTTTGAGGGAGGGGTGACAAACATAGTTGTAGGAGAGGTTTCTTCGAGTCATCTGACACTTTGTTTTCAAACCTTTCCTATTGGTTCTGTCCTGTTTTTCAACTTTTCTTATTCGCTCTTTCTTGTATATTCTGGGTGTGTATTTGGTTAATGTATATGTTATCTATATGGTATATAAGATTGTGCGCCACGGAGTAAAGTGGCAGTCTCCTGAGAACCTACCTTGTGTACTTCTGGGATAACTGTACTAGCTGTAGCTAATAAATCTGATCTTCTAACGCCTAACAGAGTGTCCTGTGCCTCTGTGTAGCTGAGCAGGAGAACCCAGGAGATTAAGGCGTACCCTGCGCCGCCAGGCCCAAAAGGTTCTGGTTCTTCAACGGCAGCAATAGGTCTAGAAATCTCATCCTTGGTAATTCCACCTTCAAGTAAGGCTCTATCCTCATCAGAGAGGCGAGAATGAGTCACTCCTGTAAGGGAAGAAGACATCTGCTCTAGATCTATTTGGTTGCCTGAAAAAAAAGAGGCAAATTCGTTGACAATCTCTTGAGGTCTCACGAGTAGATCCCCTTGTGCCGATCGAATAGCCGGAATAGCCATGGCTGCCTCCCTTTGACACAGTTGCGCAGCTAACAATTTCCCTGCCTTTTCTCCCTGTTCGTAATGTCGCCCCTTCATTCTCTGCAAGGCGTATTCAGCTTTGGAGGTAAGAAGGCTATTTCAGGCCATACGCGCTTGTTTCAGAAATTTACGATTCTGCAAGGTTGGAGTTGTTATATATATGCAAGAGTAGGATTGAATGTCGTGTTCTAGTTCTATTTATCTTGTAGCATTCTGTTCATTGGCGAGTGCTGCGTCACGCATTAACTGACCCCTAATAGTGGCTTTAGCTGCAGCCCAAATCGTTCTATTAGACGTTACAGAGCCCTGGTTAATGGAAAGATAATTTTGGAGATGGGATTGCAATTGAAGTTTACCCTTGGGAGTCCTATGTCATTGGATGTTCATACACCATGGTTTGCGCTCTAGCCGAGAGAGTCCTAGATCAAGAGGCAGAAGGACAGGGGAATTATCAGGCAAAGCTGCTTCTACAATGCAAGACTCCGTGACCAATTGAACCGCTCTATGTGATGTTAAAAAAAATCTAAGCGAGAAAATGTGCCAAGAGTGGGAGAAATGAATGTGTATTCTGTGTTTGTTGGATGACTCAGACTCCAATGGTCAACTAATCCATTATCTGAAATGATATCATCTAATATAGCTCTGTCTGCCGCTAATATAGCTCTGTCAGCCGCATTTCCTTTATCTAAAGGACCTGTTTTGTCTAGAATTGGGTCTCATACCATATTCCAGTCCCCGCCAATGAGGAATTGTGAGTCATCAATCTCCGTTAGTAGACAATTCCACTGGAGGAAGAATTATTTTTTAGTCTCTTTCGAAGCGTACACTGATCCTAGGCAGATGTAAGAATTCCTAATACGTAATTTAGCAAACACATAGTGGCCATCAGGATCTGACCACGTTTTGGAGACCGTGACTGGGAGTGATTTGCAAATAAGTATTTCAACTCCGCATTTGTGAATAGGAGTAGTGTCTGAGAGATCACCTTTTCTAATGCTGCTGTGGATAACTTTTCCCACCCAATCCCTCCAGAGTTTATCAGATTCTAGAATATCTAAGTGAGTTTCTTGTAATAAAGCCAAATCTACATGTTTGGATTGGAGATAAGAGAGTTATTTTTTCCTTTTAATGTAGTGAGTGAGGCTATGAACATTCCATGTAATGGTACAAAGAGGGTGAGTGCTCGTCATGTTGAAGTAATGACAAAATGAGTGAATATTTCAAGACTCAATACATTTTTTCTAAGTAGAAATATTATTAAACGAATAATGGTAAGGGCAAAATACATTAGTAAATAGAAATGTTATCTAATACATACTAATAACATATATATATTTTTTTTTAATAAACTTTTTATTGAATAGAAAGTTTGGCACAAGCTTAGCATACAGTACATAAAGACAGTATATCCAGACATCTGTGTTTTTCCAGTCCACTAATAACATATTTAATATTAACTTATAAAAAGGGAAAAAGATCAAAGCTAATGAGATGTGAGAGGATATAGTAAAACCTCTACAATTCTAATACAGAAAAAAGAGTATTTAAATTACATGTTCAAAGTTAAACAATAAATCAGAAAGTTGAATATCAGATAGAATCAATATTATGCAAGCCAACATTTGATATTACACTGCAGTAAATGACAGGTAATGAGTAATCCTGTACCCTTTCTAAGTCGAGAAACAATTATGTAAATAAGGTTGAAGGCCTCCACTACAAGAGGTCAACTCTGATGTGAATAGTCCGAAGAGAGTTGTAAAAAGGATATGAACTATCAATCACAACTGCAGTGGAACAGAAGTATTATGAAGGTCATTCTTCATCCGATGCAGATTTCAAGGGAGATCAGGATTTGTCCCTATGCGGATCTTGTGTGAAGTTAGAAACTAACTGAAGGGCAGAGATTTTGTCTTCATAATTACGAATTGATCGTTCAATGTCTCTGCCTCGAAGAGGAATTTCACTAGAGTTATGCCGCCGGGTTTCTGATATCTGTGGAGGATGTTGAGAGCCATAGGAAGACTGATCAATAGGGGTATACTGTACGTCCATGTCCTGAATGCGTTGTGCATCTATAAATTGTTGTAGGTCTTCAGGATTGTAAAAGTCTTTGGATTCGCCATTTTTGGTGATGCAGAATCGAGCAGGATCAAACAAACCATATTTGATGTCCATTTTAGTCAACTGTGGCCTCATAGAGAGAAAAGCTTTTCTCCTTTCATTAGTGCCTCGCACAAAATATCAGCTGCAATGCGAATTTCATGGCCAGCGTAGATATATGAACCTTGTGTGCGTGCTGCTATGAATATTTGTCGTACTTGCTCATGTCTCAAGAAACAGGCAATGAGGGGTCGCAGTCGAGAATCTGAGGCAGTACGTGGAGCACCGATTCGGTGAGCATGCTGGATTTCAAGTGGTGGCCTTAAGGAGATGCCCAAAAGCTTAGGGAGGACATTATATAGGAAGAGTCTGGCATTATGACCTTCAATCTTTTCAGGAAAACCAAAAAAAGGACATTGTCTCGTCAGCTACGGTCTTCTAAATCAACCAGCTTACTGCGAAGAAGCAGGAGATCTTGATCCTTGTTCTGTGTGGAGAGGAGTTTGGATACCACCACTGATAAGCGTTGGTCTAGTTCATCCATCTTAGTGTTAAATTGCACAATCTCTGCTCAGATGGATTTGGTTTCTGTAGCAAGAGAAGAAATATTAATGTCCATATCTGTCAGACGACAACTGATAGTTGATATTTCTTGTAAAATGCGATCCATAGTCTCTGTTGACACTGCAGAAGAAGTGGCCAAAGACGGGTTAGACATTGATGAGGCTGAGCCTATCGTTGCAACACTTTGTGATTTTTTAAGAACTTCTGCAAAGAGAGGCTGATTGGGAGTTTTGGTCTCACTCTTATGATTAGGCATTTGGAGATTGTCTGTTATATATTAGTAGAGTATTAATTGTGGTAACATAAGACCTTCTTGTCTGGATTATAACAGTGGCTAAATCTGACAAATTAAATACGTGTAGCTGAAAGAAGTCAGGAACACATCCTCTTAGTACAAGGCAATTTCCTAAAAAGTCACTATTCTTCACAAAATGTTACCCAGAATGTTCTGAGACAACTATAGCGAAGATTACAACATTGAGATTTTGTAATTTACCACATTCTGTTTATAGGATTCTGCGAGAACAAGTGCATCAAAATTAATATATCGCAGAAATTTCCCCTTAACTTTGCACCTCAGAATTTTTATTTAAATAATATCAACATAAGAGCCATAACAGATTATAAGTAGCAACAAGGGTGAAAGTGTTCTGCCCTTTATTACATCAAACACAATGTCACAAGAGGCCACTTGAGAGAACAATGTAAAATTAACAGAATGCTTGAAACATGTAGTGTTCGACGAGGAATGTTTCATAAAAATTCCCTCTCGACTTTCAAGACATAAAATGAGCGCAAGTAGGTGCTAATGACAATGTAAATGGCGCCAAATTAAATTATGGCAGTACGCTGTAAAGAACTAAAGGCTCCATCAAGTTCTTGTCACTGAGGTAAAATGAAAAAAATTTCCAGTCGGTAACATTTACATGAGGAGCGCCAGATTAGGCTGACACAGTCTGAATAAAACATAACTTCCAAAGGCGCTTATAACAATTTGCTGCTCTGGAATGCTTTTTAAAGTTCCATGTATAAAGGATCCAAGAATGCGACATATTAGCCCTTCATGCAGGAGTGTAGAAAGCACTGACAGTTTTTATCGAGCAGAAAGCGCCGAAATGAAAGCCAAAACCAGAGAGGGTACTTATCTTGTCTTCCGCGTCATAAGCATAATCTCCTCACAGAGATAATGAGCTTGGCGCACCAGCTACGCAAGAGCCGGTGCTTTCGGTACATCACAGGTCCGGACGCGCGCCCGCCGTCACAGGAATTTTACTTGTCTGAATAAACCCTAAAAAAGGGTTTACATGGCTCCGAGACTGGAGCCAAACACTGCCGGATCATTTTCTGCTTCAAAATGGACACCACTGTAGTCCCGGTCGCGCTGGGGAAAGCACCACCTCCTTTTGGAGTTCATCCCGAGGTGGAGCTCCGCGTTCAGGCAACTATTTCCTTTCGTGGTCAGACTACGGCCCCTGCACTTTGGTTTTCTATGGCATAAGTTACGGTAATGGAGACAATGCTTTATATTTCTCCTCAGGCAAAGTGTTTATCGAAGCGCCAATGATGAAAGGTATCGAACAACCATTTACTTTCAGTGTAATCTTCAGACAGTGTTTGAATGACTTTGTTGCTTTGGCATGTCGACTTTTCTTTGACTGATATTTTTCTTCACATGCAGCCAATCCAACATGCACAACCATCTTTTTCACTTTCACTTGATATGATATAGAACTGTTTGATGATGATTTAGATGACAATTTACCTTGTTCAGTGTTGTTTTGTCGTAACTGATGTCGCCGCTTGGCCTTGTAGCTATGCGTTGAATGTTACTTCTGGAACGTCTGACAGCCATTTTGTTTTCACGCTGTGATACACTTGCTTTTTCCTTTGCTTAGCAAACTGTCAAAAAATAGAATGTCCTTCCCACACCCTTTACTTGGATGGAAGGACATTTACCTTGGTGTAGAAATGAAAATCCACATCTAAAACACAACTTCTTTTTACGTGTAGACATCACCTTGTGTCCTTCAGGCTTTTGCTTTGGCTTACACTCATCACTGATTCATTCGGGCACCTTCAGGCTCCATGTCAGCATCTTATCTATCAACACACTCTTCAGCTCTGGCAACTCCAGACTAAGAGTTTCTGTGAGCATTTGTCCTCTGAATTCATCTGACTAGCATCCAGCAGTAACTCTAATACGCATAGCTTCTTTGTCATTGAATTAATTGAACTTACAGTGTTTGATGAGCATGTTGAGTCTCTCCACAAATTCATCAGTGGTTTCACCAAGTTTCTGCCATTGCTGATTGAAAATGTATCTTTCATAATCCACATTGAGAATTAGATTAAACTTGAGATTCAAAGTTTCTTTAATCTGACGGTATGTGATTTATTTGTCAGTTCATGACAACTTCCTTATGACTTCTTTCACACCATGACCAGCAATGTTTTTGAAGTATTTGATCATCTTTTGGTTACAAACCTCTCTATCCAAACAATCCGTCTTCACCAATATTTTGTTTTTGGGTTGTATCGAACAGTGGTGGTGGTATCTGGACTGCAGCAGCATTGTTGGACAGTGCAGAACTTAATGACATCGCTTGTGGATCACTGTGACATATTGTATGCAACTCATCTGTGAGGACGTTTGACGTGCTGGTCTCTGGATCTGAAACTGAAAAATGTCATTATTTCGAGAGTCACTCTCTGCTCTTTATTCTTCAAGGACCTCAGAAGTTGTTCTGAGCCCCATCAACAGTTTTGTTGGCTGGCTACTTTGGGTATAGACGGCTTGGTAAGCACAACCATGGGCACATCTTCAGAAGCCACTTCACTGAGTGCAGAGGTACGATGACTCTTTAATGGTTTCAGTAAGTTAATTATTACTTCTTTTCTTAAATGTAAATTTGCACTTTCTGACACCTGGTTTATCTTTGTCTTGCAGCGCTTCTGTTTCCAGAATTTATTTTGTAATTTTTGATTATCAATGACTGCTCTTTAAAAACCTGGTTGTATCCGCCTTCAGCATTAACATTCTGTATAACGTATAACTTTATCTTGCATGGCAGCATGGTACCTGTATGAATTGCATGACCAATAGGTTCTCAACCAACGACGTGTAGATTCTCCGTAATGCCTTTGTTATCTTCAACTGCTTGACACCGACTGTAGCTGCACTTTGACTAACATGCATTAAGTGTTGATTCCATACTTCGACAACGGCACTCGTGGCACGCATGAGTAGTTTACTTGGACCAAGGCAAACTCTGGTAGAGCACTGTTGATATTCGGGTTACTTATCCCCTATGTCATCACCAATTATAGCACCTTTCCCAGCCTGGGCACCCACCATTGACTACAGCATACATAGAGCTTAGTGTTACATGTCTTTATTCATCTGCATGTAACTGTTAACTCAACATTCTAAATCAACTTTCATTGCATTCCGCTCTAACACTTACGTCACAGCTCTACGGAGTTCTACAGCAGCCAAAAGGGTTCCGTCATTGCTAACTCACAAGACACTACATCAGTAGCAGCATGTAAGAAAAACTTTGCCCCTGCCCCAGCCCCTGATGAGGTGTTTAAGTGCTTTTTCACCGAGTAGAACGCCACTCCGGAACCCACTTACTAGCAGCGATAAACAGTAACTTTCCAATGTTCAACACCAACCGAACTAGAAGAGCGCCTTTCTGCAAACTTAAGTTGGTTTAAGCAAAATGCAATTCCCAATGGGAGAAAATAGTTCTACAATAGGTCAAAGAAAGACAAACAAAAAAATAACCAATAACTCTGATGGACATAAGGCATCGTGGGGCTGCAAGGAGCTTAAATAACATCAGCAGAACCAGCCCTTCCTTCGAAATCTAACAATGCAAACCCCTTAGTAAAGGGTCTGTCTGAAGGAGCTCTGGCCTCAAGCTCGATAAATTGAATGACTGCACAGAATAGAAAGTTAACTGTCTATTTAAAAAAAAAAAGGAGCCACACCTTTGAAGAAATGCTTCATGATGTGGGGCAGTTAAGAATTCTATTTTAGTGAACAGTTAACTTTTAAACAACAATGCAGACGCTATACAATGTGCAATGGGCACTCATTCAACAAATGCACCTCATATTACACAACTACCTACACGGGCTGATGCCATACGGTGGTCTTTTAGGACATGAACACTAACAAAAAGAGAAGTTAGCAGATCAAAAGGTTATTCACTTTTCCAAGACAGCGTAAGGGAAGTGTGAAAATTGCAAAAAATGAGTGATAGGCCTCCAGCACTACTAGAAAGCAAGGGCCATGCCTCCGCAATCTGTGGCAATCGCTGAAAAGAAATGTGTGGAGCGCACTAATTACATATGGCAGACCTCTAACTCCGTCTTCCGGGGCAAAGTTTTGCAGCCTAACGTATACAGTGAAGTGATAGGAGACTGCAGGTTGGGGCACTCATGTCAGTATATAAATAAGTCGGAATTTGGCACCTCGACAAAAAAGAGCGCATCTCGAGTTCAGCATCTCCATTCTGATGTGAGTAGTCCTTGAAATGTGAATATAAAAGTGTAGGGACCCAGCATCCCAGAGTAACTGTCTGTAAATCAGAAGAGCATGTACTCTAGTTTAAAGTTTTGAAACCCTACTACGAAGTACAAGTAGTCTCCCTTCCAATTTAAAGAGGTGCGTGTACTGAGTACCTGGCCATTTAAAGGATTGGGTGGGAAATAAATCCACACTGATGGCACAAAACTCAAGACTGCTTGATCAGAGCCAGAGATGAGATGTCAGTGCCAAGAAGTTTAAAGAATATAGGGGCATATTAACAAGGGCTTTATCTCCGCTTTTTTGGCTTTAAAAGCCAAAGAAGCGTAGATAAAAATATTGCCCTATCAACAACAGGGTGCTAACATGCAAAATCGAATGTTAGCACCCTTTTTCACTACGCTTCCCTTTGCATCTCTAATGAGATGCAAAGTGGGCGTTCCAGAGCAAAATAATAGGAGAAATGTCGCTATGCGACATTTCTCCTATTATAAAGCTTCACGCTAACCCTGTTAGAGACAAAAAAAGCAGCGCTAACCACGGTTAACGCTGCTTTTTTACGTCTGCTAATTTTCAGACTTAGCCATGTAATCCAATGGGAGGTGGGTTACATGCCTAAGTCCACCATAGGCTATCAACAAGGATATCCCTATCCTTGTAGTTTTATCGCTGCATTACCAGCGATAACCTCCCAAAATGCCGCTATTGCTGGATTTTTTATCGCCTAGGCGGTTAGCGTTGTTAATAACACGATAACCAAGCGCCCTTAGCGTTAATTTTCCCTGTTCCTTGTTAATATGCCCCATAATCTAACTGGCGGTCAAAGGTTCAACTTTAAGCTGGACAGTGTGTACAGGACAGAACAACCATGGGAATCCACTGCACATGAAGGGGTGGGCTTTTGATGCCAGGACCATATGGTAACAAACGCTGGCATGCTCTGCAAAAGCCTAAGTCTTCCGCACTCATTTATTTCAGTAAACTGCATACAGGTTAAATGTATAAACCAAAAGTGTTAAAAGGCGGCCAAGGATGTATGATACAAACCCCTTAAATGTACAAGTCAGTACGAGGGTTGCAGCTAAATTTTATCCATTAAAGGCGTTACAAGTGTACGATTGTAGCGGCAAACAATACACACAAACCTGGTGGGCACAGTTTGGTTTGCGTTGTATGCATGATATACAGATATAAGCAACCCGAACTGCGAAGTTAGGGCAAACCATAGTAGCTTTCGTCAGTTTCACTAACGTGTGACCACTCTAGTCTCTGCTAGCTAGAAGACTAGGGGGCAGATTTACATGCCCCTTGCGCCACTTTTGGGTCATTGTTAACATGGGAAAAGCGACGTAAGGGTGGCGCAAGGGGGCTTGTAAATAAGCCCCTAAATGTTTTTTAACTAGAGATTCAAAACAATGCTGGGCAGATAGGTGGAGGGAGCACAGCCCCCCGAGTTAGAGCCTCCTGGTTACAAGTCAATGTGCTCTAGAATGAGTGGTATGTACAAGTTGGGCCTTGGGGAGAGGCCGGCTCCGCCCTGATTAACTCAATCCTGTCTTAGAGGGGGTTTGGGGGGGGGCAATGAAAAGGAAATCTCAAAATAGCATGCATACTGCTGAATGTAAAAGGTTTCGTAGCAGTCTCTGTACAATTTACTGCATCTAGGGTACTTTTGCTGTATCTGTGTTTTAGAACATTTTCTGCATGAGAATAATGACATAAAACATAGAACGATGTCGAGAATGAGCACAATCGAGTCGTAAAAATAGAGGCACAATAAAAATGTGATAGACGTATGCATTTGAAAAGCATGAGTCATCAAATTAGCGACAGATTTAAGGCGGTAGACAAGTGCAATTAAGTATCAAAACGTGTGCGATAAAAGAGCTAAGACAAAAAGGAAGTGTCGATAATATTCGAACCTGGGATGGATGAAACAAAGCATGAAATGACAAGTCTCAATTCTGGAGTTAAAACCTATTTTTCCTCAATGTACTTTCAAATATTACATTCTTATAAAGAATTCCAAATATTTTATCACAGCTATATTTACTACAGATTCCTAATCACTACATTGTCAGAAAAGAAACATTTTGTGACTGAAATAAATTAGTTTTTTACGGCACTCAAATATACATGACGCAAAAGTAAGTGATGCAGTAGTTAAAAGAACCTCATAAAGCCATTTGAGATTCTAACAACATTTAAGGACATCCCGACCTTCAGCGTAGACTATTTAATACAATTTCCAGAATTCCTCCAATGCATTACAATGAATACATGCATATAACTGAGTGCAACATGCAAATAGTTTGCATTCTTTGTACTAGATGTAGACAGCCACTGCTGCTCCTATTCTGCGTGCTCTTTCCCTGCAGCACGTGCTGGGCAGGTCCACTTTGAAACAGACCCTGCAGCTCTCCACCCCTGGACAATCGGGTGCGGTACTGGTATATAGCGTGAAAATGGAGAAGGCGCGGGCTGAATAGGGCGCGCCGCCATTATGGCGTTCGCACCAGTCCCCGGCCCCCCCCAGAGGGGTAGGGGGAGGAGGGGTGGCCGCGTCAGTGAGTGACGCGGCTCCCCCCCCGCATCAGCCAATAGCAGGTCAGGTTGTGTGTGTGCCGGATCCAGGCAGACCGGTCTCAGCCGGTCGGCCTGGGCGCTCCCTTTAAAAGAAGTCGTGGGGAGCAGAACAGTCTCTTGTTCTTGCTCCCCACAGATAGCGATCCCCGGGCCGGCTGCGGGCCCGTAACTTTCTTTATTTTGTTTTACAGGTTGCGGTCGGCATCCTATCGGTGGTAGCGTTTCGGAGGAAGGTTTCTACGTGCAGAGGAAGGAAGCGTTGCGGAGGAAGGCTTCGGGGGAAGCGGCGTTTCGGCATCCGCTCCGTAGCGGCGTTCGGAGGAAGGCGAGCAGGCTGTTCTCGGTGCGGAAGGCTTCTGCGTGCGTGTCTGTTTTTTCGGTGCAGAGCTGTCCTCGCGTAAAAGGCGGTAAGCGCAGCGGTTCGCGGCGGGGCTCTCCGGGTTTGTGTGGTCAAACCCTGGTCTTGCACTGTCACTGTTTGGCTCATTCTAAAGTGTTGGCACTGGTATTTCCTTCAGGAAGGTTGGCAAATACTGTTTGGTATTAGGCGCATAGGCTTCAAGTTGGCGCGTGTCGGGGCTTGGGAGCGTGTTGCAGCGCCATAGTCAAGGACGCGTAGGACGCGTATAGGCGTATAGCTAAGCACTGTTTAACCACCGAAGCGCTGTGGTATTCTATTGGCGCTGTAGGGAACTATTGCAAAAAGAGTCACTGTGGCCTAATGGTTAAGGTCTGAGACTCTTAGTCTCAAGGTTACAGGTTTGATTCCCATTGATTTTGTTCAGGTAGATCTTTTAAAAAGCTGCCAAACTGCCAGGTTTAATGTTGAAGGTCTGAACTTATACTGAGGTCTGAGAATATACTCGCAAGGGTACAGGCTCACTGCCACTGCTTCTGCTCAGTTAGAGTTGCACGTTCCATGTGGGCAGGGGTAAGGTGGGGGCAATAGTATTTACCCCAGTTGGGTGAGGGAATAGCTAAAAAGGCGTCTTTATGTTACCTTGGAATGCTATAATATCCCCTTTATAAGCCGTGTAAGCATCCTATGTAGAGGGGGTCTCTTACTTCACACTAAATTATTCAAGGCACTGTTACTCAGTGTCCACGACTGTTTGTCTGCTGGGGTAATTGAGCCTAGTGGGGGATTTATAAACTAGTGGGACGTCGCGCAGCGCTACCGGTCTTTAATTTTCTTTCCACAGTTTCACCTGTACGGGAAGGACAAGACCGGGCAAGGTTCCAACGATCCTGCTGGTGTTACTTGGAGGGACTTGGCGGGGCGGCGCCAGCTAGCCAGCATCTCATCGGTTCTGGGAGCCATAGAGGGTTTGAGCGGGTGGCTCACCTGAGCCTACTGGGTTAGCCAGTAGGTCGTGGCTCTGGTTGCGTGGGTGCAAAGGTTGGCCGGTGGCTGCTGCTTCTACAGGTAAGAGGTGCCACAGTCACCTATCTGGGGGCAACGGTTACGCGAGTAGGCAGGTCCCATATAACTCTGTTAGCCATGGCCCCCCCTGTTCGGCGGCACGAGAAGCGATCACGCACGGACGTCTTGCTGGAGGCGTTAATGCAGCAAGTCCAGGTAATGGGGCAGACCCTCAACAGGTTGCAGGATAAGGTGGAGGGTCCGAGGTCCCAGAGGGGAGGGGTAGGTGACCAATTGTACCACCAAGACCCTACTCCCCGCCACCGCCAAAGAGGTACAGGCGCAAGCCAGGTGGAAAAGGGGCAGCCGTCCCGCCAAGACGTGAGCCCACACCTGCGACTAGCCCCAGGGTGAAGGGGGCACAGGTGACCCAGTCCCACCCGTAGACACGCCGGGCCCCGTGGGCAATGGGAACGCTGTGCCAGTGGCCCCCATGGGTGAACCCATTATCCCCCCTGTGGAGGGGGTGGATGGCGCACACCCAGCTGAACATGACATAGCCGCCAATTTAGCGGTAGTCCTTCCCTGGCTTGAAATGGTAGGGAACTGGTCACACGCCGCATGGGCGACAACGGGCGGGGGGGATGCCATTGAACGGGCTAAGAAACTGAGGGCTGAACTAGGAAAAGGAAAGCCAGGCAAGGTGCCGGCAGTACCGGCAGGGGGCGTAGTACCCGTTGCCCCAGCACCAGCTCCCGGTGGCGAGGTGCCGGCAGTACTGGCAGGGGGGGCAGCACCCGCGCCCACACCACTAGCCCCCAGTGGCGACGGTGGCAGGGAGATTAACGATAGCGGGAAGAAGACAGACCCGGACAAGACGGATGATGCAACAGCACCAGCAGGTACAAGGGAAACATTACCTCCACTGGGTCTGCGGGAGCTGCGCTCCGGGAGGGAACAGTTGGGGCGGCATCTCTCAAAAGAGACTAAAGAAAGGTTCTGGAGAGGGGAGTACGTTAGCATGTTTTCCCTCTTGATTGATGAGGCAGACAGGGAAGAGGCGAAAAGGAATAAGGAATTTACACACTACAAAGAATGGTCCAATATAGTCCTGAAGTACAGAGTTGAGGAGAACTTGGCCAACTGGATACAGGGTTTCACTACATGGCCATCATGTTAGAGCGTTTCCCAGAGGTTGGATCTGAAATGGCGTGTTATCAGAATAGGATCACAGTTGCCCATGCTACAAAAAGTGGGGACGGGTGGAAAGAATATGACAAGAAATTTAGAAGGGCAAAAGCACAGGATCCTACCCTAAGATGGAGCCAGACGGACATGTTTATTCATCTGAAACATTTGGTGCAGAGCGCAGGTGAGAGCGGGCGGGGCAGGGACCTGATGCAGGGTGGTCTCAGCCCTTTAAGACAAGCCCCACCGGTAACACGGGGGGGTTCACGGGTAAGCCAGGGAGCAATGGTAAGAAAGGCGTCTGTTTTGACTTCAACAAACGGACATGCAATAGAGCGCCAGGCACATGTAGGTTCAAACATTCCTGCGGTTACTGTGGTAATGCATCCCACCCCGAGTCCAGGTGTCACAAGAAGTCCAGAGGCAGAGGGGGGAAAAAGCAAGAATAGAAACCTGCTGCTAAAGAAGGCTCTTTCTCCTATTAACATTAGCACTATGATACCTTGGTTGGAGTCTTACAATTGCCCAGAGGCAGCCAGGACAATCAGGGAAGGGTTTGTAGAAGGTTTCAGGATACCGGCCCCGGGTTACAAAGGGGTGGCGCATTGCCGGAACCAGCTGTCAGTGAGGTCCAATGTAGGCATAGCAGCGGCGAAAATACTGAAGGAAGTGGGCCTGGGTAGGGTGGCCGGGCCGTTTGATGACCCTCCAATGAAGGATTTTGTGTGTTCCCCGCTTGGGGTAGTACCTAAGAAAGTGCCAGGGGAATACAGGTTGATTCACAATCTTTCTACGCCCAGGGGGATTTCAGTAAACAATGCCATCTCTGACACACTTTGTAGCGTGAAATATGCATCTTTCGACCAAGCGGTAGACATGCTTCGGTCTTTGGGTCAAGGGGCCTTGCTGGCTAAAGCGGACATTGAGTCGGCATTTAGATTACTACCTGTACACCCAGCGGATTTTCACCTAACGGGTTTCCAATTCCAAGGGAAGTATTATGTTGACAAATGCATGCCAATGGGGAGCTCAGTGTCATGCGCCTACTTTGAGAAATTTAGCTCTTTCTTGGAATGGGCATTTAGGCGGGTGTCGGGGCATCGCTGGGTGCTACACTACCTGGACGATTTTCTGTTTCTCGGGGCGCCACAATCTGGGGAGTGCGGGTCAGCATTGTCCAAATTCTGCGCATTAATGCAGGAGTTCGGGGTGCCTTTGGCGCCGGGCAAAACAGTGGGCCCAAGCACAACAATCGAATTCTTGGGGATCGAATTAGATTCTGTCCAAGGGGTCTCACGGTTACCCGCTGACAAAGTTAGGGATTTCGGGGCAGCGTTGCAACACTGCCTCAGGAAAGAGAAGGTTACATTGCACCAGCTACAGCAGGTGGTCGGGCAATTGAATTTTGCACTACGCATAATCCTAATGGCGCGCCCTTTCTCTCGCTCTATCGCGCATGCAATGTCAGGTCTCAGGGAGAAGCATCACCACACCAGGCTGTCCAGCAAGGTGAGGCAGGACATGTTGATTTGGAAGACATTTTTGTGCAATTTTAATGGGAAAGTGGTGTGGCCCAGCCCACCTAAGTCCAGCCCGGAGTTGGGCCTCATGACTGACGCTGCATGTAGCGAGGGTTTCGGGCCATCCTGGGGCGCGAATGGGTAGCTCAGCGGTGGCCAGACTGGTGGAAGGAATCTGGAATCACCACCAACATAAGTTTCTTAGAGCTTTTTCCTATTCTAGTGGCGCAGAGGTTTTAAAAAACCAGTCTGTGATATTTTGGACAGACAACATGGCAGTAGTAGATTGCGTGAATAGTCAAACAGCGAAGTGTAGCACGAAACTGCGTTTGTTGAAGGAGATTGTGTTACAGTGCATGAAATTGAATGTCCTTTTTAAAGCTAAACACGTGCCACGTATTCGGAATCACGCGGCTGACGCATTGTCTCGTTTTAAAATGCAGGCTTTCAGGTCACATATCCCAGAGGCAGCGGCACACCCATCACCTTTCCCAGAACATCTGTGGCAGCTTGGTGCCCCAGAGTATCGAACCTCGTGGCAGCAAGCCTAGCGCCCAGAACCAGGAGTGCCGACGAAGGGGCGTTTGGGTCTTTTTGCTTGTTCTTGGGTGACCAGTGGGAACACAAATGGCATAACCATGAATCTGTGGTTGACTACTTGGTGTAAGTGAGAGGTCAGGGGTGCACGGTTGCTGGTGCGAGGAGGCACATTTCAGCCATATCATTTTTTGCAAAAATGAAAGAAAAGGGAGATCCCACAAAGAATTTCATAGTACGCCAGGCGTTGAAAGGGTGGCAGCGCTTGCAGGGAGGGCAGCTAGATGTCAGACGACCCATAGGTTTCGAAACACTAGGGAAATTATTGGGGGCGCTGCAGCGGGTTTGCACTTCATCAGACAAAGTCATTTTGTTTCAAGCTGCATTCTGCATTGCATTTTATGGTGCTTTTAGGGTAGGCGAGTTAGTCACCAGGAATAAGGGAGATTAGCTAGGGGGCCTGCAAATGGGGTACGTTAGCATCAAAAAAGATTCTGTGCTGAATTCCATCCGGAAATCTAAAACCGATCAAGAAGGTAAGGGTGAGAGCGTAGTGCTGCACAGAGCAGGGCACACACATTGCTGCCCGGTTTACAGGCTGGAGGTTTTTATGGCCCAACGGGCACGCACTCAGGGAGGGCCTCTCCTGATACATGGGGACGGGACACCACTCACGGTATTTCAGTTAAAAAAAGTCATGCTCCTAGCGTTGAAGAGTGCCGGGCTGGACCCTGCCGAGTTCGGGACCCATTCTTTTAGGATAGGAGCAGCCACGGAGGCAGCAGCAAGAGGGCTAGGGGACGAGCGTCTCAAGAGGATCGGTAGGTGGTCCTCTAACTCTTTCAAGAGATATGTGCGGGTGCACATGCTCTAATATGGACTGTTCAACTATTAGGTGCACAAAGGGGGGTTTCCCCTTTCTTTCTCCCTGTTACTCAGGGAAATGGGGGGTATGTCAGTGTCGCTAGCTGACAGGCGCTTGACGCCGTCGCATGGAACTTTGTGTGTTTTTATGCCAGCATGGCAAAACGCTTACCCCCCCTTTTCTGGCTTGTTTCATCGTCAGTTGCAGTTTCTTCATCCTGTGACTCAGGAGAGGAGTTTGGAATCTTGCGCATGCACAAAACACAAGAGCAAGCAGTAGTACGGCGGGCGCCGAGTGATGGACGAACAGCAAACATGGTGGCGCAAGTTCACTCTTCGCACCGGGAAGATCAACGTGTATGGATGATAGGGCATTCATATGTTCGGCGTTTGAAGAATTTCTTTGCAGGAGCTGCCAAGACTAGGGCCACTCAGCTAGGGATAAACTTATCATTTTTCGGTCAGGGTGGTTTGTGCGTTGGTCGATTCAGGGAGTTGGTGAACCGAGCTTTGAAAGGAAGTACGAGACCACCGGCAATCTGGATCCTGCACTTGGTGGGTAACGACTTGGCCCGATTAGGCAGGAGAGTGCTGGTCGAGGAGCTCCTAACGGAAGTGGGATGGCTAGCTAGGCAGTGCCCCCAGTCGATAATAGCATGGTCACACATGATTCCCAGGTCACACTGGAGGGGGGGTGAGTCAGTGAGGGCGTTGAATTACGCGGTAAACGGATCAACAACAAATTTGATAAGCTGTTTAGGCCCCCTAGGCTAGGGTCCATAGGTCACAGATACATCAAGGGGGAGCACTTTTTTCTTCAGGACGGGGTGCACCTCTCACATAAGGGGAATCTGGCCTTCCTGGAAGACGTCCTAGCTTGGATGGAGAGCGTAAGGCGCAGTACATGACCTTCCTACAGGATGAGGGGGAGTCCAGGTAGTCGGGCAACTACGCTGGCCTGTGGCGGTAAGGTCATGATGGGTAAGCATAGTCTTCGGTTCTCAACGGTCAGCACCATATAACTCCAGGGGATAGTGACAGCCGGTAGGTAGGCTGTCAGGGTGCGGGGGCCGGGGGAGTCATCCTTCCCAGTGGGCCTGGGGCCACCCCCGCACGCGCATGCGCATTAAGGCGCCACTATGCAGAAGTCTGCAGCCACCACGGAATGGAGTGTAAGGCACAGGGCGTAGGGGGGGCCCGGGGGAAAGTATCCATCCGATAAGCTGTAATCCCCTGCGCAACCTTATAAGTACATGGGGACCGGGGAAGCTGGCAGTCATTGACTTTGCCGTAGGTTCTAGAGGGGACACGCAGAAAGTAAATAACATGTATTGATAGATTTACGGCAGGAGTGTCTTGTGTATTAGACTGTGTTAAGGTTAGCCGTGGAATATCTTATTGTCAAAAATGTATCTGTACTTTCTGCGTAAAGTTTCTGTATATAATGTTTTTAATTTGTTTTGTTAAATGTTAATGAATACGGCCGGGGGGGGGGGTGTTACTCCCCCCTAATCCAAAAGTAAAACTATCTGTGTGGTCTCACAAGTGTTACAATGAGGGTGAGGGTAATGTTATCCATAATCACAGGGTCGGTCGTTTCAGAGTAGGGGACATGGGTAAGTACCAGACCATATGGAGAAGGCATGGGCTGAATAGGGCACGCCGCCATTATTGCGGTCGCACCAGTCCCCGGCCCACCCCCCAGAGGGGTTGGGGGGGCCGAGTCAGCGAGTGACGCGGCTCCCCCCCCCCCCGCATCAGCCAATAGCAGGTCAGGTTGTTTGTGCGCCGGAAGCACTCCAGTGCTTCCGGCGCAGGAACGTCATGCTAGCGTCCAGGCTGACCGGTCTCAGCCGGTCGGCCTGTGTGCTCCCTTTAAAAGAAGTCGTGGGGAGCAGAACAGTCTCTTGTTCTTGCTCCCCACAGATAGCGATCCCCGGCCCGGCTGCGGGCCCGTAACTTTCTTTATTTTGCCCACCCACCATCCCCTAAGGCAGGTATTGTTTGCAGGTTGGTTTTCCGGTTGGGGTATTGTGTCCGATTATTTGCCCCCTTTTTTCCAAAGTAGTGGCTTAGGGAACAAAAGCAAGGGTATCAGTGTTTCGGTAGTATAGTATAAATGAAGCACAACTTCGAATTTCTCTTTTAATTAGATATTGTCGTATTTAGAGTGTCTCTGGTCAGGCGGTAAGATCATGATGGGTAAGCATAGTCTTCGGTCCTCAACGGACAGCACCATATAACTCCAGGGGGTAGTGACAGCCGGTAGGTAGGCTGTCAGCGTGTGGGGGCCGGGGGAGTCATCCTTCCCAGTGGGTCTGGGGCCACCCCCGCACGCGCATGCGCATTAAGGCGCCACTATGAGAAGTCTGCAGCCCCCACGTAATGGAGTGTAAGGCACAGGGTGTAGGGGGGGCCCAGGGGAAAGTATCCATCCGATAAGCTGTAACCCCCTGCGCAACCTTATTAG
The DNA here is from genome assembly GCF_964204655.1 of Triturus cristatus. NCBI lineage: Eukaryota > Metazoa > Chordata > Amphibia > Caudata > Salamandridae > Triturus > Triturus cristatus. The sequence continues at coordinate 707,181,409 of NC_140585.1, forward strand.
TACATGGGGACCGGGGAAGCTGCCAGTCATTGACTTTGCCGTAGGCTCTAGTGGGGATACGCAGAAAGTAAATAACATGTATTGATAGATTTACGGCAGGAGTGTCTTGTGTATTAGACTGTGTTAAGGTTAGCCGTGGAATATCTGACTGTCAAAAATGTATCTGTAAATGTATCTGTACTTTCTGCGTAAAGTTTCTGTATATAATGTTTTTAATTTGTTTTGTTAAATGTTAATAAATACGGCCGGGTGGGTTACTCCCCCCTAATCCAAAAGTAAAACTACCTGTGTGGTCTCACAAGTGTTACAATGAGGGTGAGGGTAATGTTATCCATAATCACAGGGTCGGTCGTTTCAGAGTAGGGGACATGGGTAAGTACCAGACCATATGACCCGACGGTATTGAAGCGCTTTACATGAGTGCCAGTTACGTTAAACACGGACCAAGACCGGGGGAGTGTCATGTACTGTAAGCAAACTCCAGAATCAAAACTGATTCAGTATACATCATTTGAGTTGCCACTCTGTTAAATACAGTGTATTTTGTGTGTCATACTGGGAGTGCGTGTGTCATGATTTCATTAAAATGTACTGGAATTTCCGATCGGAATTAATTTTAGTTTCAGGGACACAGAAAAAGGAGGATAGTTTGTTAAACCAAAACCAAACCGACAATAGCACATTAAGTGATCAATGCCAAAACTATTTTCACTTGACACAAGTTCAATGTTCATTGCGCGCACAAACCTGCAGGAGGGAGTGATTTTCTTCATAAGTTGTAACAAGAGATTCCCCAAGCTGTACATTAACCGCCGCTATTGACCATTTAAATCAATAGTGCATTTGGACTAAGTTTTGTGATGACAGAAGTTCTGTGTTCAGTGCATGCACAAACATGCACAAGGGAAACGCTGCCTTTGAGCTGGGAGGGCGGAAACAGTGGCGCAAAGCAACTGCGGGCACAAACCTGCACAAGGTGGAATTTTCTTTTGCTAAGTCGCAACAAGGGACTCCCCCTTAAAACGAGGCTACCTCGTCCATGCTCATTCGACATCTGAGTAAGGCAAACGCTGCGTTTGAGCTGGGAGGGTGGGGGGAGGGCAGAAGCAGCGACGACGGAAAGCAGCCTTAAAAAAAAAAGTTCTTGAAATCAACTGATAACGAATGTGAGCGTAGGGAATCTGTGCTTGGCCGGTGCTCCTTAGCCTTGACTGGAAGTGAGCTATCAGCTGTGGTAACAACTTAGGAGGCAGTAAAGAGAAGGGGCACTGGAGTCAACCAATGGTAAGCAGCAGGCTGGCAAAAAGTAGTTTTTTGGGTTACAACAGCTCTTGCAGACAGTGCATGCGCGCTGAAGCTCGACCTAAAAAGATGATTGGGGGGACGCTACGTGTTATCGCCCTATTTCCGCCTGGACTCCACCGGGAAAGTCATGGGTTTGGTTGATTTTTGCAAGGGCCGAATCCTGGGCTCAGGAAAAGAATATAATAACAGATTCCCAATACAGTTTCAGAAAGGAAATAGGCACAGTAGAACAGGGAATCAACTTACACCTTATTGTTGGTAAGTACACTAAGCCAAGGGAAGGTCATGTTCATTTATGTTTTGCTGATTTATCTAGTGCCTTCAACTTGGTGAACCACACAAAGTTATTTTAGGTGCAAATAGATATGGGCACTCCAATCAACATTTTAAGTCATCTCTCCCAGTTATATGCCTCCCTAACTCCCTGTGTACGCTAAGGGAAAAATGGGGAAAGAACAAGTGATTTTCGGGTGACCCGGTGTATTAGGCAGGGGTGCCTACTCCCACCACTCTTATGTTCATTGTATATAAATGGTGTGGACACCTTTCTGAAAAATAAAAACGCAGACGCCCCTAAGGTGTGCCCCCAGATCATCCCAATGCTACTTCATGCGGTATTGATATCCAGAACGGTATTCCGCCTTCAGCTACTAATAACAATCATTATTATCTTTCTGGAGAGTAGAGATCTAAAACTGAATTTGGCTTAGACTTTTACCATGGTATGTGGGAAAAGCAAAAAAAAAAAGGGTTTTAAACATTATGCAAAGGACCAAAAGCTCAAGGAGGGGAACACTTTCAGCTATTTGGAAATTGTTACATCCCAGAAAGTTGATTGGTCCCCACACCTGAAATCAGCCAAATTAAAATGTATAGGGTGTATTTTGGCAATATTCAGCTTTGCTAAAAAGTTGGAAATAAAACTCTTAAGAGAGACTACTAAACTCTTATCGATCTAAATGCCTCCCAGTGGCTCTTTGTCACTCCCTAGTATGGGGTGAAGAAAAGACTAAACTTTTACAGTTGCAGGAAAACAACTATTTGCGCAGGCTTTTGGCGGTGTCCAAATCAACTCCAGCATTTATCGCTTATAAATAATTGGGATTAGAGTTTATTGAGGATACCAATGATGTTAATACATTAACAAAATGGCATAGTACCTGGTCAAAACAGGGTGTTAAGTTTACAAGGGAAATCATCAAGGATTGCTTGGGACTAGACAACTCTGGAAAAATACCTTAGCTTGAGTAGATAGAATCTTTGTTATTAAAGCTGGGTATAAATTCTAATCTTTTAGAACCCCACAGTATTCTGCAATTTAGTAAAAAGTAAATTAAATTAATTCTGTCGGAAAAAAGGACAGCCCTTAGGGAATTAGTTGTTATTAGTTGGCAGTTGTTAATTATGTTGACGAAACCCATATTTCACATGGGCCATGGAATATTCCCATTGTTTCATGGTTCCCTGTGAAATAAAGGTTATATCTCAGCATTTTGTGCAATAAAAACACCCAAAAATATACTGTCCGTCAGGGTTCCAGTCATGACTCGTCCTGTGACCTGTGCAGACCGATGAACCCAAAGGCAATAAAGGACAGCTTTTAAGATTATTTTTAATAATGTTTAAGAAAAGAATAAAGGACAGGGTGACCAAACTTTTTATGGCCCAGGACAGGGATGATGGCTATAGTAGGCGCCGGTCCAGACTGAAGACCAGATACTAGTCCATCTCCACCTCCTCTCCTTCATATAGGTCCTCTAGGAACAAAAAGAAGAAGCACAAGATTGTGTTTTTTAGATGGACGTTGCAGATTGAAGGAGGATTGAAAGGTAGGTTTCCACCTTCATTGCTACCTCTGCTCTGGCTCTGTCTGATCGAGATCAAGCCACAAGAGGCTCTGTCGGAGCCAGCCTCTATGCCACGACCATTAGTGGTGCTATTTGCGTTTTTGGCATCGGGCTGAATCTGCAGTGTTCCTCCAGGCAGTGTTGGGGGGATTCTAATGGGTGGCAGCTGTCAGGCCTCAGGGGACCATATAGGGCTTGTCAGTCAGTTCGTCCTTGGCACTGAATGCTGTTGCAGCTCCTGCAGCTAAGTGTGTTGGGGGGGGGGCGAGGGAGGGGAAAGGCAGACAGTCAACTGAATAGAGAAAATAAATAAATACATTTATCCTATGCCGTCGTCTGTCGGCTCCCCCCCCCCATGTACCTGCAGAAGCCGCGAATGACAGACTGTCCCCCTGAATATGCCGTTAAATCCTCTACTGCCGCCATGTTATACCGTTCTGGCACTGCACCCAATTACTCTTCCTCTCCCCCCTTTTGTCTACTCTAGCACACCCGCATTCTAGATGGGAGGCCAGGATCTTCTTAAAGAACCGCAGTACAGAGAGGGTCATGATGACCACCAGGCGTTAAGGGAGAGTCCACAACATATTTGACACAGACTTGGGACTTGTTCTCTCTGAAGACTCACAATATACGGATCACGGATGGCAGAAGCACATTGGCCCCTTTCCTTTCCTCTTAGTCTGGGAATCTGCAGGCCCCACAGGATGCATCCTGGGATATAGAGATAGACTGTCCCCCGAGCCCTGGCCCAGGAGAGATGGCATCACTTCATGAAGTCCTGAAAAAGGCTGCTGAACGGGTGGAGTTGACCCTTGTTTGTGTGAAGCTAGGCCAAATATCCTAAGTGAAATTCTCTAGTCAGCCACAGCTTTATCAGAGTCTCTACTTCCATTCAATGAAGCTCTGCTAGAGTCTGTCAAATATATGAACGCAAAGGGGTCCGATCTAATAAGGCCCACTGCATGGGGAGGGATCAATGTCACAGTAAAAAATCTATAGAGAACCCCAAGTGGCCATTGATGGACATGAAGTGAGAAAACACAACATACACATTAATCTAGTGTGTTCGAGTATTTATCTCGTTTCTCAATTCATCAGCTTATTTTCACTTATATTTTTCATTTTTTAGAGTAATAATCTCATTGTTTTGGTACAGACAAAACAAACTTGTACATCACTTGACACAGATAACATAAATCAAACATAAATCAAACATTGTACTAGACGATTTTGAAAAAAGGTTTTAAAGGTCCAGCACTTATTAATTTCTTTGAGTTATTGATATTGAGTCCTGATAAATTCACTACAGTCAATATATTGCCCCTATTATCACATGGGGTTAAAAGCCCATTCCTGTAATCAGTTCTCTGCCCAGGCAAACCGCATTCATTTACATTTTGTCTAATTTGACATTTTCAGGTCACATAACCGAAATACTTGGTTGTAAGCAGAGAAGTTTCTCCTATTTCTTCTCCATGACAATGCCAAAGAGTCTGTCAAATAGGCATGGGCAAAGCCAACTACAGCTCCTATCGTTAGTCAAGCAGTGGTGAGTCCTTTCAGGCCACCTTCAGAGGACTCAGCACTCCTCTCGCTCCACCCTCTCCTTGAAAATGTGGTTGTGCAACCAGGATTGTTCCCTATCCATCCTCCAGTTAGGGAATCAAAGAAACTGGAAAGGGTAGACAAAAAGACCTTCTCTTCAGGCAGTTTGGCACTGCACGCTGTCAATGCTGCATGAATACCAGGACAATACACCATTGCTCTGTGGGATATGGCTGCAATGGTAGTCCCAACCTGCCTGGCCATATTCATGCCCATTTCTCTTAAGTGGTTTGGAGTGGTCCAGAGCTTCCAAGGACATAATCAAAGCAGGGCTGGATTTGATAGATTCTGGCCAGGGGAATGGTTTCATTGTGGTCCTATGCTACCATGGCTAACTGTGCTGAACAGTCTTTTCAGGAGATGTTGAAAATACCCTGATGGACATGCCCTTCGATGATCTCTCTGTTGATAAGGTAAATGTTGCCTTAGAAAGATTCAAGGCTGAAAAAGCTGCAGCTAAATCCCTAGGTCTGCAATCCTCCTCCAAGGACTTTTATCCATTTTCGAGATTTAAGGGATTTTCAAATGGCTTCCAGAGTAAGCAGTGCCTGTCAGGCCAACTGCACCAACAGCAAAAACACTTTGTGCTGCAGAACAAAGACAGAGACTGCCAACTCCAGCCATGTTTCTTTTCTGTTTCCTCCACAGCACTACCAGGTAAGTCACTCTAGTTCATCATAGAAGAAGCACGTACTACCCTTGTAAGGCCAGGCATCTTATTTTCTTCAGGCCTGAAGGGCCATTACGTCATACCAATGGGTAATACAAATTGTGGAAAAGTGGTATACTCTACCCTTCCAACAGCAACCCTGCAAAACCTCCCCACCCCCCAGCAGTCTCTACCACTGGAGAAGCACCTGTGCATACTGCAGCAGGAGATGGCAGTTAATGCTGTAGAACGGGGTGGTTGACTTGATAACAGCGCAAGAATATGGGCCGGGGTACTATTCCTGGTATTTCCTGGCTTCCAAGAAGGACAGCACACTATATCCGATCCTAGCCCTCAGGCTCTTGTACATTTACCTGCTCAAGCAAAAGTTCAAAAATGCTATCAGTACTTTTGTATCTGAAGCAGAAGACTGGATGGTGTCCCTTAAAAGGACACAGGAGATACTTGTGATTCATATACGGTCCACTTACTGCCAGTTTGTCATCTTTGCATTAGGGCTTAGATCGGCACCTCGAATCTTCACAAAGGTGATGCTGTTTTTTGCAGCCCATCTCAGGAAGTCAGAGGTCCCAGTATTGCAATACCTGAATGACTTCTCAAAGCTGGTTTACCGCAGATCGAATTGCATCATCTGGAGGTAACAGCATCTCTACTGTTCGATATGGATTTTTCAATTAATATTCTAAAATCTCACCTGGAGCCCTTTCAGTGCCTCCTGTTCATAGGTGAAGTACTGGATACAACATTAATCCAAGTCTTTCCTCCTCCAAAGAGGATTAGGGACATTTCGGATGTGACTCTTATATTTCATGCAGGGTTTGTATTCCAATCCCGATGGTTCTGTGCCTCCTGGATCTGCTGATTTTCTCCATTCAACTGGTCATGTATGGCTTCTGGCAAATGAGGGTCCTCCAGTGGTGACTCAGTAGGCAGTGGTTACAGCACCTGGGAGATCTGAAGGAATCCATTGTGGTCTCCAGGGACACACAGCAGACGTAAGCTGGTGGTTGACAGAGGAGAACCTGAGTCAAGTGTTGGTCCTTCTGTGGCCCAACCATGGCCACAGTGGTGACAGACGCTTCTACTTTCAGGTGCCCAGAGCATCTGGGGGACCAGAGGCCTCCGGTCTCCAGAGAAGCAACTTTTGCACATCACGCTGCTCAATCTACCAGCAATTTGGCTAATGCTGAAGGTCTTTGTGTCTTCCCTTTGTAACCAGTCTATCCAGATTACAATTCAACCATGATGCTGTATGTTAAAAAGTTGGGGAAGAAGGGTATCACCTACTCTTTCAAGAAGCGTTGAGGCTCTGGACATGGATGCACCAGAATGGGATTTGGCTGGTGGCCGAAAATCTGTCTGGCTCATTAATCACCAGGGCTGATAGCCTAAGTTATCATAATCTTGCCAGACGTGAGTAATGTCTCCATCCAGAGGTGGTTCGGGGCATCCTTGCCCAGTGGGGCATGCCTCAGGTGGATCGGTTTACTAATCACAATAATTTGCGTGCCCAATGTTCTGTGTCCTTGAGTACCTGTCACAGGGAGTACTGGGGGACATGTTTCAGTGAGGTGGAAGTTTCCACTTCACTATGTGTTTCCTTTCATAACATATTTCCTCAGGTTCTGAGGAAGATTCATCAAGACCAAGCCCAAGTAATTCTCATCCTCCCAGACAGGCTGAGCAGGGTGTGGTACACAGACCCCTTGCACTTTTCCCTGTGTCTTCCAATCCGTCTTCCTCTCAGGACGGCCCTGCTCTCCCATTCAGTGGGACAGGTACTTTGCCACAATCTGCAGAAGCTACACCTTCATGTTTTGAGGTTGTGCTGGTGCACCTGAGTTCAGCTTCCACAGGAGGTGGCTGACTTGATCCAAACTTCTCATTGCCCTGCTGTTAGACCTGGCATATCCAGCGGGTTTATGCCCAGACTTTTTGCTTTTTGGCCTCTTGTTTTGAACCCTGTTTTTGTTGGTTTTATGACTCTGGGCACTTTACTGCTGATCAGTGCTAAAGTGCAAATGCTCTCCCTGTAAATTGTGTTTATGGATTGATGATTCCATGATTGGCACATTTGATTTACTGGTAACTCCCTAGTACAGTGCACTGTGTGTGCCCAGGGTCTTTTAATCAAATGCTGCTAGAGGGCCTGCAGCATTGATTGTGCCACCCACGTGAGCAGCCTGTAAATGTAACTCAGACCTGCCACTGCAGTGTCTGTGTGACGTTTGGTACTGCCATGTTGACCTGGCAAGTGCACTCACTTGCCAGACCCTAACCTTCCCTTTCTTACATGTAAGACACCCCTAAAGTAGACCCAAGGTAGCCCCATGTGCAGGGTGCAGTGTATTTGAAAGGTAGGACATGTACTGAGGTGTGTGACATGTCCTGATAGTGAAATACAGTGTATTTTCTTTTTTCACTATTGAAAGGCTCTCTGTCCCATAGGATAGAATGGGAGTTTATTTACAACATCTAATAAATATAACTTCCCATTTGGACAAGTTAGAAAGATGGAGTTTAGTATGCCTGAACTTAGAATATAAAAATGCCTCTATTAGTAAAGATGATTTTTATATTGTGTGTTTGAAAATACCACTTTTAGAAAGTGGGTATTTTGTTGCTTAGCCATCCCGTGTGCATCTGCTGGTTTGTGAATTGACTATCTCCAAGGGCTTGGAAGTGGAGCTTGCCCCATGTTCAAGACGTCTCAGGAACAGCAAGGACCTCACCATCCTTCCTGGCACCGTCTCTGGAACTGCTGCTTTCAGTCGCTGCAGAAGAAAAGGGCAGCAGACTCTGTCACCGAGTCTGTCGCAGGATTCCGTGTCCTGAAGGACCCGCAAAAGGCACCACAGCACTTCCCACCGCATCCCTGGTCTCACTGACTCCGTCTTGATGATTGTCATCGAGCTGTTGCTCGCACAGCGTCCGCACCGCCTCGCTTCACCCTGCCTAGATGTCACCAACACCATCGCTGCTCGGCCGGAACATCGACCGGCTCCGTCGCCTGCACCGCAACTTGCCAGCACCACACCGTGCACTGCTTCCATTTCTGCATCGCAACAGTTACGATTGCCCCGACTGGCTCATACCATCGTGTCAGCCTCAACGAGAAAGGTACTGTTTTTTAGTCTGTCTTCATTTTAGCTGACCCTGCACCAACGTGGTCAGCATGGAATTGTTAGACTCAGGCCTTTTTCATCATCACTGTAGCCCCAGATGGAGCTACAGACCCGGAGGAACTGTGTTCTACATCTATTTCCACAATTTTAAGGTTATCTTGCAAAGTAACTATTTTTACACTATTGGATGTTGGATTCTTTTTGTCGTTTTTGATCTTGTTTGGTTTAGATAAAGTTTTCCTTATTTTTCTAAATTGGTGAGGTGTCGATTTGTAGTGTTTCCACTGTATTACTGTATGCATGCACAAATGCTTTACACTCTACCAACCATTGCCAACCACAGACCCCCATTTCTAACATCTGCCATGAAGCCTGTTTTATCTGGGAGGTAGTACAGATTTTTAAATTGGTGCAACAAATGCAAGTTAGGCCTTTTAAAGCTGTTTATCAGAAATCTTAAATCTTTTCATATTCCATGGCCTAGCAGGGTTTTGCAGTGGGCACAGTCAAGGGGCCTATGATGGCTTTATCGATCTTTCAAAGCCTCCTGGATCAGCACTCCCTTTTCAAGCTGCTGGGGGTTCTGAGGTTTTTGAAGGCACTCAGAATTATATTTCCTCCAACTCATTTCATCATGCCCAAATGCTTTTGAACCTTGGTCTTATCTTTTTGATGGGTGGTCCATTTGAGTCTCTACATTGTTGCCCACTGCATTTGCTACCATTGAAAACTGTTTTTCCAGTGCTGTAACATTGGTGAGGTGTGTCAGTGCACTGTGAATCCCCAGCACTCATCTACCATTTACATGCTTCTTTCGGGACAAGCATGTCCTTAAAACTAAAGCAGCTTCTAGTGACTCCCCACCATTTGGGTTAATCTATCAACCTCTCCATCTTTTATCTCTCAACCTATCCAACTAAGGAGGAGGACGGTTTACACAGGCTGGACCTCAGGTGTGTGGTATATAGATTTTCATATCCACATAAAGTGGTCTAAGAAGAGCGGAGTTCTTATTGCCACTCCTAGCGTGAGGGGTAAATGACCATGAACCCCCAACAGATGCTTTAGCGAGCGAGACAAAATTATCCACACCAGCAGACTCCAATTCACAGTATTATTTAATGAACATTTGGCAATTAACAACACAGTGCATTTTGACAGCTAGTCATTATCATTTGGTTGTAGCCATTTAGCAGTTCTAATTGCCATTACTTATATCTGATCAAAGGCATTATGGGATTAGGAGTGCTTTAGTCCAACTGAATGCCTGCCATCGCTGTGGAGGAGTGTGGCTCAATGGTTAGAGCGGCAGACCCTCAAGCAGAGTTCTGGCCAGGGACCAGGGTTCGATTCCTTCCTCGGCGGGGCTCGGGCTCAATTTCCTTGGACCTGTCTATTCTTGCCTCGGTGCCTATTCTAATCATGGGCCCCACGCTGCAACTCTGGGCAATAGCTTGCTTAGCCTCCACCCCGGGCCCAACAGCGCTAAGGATGCCTGGCTTCATCCTGGGGGTGCCCAGGAGTGGACACTTCACAGGGAAAGCCAGGAGGGGTTCCACAGCGGTATGAGTATCAGCGCCAGGAAACCGCAAAAGGCGACACCACAAGGTGGCCGTCTGGTGACAGTGCTCTCTATAAGTACCTTGACATTTACATTTACATTTGTTTACATCAAAAGTCTCATTAGAACATAGTGCTCTTTTATGGCGGTTTACACATTTCACTACAAAAAACCCATGTGTAACTTTCTCTACAATGCACAATTTAAAATGTAATGAGACTCATGATATAAACAAGCAGGCTTTCAGTTGGACTACAGCAATACTAATCCCAAGAGGCCTATGGGGGTAGGGTATTCCTATCCTGCCCCCTTCTTATTTTTTTAACTTTTTTGTGGGAATCAGCTCAAGCTGAGTCCCAAAATGGCTGCCAACACTTCCTAGTTTGAAATGTTGGCAGTCAATCAGATCTCAGCACAAGAACAGGAGAGTTCGGGGAGCATTTGCATCCCTATATCTATACATTTCTTTTAATAACTCTGCAACTACTGAATGGATTTACACCAAATCACAAAAGGCACTTCCCTGGACTAACATCTACTTCCCAGCCAAATTTGGTGTAAATTCGTTCAGCAGTTCCAACTTCCAAACTACCATTCTCAAACCCATTCACACACTCATACCAGTACTTACACAGCCACTCACTGATTCATAGATCTACACACACACATCCACTCACTCACTCACTCATACAGCCACTGACTCACAAATACAGCCATTGACATATCCGCTCATACAGCCACTCACACACTTAGCCAGTCACCCAGAGAACTATTTACACATCTACTCACTCACCCATATAGATAATCCAACAGCCACTTACTCGCCCATACAGTTACACACACACACACACTCAGTTACTCATACAGATACAGATACTAACATGTACTCCCTCACCTGTACAGTCACTGACACAAGCACACACTCACCCACACAGATGCTCTCACATTTACTCTTTCACCCATACAATCACTCACATAGCACATCACTCCCCCATAAACCACTGACACATGCACTCGCTCACCAACACAGCCACACTCACACCCCCATACAGCCCCTCACACACTCACTCACTAACTCATACAGCCACTGACTCACCCAATCACTTATCCATACAGGCAGTCACACCCACCCACACAGACACTCAGACACCCATGGAGGTACTCAGACAACCAATCACCCACCCATACAGAAACCCACATTCCCATTCACACACCCATACAGCCACTTAGATACCAACTGAGAGACAGATCCGAACATTTACACAAACAGTAACTCACCCATATATTCACTGAGACACCTAATCATTCACTTATACAGTCAGTCATACACCCACTAAATTATCCGAACAGGCACTCATACAGTCACTAATTCACCAATAGACCTTGGTTCATATATTTAACACACATAAATGTTTTAAAAACACTCATAGTCACTGGATGATGTCATCAGTGATGTCATTTGCGATAGCATCAGTGATTTCATCAATGATGTCACTGACCATGTCATGAGTAATGTAATATGTGAGGTCATAAGCAGTGCATAGCTCACTAACTATAACGGCTGAATTGCACTGGTTTTGCACGAGTGAAACCTGAGCCTAACTATAACGTCCCTGTAAGCCTCTGGGAGTTTCGAATATCATGTAATGTAATTTGGATTGTGCAGTGCTCCTACTATCTTTCAGCAGTTTATAAATACAGTGTTCTCCAATGTCTTCAATCAGTTTATTTGTTTAATTTGGATGGTATTATAGTATTTCAAAGTCTCTTGTGGAACATCAAGAACATGTGAGTTGATCAAGAATTCAGCAACATCATCATTTGTCCTCTAAACCTGGAAAGTGTGAATTTGAAAAGCAAGGAGGGGAATACTTTGGATTGCATTTTAATGCCTCAGGTATTTTCATGGATTCAAAGATGGCTGCAGATTGGCTCTCACCCACTGATGTTAAAGATTATCAATGTTTCCCTAGATTTATAAACTTTTATCATCAAGTCAAGAATATTGCAGCAATAACAAGTGACATTACTTGTGTTTTGAAAAAGGAAAATATCAATAAGGATGTGTGCTGGGACTATCAAGGTGAAGGATCTCTCAGTGTATTTTAACAGAGTATTACCCACACATTCATTTCATGTCATCCTGTACTTCAAATACATTTATTGTGGAAACAGATGCCTCTGGAAGAACAGTTGTGACAGTTATATTAGAATAGAAAGAAATCTAAACAGAACTACTCTTATGTGGGCACTAGAAAGTTATTTGCAATTCAAACTGATCATTAAAACGTGAGGTGGTTGAGAAATCTTCAAAGTAGGAGTAGCCGCTAAGCTAGATGGGCATTTTTCCTTTGCATAGTATGATTTTTACTATCATTTAAATCCTGGTTTTGACAGATGCTGTGTCCTGCCGGTATCTTGAGTCATGATTTACTATTGAGCAACCTGTAATTTACTGTCAATGTGGGATAGGAATAGTTCAATCTCTTCTAGACAAGGTCAAGTCTGGAGCCCAATGATTTAGAAGATCTTCACCTAAAGGATCCTCTAATTTGATTAAATGACTTTGCAGTCAGCAAGCTATTTTTTATACCAACTAAACAATTAACATCGGATGTTATGAAGATATATCATGACTAGCCATTTCTGGTCATAAAGGAGCTAAGGCTACTTTGAATTTGGATTTACTATTTTTGGGGTGGCTAATTGGCCATTATCATGTTTAAGCATATGCGCTTAATTGCCTTGACTGTGCACAGGAAGAATTCTTACATTCACACCTTTTGGATACTTCTACCGATTACCAATGGCTCCTTAATGTGTCCATGCAAATTCAATAGATTTTATAATGTTTATTCAACTTTGAAAAGGATACAGTGTGGTAAAATGTCAACTTTACACTACTGAAGAAATGGTCCAGTAATTTATGACTGATATTGTCTATCTTCATGGATTCACTAGGAATATAATTTCTGATAGAAGTAATAAATACTTTTCACACTTTTAACAAATTCTGTATAAAGAATTGGGAGTTGAACAAGTTCTTTCTTCTGATTATCACCCCCAGTCAATTGAGTAAATTGAGTAAACTAATCAAGTTCTGGAGCAATATCTACGGTGCTACTGTAATGCAACTCAAGACAATTGGGCTTATTTACTAACTGCTACATTTTATTATAAAGATGCAATCCATAGTACAGCAAGGTTTTCACCTTTCTTTTGTTAACAAATATTTAATCTAAATGTTTTTCAATCATCTTCTTGTATTGATCCTTTGGTTCCTGTACTGATTATTTGAATCAATTACCGAAGCATAGGAAACTTGTTTCTGAAAGCTTATGTCATTTTAAAGTTAGAATTTAAAAATATGCTGATAAGTCAAAATAAAATGTTTCTTCTTTTGCTCCAGCAAAGAAAGTCTGGCTGTCTACACATTTTATTCCTGATCAACTATTGCCAGTTAAATTTCGACCAATATATTTTGGTCCATTTGTAATAATTCACCAGATCAGTCCTGTAGCCTTTCTATAATTGTTGACTCATACTTGGACGATTTATTCTGTCTTTCGTTCTCCTCAAGTGAAGTCATATGTTCCTTATCGTTATCAGCAACTGATCTGTGAAGCTCTGACAATTATGGTAAAAGGGCAACAAGAATATGAGCTTCAAGAAATTTGCGAATCTTTGAGGTTTTGAGGTTTACTTTGATTTCTGATCCACTGGAAAGGTTATTCATCTATTGAGCGTTCTTGGGAACGTCCTTGGGAAGATACTTCTTCATTTCATGTTCCTTTTCATTCTAGTTTACCGTGTATGAGCGCTAGTTTGGTTTGTTTTATAATATCGTTGTGCCTATGGTATTCTTTAGTCTCCATTCTAAACAAGTTGATTGACTGCCCTGCTCTCAACATTTCAACAACCCTGCTAATAAAACTAATGTCAACCGAGAGGGGAATAAAGCACATATTTTTATTCAGCAGGGAACGTGTTGGAAAGCTCCACCTCGAGTTTATAACTACCTGGGAGTGCCTTCTCCATTGTGTTTATGGCTTGTGTAAACCATATCTTCAATTATATTGGTGTAATTCACAATATTGTTTCAGAAGTGTTGTGGAACAGCATGAACTTTCTTTTGAAAGGAACTGGACCACATTACTCAATATGAGGTTTACAACAAACGAGGAAGCTGCAAAGAAAATGAGCTAAAGTTCTACTAGAGGCAATATAATGTATATGTTAGTGATTATAGACTGCATATTGATAGTGCAATGAATTTTAAGGCATGATGTCACAAATTAGAGTACTTGTGTCTAAAGTTAAAAATGTATTTTTCACAACTTTTCGGTAAAAATGTTTATCAATCTTTATTGAAAGATATACGTGCTAGGACAGTAGTTTTTCAATGTTCTGTTGTATGTTTACTATAGAATTCTAGCAAAGTACTAGAGCGCTACGTTTGGAATTAATAGAAGAGCAAAAGTCAAACACCATGAGCGCCATACTACGGATGTATGTCGTTACAACGCACACTTTTACAACGCATGCACTTACAACGCATGTTTTACAACGCAAAATCCATTACAACGCACTACACTTACAACGCATGACACTACAACGCATTTTTAAAAACTACCTTTACAACGCATACCATTACAACGCATAATAGTAAATTGCATTTAAGGTAAGTATTAGATAGTATAGGGGTAAAAATTATTTTTCTAACTCCAGGGGGTGCAACAGTAGAGTAAGTGTTGGATAGTATAGGGGTAAAAATTACTATTCTAACTCCAGGGGGTGCAACAGTAGGGTAAGTGTTGGATAGTATAGGGGTAAAAATTACTATTCTAACTCCAGGGGGTGCAACAGTAGGGTAAGTGTTGGATAGTATAGGGGTACAAATTGCTAATCTAACTCCAGGGGGTGCAACAGTAGAGTAAGTGTTGGATAGTATAGGGGTAAAAATTGCTATTCTAACTCCAGGGGGTGCAACAGTAGGGTAAGTGTTGGATAGTATAGGGGTAACAATTACTATTCTAACTCCAGGGGGTGCAACAGTAGGGTAAGTGTTGGATAGTATAGGGGTAAAAATTACTATTCTAACTCCAGGGGGTGCAACAGTAGGGTAAGTGTTGGATAGTATAGGGGTAAAAATTACTATTCTAACTCCAGGGGGTGCAACAGTAGGGTAAGTGTTGGATAGTATAGGGGTAAAAATTACTATTCTAACTCCAGGGGGTGCAACAGTAAGGTAAGTGTTGGATAGAATAGGGGTAAAAATTACTATTCTAACTCCAGGGGGTGCAACAGTAGGGTAAGTGTTGGATAGTATAGGGGTAAAAAATACTATTCTAACTCCAGGGAGTGCAACAGTAGGGTAAGTGTTGGATAGTATAGGGGTAAAAATTACTATTCTAACTCCAGGGGGTGCAACAGTAGGGTAAGTGTTGGATAGTATAGGGGTAAAAATTACTATTCTAACTCCAGGGGGTGCAACAGTAGGGTAAGTGTTGGATAGTAAAGGGGTAAAAATTACTATTCTAACTCCAGGGGGTGCAACAGTAGGGTAAGTGTTGGATAGTGTAGTGTAATATTATGCGTTGTAATGGTAGGCGTTGTAATGGAATGCGTTGTAAAGGTAGTTTTTAAAAATGCGTTGTAGTGTCATGCTTTGTAAGTGTAGTGCGTTATAATGGATTTTGCGTTGTAAAAAATGCGTTGTAAGTGTAGTGCGTTGTAAAAGTTGCGTTGTAAAGGTTGTTCCCCCCATACTACTGGGATAAAAATGAGACTTGATCCACTTTTTTTTACTAAGGTGTTATTATAAAATTGTGCATTGTTATTCAAATTTGAAATCTGTTTAATGAGTATGGAAGTGTATATTCTAATTAATTATGGCATACATTTCTAAATATTATTTATGGGAGGTTTTCACCTTTATCCCACTATTTATTTCCAAAAGAGCACTTTGGCCCTCATTATGAGATCCCTGGAATTAAGGATTGGAGATTCAAGAGCCAGCAACATAGTTTCAAGTTGGTAGCTCCAACCCTAATTCTGGGTGTTTCGAGGTAAAGACTTCAGAATGAGGAATAACAACGTTGATGCTGTATTATCTCCAAAACAGCAGATTTTCACAGATTCTAGGGACTTTAGCTCACACAGGTGGCAAATGCTAGTAAGGGGGCCACAGCACGTTACTGTATGAGGGCATTGTGAAAGAGGGTGTTGGTGAATAGGGCAGGGTTTGTGGCTGGTGGGGGGGGGGGGCTTTGCAAGCTCTTCTGTTCTATTGCAGCGAGCTGGGTCGGGCTGCATCTGTAACCTCTGCATATCCCAGAGCTCCAGTGATTTTTCAAAGTGCATTTATGCACCAGATAAAATTGGGGACGGTTACACCCCCCAAAGTATCTCAAAGGATACTGCTCCTGTTGACTCCTTGTGAGGGCCTATGATGAGCTGGGTTTGTTTGAACAGCAAGCACAGTTGTCTGTATTATTTTCGTGTTCTGTGCATGTGAAAAGGATTAGCACATATCAAATTACACAGAACAGATAACAATTCAACTAGTGAGCTAAACACGTTAATACACTGTAGGTCACAGGTACCAAATCCATTCACACAGCTCAGTGAGGTACAGATTAATGAATGGAAAACTAAATAGCGTAGAACTTCCACTATTACACACCCCCTCTGCTTTTCTGGTCACTGCTGAGGTGTTGACTATGCTAAATAGAATAAGAGACAAATTCATAAAAGGGAACATGCACATTCTGAATGTGCAGTTTAATATTAGCAAACAGGCAAGGACATTGTTATGACAGGCAGGCCCTGCAGACTGCTGATATGCAAAACAAGTTCTTTGTAGAATGGCCCTACTGGAATACTTAATGCACCAGTAAGTATGATATTAATTGGGAAAAAGGCCCAGATAAAAAGGCAATCCATGCCAAATTGTATGTGTTAAAAACCAGGTCTGCTAGTCATGCCACTTTTTTTACTGAAAACATTTGATGCGTGATAAATATTCTCACACCGAGGTACTGGTATTTCCCACATGTGGTAAATTCCACCCTCTTCCGACCATCTTGTATTGAAGCCCGCATCAGCTCATGCACACGTGTTTGCTGCCCCATTCGCCATTAAATGCATTATTGCATCATGTAACACCTATGCGACACCTCATATAAACTCCATTAATGTAACGCCGTAATATCTTATAAATATCTCAATTGCCTGAACAATGGCAGCGGCAAGAAGTCCTACATGCTTTGGCCACATCCATATTTAGAAGACTTTTGCGAGCTTCATTTCAAAATCTAGGCATTGCTGGTTGTATGGAGCAAAAACTGCGTCTGAAAACCACCCTTTTTATGATTTGTTCAGTCTCCAACTATGTCATTAATGATCGGTCATTCATTACTCTGAAGGGGTTTTGGGTTCATTAATTGGTTCAGAACGAGGACTTATGTTCAACATTCGGAACACCTTTATGCAACACAGAATACTGCCAAAAAGCCTTAACTATATGGTTTGATTTCATGATAATTGCTGAAGGATAGACAATGAATGGGTATTTTTGTTATGTTTGTGGGTTAATACATTACCAAGCAGAGTGACATTTCGGTTATTGCTTTCTATAATCAATAAAAAATTTAAAAATAATTTAGAAAATCAGAACTTTTCAATGTTCAAACCACGTCTAGACAAGAAGATAATTAAGGATATTAAAAAAGTAAACATGCTGAAAATGGAATTCCTCAATTAAAAAAGTAGTAATAATCAAACTCTGTCTCAATAAAAATGAAGGGCAGTCTATCTGGGTGTTCATAAAATAGGGGGCGGGGGTTATTGGATAAAACAAAATTAACATGCACTGCAAATCATTATTCAATTCACAATCGGAGTAGTAGTTATACTAAGTGAGCCATGTTCAAGCCCAGCATTGTAAAATTTAATTTGTGAAAGACGAAGGAAACTGATGTGAGGAGGCAGGTTGAGCCAGTTGGAGACGCCTTTGAGCCTTGTCACACTGGTTTGTAGTGTAGATGTGTTCATCAAGGCTTGTGAGTTAAATCTTTGCAGCCTTAAGAAGACAAAAAGAAAAATGGCGCAGGCTAACTCGAGTCCCTGGTAAGCATTTTGTGTACTCTAGGCAGAGAAGGTGGATTGAGTGGAACTATTCAAGTTGGAGTGATGGACGTTAAGCAATGTCAAGTTAAACACATCAGCTGGATTGGGATTTCAAGCAGCAAATTTGCAACTGTCGAGGTGTGTTGATCTAGGTATGAAGGTTGGAGTCAGTTATTTGATCTGGTTGTGGACAAAATAAAGTTGCGAGGGTCTCCACACTGTTAGGATGTTAGGCCCTCCCAAACATAGGTCACTAGTAAAGTGGCATCAGAGGGTTGGAAAGACAGCAGGTTGAGTTCCCAGGATTATTGTGGCCGTACAGCCATCGAACAGGCCTCAGAACCTTGAGGAGTCCCGCATACTGCTAAAGTCTTCAAAGTGTAATCAGAGGATTGTCTGGTGCAATGCTGAGATACACAGTACTTCAGGTGAAGCTTGCTACTCTTTCCAAATTCTAAAGTACTTCCAAGGAACAGTGGCTAATGCAGTGGCATTTGAAGGATGAAAATCAATATTATTAGTGGAGAACTACTACTCAATCACCTAAAATAACCGTACCACAGCTCATCATCTATTACCAATATAGTTTGTATATTCTACCCTGGAGCAGTGTATTGTGATTGAAACTCTTCCAAGGCCACTGTACAGAGAAAATCCGCCATGGCAGGATAAAGTCTCCATGGAACAGAGCTCCTTCCAAGACTATAGCCTTCTCCTATTTACATATTGCAGCCTCCTAAAAACATATGGAATCTTTGCAGCTTCCTGCCTATAAGAGCTTACGTCCGCACTGTGCATGTGCAGATCTGCTGTCTGCTTTGCGCCCTCAGTGTGAATGGAGCAGATAGGGAAGGCATCACTGAGTGTAAACTGAGTTCATACTGGCCCCCTTCCTTCGTAACCACTTCCTGGAAGGTGGAAAGATTCACCAAATATCCAGGAGCATGACACAAGAGAACAATACTTCTCTGGGTGAAGGCAAACCCCACCATCTGTATATTTGAAAGAATTAGAAGAAGTGGTGTTTGCAGACTTTTGCACTGAAAAGCCAGTTCTGAAAACCAGATTCCCATCTAGGGACCAAAAAAGCAACAAAAAAAATGAAGAAAAATAAAACAAGCAAAGCGTGCAGTTCCCCATTGGGCGCATCCAAGCATGACTTTATGTGCAGCAGTAAGGAAAAGATAGAAATTGATTCACAGTGCCCACAGGAGATATATTTATTTGCCTTGTGCCTTACAAGCCATTTGGAAGGTCTTGACTGGAGTATGTCAAGGGAGGCCAAGGAACGCACTGACGCTGGTATCTACTTTTGTGAATAATGGCTGGGCCTGCTTCAAAATCTTCCACCCACCTATCCGCAGTCTATCAAGGAAACACTGAGTTGGACTAGTGGAGAAATTTAACTTGAGTATGTACAGAACAATTTTGGAGGTTCAAAGGTGCTTCGTGAATTTAGCCATGCACAAAATAGACTGCTTTTACAATCTGCGCAAAATGGAACTTATTTTTGTGACCCCCGACCTAAAATGTATTGCAAGAATGGTTGAACTTCCGGCTGTCAGTTTGCATAAGCATGGCACTTTGTTACAAGAATTGATCTCATTCGCAATTAAAATGACCTTTTGCAGAGTATTATATCTCCTTTATCAACAATCTAAAGCTGGACATATGCATAGGTTTGTACATTACAGAAGTAGAAGATTTTACTAATACTTTAGAATATTTAATAGAGAAAGATTCATCTGCTGTTCTTCAAATACTCCACGGGACTGCAGGCCCCATGAAATCTGTCCATCAGAAAACTAGGAATGTGCAAATTGCAGATCAACTGGTTGGTGAGTCCCTATGTTATCTCCAATGTGATCTATGTGATCACATCTCAAAATGTCCATCAAATGGAAGGGGGGCGAGTTTCACCAAACAACCTACCTACTTAATGAATATTGTTTAAACAGATCACTTTTTTCAATCCTCTATGAATGGCTGAAAATGCAAGGATGGTTTCATGCAAGGGGCAGCAGACCACCGTCCCAGCATTGCTTCCCAGACCATACCATCCAACAGGAATCCCAAAGGGAAATCTGTCCGACATAACAGGTTTCCCTTAACGAATCAGTTACAGCCCCATATTGACTGATATTAACTTTTCTGTGGTTTACAAACGCATGTAAGATCACAAACTACTGACATATTCCAATTACAGCTCAAAAAGAGCAGATACAACGTCGCTTTCATGCCCCCTCAATGCCTGCAATTTGGAAAGGGTCGCAAAACCTCATTCATAGTCGGAAAGACTTTTCCAACACGACAAAGGGGTTTTGTACATTGTGTATAGGTGTTTGCAGTCACAAATCCTCATTCACTGGCTTTCGACTGCAAAAACCTTTGTGCATGAGGGCCTTAATTCTTCATTTCCCTCAGTCATTATTAAATTGTATATATGCACAGTGAAATTATAGAATTGGATGGAATGATTGGATGAGCGCTCCTTCAAAACAATAGAACTATGGAAAAGAAAACCCGAAAACCAAAATTACCATTACTAAATTGTTATTCTTTTTTAAGTCAACTTATGAAAACCAACAGTTGTGATGGCAGGATAAAAACAGAACTCCGACCCATGAAGAACTTGAAGAACAAACAAACTCTTATAGATCTAAAGATTCTATTAATTATATCACATAGAAGGAAGAGGTGAGTAAAGTAGGAAACTCAACTTTAAAAAAATATATATAGGCAATACACATGCCTCTTTCCACTACCTATTTTTTTCAACAAGTGTTTTTATTTGAGTTTTCAACAATCAACAATAAACACATTGACTGGTCAAAGGTTACGTATTGTTGGCACAATTGTCCTTGAGGCCGCTGCGTTGCATGAGAGATGGAAAGTCCAGGATGTGGGCGTGTGCGTTCAACAGGTGGCCGATAAGTGCCCATGGGCTATGCAAGCGGCTTAATGATGGTATGCACAGGTCTTGTGTCTAGAGGGGATACATGTTCGGGATAGGGCTTGGGGGCGGGGGGCGGGCGAGGGGGGGTGAAGACCAGGGCGGGCCTGATTAGGGATGCAGTTGGTGTCCGGGTTGCGGATAGGGCATAGTCATGCTGACAGGAGTGTGGCTAGAGGGAGTGAATCCTCGAGGGGGGTGCCTAATGGGAGTCTGGAGAGGAGAGGTGGACTCCGGCCCATTAGGGGCTGCGTCCTTGGATTTATGAGTGCAATTTGTCATCTTGGGTAAGTAGAAGGAAGTGGTCGAGAAGGATGTCCCACGCAGGGGCGATGGGGTGCCTACGGATACTCCCGGCCTCCTCAAAGCGCAAGACCATGCCCTTGGCCCTACCCCATGGTGCCCCTTTCCATTACCAATGACTAGAATTATAGTTTTTTCCATTCATTTATTAACAATTTTTAACCCGGAACTAAAACGAACATTTCATGACACAGTGTCAATGTATTAGAAGAAATGCAAGAACAATGTGAGTCTACATTACTGCTGTGTGTACCTTTGTATGATTCAGAAGCAACTGAAGAGACACAAGTGAAACCCTTCTCCCCTGAACAAACGTCAGCAACTACACCCGCACTAGGAGCCTTGGATACCTCTCAAGGGCCAGGAGTACCCGAAGAGAAGCACGGAGAGATGGGTACACCACCTGTCTGTGTGCTGTGCCTTGTTCTTCTCTACATGCGCAACGTCTGTTGGTGTGGGTGCAAAAATCAACACTTTGGGGCACACAACCCTAATACAGTGACATCATGCTAAATGGAGGGCTCCCTTGCAGAATGTGAAGCGGGACCCCTGAGCCTCCCACATCTCACAGGTCTTCATTGGCCTTGGTCTGAGTGGGCTCCTCTGAAGGTCAGAAGGCTCCTGTGGCGGTATCGAGGCCGGCCAGCACCTCAGGGGCCAGGGCCTGCATTACACCCCTGTCCTAATTGCACTCCCCAATCTGGGAGAGTGGGGTGCAAACCAGGATGGCTATCGTCTACAGGCCCATTTCTCACTGTTAAGCTGCTCTTTACACAATACCTTTGTAAAGGCCTCCAGCGGCTGTGCTCATCCCTAAAGTGCATTCAGAGTGGGTTCAACGCCCCATTGCCGCGTCTGGGGGCAGTCACGGCCATACATTTGAGACTAGCAGGAGACATACAATCCAGGAAGCGAGCGAGTAACACATGCGCAGTTCGCACACGCTCCTTCCTCCATGCATTAGTCTCGAAAGTTGCACGAACACGAGCCTGCTTTTGGTGGAATGCTCTGCATAGAGAATGGACGACGTGCAAACGTTATCTACTCCCGTACGCTGCTGCGAAGCAATTGAAAATACCAAAAGAAATTGTATTTTGCCAGAGTTAGAGAGACATTTAATTATTCACAAGCTCTGCGAGCATCGTGCGGCTTCGCTTATTAACTGGGAAATGTCAAGTGCTTAATCAGAATGTAAATACTCTGCACGTGGAATATAGGCTCTCGATTGCTTTTGAAATCAGCTTGCAGATCTATAAAACAATGTGTTAAGCGCTTTAAAAAGGGATAAATCATGAAGCACGTGTTTTGCAGACGGCTTCATTGAACACACTGCGCGGGTTAGAGCAGTAATGGTTGCGGGGTGTATGCAGCCGAGAGATTCATAGGATGTGACTGTTGGGGCTGCACTGCTGCCAAGAGCCCAAGACCCAGAGGGCCGGGCAGCGCAGGGTGATTGCAAACGTGGACGCTAGATAAACTCCAATCCACTCTTAAAATAAACAGCAAACCCTCAGGGGCTGCCGCCGATGCGTGCACAGGCCAGCACTGGCCGCAGCTGGATCTGCATGCTGCTCGTGAAGGTTGCTGAGATGGGAAGGGGTTCAGTTCGTACATGAAGTTAGATCCCGTGGAAACCACCTCCAAAGTAGGAAGCACATTGTGTTAACAAAGGAAACCCGTAGCGAGGGGGTTTCACGCTGATCATTCGCTTTCTAAGAGCTATAACCTTTTTACAGTCAGCAAACGCAAACGGGCAGATCTGAGGTTAATCCGGGGCACTGACACAAAGAAAATGGGATATTCTGCAAATAGTGCAAGATCCAAAAGCATACGCAGCAACATGCACTTATATGTAGTTATGCTGCCGGAATTAGTCAGCAGCAGTTCCCTATGTCAGGTGGGATCTTCGATTCAAGTCCCTGACTGATCCACTAACACATCTCCGGCCAGTAGGACGGCTTGCCTCGTGGTGCCAGCGTGCTGCAGGTTCAGGATGGGAAAGAAGGATTTGTTAGGGTTCGACAGTATCCTACAGACTGTTAGGTCATGCTATCCAGAGTGGAAGCTCTGAAGCTAGAAAATACCCTTGTTTCAGAAGGGGATAGGAGTCTAGGAGTTACCTCTTGACCACAGTTCTGCTGAAGACTTGCTCCTGCTGTCTTAGGATGAGTTCAGCTAGGTTCAAAATTCAACTTTTAAGCCCTGTGCATTTGGCACCGTGAGAAATTGGGTTGTTGGTTGACAGGGGTGTATGCCCTTCTCAAGCAACAGCCACAAGCTTTGTCAGGTTGAACCACAAAAGTCACTATATTTACCTCTGCTTAACCCTTGGTAGCTTGGCACAAAAGCAGTAAGGCTTAACATGAAGGCAATGTGTGAAGTATTTATGTAGCACTCAAACAGTAATAAAGTGAAAACACAACGCGTGAAAAATCCCAAACTGATTTAGAATAATAGAGTAAAATTTGATGAATGATTTGATAATAAAACAACAAGAATCCGCAATTTCAAATATGTAAAATGAGTATGGTGCCTAAAAGCACAAAGTGACAATCACGGTTATCTGATCATGCAAGTCTGGGTGAAAGTCAAAAATCCAGAACAACTGCAATGGAGCACGGGCTGGATACATGGACCAAGTTAGTCCAGCTGTAGAAGTTACCTTCTAAAATCCAGTGTGAAGAGTTCTGTTTGCAGTAGATGAGGCCACAAGGAGCAGGGAGACGTTCACAGATGATTGTCACTGTATCACGAAGAGCAGGCCAGATGTCACGGATGGTCATCACTTTAGTGTGAAGATCCTATCGGGCTGTCACCATGGGCTGTCGATGCTGTAGTGCGAAGTGCAAATCTAGCATAGCTGACCATCTCTGGTGATTACATTTGCAGTCAGTGCGGGCAGCAGGGTCTTGGCATGAAGGGGCAGGTTCGCAGTTGTGAAGACACCAACGTTCAGGATTGCTCCTTTTCTTCAAGGAGGATCTCAACTGATGCCACACCAAAGGTTCAGGACTTGGGAGGTTCCTCTTGAGGATCAGGAACTCACTCCAGCACAGGCCAGCAGGTCTCAGACAGGTCCAGTTGCAGGTCCAGTCACGTCCAGCTCAGCAGCTCAGTTGGGCAGTTGCAGGGAGACCTGTGGAGCTTGTTGTGTTCCTGAAGCTCAGGACAAGAGGCCAGCAAACTAGCCCTTGAAGTCAATCAGTCAGACTGAGATGAAGGGTGCAGGTCCTTCCACTGTTAAAGGGTGAGCAGGAAACAGAATGTTAAGGAGCTCACAAATATCTGTTGGTCAAAGCCCTAGCTGCCAATGTCAGGACTGAATGGCCTCTCATCCATCTGTTGCCCTAGTTCATTTAGAATGCAGGGTAGGAGAACAAAACTAGACAGTTCCAAGCTGGCCTCTTATATGAAGGCCACAAGGCTGATTCACATCGTAGCCAAGACAAGGCTGCCTCGCATCGTAGCCAAGAGGTCACAATTACAAGTTGATCTGTATACACATGGGTCAAAAATATGAGTTGTTAACCTGCCGAAATTTAACAGGAGAAAAGCATACAATATCTAACTTATTATGCAGATTTTGGTGCATTGAACACCAAAATCTGCATGTTATTCCCTCACCAACTCGTAATTCATATTATTTAGTGCGCCCAATAAATAATGTACCCCGTGGTATTATTTATCAGATGCGATATATAACACCTAAACTCACAACCAGGGTGAAAACGTCTTAAACAGACCCACAGAAATGTAGCATTCCTATTTTACCCACAGTATACCAAGCTACCACTTTGCTCTTGCAAAAGCTTATCTGCACCTACCCCAGCACCCTTAGCTCTGATCACATTTTAGCACCAGCTTACAATCTACAGACTACAAAGACATGTCAGGGCCGTAAATACCACTTTCCGAAGGGCCCTACACCATGCATTACAGGTTTTCAGATCTGGGATTGGATAAACATGCAAAGTCCAGAATTACCAGGGCCTATTGTTTTTTTTGCAAAAGGAAAGTTTTTCTCAGAAGCCCATCGGCGGTACTGCCAAATGTTGGGGTTATCAAATGCCAAGGCAGTTTTGATTTCGCCTCATGTCTTTCACCAAACACCATACACTCCCTATCCCTTTATCTCACTCTTGCAGATTATTTTCCATCACTGCTTTCTTGCTTTGTTACTGTTTTCCCATCCTGTCTTTCTCGCTTTCTCGTTCTGGGTCAAATTAGGATGATACAAAATATGTCTTAGTCCCCAAGAAAGAGTGTGGGTGATCCTCACCTGCAACCAGCAGCTGAAATTAAGCACTGCATGGGCCTTTCCCACATCATTTTTTCAATCTCGGGCCCTGCTTTGTTCAGGAGGAATTTCTGTGTGGAAACAGAACTAATGGGAGCATATCTTCTCAAACTGCTACCAACATAACAGTTGCAAACAGTTCCATTGGAAACTTCTGCGAGCTGGATAGTGTTTCCCCACCCTTTAAACAAAGCCAGTATTTCTTTTAAAAATTCTTCCTAAGGAAACTGTTAAAAAGTTTCAATTATGTGAAACTATCAAAATGGACAGTGTGATTTAACATGTTGATGCATCGTTTCCACGAGTACGTTGCTGTTTTAATGCATGGTGTCTAATTATAGGCACCGCACTTTGAGCAGTTAGTCTCTTTGTTTAGTGCAGGATCAGTTTAGCTCTCCCTTCAAAATTCTGAAATTTTACATTCTTCTCAGCCGAGATTTAAACATCAGGGGGAGATTTACTAAGATTTTATGCTGCATTTGTGTCACAAAAGTCACGCAAATCGTCACAAAATCTTTTTTCCCGATTTACTTTACTAGAAGCTGGAAATAATGTGAAAGTAACGTAAAGCAGTGCATAGCGCTGCTTTGCATTACATAGCGCCAAGGGGGTGTACAATGAATGGAGCATGGGCGTTCCCGTGCAACCACCCCAGGTTTCTGATGCTAAACCCAATTTACTAAATAAAGTAGACTGGGTTTAGTGTAAAAAAACTGTGCCCTTTTGCAAAATCTTTTTATTAATCACACAAACAAACAGTACAGCAGCAGTGCTTGACCAACAGCAATTGATTACATCTACCAGGAACCCTTGTATTCTCAGACTTAAGACCACATCACATTTCCTCATCTTGGACCTCCATAGTGTTGCCTGCCCCACCTATATTGTTACCACGTGCCGGGGGGTTGCATATATTGCCTCTGTGTGCGTTCCACTTCCCACACACCCAATCCCACTTCTAGGAGCATCCTCTGTTTTCATAGACCTCTACTTCTGCAATCATGCACCAATCTATGTTCCTCTCCCATGCAACTAAGGTCAGTGACTCCACCACTCCCCACCTCTGAGGTATATTACGTTTTGCAATCATGAGACCCATGGTGGGCCAGAGCTACTCTGCACGATTCATGTCGGTTGCTTCCCATTTTTTCAACAGGCACAGTTCAGGGGACAATCGAATAACCCCACCACTAGCTTCTTTCATACATGTGAATATTGCTTCCCAGTATATCCTGATCGCCGTACATTCCCAAATAATATGATAAAATGTGCTGATACCCCCACATAACCTTCTGCACCCTGCTTCTACATTCTTGCCCATTTTGACCAAAGTGCTGCATGCAATGTATGTTCTATAGAGTATTTGTAATTGGACAAGTCGCAGTCTTGATGATATTGCAACTTCTCGTGGTGATGCCAGTGCCTCCCGCCAAATCCTCTTACTCTAGCTTCCCGATATCTAGTCTATGAAGCAGGTCAGGGAAGTTGTTGATGATTTTTTTGTAGGTCAAGGATATGGCCTTGCGATGCATATATCCAGACAGGAGCCTGTCTTCCAATGGTGAGGCCTCGGGTATGTCTTCCCCAACTGGGACCGCACCCCTGAGAGCATGTCGTATTTTTGGATATCTAAAGGTTTCTTTCTCATTTAACTCATACTCTTTCTGTAGTTCCATGGATGGGATTATTTTCCCCCTTGCCCACAAATCACTCATCCTTGAAATGCCAATGGTATCTCATTTGTTGAAGCCCTGGTAGCGGCCCAGTTTCCCCAGGTGCTTCGTCCACCAGAGGGGTACGGCAAGCGTCACTCTGTTTCCCCACCCACGATGATTTGTAACTCTGTGCCAGGTGGCGACCGTTTATGTCGGGGGCCCCATGAGCTTCTGCTTTTTTAGATTGGTGTATAATGCTTCGCTGTATTCCCCGGCTCCCATTAACCACTCATCCATACGACACGACGGGTCACCCTGTGGTTGATGTGCAAATTTATTCATGACCACTAATTGGGCTGCCCAATAGTATGCACAAATATTATGTAAGGTGATTTTGCCTTCGTACCATCCTCTGGTAAGTTTGTGAGCTGCAATATGGGGTGGCTTCCCATCCCAGAACAGGCTTCTAACCTCTCCATCTATGGATTTGAAGTAGGCTTCAGGAAGTTCGTATGGCGTATTCTGCAGAGCATAGAGAAACCGTTTCAGTGCCATCATTTTAAATAATGCTGCTCTTCCCAACAGGGAGAGCGGCAAGGCTCGCCAGTGCTGCACATCTCCCCATATACGGGCAAGCGGAGTGAGGAGACTGCGTTCATGAAAAAGTTCCTCTCTGGTAGTGACATAAATACCTAGGTATATAAATCCCTCAGTCACAATCTTCGCTTCACAGCCAGCAGGTAGGGCAGGAGCCGGACCCCGGAAGGGGAACACGACCGATCTGGACCAGTTAATAGTATATCCAGAGTGTCTCCCACAATTGGAACATATCTGTAGTATCCTGTCGATGGAGGGTTGTGGCGATGCAACATACAACAGTATGTCGTCTGCATAGAACGAGTTTCTGTCTTCGCACTCCGCTGTCCATCTCAGCCACGGATTATTGGATCTCCCTGTATCCAACTCGCTAAGGGCTCCAGTATCAGAGCAAACAGGAGCGGAGATAGTGGACAGCCCTGTCGTGTTTCCAGATTTAACGTAAAGATATTTGATGTTTGACCATTTACTACCACTTTGGCTAACGGTTCAGTATATAGCAGGTGAATCCATGTGATGAACTTTTTTCCCAGTAACATGTGTCGAAGGCCATGCGAGCATCTAACAACAGTATTGCTGCGTCCTCATGAATGAATCTCTCCGCCCCAACACACTATTCAACCACCTCAGGTTGAAAGCATACATATTGAGGAGGTGAAGCGCCACCTTGGACGCAGTTAACTTAAGGAGTTCCATTGGGATGCCATTTGGCCCCATGGCCTTACTGGACTTTATGCTATTTATAGCCGCAATTATTCCCACCTTCGTGAGATCATCTTTGAGCGTTTGCCTGTCCTCGCTTTACAGGCTATGAATCGGGATATCTGTTAATAACCCTCTTGATTCCCCTGCCGTGCCTGACACCCTTGGGGAGTTGAGATGCATGTAGTGGGCTGCAAAGGCCTCTGCAATTTCGTGAGGGTCGCGCAGCCATACCCCATCCGCTCCCCAAACAGTCATTACCCATCTATCCGCCTTTTCCCGTTTATCAAGCCAAGCGAGTAGTTTACCTGCCCTTTTTCAAGTTCCTACACTGTGTGCTGCATCACTCAAAGTCTGCCCCTCACAGTTACTAGATTCCTATACTCTTGTCGCTTTACATCTAATGTGTGCTTGGAGTCCTCGTCCATTAAGAAGGCAGGGGACTGCTCCAAAGCCAATATGTCTCACTCTAATGTATCCAGTTGTGCACTCTTCTCTTTCCTATGCCCCACCATGAGAGAGAGTGCCTGCCCCTTTAGGACTGCCTAGTAAGCTTCCCAGATAGTCTGGGGAGACTGAACCAACCCCACATTTTCATTAAAGTAATCTTAAGTAGATTTGACAATGCTGGCTCTGATATGCGGGGTTTGTGAGGTACCATGGACTGATTGATACGGATCTACGCATGGATTTCATACCCAGACTGTATCTTGCCCATGCTGGTGCGTGGTCCAAAATTTCCCTGGCTAAATGTTTGACATCCGTGAAGTATTGTTTGTCTTCTGTTACAGTGAGGATGTGGTTGATTCGGGACAGGCTATTGTGTGCCCCAAAATGGAATGTTAATTGCTTTGTTTCAGGGTGGGCCTGACGCCACACGTCTACTAGCCCAAGGGCAGTCATGAATTCAGCCATAGTATTTTGGGTGAGTGGGGTGGTTGTTGGCGGGAATCTATCCAGCTGGTCACTTAGGGTCATATTTATATTCCCTCCTATCACTAGTGTCCCTTCAGGGAAATTTAGAATCATTTTACTCACACTGGGTAGTGCCACGTTGTATAATGCAGGGGGCATATAGGCCAACATGATACTGACCCATCTGCCCTCCCAGGATCTGGTCACTCCAGCAAATCTACCCTGTTTATCCTTATGTGTGCCAGGCAATGTAAAGGGGAATTGTTTACGCATCAGTATCGCTGCCCCCCTGGATCCTGGTGTAAAACCTAAGTGTACGATAAGCTTGTAACCCCATCTGTTAAGAGCTTCACAGGCATTCCCGACCAGGTGAGTTTCCTGGAGCAGGACCACATCTGGAGCCAGTCTTTTAATGTATTAAAGCACTATACCTCAATTGAGTTTGTACCCTAGTCCATTAACATTCAAAGAGAGTATTTGAAATGACGTTTCCGCCCACCCATCTATCGTGGAGCGGTCTGTCACTGACATATTTTCGGAGACTGTTCGTGTTGTCCTTCCTATAGAAGCAACTGATGAATCCACCCATTATGTAGGCTCAGTTAACTTGTGTTGTGAGCTGCATATGCAGTATTTATATCTGTGGTGAGAGGTGTGGTCTCTGATGTGCAATTAGTGAACTATTCTGCTGTTGCCACTAAACGATATAACATAAATTACAACTAACACCCCCTCCTGTGGAAATACCCGCCTTTCTGCCTCCCTGCTTGACCGTTCCAGAACTACCCACCTCCCCAACTTTGCAGAATGCCCATCACCCACCCTTCCTTGTAATGGAGGAGCCATGTGCCAGACCTCCCCTCCTCTCACCCCCCCAACTTTCACTGGACAATTTACTACAATGACTACATAAGTGCAGTCATTGATATACTCAGCAGTCTATCCTTCTGTGGTGTGTTGACAGCTACACCAGCCCTTGTCAAGCTGCTGAACAGCATGCCACATTTACAAACTGTGCCCTTTTGAAGTAGGTGCAAGGAAGGAGAAATGAAAATACTTTCATTGATATGTTATGCAGATTTGCGCACTATTACCTGGTAGGGTATCCTGGCGCTGAGGAAGTGTAAGTCTAACCTCTCCTGGGGCCTAGTGTAACTACTAGAAAAGTTAGGTATTCAGCTTCTTGCAGAATTCAAGAATTGGAGAGGAGGCTCTTGTGTGTATCAGCATGCCGTTCCAATCTTTAGGAGTGATGTAGGAGAAGGCTCGACTGCTGGCTCAAGTTTTCTGTATGCATGGGATTTGCGCAAATAGGAGTCCGGATGAGCGTAGGTGTCTGGAAAGTGTGGGAAAGCAGATGCGAGTGTTAAGGATGCTGAGCCAGTGTTATTTAGTGCCTTGAAAGCAAGTGTGGATGAGGAGTTTGCTTTGTGCTCATTTGTAAATGGGAAGATAGTGGAGCTCTTTCAGGTGTGGTGTGAGTGCAGCATGGGAGGTTGAGAGTGATTCAAGCTGCCGAGTTCAGAATGATCTGCATCCTTCTGGGGAGTTTTTTGTTGAACCCAACATAGAGGGTGTTCCCGTAGTCAGCTTGCCTGTGAACAGAGTGTGTTTTCTGGGTGCTGATTGGGCGCCTTTTGAAATTCTTACTCAGTATTTTAAGGGTATGGAAGCTGGGGAAGCATGAGGCTGTGACGGCATTGATTTGAAAGATCATGTCAAGTTTGCTGTCAATGATGATTCTAAGTTTCTTGACATGGGTGGTGTGGGTGGATGTCGGTCCTAGCTTTGTTAGCTACCAGGTGAAGTCCCAGAGTGATGTGCTCTTACTGAAGATCACAATTTCTTGTTGGTGTTCAGCATTAGTCAGTTGGTCTTCATCCAGTGGTTAACTTCAGTCATGCAGGCATTGAATTTTGTATGGGCACTGGGCATCTTGTCCATGAAGGAGGGAATGAGTTGTGTGTCATCGGCTTAGGAGAGAGTCGGAGCACAGAGAGGATCCTTTCAGAACTCCACTGGTAAGGTCACAGGTCTCCAAGCTGTATGGTGCCAGGCTGCCAGACTGGCTCCTTCGGGTCAGTAAGGAGCAGATCCATCAGAGTGCGTGTTCTTGGATTCTGATGTCTTGTAGGTGTTGGATGAGGATGGGGTGGGTGACTGTGTCAAATGCTGTGGAAACATTCATGAGGATGAGGACTGCGTTGCCTCTTCTGTCCAAAGTCATGCAGATGTCATCTGTAGTGGCGATGAGTGCAGTTTCCATGCAGTGAGTTGGTCTAAAACCTGACTAAGTGGTGTTGAGGCGTTGTGGTCTTTGAAATACTTGGGTAGATGTCTGTTAATAATTTTCTCCA
Source organism: Triturus cristatus (assembly GCF_964204655.1). Taxonomy (NCBI): domain Eukaryota; kingdom Metazoa; phylum Chordata; class Amphibia; order Caudata; family Salamandridae; genus Triturus; species Triturus cristatus. The sequence goes on from NC_140585.1 coordinate 707,213,434, forward strand.
AGACCTAGGCCGAGATTGGTAGCAGACAGATCAGCCTGTAGTTGGCATGTGCTGAAGGGTTACCAGAGGTTTTCTTCAGCAATGGGAGGACACACGTTTGTTTTCCAAGTATCTGGGAAGGTAGTAGAAGAGGGGGAGGTCTTCAGACTGGATGTGAGCATGGTACAGATGAGTTGCATTCCTCTGGAGTAGGTGTGGTAGGCCCGAGGTCCTGATGTGGCCCTTGTGTGGATGGACTCAGTGCACAGTACACTTTGCAAATTCATGTGAATTCATACATAAACATGCATGCATGCATGCATACATTTTTATAATCATGTCTCTGATGTAAACACCAGGAATCACATTTGTAAATCTGCCCCAAAGAGTGTGGAAGTGCTTAAACGTATGCTTTTCTGGCATTAACTTCCTCTGATGGCCCTGCATGTAGCTACAGCAGCCTGCCGGATAAGTTTTAACTGGATTTACACATGTCCACCTTTTAGTAAGAAGCTTCTAATTATGTGTTTTAATGCTGTTTCTGTGAAATATGTAAGCTTTAGGTGTAAATATAAATTAAATATATCAATACCACAAATGAATTTGATTTTTGCTAATGAGGTAGGCTCATTGTTTCAAGAAATACCTATTGTCTTGTTATCAGCTCAGCCCTAGTACCATTGTCCAAGTATATGATTAGTTCTCAAAACTGAAAAAACTCCAACCTATTTCAAGGACACAAAAGAGTTACTGAACATTCTGACAAATATGAGATATGATCCTGAGGAAAAACTGATAATCAGAATTGACCTAAAGGTGCTTTACACAAACATCCCACAAAAAGCGACCTTAAAGATAGTGGACTTAATACTGTCAGGGCGCTAATGCAACTTTATAACATTCGGATTGCGCTCTCCTTGCTCTTACAAGGAACTACTTTGAGTTGTTCAAAGTGGAATCTTTTAATAGACTCATCGTTGGGCATTTACACCTAGCCTGTCATGTCTGTGCGTCCATGATTTTGAGACAAAGATCATGTGTTTTGGATTGGTGACATCCTGTTCCACGATAAGATCGAAATATGAAAGCGATAACCAGATGATGGGCCTGATAGGCTATGATAAACTTACACTTTTGTATAACTTTACCATTGTTAGCTATTCACAAAAGGATTTGTGAGTAGTGTGAAGTCTCGATTCTATATCAGGTCAGGCGCGCCAGTCCCTGGTGGATGTGTGCACTTTTACTTTGAAACTTCAAGTTTCTCATCCAAGTTTAACACAATTTTGTGTGAGTTCAATGACCGGAAATTCTTCAAGTTCTTTCTTGATTAAATCATCAATTTATTTCACAATCTTCTCTTTCTTTAAACAACTAAAGTCCATGTATAATTCATTCATGGTTTCTCAATCCTATCCAAAACCCAATGCATTTCGGGTCTATATGGACCCTTCATCTGGGGTCTAAAACATAATGATACAAAACTAAATTTGAGTATGATCACGTCTTGCAAGATTCTGTCTGGAGTGATAATTTAGTGGTGTTTAAAAGATTCATTGATGATATTTTCATCATCTGGTGAGGAGAACAGAAATTGCTACAAGAGAACATCATGAAATTGAATGGATGTCATGATCATATTAAATTTACACACACAATTGAAAAGGACAAGATTGCATTTCTGGATGTCTTAGTACAAATTGATGCCAACAGAATTAAGACTAATCTATATATGAAGGCCGCAGATCGTAATAACACTTTAAAAGTTTCCATCAATAATCACTGAAAAAACACCTACTGTTTTCACAATTCATCAGACTGAAAAGAATTATAAGTAATCCTCAAAAAGCTACAAAATCCATAAAAAATTATGCCACAAGATTTTCGGAAAGGGAGTATCCTAAAACGTTGAATGAGGAATCCATCAGAAAAGTGAACACTATTGACAGATCCACCTTATTGACATCTAAAGATGTGAGAGATTAAACACCCACTGTATGCACCCTGAAGTATTTCATGCAAGCCAACAATATAAAAAACATTATCAGAAAACATTGGAGAATCATAGAAACAGAACCAGACCTAAGATACATATCTGACAAAAGAGTGCTTTTTGCTTTTCAACGTTCCCGGAACCTAAAGGAATTATTAACTAATAAAAAAACAGAGAGCGGTGAAAAAAGCTTCAAAGGCATGCAAAAATGTGGTAACTGCACACATTGTAATAATGCAATCGTAGGCAATGAGTTCATGCATCTTTTACATGGTACCAAAATTGCATTGAAACATTCAAGCACATGTGATAAAATGAACGTAGTATATGTGATTAAATGCCCTTGTGGCAAAATTTATGTAGGCATCATGGAGAGAAAGATCAAAGTAAGGATTACGGAGCATAAAAGCAATATTCGATTAAAAAATGAAAAATCTACTGTTGCCATGCATTGGCTGGAAGCAGGACACAATATCTCACAGTTAAGATTCACTGTCTTGGAAGCATTGACGATTCGACCAGACATTAATCCCCATAAACAACTGATCAGATCAGAGTTCTTTTGGATAAAAAAGCTGAATTCCATGCATCCTAATGGAATGAATGACCGTATTGAACTTGCTTGTTTATTGTAAACTCACAGTAGTCAAATTATGTTTGTTTTCGTTCAGTTTAACATTTTGCAATTTTTGGTTAAATGCACAGGTAATGTCATGTATAGACATGTTTATGCATACTGAGTAATCAGTAGAGTAGAGTACATATCGACTGTTTTGAACATATTTCAGAACAGGTATAATTAACAATCTGACTTTACAATGCTTTATTTTTAATTGCACAGGCAGCTTCTCGCAAGTTACACACGTCAAATAATAGTAAGGCACATATTCCTTAGAAGTATAGTGAGAATCCTGACTTCAATACTCTACAACTTCAGATCATTACAACTTTTTAGCAGCAATGTTTGAATAATCTTTATTATTCCCTCATTTCTCTTTCTAAAAGATTGTTTTCCTTTAAAAAACGCGAATCGAGTCAGAACACGTGATCGTGTCGTGTACACAATTCACGTAATTGAAGAAGTACTTAGACGCGCATCAGTTTCACCATTAAACATTCTCGATAGCAGAAACACGAACCGCGCTGGAGAAATATAAGATTTGCCACGAAATAAGAAGTAAGTGCATGCGGGCAACTTAAAGCAAGACAGTTCTGGTCTTTGAACATTTCAGCGCTATAACAGTCATTTCGTCAACTGGCGATGATGTTGAGAGTCTACACGTAAACTTCCCTCATATAGAGTAGCGTGCGTTGAAGAGTAACGCAACGCTGTAAGAACTAGACAATCAATATCAAGTATTGTAGAAGCTGGAAATCATTTTATTTAAAGTTTCGCAATGTATAAATATCCATATTTAGAGTGGTCAAATGACGGTGAGCAACATTATTTCCATAAAATGTAGATTTGCTGTTTAGAGTTACGTTGGTTAGCACAAACAACAGTGCACAAATGATTGAGTCAGAAGGTTTTTTTTTCACTGGCAAGAGTGGGAAGCTTACCATTTCTATTCCCAGATGTTCCTCAAAGGCCCACCATGCATGGACCACAGTAGCACTAACATCCACCTCTTCTAGTCCACTATGGGCTTAACAGGACACAACCATGGTTAATGAGTCTGACCTATCAGGGATCTTTTTTTTTTTACTTTTACATATTTGAGTCTTGTGGTATTGTGGTACCAATGTTATGCGTGATGTGCCTGCGCACTAGGTGGTAAAAATAGGGGTGAGGGACCACCAGACTGCCTGTGTCCAAGACCTGCCTTAGAACAACCCAGCAAAAACGCTTTTCACCCCACATCAGTCTAGTAAGTACATGCTGTGATTGACAAAAGAATACTTTGGGCAACACTATTGGGACATTGATGAACAAATATAATTTTTTTCTAAAACAAACATGTTTATTATGGCGCTTTTTCCCAGCAAGGATATGGAAAGTTGTATCTCTCCATCCACTTGGGCTTTGAGCGAGTGAAAGTGTATCAGACAGTATTAAACTGAAGACACTGTGGTGATGGTGGTGAATCATCGCCAAAGTTAAACCTTGTCATAGCAGGGTGAGGGTTGTCTCCATTCTCTTTTGGACGATGGTGCCACAGCCTCATCTGTACCCATTAAATTAAATTATTAAATTAATTAAATCCGTATTTGTAAAGGGCAAACTACTCACCCTTACGGGTCTCAAGGCGCTGGGAGCCATTGTGGAAATTAAGTGAGCTTTTGCCCAGAGTCACATGGTGCTGAGCTGAGCTGCCGCAGCCAGGATCAAACCGTGAGCCCTGTGCTCTGAAGTCAGCTGCCCTGGACGCTGTACCACACCTCTCCACCTTATGCACACCCAGTGGGTGACAGGCTTTCTGCAAGTCTAGTGCCACTTTCAGTTGTGTGAAAAAATAGACCTTACCAGCAACTTCCACCTTCTGGTTAGCCAGGCATGCCATTGAATCTTTAATTAATTGTTTGCAAAGCTGTTTTTTCACTTCAATAAAAGGATTAATGCGCCTCCGGAATATAGATGTGGAGAAGGACACCTGTGAATTACCATATTGAAATTCTGGGTGGGATATGTTGAGGCACAGTATGGTGACCCTATTTTTGTAGTTCAATAACTGAGCTATGATTAGTTGTGGAGGTTGCCCCAGCTTAAGGTTAGGTGCCAGTGATCTATAGGCATGCTCTACAATGAAGACAGGGGAGAAGGCTTCTTCGCCAAAGAACAAGAGGATAATTTCTTCCACGAAGATTTCTCTTGGAAAATGACCAATTCTGGAGGGTCACTCTCAACTCTTTTTGCCTTCCTCCTCCTACTTTTTGCTGCCTTCACTTTAGCTTGCAATAGAACCGTGAGCACTTTACCACTGCTAACCAGTGCTAAAGTGCATGTGTTATCTGCTACAAGAATGGGAGCTTTGGCTCATACCCAAGTGGCATATTTAATTTACTTCTAAATCCCTTAGTACAGTGCACTGCATGTGCCCCAGGCCTGTAAATTAAATGCTACTAGTGAGCCTGCAGCACTGATTGTGCCACCCACTTAAGAAGCCCCTTAAACAGGGCTCTGGCCTGCATTGTAGTGCCCGTGTGTGAAGTTTACACTGCCATTTTGACCTGGCAAGATAATCCTCTTGCTCAGCCTAAACCATCTAATTTTACACATATGTCACCCCTAGGGTAGGCCCTTAAAACCCACAGATGAGGGTGGGTATTTTAGGTTTTACATGCCCTGGTAGTGAAAAAATCCCCAAATTCTTTTTTCACTACTGCAAGGCCTACCTCTCCCATTGGACAACATTGGGATTACCTTATTACATCTTTTAAGCATGAAGTACTGGGTATTTTAGACCCAGCGGTGCAGGGGCACACACCCTATGACTTCTGGGTTCACCCTGTTCCAGACCTACAGAAACACAGAGTCTTCTGGGTGAAGTCAAAGATTCGTTTATTGGCTGCAGACCAATGACAGGTATCCTAGAAGTACAACAGCGTGTATGTTCTCAGGAGACTGCTGAAAATCATAGGAACGGGTTTCTCCTTAAGTACAAAATATCATGCTCCAGGCACACATTCCTTGGTTTACGATATGGCCATTATAAGTATACATTACAAACGAAAAAGCAGAGTCATGATGACCATCCCACATTCCAGTTCGGCCAGCCCACAATGATTTACATAAAGTCATAAAGCAGGAACAAGCAGGTGTGGAAGAGATTAGCCGGGGGATTGTGTAGAATGAAAGGGTTTTATGACGGGTCAAGCCCTGATGCTAATCACAGGTGGACGGAGGAAGGGGAGCTCGTGAGACCGGTTTGACCTGGGGCAGCAGAGCCAGCTGCCCAGGTCACAGAGAAGTCAGAGGGAAAGCCCATGTACTGTGAGGCCCGTATTTACTCCATTATAGCCTATGTGAGGGCAATGACAAGATGGCCACTGCTTCCAAAATGGAACCCGCGTAGTGAAGCAGAATAACGTGTACACAGTGCATTCATAGCTAGAACGGTATATAAAGCACTCGTACATGCCGCATTTACCATTTGCGGTTTGTTAATACCAAGATAGACAGGGGTAGAGCCCTGTCCCCTACGCGGTCCCGAATATTAAAGTACGACAGACCCTCCTTTTGCCCTTACATAGGCAATCACTATACTCATCTTAATCCGAGTCTAGGTCAAAGTTCACAAAGTCATGGAGATGTTGCTGTAGCATCATCCTATTACTTAGCTCGTCCCTCGATACAGGTTTCCTTATACATAAGGTAGCACAGAGGCCACATATCGTAGGAGCACACTGTATGCACAGACAGAACAGGAAAAGAATGGCTAAGATCATTCCAATGACCATCAGAACTTTCCAACCCCAGGCAGATATCAATTCCCAGAACCACCCCACCAGTGACCAATCTCCCTTATCCACGTGTATGGATTCAGATATTTTATGGAGTTTGGAGATGGCTTGATACACTGTTGGAGCATTATCTGGTATGAAAATGCAGCAACTGGATTGGATGACCTTGCATACCCCACCGCGGTCTGCAAGAATAACGTCTAGAACCATGCGGTTCTGCAGAGTCATGAGGCGATCCGCTTGGAGCTCAGCTGTCAGATTACTAAGGGCACCAGCCGTTACATTGACAGTGGATTCAACCACACGAGTCAGCTGTCTCAGGTTCCTACTATTGACCATAGGTCCCCAAAACGGCAGGAAACCCAGGAAGAAGTCTCCCGCTTCCTGACCGGCAGTATCCCCCTTACTAACCACACCTCTCACAACTCTGGTCTTGTGATAGTCAGAGGCAGCAGTAAATGTCGGCGGTAGCAAGTTCGCAATATAACATGTGCCCGAGAAATCAGGGGGCAGCCATGTATATGCTCGGTCATTACAGATGAAATATGTGCCCTTGGCAGCCAAAAACGCAGGGGAAAACTGTGACGGGAAGGTGTACGTTTCAGTACAGTCACTTCTTCCCAGTTGAGCTCTAGGATTCTGACCATTACCCTGTAAGCAGAACCGACCCATGTGGGGTACGACCCAGATTGGAGATGAGATTTTTCGCTGTCTTTCACCCAGACTAATACTATACCCCGTCGCGTTCCATCCTACATAAGGTCTCAACTCATCTTTGGGAATGGATGAGTATGCATCGATATCCCTACTCATATCGGCAACTCCTTTCATCAAAGCCTTATTATTGGTGATAGGTCTGATGGAACGCGGTTGGCGAGGGGAGTATGTATCTAGAGCATAGAGAAACATGGTCTGGAATGCCCATGACGATCCATTGTAACTGTACGGCAGCACCAGGTAGGGAATACCCTTGTTAATGGTATGGGGCATTAACCCACACACCCAGCAATTGGTCGTATTCATTACCAGTTGGTGCTGGTGCAAGAGCTGGATAAACAAGTTATTTACGAACTCTGATCGTCTGGTCTGTTCGTGCTCAGGCAAAGGGTGAAAAGAGTGAGAGGAGGCAGTAGAAAGAGGTATAGGCTGTTCAGTGGGTTCAATGGGCTTTTGAGCGGAGAAAAACACAAATCCTACAATAAACATTATGATACTACACAGTGTAAAAAGGCACAAAAAGACAAAACATTTACTTTTTACAATTCTACACATCCTTGCGTTAAAGTTAATTTCCTCAATCGGTCTCTCCATCTTAAAAAACTCCATCCTCTACTCGGGCCGCTCGCGGTGGATGAGTTTCTTCTGCTAAGGAGTACGCCTGTCAGTCCAGGGAAACGCCCTAGACCAACCAGAACCGTTGACCTAGCGTCTTCGGCCTGTACCCCAAAGTCTTGGCACCGCAACCCTGCGGCAGAACCCGGATGGTGGTTCGAAAAACAAAAATCAAGAAAGTCCTTCAGATGGGAGAGCAAAAAATTTTAAAAAGGAAATAGTGAGGAAATCTTTATTTGTCCATGGGCCTTGGTCTCAAATTATAGCGGAGACGGCCAGGTGCTGTTTGGTCTTGAAACAAAAGTTCAGGCTCAGTGGTGTCCAGTCGATTTGATGGTGGCACAGCTTCCTGCAGAATATTGTCACTCTCTTGGTCTGAAACTGTGCCTCTTATGCGTGCGTCACTGAATGGTACAAAACGAGGTACAGTGTCTGTCTCTGAGTCGGCGATACCCTCCTTGACCCACTGGTCATATGGCAGAGGCAAGGGGACTACTTTACAGTGGGTACCATGGATCCAGTGTTTCTTCCCTTTCACTCGCACTGCTGATCTTGTCGAAAGAAGAACAAGATGAGGGCCGATCCAGCGAGGCTCGTAGTTGCTCTTGCGCTGGAAATTTCGGATCAGGACCCACGTACCAGGGTTGATAGGGTGTCCAGGAGGTTCAGAAGCTTGGGGAAGAGTATCATGTACCTGTTGGTGCAAAACACGCAGTTTAACAGTCAAATCATGCAGGTAATCGAGCAGCACTGGATGCTCTATCTCACTGAACTTCGTAGGCCTCGGTACACCCCATACGTTGGCCGGACGGCCAAAAACAACCTCGTAAGGGCTAAGTCCCACTCGTGAGTGTATGGTCATTCTGGTGGACAGGAGTGCTAAAGGCAGAGCGTCAGGCCATTTAAGACCGGTGCTCGCCTGGATTTTGGCCAGCTTGAGCTTTAAGGCTCCATTGTAGCGTTCTACTAGTCCAGCTGATTGGGGGTGATTTGCAGCATGGAACTTCTGCTTTATCCCTAGCCCTTCACATACATTCTTCATCACTTTACCCACAAACTCACTTCCGTTATCACACCACACCATTCTTGGCATCCCAAACCTAGGGAAAAACTCTTTCACAAGGGCTTTGGCTGTGGATAGGGCAGTGTTATCTTTCAGAGGATAAGCCTCTATCCATTTCGAGAAAGCACAAACAACCACCAGTACATATTTCAGGTTGTTGCATCTTTCCATGTGAATAAAGTCCAGCTGCAAAACTTCAAATGGACATGATGGGGGTGCAAAGTGACCAGCTGGAGTTGGGGTTCCCCTACCAGGGTTGTACTTCAAACATACTATGCAGTTCTTGACCACATTCTCTGCACACTTGGGAATCCCAGCATTCTGCCATACTGGAGCCAACAACTTGCATATACCTTTCGTACTGATATGTGCCATTCCATGTGCCATTGTAACCACTGGAAGCACATATGCATCAGGCAACAACCATCGCCTATGTTCTGTCAGATCAATCCAACAACCATTCTCATCCAACTTACCCATACTTTCTCTCCACTTGCTTAACTCTTCCTCTGTGGCTTCAGCTTGAAGCGACTTCACACTCTCTATTGTGTTCTCACACATTCCCACATCATTAACCCATCTTGCGGGGCCTGCAACATACATTCTAGTCTTCACATTCTGTGCTGTTTCTCTCGCGGTCTCATCAGCAAACGCATTCCCACGTCCAACATCACCTGTGACTTTCCTGTGCGCACTGCATTTCATGATCGCAACTTGCAACGGTAGGGTCAGTGACTCAAGGAGATCATTCACCAACTTGCCATTCTGAATTTTAGCTCCATGTGACGTCAGGAACCCACGCTCCTTCCACAATCGCCCAAAATTATGAGCCACGCCAAAGGCGTACTGGCTATCTGTGTATATATTTACTCTCATTCCTTCAGACAACACACATGCTCTCGTGAGGGCGATTAATTCCGCTGCTTGGGCCGAATTATGTGGCACTCGTGCAGTTTCCACGACCGTGTGCAAAGTCGTGATAGCATATGCAGCAGTCGTGTCACCATTAGGGAGCTTGAAACATGAACCATCTACCCATAAAGTGCCATCACACTCAGTCAGGGGAGTATCTTTTAGATCTACTCTCCCTTTCGTCTCTTCTTCCGTTCTGAACAGACAGTCATGTTGCTCAATCTCATCTGAGTCTGCTGGAATTGGCAACAATGTAGCTGGATTCAGCGTATTGCATCTCTTTATGTGTATGTGATTTGCTAACAGTGTAAGTTCATAACCTGATAATCGCGCACTAGTCAAGTGTTGTGTCTTGGTCCTATTTAATAATGTGTCTACAGCGTGTGGAACCATAACAATCAATGTATTGTCCATTACCAAACCAGCAGATTGTCGGATAGACATCGCTGCAGCAGCTGTCGCTCTCAGACAGCTTGGCAATGCCCTTGCTACAGGGTCCAAGGTTGATGAAAAATATGCGCATGGGCGCGGTCTGTCGCCAAAAGGCTGTGTTAATACTGACAACGCACATCCATCTTTCTCGTGAACATACAATGTAAAAGGCTTACTGTAGTCAGGGGTACCCAACACAGGAGCCGAACATAATGCATTACGCAATTCCACAAAACTTTTCTGGCACTCTTCAGACCATGGGATAGGATTCGGTGTGTCTTTGCATGTTAAGGCTAACAAAGGTTTTGCCAATAAAGAAAAACTAGGAATCCAATGCCTACAGTATGAGGTAATGCCCAAGAAAGCACGCACTTCTCTCTGTGTTCTTGGCACACTCAACTGTGCAATGGCTTGAATCCTTTCTGGGGTCAGTTTCCTTCCCTCCTTCGATAAGAGATGACCTAAGTAGGTCACTTCTTGTCGACAATATTGCAGCTTAGAGAGAGACACTTTGTGATGGAAAGCGGATAAATGGCGCAACAGTGACAATGTGGCTTCTTTACAGATCTTCTCAGTATCCGCAGCGATTAGTAAATCGTCCACGTACTGAATCAGGATAGCGCCACTAGGTAAAACAAGTGCATCAAGCTGCGCTTTCAAAGCCTGACTGTATATTGATGGACTTTCACAGTAGCCCTGGGGAGCGCGTTTGAAGCGGAAGCTTCGGCCTCCCAGACTAAAACCAAAAATATCTCTGCTCTCTTCTGCAATTGGGATACTAAAGAAAGCATTCTTTAAATCGATCACTGAAAACCATGCAGCAGAGGCTGGAATCATCGTTAACAAGGCGGTTATATCGGGGACAACCGGAAACTGTGGCACAACAATCTTATTAACCTCTCTAAGATCAATCACAAATCTGTAAACAGGTGGCTGTGAAGGATCCGTTCGTTTTAAGACAGGTAAAATCGGACTATTGCAAACGTTGCCTCTTGTCTCTTCAATCACACCCTTATTAATCAAGTCGCTGACAATGTCTAACAATGCTTTCTGCCCTTCATTAGAGATCTTGTACTGGGGAATACGTGGCAGTCTGACATTAGCCTTTAAAGTCACCACATATGGCGGTATCTCCAAGAGGCCCACATCATTGGGACCAGTAGCCCAAAGGGCATCCGGAAGGGATGACAATTCAGGTGGCATTGTATTTTTAGACAAATACATTGGGGAAACCACTTTCTTGCCTAATGTAAGTTGTACTCCTGAAGGAGAACAATACAGTGTAGCGTGCAATCTTTTCAACAAATCTAATCCCAGCAAATTCTCACCACAACCTGTTGTTAGGATCAGGGGTGCTTTCAGCTCGCAAGGTCCAACAGAAAGTGACATGGGACTAGAAATCGGGTTCCTAACTGGGGCGCCAGAAAAACCTACTGAAACATTGATATCGCCAGACAAAGGTGCGCCAGGGAGTTTTGAATGCATGATTGAACTCTTTGCAGCACCAGTGTCTAGCAGAAAAGGCTCCGTTACATTTGCTGTAGTCACCTCAACATACGGTCCACTCTGATCCACTGGCACTGAAACAACTCCCTCTCTCTGTCTATGGCTGTCCTAGTAATCATTATTTTCTGCATCACCGTCCTCCTCATAATAATCATTATTGTAATACTGGGCCGTATTACTAATCGCGTTAGCTTGCTGATCAAAGCTATTGATGGTACTTTGAGGCGGCAGAGGACGCGCGTTCTGAGGAACACTTCCACGCCCTCTGCCTCTAGGAGCTTGCTGACCACCCCTTCCTCTGGCGCCATACATATTGCCGTTACGCTGCATTAATTTAGGGCAACTATATTTAAAATGACCTTCCTCTTTGCAGTATGAACATTGGTTGGGACCTACAGGGACACGTGGTTGGTAATACCCATTCATTTGCTGATTGTTCTGAAACTTTTGGGGTTGGTGATAGACACCTTGGGGTTGCCTATAATTATTCTGACCTCCATGTGGCGGATAGGCCTGCTGTAAAAGGACCTTTGTCTTTAGTTCCTTCGTTTTCTTTTCTGTTCTATCTTTCTCGTCTTTATCTCTATTTTCATAATACTGTGCAGTAGCCAGTATTTGCGCTGAAGAAGAAACAGCCCAAGAACTTTCTGAATCTTTTAACTTTTTACACAGGTCAGGAAGTAAATTCTGCACAAACTTATCCACAAATAACCGTTGGCCACCCTCAGTACTCATATCCTGCCCACTGTGATCAATAAACGTTTCTTCAAACCTAGTAAAGAAGTCTGACACTGTCTCATCTTTCTTCTGCTTGCATGCAGATAACTTGTCCCAATTTACGCGCATCGCAGGCATTATTGTCTTCATATACGTGATGATTCTACCAGGCAGTTCAGCTACTAAAGGTTCTGGTTTCGCACCACCAGTTTGTCTAGCATCAGCAGCAACAATGTTAGCCCATGTATCCCCTAGTTCTGCATTGTGATCTACATTACGAATTGACCCCCATAGAGGCTGTGGAACAACATTACCAAACAACATGTCTATGTCGGCCAGATTCATAATGCATGACCCTGCCGTCTGTGACAACTCTTTATAATAACCTGCTGGGTTTTTACGGGGATCAGGCAAGGACTGCTTAAGCGCTAACACCTCAGAGCGCTTCCATGGAACATGCACCCAAACACGCTGGAAATGCGCTGCCACAGCGGGGTTACCACCGGCAGCTGCAACCGCTTCCTTCCATACCGGGGGAACTTCTCTCATAGGGTATTGTCGCGCTTTTACCTTTTTCCCCAGAAGGACATCTTGTTCAAACAACGATTGTTGGCAATCATCATTCCTAAAGGACAATACAACCGCAACTGCTTTATCTACTCCACGGTCCACAATTATACCAGTTCCAAAATCGAACCTCACTCTACACAATTCCTGCGGGTTCGGATTTTTACCACTATCCTCCAATTCTTCACAGAGAATTTCGCACATTTTCTCAAACACATATCTCTGTTTCGGGGCATCCCATTGATGGAAAACGTTGACAACTGATTCCACATCATACAGTGAAGGGAAAACGATCCATCTACGCGCCATGTTATCTATTACCTTTTTCTCATCGGGGTTAGGCAATTGGCTACGCAATTGCTTACGCTGTAAACCAGGAGTCGCACCAGATGACTCAAAGAGAGGAGACATTAATGTAGTAACCACATTAGCTAAGCGCTGTCGCGCTGAAGGAGAAGCTGAGGCGAGAACAGGGGGAAAAACAGAGGGAAGAAAAGAGGATGTAGAGACAGGTACTGGAGTGGTGGAAGGAAGAGTGTCAGGGGAGGCAGCTGCTGTATTAGGCAAAGTCGCAGGAAGTGCGGGGGCAGTTGGAAGCACAAGTGGCGGCGCTTGAGAGGGCTGCGCTACATGGATAGGAACCGGCTGCAAAGCAGCTGGCGGTAGCGGCAAGGCTTGCAGTATATGCACTGGAGGTGGCATATTTACAAGCTGGGGAGGCGCCGTGGCATTTTGAGCATACGGGGGTGGCGAACTCAACAAATGTGACATCAGGGGATCTTTCTCCTTTTCTTTTAACTCATTCTGCTTAGAATGTGGTAAAGCTGGGTAACATTTGTCAATCCCTAACTTGCGCTGCCTATGCAATTGCTCACTCATCTGCTCCTCCTCATTGTCTTTAAATTGTACAGCTGCTTGCATCACTGTCATACCTTTCTCTCTCTTATTCTTTTTCGCTAACTTAATTTCCTTTTGTTTGGCTTCCTTTCGCCATAAGCGGAAAGAGTCAAACATCGCCGGCCGGGCTTTCTTCTTAAACAATTTAATTTCCAAATTATCTAAAATATCGGTATCAAAACTACCATTTTGGGGCCATTTTAAAACACCATCTTTCCTGGTGTAGTGGATCCATACTTCGTTATATGCAATGGGGCCTACGCCATGTTTTACATAGAGCTCATAAGTTGGAGTTCCAACCGGAGGAACCGGACATGATTCCTCTAGCTGGAAATCTTTTCCACAACCCAAACAGAATAATCTACCAAATAGTCCAGAACCAGGCATCTTTGCTCACTAGTCTAGATCCAAACGTCAAAGGATTATCGAATACGATATTCTCGTGAATACACGAGTCCTCTGGTTTTGGCGTTTGCAAACTCCAAAGTACCAAATTACCAAATCAAACGATCCCGAAGGATACCAAAAACAAATAGGAGACGCTCCACTTATACTTAACTGAATATTGCTGATCGATGGCGTCACCAGAAGACTCTCTCGATTGTTTCGCTCTCTCAAAACTCGTCAAGGGTCCAAAACAGGTCGATTAATCAGGGCAGCAGTCCTTCGTAGCTGTCGGGACGCGGAGAACCTCGCAGAAAAGACTTTCGGACCACGTCGACATGCAGGGGTCGATGAAGTTGCGGCCTTCCTCCGGAATTTCCACACGAAGCTCCTCACGAACCTCTGGCTTGGACTGGTACCGCTGAAATCGTCCCGAGGTGGGCGCCAAACTGAAGTACTGGGTATTTTAGACCCAGCGGTGCAGGGGCACACACCCTATGACTTCTGGGTTCACCCTGTTCCAGACCTACAGAAACACAGAGTCTTCTGGGTGAAGTCAAAGATTCGTTTATTGGCTGCAGACCAATGACAGGTATCCTAGAAGTACAACAGCGTGTATGTTCTCAGGAGACTGCTGAAAATCATAGGAACGGGTTTCTCCTTAAGTACAAAATATCATGCTCCAGGCACACATTCCTTGGTTTACGATATGGCCATTATAAGTATACATTACAAACGAAAAAGCAGAGTCATGATGACCATCCCACATTCCAGTTCGGCCAGCCCACAATGATTTACACAGTAAGGTTCAGATCCCACATCGGATGTCAATAGACCCCCCAATAAACATGAGCATCTCCTGTTTTGGGAAACAAGTCATAAAGCAGGAACAAGCAGGTGTGGAAGAGATTAGCCGGGGGATTGTGTAGAATGAAAGGGTTTTATGACGGGTCAAGCCCTGATGCTAATCACAGGTGGACGGAGGAAGGGGAGCTCGTGAGACCGGTTTGACCTGGGGCAGCAGAGCCAGCTGCCCAGGTCACAGAGAAGTCAGAGGGAAAGCCCATGTACTGTGAGGCCCGTATTTACTCCATTATAGCCTATGTGAGGGCAATGACAAGATGGCCACTGCTTCCAAAATGGAACCCACGTAGTGAAGCAGAATAACGTGTACACAGTGCATTCATAGCTAGAACGGTATATAAAGCACTCGTACATGCCGCATTTACCATTTGCGGTTTGTTAATACCAAGATAGACAGGGGTAGAGCCCTGTCCCCTACGCGGTCCCGAATATTAAAGTACGACAAGCATAATTCCCAACTGTGAAGTGAGCCTTTTTTAAGTTTGGTGTCTTTAGACTCACATTTTAAAATCACAACTTATAATGAAGTCAGATTTTAAATTGCAGTTTTGAAAATGCCACTCTTAGAAAGTTGCCATTTTCTTTTCTGCCTGTCTCGGTCCAGTCTGGGTTTGGTGACAGATGGGCTTTCTGTATTCACTCTACACAGCCCCTCAAAGGGAGCTTAGGTGTGACTTGATGGGCCATCCTGGAAGTTGGGCACAGCCTCACACTACACACTCACAGCTGAATAGGCTGTGTCATGTACCCACACAAAGGGCTGCATACCCCCTGTAATTAATCTGGAGCCAAGACAGGAAGGGAAGGGGCTCTTTGAACTTCAAATGCTTCTCCTTGAAGCCTCCCCCACTTCAAAGGCAGAACTGTGTATAACTGTGTATAAGTAACAGACCTCTGACACCATGACTTCAGTATACTTCTAAACCTGTGAATACTCTGTCGGGATGAAGAACTGCTGTGCTGATGAAAGGACTGCCACTCTGCTGGAATGCTGCTTTGCTGGACTCCTGCCTTGTTGTGCTGCCCTGCAACCTGCTGTTCCCCTGCCTGCATGGGAAGGACTGGACCTGCTTCACTTGAACCCAGAGTGACTCCAATGGCTTGCTGGCTTGCATTCTGATTTAAAGTCTCAGGGACATAAAAGACTTCCATCTTACCTGCATCTGCACTTGGACTGCCATCTGTGAGTCTCCCCTACTAAGTAGTGCCACCGTAATCCTGGACCCTTAGAAGTGAAGCCTTAGGTGCTTCTGCAGCCCACCCGTGCATCCTCATCAGAACCTGCGCATTTTAACCTATGCGTGAATTGGAACTGGCACATACACGTCGTTGTGTGGAACGGATCCAGCACATTTCCTTTGGAACCCGCGCATCACCCTCGAACAGACTCATCTTCTGCTGCTGGAGTTGTAGTAGCACATCGCATTGGGAATAAGCACATCTCACTTAGAACCGATGCATCGCCGCCATTGCATGTACATAATCGCTGCATCGCGTCTACTTCGTGGCTCGACACGACACATCGCTTCGGCTTCACTTCGCATCTCCTTTGAGGGTGACGCAGCCTGGATCAGGGCACTTTTGTTCAGTGGCCTAACTGGATTCCTGTATCCAGTCCGCGCTCTATCGTGGTCGGTCTGATCTTTTGACTTCGTCCCTGTCCAGCGCAACAGATATACCAAGTAAGCGCTTAATGCTTCAAAGCACTATTTTTATGTTTTTATTCTTTAAAAATTCATATCTCAACTTCTACTCATTTGATTCTTGTTGGTTTGGTCTTGTTTTATTTATACAATTATTCTCTATTTTTCTAACCTGGTGCGGTGTGTTGTTTGTTTTGTTTTCACTGGGTTATTGTTTGAAGTGTTGCAAAAATACTTTATGCATTGTCTCTTAAGATACCACCAGGTGACCACAAGATAATTTAGAGTGTGTTGTGACTTACCCTGACGAATATTGTGGTTCCAGCTTTGACACGTTGCATACCTCTGCCATCCAGAAACCCAGTATCTAAAAGTTTCCATATTGAGTGACTGCTCCGTCTCTGCCACTCCCATGATCTCTACATTATTTTGTTGTGATGGGCCTTCTAAATAATTATTTTTAAATGTTATCGCAGCCACTTCCTTGGTGAGAGTGACCAGTTTGCGAGTGTGATCCCAGGTGACTTCACCTACTTCTTAGATTCTGGTTTCCGCCTCCGCTAGTCTTGTATCTGGAGAGGGATGTCATATAGTGGAGTGGCATAGAGTGGAACAGAGTGAGATAAAGTGGAGTGGAGTGTCATAGAGTAGACTGTCATGGAGTAGAGTCTTGTAAAGTGGAGGGCCGTAGAGTGAAGGGTAGTAGTGTGTAATGGAGTGGGGTAAAGTAGAGTGGCGTAGAGTGGAGTAGAGTAGGGTTGTGTAAAGTGGAGTAGAATGGTATAGAGTGGCATAGAATGGAGTGGCGTAGAGTGTCATAGATCAAAGGGGCGGGGGTAAAGGAGTGTAAAGCAGAGGGATGTAGAGTTGAGTAAAGTGTATTGGAGTGACGTAGAGTGACGTACAGTGGTGGAAAGTAGAGTATTGTAGAGTGGAGTATCGTAGAGTGTTGCAAAGAGTTGAGTGACATAGTGTGACGTATCGTAGAGTGGAGAGGGATAGAGTGAAGTGTTGTAGAGTGGAGTATCATAGAGCGGAGTGTCATAGAGTGAAGTAGAGTGAGTGACATAGTGTAGGGTGGAGTAAAGTGTCGTACAGTGAAGTGAGGTGTCAGAGTAAAATAGAGTAGAGTGGTGTAGAGTACAGAGTGTGGAGGGTTGTACAATGGATGGTTATAGATTGTTGGGGTGTAGAGTGGAGTAGAGTAAAGTGTCGAGGAGTGGAATAGAGTGGAGGGGCGTAGAGTGGGGCAAAGTGTTATAGAGTAGAGTGGAGTGATGTAGTGTTGAGTAAAGTGTCATAAAGTGTAGCAGAGTAGATTAGGGTGGCAGAGAGTGGAGTTGAGTGGCACAGAGCTGAGTGGTGTCGAGTGGAGTGGCATAGAGTGTTATAGAGTAGAGTGGCATAGAACTGAGTGTTGTACAGCAGAGTAAAGTGGTGTGGAGTTTAATGGAGTACAGTGACCTAGTGTGAAAGGCGTGTGGTGTCGTGGAGTGGTGTAGAGTGTAGTAGAGTAGAATGTCGAGGGTTGACGTAGAGTGGCGTGGAGTAGATTGTTGTAGAGTGGGGTGGCATAGAATGGAATAGAGTGTTGTAGAGTAGAGTGTCATAGAATGAAGTGTC
Source organism: Triturus cristatus (assembly GCF_964204655.1). Lineage (NCBI taxonomy): Eukaryota > Metazoa > Chordata > Amphibia > Caudata > Salamandridae > Triturus > Triturus cristatus. The sequence continues at coordinate 707,231,747 of NC_140585.1, forward strand.
ATAGAGTAGAATGGGATATAGTGGAATGTCGTAGCGTGGAGTTTCGTAGATTGTAGTAGAGTGGCCTTAAGTGGTGTAGAGTGGAGTACAGTGGAGTGTCGTAGAGGAGAGTGGCATAGAGTAGCAGATAGTGGAGTGTAGTGGAATGTAGTAGAGCAGGTTGGAGTAGAGTGGAGTGGCATAGAGTGTCGACAAGTAGAGTGTGGTAGAATGGCATGGAGAGGAGTGGCATAGAGTGGAGTAAAGTTGCTGCACTGTATTGTGTGAATGGGATAGAGAACAACAGCGCCATATTCACTAAGATGTTGTGCTGTGTCATCGTGCAAGGGTATCTGCATTGTGTGGAAAGAGTTTCTTCCAGTACTCATCTGCATCGAGGTGGCACAGGAATTTGTCTATAATTCTTTGTAGTTAAGAATTTGCATCCAAACCGATAGGTGGTTGGATAGGACCACACATGCACCACCCATGGAATGTCCCCTTACGCAAAGTAATGCAATGTAGTGCATTGCATAGCTATGTGCTACTTTGGATTACAACACAATGTGAATAGTAATTTGCAATGATTTGTAATTTGCACAATCTTTTGTGGCATGTTTTCATTAAAAAAGAAATGCAAACTCAACATAAAGTGTTTGTAAGTCTGGGCCCAAGTTTCTTAAATCAGACAAGCCAAGCTTGCAAGAGACCGTCGTAGTAGTGTTCCCAATATTGCACAAAAATTGATTTTTGTTGGATGAAGCATCTCTGTAGTCAAATACAAATATTTTAAAAAATCCTACCACTCCATAAGTAATTGCAACAAAAGACAAGCTTTGTACTACGTAAAGTAGGACAACTTGTAGATTACAAATTCCATGTTTTATGCAGCAAAGAGAAAAGGTGATTTCTATTGTTTATCTGGGGCACAAGAATGAGGGTTTTGAAGATTTGCAAGACTAAAATGATCTTTGTCCACCAGTGTTCAGGCGGAACCTATCTGCACTACTATGATACACATATCCTCGAGACAGAGTCTATATCAAAGAGTTCTCTCCAGGTTTTGGGGTGTATGAGCAAGTAGAGAGGAGGTGTCTGCCTGGGCCATTGTTAGGTCTGCCAAACCACGTTGCTCTATTCATGTGAGAATGGGAAGGGTAGGCAGTAACTAACCACCAAGACATCAGCAACTGCATGTAGTAGTCGCTGCACTGAGTCCCATCAGTCTAGGTGGACATCCACAACTTATTATCTCCTGGTCGTACAGAGTAAAACATCAATGTATGTGGTCTTACACAACTCAAATATCTCCTGGTCTTGTAAATGAAAAATATCAGTGTCTGTGGACATTTGCAACTCATTATCTCCAGGCTGTGCAAAGGTAAAACAAAGCTTACAATGGAGAGGAATCAGGAGCTGCGCAGGGAAGCACTAGGGCCATAGTGATGTCACCGCAAGAAGTACAAAGTGAAGAAGCAATCATAGCAACCTGAGTACTTCTTTAGTCTCTGTAGTGGATCTCTTCCACCACAGACCTGAGCTCCACGAGTGGTTTGCACCCTGTAATCCCCTTTCACCATCTCAGTCCTACTCTTGTGCTGATCACAAGCTGTCTTAGTGAAAGGTCAATCTTAGGTTCAGCATATAGGACTGCTTTAATTGTAGAGCAAGATATTCTGGCTTGTCTTGCCACTTTCAACTCATTATCCTCACTCCAATTTTGATTTTTGATACCAGTCTGCACAACAATACATACCACCTGAGTTATGAAGCTTGAGAACAAATAACAATATAGGACCTGCCGATAATTCGATGTTTCTCAGCAGCAAACTCAGAACAGACTGGGTTTCTGGGCATACTAGTGAACTGCCATGTACCATCTCCTGAGGTATCCTATTTCCTATTGCAAAAATCTATATAGCATAGATTTAAGCACTGAAGGAATGGAGCCAAGTGGGCATATCTACACTTTTTCTCCATGAGGAGATCGTCCTTCCTCTACACCGCCACCAAGCAAGGGGGTGATCTATGTTCAATTTCCCATCTATGTTCCATTTCCCATCGTGGAAAGGAAATGCATTTTTAATATTTGCAGGGTATGAAAGAAGCAGATCAACATTTGTGAACACCGACAAACATACAGCTTTGCGGGCATTTACAAATGTACAAGCCATGCCTTGTTATTCCACTTCCCACCAATCGCCTGGGAAGTTCTACTGCAGATTTGTCTACACTCATAGTGGCGAGATTCCCTGACGGATCAGCATTAGCTCTCTACGCTTTTTTATTCGTTCAAGAGGAGCACTAAGAAACATGTTGTAGGTGCTGTAAACAATACACACAATAAATAAATATACACAAAAGGTATAAAAATGAAATATTTCCTGCAGCTGTACGTGCCTTTTTCAGGCGCAAAAACCACAATCAGTTGTTTTAACATAGAAAGAACAATAAGTCAAAAATACATTTACAAATTCCCTTACAAAACACATATTACTACTGGTGATTTATTATTTAGCTTCTCCATGTGGAAAATAGAACGGTAAATCTCGTTTTTACCCATTATTCAGGTCATTTTAGTTCATGAACAAGAGCTAAGTTTGAATTGCCTCATGTACCTTTGTGACTTGGAAGTAGAGCTTAATGCAAATACAAACTTTTCAAAAGAGTCTCCCGTCTAATAGGCATCGTTGTCTATTTCTCTGTAGCTAATGGAATTTGCAAAGAAGTCGATCCTACTGATTGTAATTCTCTGTAAACCACTTATTCCATGGGTATTTGCAGCTGCAGCAATGCCTCCATGAATTTTTCATTTCATTATGAGGTTGTCACTGTGCTGCGCAAGAGCGATGCACAGTCCCTGGCGCTTCAGCTACCAGCTGGCAAAGTACTTTCCATTCTCATAAAGGTATAATTCGATCAACATGTGTATATTTTTATTTGCGCCTGAAGGAATTCTGGAACCCAAGCGCAATACACAATTTAGCCCATGTAGAGCATTGGCACATGAAGAAGGTTCACCTCAGGAGGTTACAGCTCCATGGAGTCCAATAGATAACATTTATTTGACACAATTGGACAAATGATCCGCACCATGACATTGGCTCATGGGCACGCAGTTGCCTGTCTGCAATGAGCTGACTGCCATCAAAGATCCCCAGAGAGTGAGAATGTAAGATGTGTGTCAAAATCTGTGCAGCGTACCAACTCCCTCTTGCTGAAACGGCCTAGATTCTGAAAAAAGAAGACCTCTACCCGCACTTTTTTGGATCTGCCCCTAGAATATTGAACTCTCGCCCACTGGAGATTCTGTCAAACCCATTGATAATTGCTTTCAAGAAAAAGGTCGAGGATTCTACTAAACAGATTCTTAACATAATGTTGTGATCTACCCTACCTCAGAGACCCCTTGAACCCAAGACATCTTCCCACCTAAATGCAGATAAATATGTTTACTGTCACACCACCAGGAGAGCGATCTCGGGCAAGGAACATTTTGTTCTGTTTTTTTTTATGTTTTATTTTATGAGATATGATATGTTATGTAACAGGTTTTTGGTTGTTATGTATAGTGGTTTGATACCATTGGGTCATGTTTGCACTTTATAAGCTCAACTTCTTGGCTCAAGTCAATGCAGTGTGCACCTTCTTCCACATCCTACTCATGCGGCAACAAATATTCAAATAGTTGCCTCAGAACAACAGACGGACCATCACGCAAGCACTCATCACCAGCAGGCTGGACTACAGCAACCCTCTCTACGCCTGAATCTCCAAGTAACTCCTACACAGACTCCAGACCGTTCAGAATACACCACTGCAAGTCTTATACTCGATCTCCCACACTTTACCCACATCACAACGCATCTCAGGAAGCTTCACTGGCCCCCACTCACAAGCATAGCCAATTGAAACTTGTCACACACACATACAAAGCCCTACACAAAACAAGACCAGAATATCTGAACAGCCGCATACACTTTCATTAACCCACCAGACATCTACGCTCTGCCTCACTCTAACTCGCTCTCATTCCCAGCATCCATAGCTGGAGGTTGTTCCTAGTGCACTCACAACGTGCAACTCGCTATCCCACACTGAATCAACTCCCAAGGAGAAAAGACAACTGCAATTAGCGTGGTTTGACCAAGGGCGTAGCCTTTTATTCACACAGATTCATTGGGAATTCATAAAAGATAAGTATAGTTAGGCAGATATTGTTATGAGAATACAATACGTAAGATCAGCCAATTCATACATAATTGTTATGAGAATGCAGGACATAAGGCAGAAAAACAGCTCAGAGATTGTGCAAGCAATACAACAGTTATGTCCACCTCCCCTTACAGCAGAACATTTCAGAATGCAAAGTGCCAGCAGGCCCCTTTTACCTTATCCATTGACCATGCCCTCAGCCAAGGGCATACCTTATCAGAAACTTCTCCCCATCACTCTGAGAGATGGGCAATGCCCGCAGTTCCTTTTACCAACACATCCACTAGGGCACAGCATAGCGCTTCGGCCCTTCGGGGTACCTGACACAGGCAAATGCTCCAAAAATGTTCAAATCCAGGCATTCTGGGGTAGGGCAGAAAGGTCCAGGACCACCAGCAGGTCAGTCCCCCATCCTGCCTGCCCAGTGCCCACACAAATGAACACCCCTCCATGGAGAAAGTTCAGTAAATCAGTCCACATTTGGGGTAGCCCCCATTTCTGCTGCAAGAAATTCCGCCAAATTCCACCTCCCTTGAGGGGTGGGTGGGTAGGTGGATGGGTGGTTGTGCGAATGTGGTATGATTGATCTTGGTGCGCAGTGAAGGGAAAAGAGGTTGATCCTTTGCATTACGAGGCTTTATGTGCTGCAACCCCGGGCAGGCGCAAATCAATGACGTCAGAGGCGATCATCCTTTGTGGCAACACTGATGAAGTACACTCCACCTTGGGCTCCTGCCCGTGGAGCGACTAATGGTGCCCCTCTGCTATATGCCGGGGGTGCTTTCCATTCTCCTACATTGCATCCAAGACATGGAACGCCCTCCCTCAACACATCAGAGCCTCCTCTTCACTTCCGAAGTACATGTCTGTTCGTATAAGCACCATGGGTACCACAAACCTACACACCTGCCGAGGAGCCTGGATGCCCTCTTGGTGATTAGCTCGCTAAAGAAATCAATAAAACATAACATAAAACACTCTAAAGAAAAACTTTTTTTAAAACAAATTTTTAGAACTCTTAAGCACCTGGATTAGGGATCTAACCATCCTAATCATTGACTTTGGAAAACATTTAAAGACTTAGGCAGTCATTAGGATGGCAGATGGACATGACTCCGTTCGCCATCCTGTGGTAAACCGGGACAGTCCACCATGCCTGCGGCGGTCCCGCACCATGAATTAGGATGCGACCCTCACCATGGCGGTCGCATTCTTCATTTTAACATTGTGGCGGGTGCTGCTGACAGCAGCACCCGCCACGATGTTAAAATCGCATGATTTGCACTTCACTGCACTACATGGCAGGCACCACACAGTGCCTGCCACTTGGTGCAGTGAAATGTAGAGGAGTACCATAGGTACCCCCCAAGTGCACCCCACCTCCCACCGACAAAAGGAGGGCCGCAACAGGCCCCCAAACTCAATCCCCACCAGCCTGATGCTGCCATGCAAAGGCCATTTTTTACAGACATCCTAATTTAGTGGACCGTGCCTGCTAGGCACCGCCAACATTTTAGGCACCCTGCACTTTGCGTCCGCCGCGGTACCCACCACCATCCTAATTGGGTGGTGGGTAAATCGCTGTGTGATGGCGGAAGGACCACCCCTGCCGGCCCTGCGGTGGCGGTCCTTCCGCCATCCTAATCGGCCCCATACTTCTTTAGATTAATCCTGATATACTAGCAGCATTAAGCATTTTGCTCTGCATATTATATTGATTATTCACTCTTTTCATTGTTGTATGATATTCTGTTTGTGAAATATATTCTTCTGTAAAGCAAGCCTATGTTCTTTATAAGGCGTACCAATGCCATTATAGTACAAAAGGGCAATATAAAACAGTTTAATGAATAAATAAGTATGCAGACCATTGAATAAATAAATAGATAAATAAATATGCATACAGAGCCAGAGTCTGCAGCTCTACCTGGAAGCAATAATACCGAGGTTATGAGATTTCTTCTTCTCACTATCACACTTGATTCCAGCCCAATGATTCCCAGGAACAAGTCACTTCAATTTGGAAAACTGCAGTCTTAGTTCAGATGAATTGAAAGTATTAGATTTGCAGCTGAAAACAATGATTTGTAAATAAAAAAGCAGAAGTGTAAAAGTTCTAATCTCTGCTCTGGTGCCACGTGTTAACCTTAATTAGTCATTTTCAGCAAAAAATAAAAATAAATCCGCTTTGTACTAGTCCACAGGGAGATCCTAGCTAGAGCTGGATTAGGGCTTTCCTCTCCTCTAGCCCTCCCTGTCTGCAGAAGTTGTGTTGTTTGTGAATCCAGCATTTCATGTACCTGCCACTTCTCTACATTTGTATGTGAGAGCATGGACCATGCATGCAGCAGATTTGATATATTTTGAAACATAAACTCAGTGATAGTACATCACTAAAATATATTTAGGACTTACTTATTATACAATCGTGGTGCATCTCGTCCAGTACATCTGTCAATAACCTGTGGGGTAAGAAACATTTCATTAGAAATGTTTTTTTGTGCAATGGAATCAGACAGACAGCTCAGACTTTCACTGATGTCTCTTGAGACAAGGAACCTGTGGGGGAAGATGTTCCAGGACCATTTCTCCTGGTCCCTCTTTGGACCCATCCAGCTTAGCCGCCAGATGTCACCTCAGTGCAGGCAGCTACCCCGGATAAAAAATAAAATCAGACACAGCACCTTGCTACACATATTATTGGATCCCAGCTTCTTTCCCTGCAAAGCAGCAAATATTTAAGGCAAATGATAAGTCTGCAAATATACATAGACGCACACTTGCACAAACTCTTCAGAATTGTCCATTTTAGGAGGCTGGAACAGTTTTTTTCTGTGGCTATTGTGTGTCCCTCTGAAATTCGCTTTTTTAGGCGCCACTACAAACTTTATGCATGTAGGCTCGCACTGCTCCCTGAATTGCAACACTGGCCATCTGGCCAGGGCATTGTCCACAGGAAATAAGAGTGATGGAGGAATGACGAGGAGGAGAATGTAGGTTGGAGAGTGCAGGCCGACTTTCTCCCTTTGCCCACTGTCAAGTACAAAAGGATAGGACATGTGAAGGGTAAAGAGAAAGGAAAACAGAACGGAGAGAAACTCGTAATCTGCATGCTCCTAAGAACGCTATTAATAGAGACAATGAATGCAGGCTACAAAGCGCAGCTGTGCTTCCTATAAGAGCACAATATAAGCTACTGTGTCGATCCAGTGGTGATGCAGATATTTAAATGCGATCAGTCTGCAATGAGACTCCTTTGTTCCAATTCATTTTGAGCGTTTCTTAATATAGCCCTTTATACTGAAGCATCCAAAAACAAATTCTATTTATATCGAATAACGTGTTGGTTTCTTTGGGGATATTGCAACTTTCACACAAAATGAACATCTTACAGACTATCACATCCCCAGCCACGAGCACCAATGAAAATGCTCAATTAATGTAAAGATAGTGAATTTCTTTTGAATTTTTTATGTCTATGAAAAATGACCATGGGCCATATGTATGAGGCCAAATTGCGATCGCAAACGCTGACATTCGCAGAATGTCAGCGTTTGCGATCGCAATTTAGGCAGTGTGCAATGTAGCACACAAAAACCCACTTGCAAAATAAGGAATCACGACATTTGCTATTCCCTATTTTGCGAATGCATTTAAGGAATCCCAAATTATGGTTCCTTAAATACAATGTAGGAAGCACCCAAGTTGTGTGATTTTGGCTTAAGGAATCGAAAATTACCACCAACTTCAGGTTGGTGGTAATTTGTGATTTCTTTGAAAAATCCACGTTTTTGCATTTTTCAAAGGGCAATGTAGTGCACATACATGCCCTAAGGGCATGTATGTGCGCCACATTGGCACACATCCATATTTCAAGGGTGCAACAGGGTGTCCTATTGACACCCTTGCAACCTTGAAATTGCATTCTCAATTTGTGATTCTCTAATTGTGAATCGCAAATTGAGAATGTCTTCCCATTCATTCCTATGGGCCTTCTAGCCCATAGAAATGAATGGGAAGGTATTCTTCATTTGCGAATCTCAATTTGCGATTCGCAAATAAGGAATATGTAGGATTCCCAAAATATGTAGCAAATCCTACATACATTGCATTTTGCGATGCTCTAATTGCGATTCCCTAAAAATCGCGATTTGAGAATCGCAAAACGCGTTTTCGTACATATGGCCCCATGTTATCATTCACGGACGAAAAACTTGCAGCTCCAGAGGTTTATTGCTAAATTTCAATGCTTTGTGAGTGAACTTCCTTCCAAAGCGAGGGGGTGGGGGTGCAGGTCAGAGATGAACTCCTCTATTCACCTTCCTTTGTTTGTACTCCGACTTTTATTCAAGTTTATGCATCGCAGATGGTAAATGTTTGCGTATAATTAATAGCTACTTTGCCAATTGACGTCTTGTCAGCTCCTATAGCAAGAAAAGGACACTTGTTTGAGAACCAGGAAATTCTACAAGCCCAAAAAATTTAACAATAGGTAGTCTCCCCTCTTGAGCTAAGGACATGAGGGCTGAAACTTTCAATTGAATTTCTACTCGTCTGTTTTCCCAATTAGAGCTCCTCTAGCACCAAGATTTCTCGATGGGCCTAATTCTGAGTTTCTGTGTACAGGTGTTGGTTGGTTTCTCTCAGTGGGTTGGTACTAGGTACTAGGTGTGTGCGCTATAAACATTAGCTTAGCTTTCCAAGTTTCATGTGAAATCTCTCTGATTTCTGGTGTTTGCATATGCTTGTGTCAAGGTAATTTAAATATTTGGTGCTCCAGGTGGATTCCTGATCCCCACGTGCTACATGTGGAAATAAGAATGGGCTTGTCAGATGGGCAGGACAGTTTGTTCTCTCTTTGTTCTTCTAACAGTTCCATAAGTTGAGGAATGGGGTCCATCCTCTTTAGTTCGTGGGAGCCACAAATATAGCTGGTTACATCACATGCATTTACAACGCATGCGATTACAACGCGGTCGTTACAACAACCGCATTGTTACATCACAGTACCATTACAACGCTAGTCGTTACAACGACTTGCTCTAGGGGGCACGCTGCACTTCGGAATAGTATAATTTACTATCCCAACTCCAGTGTGTGCAACAGTAGGGAAGGTGTTGGAATAGTGAATTATACTATTCCTTAGTTTAGAGCGCCCCCTAGAGCAAGTTGTTGTAATGACTTGCATTGTAATGGTACTGCGATGTAACAACGTGGTCGTTGTAACAACCGCGTTGTAATCTCATGCATTGTAACACATGCGATGTGATGGCTGTTTCCCAGGAGTCACAAGCATTCCTGCAGTTGTTGATTTATTCTTGGTAGTGTCTTAGGTCTTGCTAGTTATATGACGACAATATTCTCAATCCTGGTGGAGAATCTTTTGGAGAAAGCACGTGGCTTTTTTTTTAGCAGTTCTTGTGTAGTTGGAATATTGTTCGTTTTTTTCAGTAACTGCCTCCTTTTTATAAGGCTATGCAGAAACTGCAGTTCAAAGTGCGGTACATAAAAGGTGGGTATCTGCATTTAATGGCAATGCTTTGTGTATTTCCTCACTCACAACCAGATTTATCAAGAGCCTGTGTTGCCCTTGTGTTACACAAGGTCACAGAAGGTCAACGCAAGTCTTTAAGTGAGATTTACTATGCCACCCAGAGCCACATTGCTTGGATCTATATAGCATAGTAAATCTGAAGTAATGCAATGCAGGGTAAGATGGTTACTTGCATTACTCTGCCCTAGGAAGGGGTTCCAAGGTTGGAGCATGGGTGTTCCCACATATATACCCTTGGTTTTTGGCGCATTCCCTTTATTAACACCAGTAAACCTGGGAATGCTTCAAAATGGTACACTTTCCCCAGAGAGGCATAACGTGACGAGGACAACTATGTTTATATCTCCTCTTTTTTTCCTCTTCTACGTATGCTACATTCTGCAGCACACGTGGAAAGAGGAAAAACCTCAGGGGATTATTTTTGTGCAGGAAGGTGTCCTTCCAGCAAGGTTTCCGTTCCTGCACAAAAGCAACCTGGCTGTAATGCTAGGGTGCCTGTGTTGGCACTTGGCAGCCACAAGTGCGCCAGCACAGAGTGAGAGACGGAATGTGCCATATCTTAGTAGATATGGTGCATTTCTGCCCTCTCCATTTGATGCAGCTCAAAAAGTTATCTTGCTCCATTGCACCGCGCCAAATATTAGTAAATCTGCCTCATGATTTCCTGCTTCCTGCATCCATTCTGAGTGTGACCATTCCAAGTTTTCTGCGCCTTCAGTCATTTTTATACCAACTTGGAACTACAAACAGGACTTTTGAGCCATATGTGAGGTATTTTACTAGTCAGAGCAAGGCGAGGGGCTAAGATATTTGACTCATTTGCAGGGCTTGCACAGTTGCCTGTTTCCACAGGAAGGAGCACTGGAACCTAGTGTAATGAAGCTAACTAGTAAGTAATCAGAGCATTAGTCTATCATAACACCTCCGCAATATCAATTTTGTTTCGGCACCCGTTAGCCCAAGGTATCTGATATATATTACTCAACAGAGGCCCACTGGGTCCCAAGAACAGGTCTACGCAAAATTTGATTACCTTGGAGAAATTTGAAAACTTGGCATTATGGACAATTTTGCAAAATTTCACAAACCACCTGGTCAGAAATTGTTGTACAGTTTCTTTTTCTATGGGAGACTGCTTCAAGCAGTAAACGTCACATGGGAGACATTTTCTCCCTGGACCAGTCCCCTTGATTGCATGTTACTTTGAATGCAAAATATGCCCTTGAGTACAATTTTCACACTAGATACACGAACTTCACATACATTTCATGGGATTTCATGACATTTCACAAACAAATGTTTAGTAATTTTGCACCCCCCTTGTAAAAAACCACAACCCAATACAGTAAGTAGTGGTCTATGAAGTGCTAAGGCATCAGTAGAAAGTGTTGTAATCACCATCAATATTATTGGCCCAAAAAGGAAAGTGCCCTTTTGGGGAAAAGAGCGAGTGGCAGGTGTTTCTTGCCCCTTCACTAGTGAGTCTGCTCTGTTGATCTGGGAGTGTTAGGAGTAAGACAAACATATCAGATAATCTCTTATCTGCAGATGATCATAAAGTGGAGACTGGCAATACCCTCAAATCAGTACTTAAAACCAACTGTATAATTATTATGCATCATTTGTTTACAAATTATATATATCATAATGATCATTACTTTTAAAAAAACATCAGTAGGTAATATGCAAATTAGAATAATATTTCACCTATCGTACTTGTCTTAACATGTGTGGATTTGTTAGTTAATTAACATTTAATTAATTATGACAAGTTATGCATAAATGAGCTGCATACTTTATGCTATCATCAGGTCAGAAGTCATGTTAGAGCTGACATCCTTCGCTTGGCATTCCACCAAAACATTTTGACTGCATTCCCTTATTTTCCTGAACTCGTTTTTGTTGTCATTAGGACTCTGGTCACTTTACCCCTACTAACCAGTGGGAAAGTGCTTTTGCTCCCTCCTTCAATCTTGGTAAAAGTGGACTACATCTGATTGGCCCATTTAATTTACTTTGCTAAATGCTACTACATGTACCCAGGGCCTGTACATTTAATGTTACTTGTAAATAGCAGCACTCATTGGGCCTTAAATTAAAGTAGTGGTTTATAACATCCTAGGCATGCCACTGCCGCTTATAGTGTAGTTTTAAGTTGCCATTTCGATTTGGCAATATAATTAGGGCTCCCGGTTTTATGGTATTTATATTTTTGTCCTTTCAGTCTGTATTTATCCATATTTATTTTTTTGCTAATTTTACCTGTATTTATCCATATTTATTTTAGGGTTTGTGAAAAAATGAAGCTGAAATGTGTATATTTCTGCATTTATTTAACCAGTTAATTTGCACTCGTGCCGGAATGCCTGACAGGTTTCAATTATATATACACACTCAGATGGTAAAATATGCACTTGTGAGTAAATATGTAAATTTTAGTATCACGGTTGTGCAAATCTACTGCTGTTTAAGACTCTTTACTAAAATCCCTATATTTTTTGAATCCCCTTTCCTGTCAATCTGCACAGCTATTGGCCTGGCAGTCATGATTGACAGCATTTAGCATCACTCAAAAACAACCCAATTTCCATTTTTATCCACATTTAAAAATGAATACAGACAGGAAAATAAATGGTTTTCTGTCTGAATATATCTGTAAAAATCAGTAAAAACAGAAAACAGGGAGCCTTAAATATAATCCTTTTGCTATGCGTAAGCCTTTCTTTTTATTACTTATAAGTTGACCCTAAGGTAGGTCCTAAAAGCTCACAGGGCAGGGTGCATGGTATTTAAAAAGTATTTACAAATTAGTATATGTGTGTTGTCCTAAAGCCATTTTTTACTTTTGTAAGGCGTATCTATAGCCGTTTTTGGTGTAAACCCCCTGCCCGGATTGTCTGGGGTCTGGCCAGCCAGCTGCAGTTTACCTCTTGCCCCTGCAGAGGTGGCAAAGAACTTAGAGGTGCATATCGAGACACATCTATACTTTAAACCCCAGAACTCAGCTCTGGTTTAAATCTCATGCTGGACACTAAGGATGCTAAAAACATTTCTCAAACTCCTGCCCTATGAAGCTAAAAAAATAGTAGTCCAGGCACTGATCCTCTCAAGGCTGGACTACACTAACATTATGTTCCTAGGAGTCCCATACTACCTTATTCTGAGATTGCAAATGTTACAAAATATGGAAATTCGTCTTCTATTTGAACTTTCCAAACATGCCTCAATTCAATTTCCTATTACTGTAACCAGTTGGCCAGACTACCAGTAAAAACAAGCATTTGAAATGCAATAGGTCTTGCATTATTAAAAGTTTGAGTTTTTGGCGTAGTAAATATTAATGCAACATTACTAGCTCAAATTTTGTTAATGTAGACCTATAGAGTGTAGTGTGGTACAGTGAAGTGGTGTAGTATAGAGTAGAGGAAATTATTATAGAGTGTAGTGGAGTTGAGTAGTTTAGCGTGGAGTGGTGTTGAGTTCAGTAAAGTGGAGGAAAGTTTATAGAGTGGGATTGTGTGTGCTTGTATTATGAAAAAATATAGGAATATTATGTAGGAATAAACGTATGAGAAATATAGGTTGGTGGTACTACATTTGCTGTACCAATTTATTTATAATGTGTTTCGTTGTGCAAGGTGACTTTACTTGTAACTGCTTGTTTAGTTGCCTGTTTAGGCTTTAAGCAGTGCATATAAAAAATAGTAAAATAAGGAATTTTCTATAAGCAGAAATAATAGAGAAACATTTTGTACAGCATGCAAAAAGCTGGTAATTTAGTTGGAAAGATAGCTGTTTATAACATTTGAAGTGTATAAAGGCGCATAAAAGGCAAAAAGTTAGTAAGCAATGTTGCGCAAGCAAAAAGTGTAGTGTAATAATGTGTACAGTATAAGGTTATTGCCAGCCCCCTGGTAATACGGAGTGATTGTAGGGGGGCCTTGGGGCAGCCTATTTAAGATATAGTAGAGCTAAAAAATACATGGAGAACAATTAAAAAAAAGCATTGAAAATGCAATTGGTCTCGCCTTTGATTAAGTTAAAGCCATTTGCTTTGCTAATGGTATTGTATAGCAAAGCAAATGGCTTTAACTTAATGAAAGGCGATACCTATTGCATTTTTAATGCTTGTTTATTTCTCCAAGCAAGACCAAGACTGCTCCCTACTGTGCGGACCAACAACCACCACTGTCTGCCAGACGATGCATTCATTGCCTACCAATAATCACCACCCCTTTGCTGTACCATACAGGATTGCCAAAATCACCACCTCTGTTCTACTGCATCACCCACTGCATGCCAATAAGTACCTCTCTTTTTCTGCTTCATGCTCCCTGTGTAACAACTGCCACCCTTTTACTGCTTCGTGCAGCACCCAATGATAACGACTATGCGTCTCACCTACCAGTTTTCCTATACACTGCAGCACACGCGAATAACCACAAAACAATGTAGCACAAGCTAATAGCCACTACCCTAAACCCACCTCCCACTTTCGCACCCTGTCTCTTGCTCACTCATTCTCTGTGCCCCAGCTCACTTAGAATTAAGCTGGTTCTCTTTTCCTTTCCCCTTGGTTATCAGTTACTATGGTTATGGCCCCCTGTGGAGGAACACTATCAAATTCTGTACTTTTCCATAAATGTGCAAAGGTGACATTAGTTTTGTTTTTTTACCACAGTACAGCAAACTTGGCACAATGAAAACACTGTTTACTACCTTTCAGATTGTGTGTAACAAGGGGAAGAAATCTGATAGTCATGAGGTGTCTACTGTATGATTTTAACTTTACTGTACAACTTTAACTCCTTGCACACTGGTTTTGGTGAAATACCTTTTGTGAAAGCAAATTCACATGAAAAAAAAACAGCATGGTATAAGTCATATGCAAATCAACAGTGGTAATGATACCCTGATTACCAGGAGGGCCCCAAAGAGCCACCAAAATAAAGCCATTTTGTGCTTCGAAAACCAGGCGTCTCCCGCCTGAATCGGGTATGTTGGCATGTATGGATTTTAGCCACATGTGCATTATGAAAGAATCGCCAGAAGGAAGTGCCAACCACTGAACTAGGAAAATTATTCATAATTAGGAGATCACGCGGTTAGCTGAACACAGCTGATAATGATATGTGCAACTAGTTAAAGCCTTGCGGTGATGCGGGTTTTATTCAAAATGTTAGTATAACCTGTGGTGCCCGGTGCTTGACAGGGCTCGCCAGTGCAGTGCCTCACACAGAGGTCAGAAATAAAGACTGCAGCTCATCTTTTAAATGGCACGTCCACACAGCCCAAAGGATGCGTGTGCCTGTTTTGCTGCACAGGCGGTCAGTCTGCCTAATGCCACGTGCTGTACACACTCCATTACAGCTAACCGTGCATTTCTGTAGGATCACCGGGGCCCAGCTTAAGAACAGAAACAAAGTGGGAACAGAAACAAAGTGGGCATGGAGGATAGCTGCACACGAGGCCCAAGCATAAGCTTGACGGGGAAACCGCGCTTCACGCCTGTCCTGGCATCACACACTTACCTGGGCCCAAAAATTGGCCAGGAGGACCAGGCTGTGTTTTCGGTACCCCACAAAGCCACAGGCCGAGGGGTGTGCGTCCGATAGGTATGGCACGCCTCGAGCCTGTCCTGATATTTCACACATCCCGGGGGCGAGAGGTGAGCCTGGAGGGTGGTGCCTTCGAGCCGGTTAGGATACCCCACACTCTCCGGTGCCCAGAGATGCGCTCCTGAGGGTGGTGACATGCTTTAAGCCTGTCCTGATAACTCACACCCGCGGACTCATGGGTGAGCGCCTGGGGTAGCAAGCTTCGAGGCTTGCTTTGTTGCAATATAGCGGTAACTCGACCGGAAGGTATGGACTCTTTACATGAGCACCAATTAAGTTACACAACCACATTAATTTTTGGGTAGACACGGGGAGATTAAGTGATTTGCCCAGAATCACAGAACATTGAGCAGACGCCGAGACTCGTACGTGCTTCCCAGCTCCAAAGTCGGCCGCTCTGGCTGGAAAGCCACATCCGCTCGTCTATGCCTTTCCTAATAACCCACATACCCAAGAAGTGGTGCTTGAGTGAGTAGCACTTCTAGACTAGCCTGTCCAGATAACGCTCACGCTCGGGGCCGAGAGCCCGACGGCAGTGGAGCGCTTCGAGCCCCCTCATTCTGCTCCAGTTCCCGCACAGACCAGAGCTGAGCACCGACCGAGTCGCACTCTCAAGCCTGCCGCACACACTCCATAAACCCTGGGTCTTCTCCGTCACGTGGCTAAGCAGATGTCTCCAGTAATCAGCCTCACGCCGTGACAGAACAGTAATGGTTTTAGACCAGCCCCTCGCTCGGAGAACCGTACAGTGCCATCATCTCGCTGAAACAAGGCGGCTTTAAGCCCAGCTACCGAAGCTTGACTTGGCTTCTGGAAGCAAAAGGATTTTTTGTAATTTCTGTTGAGCATAGCTTCATCACAGCTGAGACTTTAACCCTCCACTCACTGAGAGCACCGCTCAAGTACGAAGGCTCACCCGAACAGATACAATAAATATACAGGAAGCAGGGTACAGCACCTCTTGCAAGTTAGGTGGCATGCTTCACTATGGCGAGGTGTGCTTCTGCCCCAGCACCTGTTGGTGTCTTTTGTATGTGTAAAGGGTCAGGGAGAATCAGCAATCTCAGTCTAAGTTTCATTAAGGACCCGGACTCAGAGGTACAGCGCTTTCCACAAGTAAGCAGCAATATTGTGTCTGGGTCCTTGTAAAACCGCTGGAGACTGGTCACACGAGTCCCACAGAGTCGCTTCTAATAGGCCGAGATGTATAGCCAATCAATGCATTCTCGATTCTGATTGGTCTTCCTGATTTTACCTCAAACTGACAAACTGCGGTGGAGGTGTAGTTTAAACTAGCTCGTAATATAATGTGCAGGCGCTGCTCTACCCGCACACCTGCTCCCTATCCACCCTCTCGGCAATGAATAACGCGCCATTGCTCATATTCACCAAGAAGGGCTGCTTCCTGTCCCCGGACACGAGCTTCAGCCCCCAGGAGTTCAGCTGAACGAGGTGGAGTCCGAGGTCCTTGGCGAGGTGTGTGCGCGCGTTAGGCAGCCGGGGATGTGGTGAGGGGGATCGGCAGCGGTGAGGTGTGTGCGCACGCACGCGTGTGTGTCTGTGCGCGTCTCAGAAGCACGTCCACAGACCCCGATCGCTGCGCGTGCCCTGGTCTGTCTCCCTTGGGAGTAAACACGGCGACAATAAGTCTCATTGGCGGCAGCGCTTCGCGCTGCAACGCCAGCGAGACCTAAAAAGGGTAATTTTTAGGTCGAGCCTAGAGGCAGCCCACATGAGCTGATCTGCGAGGCATTTTTGTAATTCCTCTGTAGCATGAAACATGCCCACCACCTTTTGATTGGTTGCTTGGTGTGCCTTTATAAATTCCATTGTTTTGGTTGGTGTACAGGGTACATTTGTCCCGCCTTATGGGTGTTTTGTCCCAGCCCTAGCTATTGCCCCTGCCACATGGATCCTTTCAGTTTGGTTCACGTATTTGCTTTCACTGCACTACTTTTTCTTTATTTTTTGCACTTTGTGCAGGCCAACATAGCCTCACATGTACGCTCCACTTCATCTTTAACAAAGTGTGTCGTATGTGTGATCAGTCTCGGCCACATACAGCTGCTGTGCGAAAGTAGAACATAAAAAATATTAACATGAAGCGTACCAGCCGTCCGTGAAACGGGCGCAGTGCAACAAAAGAAAGTTTGTTTACACAGGCTGTGGGTTGGAAAATGCACCTTCACGGACGGGTGCCGGGCTTCATGTTCATTTTTTTTTTCCTTTAGCACAGCGGCTGTACATGGCCGAGACAGCCTCACACATACGCCACACTCAATCTTTAATAATGCTTGTTTTAAGTGGGGCCTATTTCATGAGATTGTTGTCAAGTTTTTTTGGGACCAATTGTAATTCCTTTTGGTGTGGTCATCAGATGCAGATTAGATTCTTTGAAACTTGAAGACTCAATGGATTTAATAAAAGCATTAGAAACTCTACAATTAGTGTGTTAACCAAATTCTCTATCTGATTGAAATCTCTGTCTATGAAATGGCCCTCTATGAAGGAAACCTAAACATCACCACAATAATATGAGTTAGTGGACTATAAATCTTGTTGCTCAGAGGCGTGTCCCGGAACGTTCAGCCTCATTGGGTGCCTGCATGTTTTATGGATTGTTGTATGCTATTAATGTTGCCTCAGCATCGGCAAGTAGTTAATAACAAACTTTGGAAATGCCAGTCTGTCACACTTCCCTTTATATACAAAGTGAGACAGATTGCCATTGCCAATGCTTTTCTTCCAAACGTTTATCCGTGCTGCACAGCAGTCACATTACTGTCTACAGGGCTAGGAGCCATTGGCAAAGCTAATAGCTCTCACAGAGGTAAGACCTATTGGCTTTGCCATTGCTTGTTAAAGCCTTCACAGTGTACAAACTTGGCCTTCTATAAGACAGGTCCTAAATAACTGCACAAAAGGATGGTTGAACACTGCCCTAAAAGATCTCTGTGCTCTCTGTCTGCTCAGCTGCTGATCATTCCCTACACCAAACGGTAGAAGCAGGCGGTTCAGCCTGCTCAGTTCTGACAGTCAAGTACTCCCCCTCCCATTCAGATGTATTCCGGATAAAAAAAAAGTGTCAAAGGCAACTGAAAACTCATGTATTTAAATTGTAGGGTGGTTGTTATCCTCCTTGTCGATATCTGCCTCTGTGAAGGAACACTCTTGCAGTAGCTGAGCACTCTAGAAATCCTTTCATTCATGTATTCATTCATCTCTCCCATAGGCTTACACTGGGTTACCTTATTTGAATTATTAAATGCTAACTTCATATTGGGAGCAGCTAGAGAAATACTGTTTACACTTACATAATCTTTAATGGTAAAGTTGGAGTTTAGATTAGATTTTTGAAAATGTTACTATTAGAAAGTTGGCAATTTCCTGCCCCAAGGTTTATGAAACCTTACTTGGAGTTGCAAGGCATCTGGGCCTTTTAATGGTTCCTCTATCAAGAATGTGTAATGGGCCCAGTCAGTAAGAAATGGGACCCGAGTATAGCTGGGAGAGGGCCTTCCTGGCAAAATGGCTGCAAAGGAGCTGTACTCTGCCATGAGTACATTTCAAAGGACCTTGCCCACAGCACACACAAAGGTACCTGACACCAGGCCTGCCCTTGCCTTTGTCACCCTAGACAGACTGGAGCCAGGGAGGGGAATAACTGCCCAGAACAGGTTTTAGGGGAAGGTCATAGAATTCCCCCACACACAGGTTGGCACCAGGAATAAAAAAGAGGACCTTCAGACCTACTCATCAGTAAACTCATGGACCTGTGGAAGATTCAGAAGAAGGACTGCCCTGCTGCTAGAAAGACTGTCTTTCTCCTTGCATGACTGCCTTGCTGTCTGAAGAAGAAAGTCTTGGCCTGGTTGCCTTGACTCCAGGATACCTAGAGTGACTCCAAGGGTCAGTGGCTGACCTCCATGTGAGCTACAGGGACACAACAAGCTTCCAGAGGCCTCCCTGCAACTGTCCAGCTGACAGCTGCAACTGGACCTGCCTCAACCTGCTTGCACCTGCCTGAGCCCTGCTGCTGGACTCTGCTGGAGTGAGTCCTGATCCCCAAGAGGTGCCCCACAGGTCCAATACCCTTGGCTAACATCAGTGTGAACTCCTCCACAAGACAAAGCTGAAAGTTCTGAAGTTTGGACTCCTCGTGACTGCGAACAGCCACCATTCACACCATGAACCTGCCGCCTGTGATGACCATCAGCATGAAGCTCTGGCAAGACCCGTTCTTTGTGCCGACAGTGACCATCTGGGACGATCGGCAACACAAGACCTACACTTTGGACTAAACCAAAGACAGCCCGTGGTGACTAACCTGGTCCCTTTATGCAACTGTCCTGCATGCATTAGTATAATATGAAAGTCCTGCCATGTACAACAAGAGATACCACAGTCACAGTCTTATTCAGAAGCAGTCACAATGCAAGCACAGTAGCTTTTAGAAACGGCCCTTTGTGAGCTCAGAAATAACTTCTCTTGATTCCATCTGTCCCGTGAGTGTTTTGTGCTGCTTCTTCTAGTAGTTTATTGTGCAATTGGTTTTCTGTTATACTGAAAAATAGACGTTTCCTATTTAGACCAATCCATGTATGTTTAGAGGTCTGTATCAGTGGTGTAACGACCCCCCCTCCAAGCACTTTAGCAGCTTACGTGGGGGTGGCCACAGTCATTGGTGTCCCAGTGAAAGTTGATTCCTTTAACATTAGGCCAATTCTGGAGGCCGGCAGACAATGTGCCATAAAACATTCTAAGGCAAGACCAGGGCAGTGCTAAGAGGTGGAGGTCAAGTGCTGTGAATTGAGCCCCAGGAAAGGTAAAGGAAATGATGCACACATTTAAAAAGAACAAATAAAGAAGCAAATAGAATGAGTGAGGGATGAAGGACAAAGGAGCAAAAATACGAGAAATTGAAAAGAAATTATGGTAGATAGAATTTGAAAACAAAAGGTAAAGGACTGAAGATTGAAAACAAAAGAATGATGCATGGATAGAGGGCTGGAAAGAGAAAAATTTGGATGGAGAGGTGAAAGAAATGATTAGTGAAAGATTGGAAGGGTGGATGAAAGGCTGGACGAAAGGATTTCAGGACAAATGAATGGAAATGTGAAAAGATGGACCAATGTGTGAAGGAAATGGTCATTGGATGAATGGAATGATGAAAGGATGTATGGATGCATAGATGGAAAAGTGAAAGGGTGGGTTTGTGAGTGATAGGATAGAAGACTGAATCAGTGAACGGATGAATGGCTGGAATATCAATGGGTTGTTGGAATAACGAAAGGACAGGTTGGAGGATCAAAGAATGGGTGAATGTAAGGGTGGATAGATAGGAAGGTGTACACCTGATGAGAACAATTCTAGGCAGTGTCAGGCTTACCTGCTTCACAAACTCACTGTCATTAAAGATTTGGTTCAAAGTGGGGATTATTTTAATTTTCTGGCTACTCTGCTGGTCTGCAGTTTGCTGCATTTCTGTTTGTAGTGGTCAGTGCTGTTTTGTGAAAGATGTTTTTTTGGGTGTTGTGTTGCTGCAGATGAAAATAGCACCACTAATTTATGAGGCCACATAACAGTACCAAAAAGGAATTAAAGCATAATGGACCATTAAAATAAGTAATATGGTGCTATGCAGCATCTCCCTACAACCCACCACCACTGACCTGACAATTAATATACTTCCTTATTTACAATAGATTGTTTCCAATTGTCTATAGTCGATAGTAGTTGTGGTTATGCTACCTCCGCTCTTTGGAACTAAATGCCTTTTCATCTTAGGTCACAGGCAAACCTCACGACTTTCAGAAAGCAGCAAAAAACTTAGCTGCTTTCATTGACCTTGTAAACTGCTATTGTATTGTTCTATTATCATTTCTCTGATAGGCAAGTCGTGCAGACCTAGCGCCAAGACACCTTAGAGTACACGCCGTGCTGTCAAAATATAAATCAAATCAAATCTATAGTCAAGACCTAAGCTCTGAGCATTACTGACTACTAATAGGATATTAGCATATCAAATTCTGACTAATGAAACTTCTTTTTCTTATTCAATATATCAACTAAATCGGCTATACATCTCGAAAGTTCTAATGTGAATACTGTTTTAATCAAAAGGACTCTTCCTCTTTCAATATTTAGTTATATTTACTCCACAGTGGCACCTTGCTATAAAAATGTAGCGTAACTACTATTTGCATGTTAAAACTCAAATAGTTATTTGAACACACACTTCAGGTTTGAGGGTATCATTAAGAGAACAAAGGTAAGGGAGTTAAAAGTAATTCCATAAACTCAACCCTTTGAATGTCTGGTCATGGGCCTGAAGCAGATGCTCCTGCACATCCATGGGTGACCTATATGTATTAAAGTACTTTGTGGCACTTTCTCTTATACTCCAACCTTCCTAAACTTAAGAACACATATGTCAAACAGAGGTCTAAGAGGCAGATATCTCCTTCTTGTAGATTGTGATTATCTTATTGAAATATCTTGATCATTCAACCCTGATACAGCCATCCTGGATGTTGGACCCCTAGTTTAGAATCAACAATTCCAGTTTGCTTAAGGTGAGGAAGGTCATAGTTTCAAAAATGAAGCTTCTCCGTTCTCTGTGCTCACATGAGTGTTAGAGGTTAACGTCTCCTCAAGTGCTGGCTTTTCTGAACAATGAAACCAACATGGTCAATGTATCATCTGAAATTCACTGTGCAACTGAGGGAGACACTGCTGTGTGCCAATGGGTGGACTTGATAATTTAGACAACCCCAAGGTAGAATTTTTTATATTCTCTGCCACTTCTGAACCTTAAAACGACTGTAATGAGCAGAAGAGGTTGAAAATCAGGCATGTGTGCATAATACTGCCAATGTAAGGCCGAGCTAGGAAAATGCTCATCTGAGGTTACGTTGAAGATGGGTTTTAAAAATCTGTATCTAGACAGGAATTCTGGTTGTACAGAAGGAAGGATGAGCTTGAAAGGTAATGACAAGTGGAAGATAAAGCACCTCCTCAGAAGGAAAAAGGGGAATAGCTTGTATGCCATGGCCTAAGTGTTAACTGCAATCCAGGGTGCATCATTACGATCCTTAACTTCCTCTTTGTGACTGTCAATTTTTCCACAGTACGTCTATAAGCAATTGTCTAACAAAGCCTTGTCAAGCTAAATGCTTCACATCATTGAAGCCATGTTACTGCCCATAACCTATTTTTTGTATCAATCAATCAGTCATTTGTAAAGCGCACTACATACCCGCGAGGGTCTCAAGGGGCTGGGGGGGGGGTGGGGGGGGGCACTACTGATCGAACAGCCAGGTCTTGAGAATCCTGCTGAAGGTCAGCAGGTCTTGGGTCTGTCGTAGGTTCAGTGGGAGGGTGTTCCATGTCTTGGCAGCGAGGTGGGAGAAGGATCTACCGCCGGTGGTTGTTCTTCAGATTCGCGGGACTGTGGCAAGTGAGAGGTCGGCGGAGCGTAGCTGGCGGTTGGGGATTTAGAAGGAGAGCCGTCTGTTGAGGTAGGCTGGAACGGTCTTGTGGAGTGCCTTGTGTGCGTGGATGAGGAGCTTGAAGGATATCCTCTTGCTGACAGGGAGCCAGTGCAGGTCCCTCAGGTGGGGGGTGATGTGGCCGTTGCGTGGTACGTCGAGGATCAGTCATGCCGAGGCGTTTTGGATGCCTTTTAGTCGTTTGATGAGCTTGGTCGGGGCTCCCGCGTAGAGAGCGTTTCCGTAGTCGAGTCTGCTGCTGACGAGGGCCTGGGTGACTGTCTTTCTTGTATCTGTCGGGATTCATCTGTAGATCTTGCGGAGCATGCGGAGGGTGTTGATGCCGGAGGAGGAGACGAGGTTGACCTGCTTGGTCATTGAGAGAGTTGAGTCGAGGATGATTCCCAGTTTGCGTGCGTGGTCGGTATGAGAAATCTTACTGGGATGGACATTAAAACTTCTGTTCTCTGTTCCACTAGAACCTGTCAGGTAGGCCCCATGCACATTTGCCATAGCTAAAACTATCATGGCAGTAGTTGTAAAACCTGGAAAAGTACACATTTGAATGACTATTCCACTCTTTATTTATAGGTCTTTGCGTTAGGAATGGGGTTCAGACTCTGTGCGTTTCTTGCCAGATTCACCACTTTACCTAAAAAATATTACTTGCTGCCAATTGTTGAGATTTCCTAACTTGTAAATACAATGAAAAGGACAGCAGTTGTAATCGACTGGAGGTAAGAAGAGGCCGAAAAATGTTTTTTAACCCGTGCAAGTTACACCCCAGGTAATACACCTATGACATAACAAGCCACCGAGGCCACATCTCATCTGTGCTATAAAGGTCCCAATTACTCATTAACAGGGTGATCATGTGATGGAGGTAAATGTAAGATTCTATTTTCAAGTAGGTAATCTACAAGGAAAGCAGACAGCAATATATGCAGTACACTGTCAGGTTCATTGAGTTTTTTAAATCGTTCTTGGCAATGACATGACAGAATTTGCTAATGACAATATTTTACCTTTTACACCACAAAGTACAAGTAGTACTGTTAATTATATAACTTAGAATCACAGCCAATATTTACCCAGTGCAGTCATTTCAAGTAAGAAGTCTAAATAGGAAAGATTCATGATAAAAGTATTAATGAAAGACTGTAGGAATCTTAACACACTGTTCCAAAAGAAGAGTGATTACTCGGTTAGAGAAAAGAGATTGTGCCAAAGTGAACTAACATAAAGATGGTCATTGTGGGACCAGAGTAATTTTGAATTCTACAAACAGATGACTACACTCTCAGATAAATGCAATAGGCAAGAGTTTGAAATGACACATCACACAGTTTTATACTACTTGTCCTCTATTGTACAACTCTATGAATCAAAGCAAGTTAGATGCCCATATTCAGAGAACCACCAATTAAATCAATTGCTGTAACCCATGTCAGAATAGAGCCAGACCACACTGAACCCGTTCAAGAGAAATGTAGACAACTTCTATTTAAAGACTGGTGGCAGACAAAAGAAAGGAGGCAAGGTAAATCCTCCTTACAAGACACCTAAACAATGTATTTGTTGCAAAGAATTACCCAATTTAGTTTTGTGTGGGCTACTGCAGGCATGCACAATGTGAATGCAGAATCTCTAAAAGTTAAAACACTCTACTGGTTGACTTGCAGCCGGAGTGCGTTTCTATATGACTTCGAATTAATGCAGGAAATTATAAAATAACATTTGTGGCAATATATTGAATTAATTCAGAGGAGACTGTCACATTACGTTTTGCAAACTCCAAAAAAGAATGGAATGATGTTGGCCTACTGGGTGACGATGAATACGGTTATCTTAAGATAGAACATTTAATCAGACCAACACAATACTTTTTAACAAAGGTGCAATAGAATATAAGAACCCTCCAGGCCAACCTTATTGTGAGCAAAAGTGGCTCATTTTTAGAGAACACCGCTAGGTTCATTGACATTTTAGATTTTTCCCATGTACGTAACCTGCTATCATATCTAAGAGATTCCATGTATTTTTTTAACTTGAATCAATGGAATCCCCTAGAAGTCAAACTTCCTTATGGCAAAAATATACGTTGCTTTCCTGTACATGTCAATACAACACTCAGATGGAATGAAGGCATGTAGGCACTTTCTTAGATCACTCTGAAATGTTGATGGAGATGATGAACCTCTGCCTCACATACAGTGTTTTTGTTAATTTGATGATGACTAATATTTACAAAAGCAAGGAACCGCAATAGGTACATCCTATACCCCCACATTTGCAAACCTGACAATGGGGTTGATGAGTACAGGCCCCAGCCAGGCCCGCAAAGCACAAGGGTTCGCTCTCCTGTAACAAAAGCTAGAAGGAAGTTGGCACGGAAACTGCAAATACAAAGACAGAGTTTATTAACCCTTAAGGGTGGTCCTACAACCTACACAACACTCTTCAGTATTGTATAGAGTAGCACAAAGAACTTGCATACACAGTCCCCTTTTATAAACAACAGAGGGGCTCATAAGTGGGTGGATACAACATAGAGCAAAATTCATTACCATTTATGGACATTTTCGATACAGGATCAATATATGGGCGGAGTTACCAATTTCCTGAGCCCGCGAAAACATGGTCAAACAAGGACTAACTGATAACAGATGTGGTCAAGTCTGGACATGCGCCAGACGGACAAAGGAGCTATTTATAGACTGTTACTAGGCAGATTACAAGAGCAACTAGCGAAAAGGTAGGACTCTTCTCGTGCAAAGCACGTGGAGACATGACAATACAAAATGGAGTCCAGACATTAGTCAACATAAGACAAGAAACATGTTTTAACTAGAGAGAATTCATGTCTTTAGTGAATGCTTAATCATAT
Source organism: Triturus cristatus (assembly GCF_964204655.1). Taxonomy (NCBI): domain Eukaryota; kingdom Metazoa; phylum Chordata; class Amphibia; order Caudata; family Salamandridae; genus Triturus; species Triturus cristatus. Next base: position 707,257,490 of record NC_140585.1, read on the forward strand.
CGCTGTTTTAGTTTTTAACAGACGACCCTTTCAGCATTTACTGAAGACATTCGGCTTATTAGGATAATCATCATATATGTCAATTTTCATCATCTCTTCCACCTCTTTGTTTAAATGTTTCTGATAGAGAAGTGTGGCTCACTGGTTAGAGCAGGCAGACCCTGAAGCAGAGGTCAGACCCGGGACCAGGGTTCAATTCCCGACGCGGCAGGGTCTTGAGCTCAAATGTCCATGGACTCGATAATTCTCGCTTCGGTGCCTGACCTAATCATGGGTTCACACTCTGCAACTCTGGGCATTAAGCTTGCTTAATCTCCACAACGGCCCCCCGCGGCGGGATGCCTGGCTTTCACCTTGGGGATGCCCTGTAGGGGCTATCTCACAGGGAAAAGCCAGGACGGGTTCCCAAGGCAGTAGTACGAAAAACAATGGTCCTGGACCATGAATCAAGGTAGGCCGTAGTTCCTAACTTAGTGATATCATTCACATATTCTGTGCTACCTATAATCTATTTTGGTAGCTCTTAGTATCCAATACAATATTATTCATACGGTCAACCATGCAATAAACCAATATCAATAATTAAATAAAGCATTTTATTTTTTTAATTTCCATTATCAATTTTTTCAAGGTTGTTCCAAGGGGAACGTGCAAATAGTAAAGGTGCTTTAAGTAAGGAAGAGTGAAAAGGAGAGAAGAAGATAGTTTGGAGGTTGTGACATAGAAAACTTAAACAAGTTGAGCAATGGATTGGTTGTCATTCACCATCCAAGTGCATAGACCTGGTCACGTGTATCAGTTTATGCGATAAATAAATCAGGCAGATATACATTCATTAGAAGTCAATTCTTAATAGGCACGTGGGTAAGTAAACGTATCCCAGGTTCATGTATGGGGGCGTCGACGTTTCGATCCGTCTTAATGGCCTAATGCGGAAGTTTGAACCTTGGCCGTGCGGATCTTCATCAGGACTTAGGGAACAACCTGGAGGTGGTATAGGGCCTGGTAGATTGCCTAAAATTAATAAGAATAAGGTAAGGTGTTGCATGGGACTATGATTAACAACCCAATTAATGGGCCTATAAATGGCTAATAAGGGCTTACCCGCTGCGATGTATGAAGCGAGTTCCTGCTTATGAATATTCAGTGGTGTACATCATATGGCTGGCCTCCGTATGTGGGGTGCCACACAGTAGTACTGGTGGGGGCTGTAAAATTAAGGAGCCTGCTATCAATTTACAGAACCATTCAGGTAGAGTATAGAGTACACGTATGAGGAGTAAAAGAGGATTACCTCAATTGCGTGGTGCCACCCACTTGCGATCAGAATCTTTTTCCAGTGGAGTCAATCCAAATCTAAAAGGGGTATGATGGAGTGTAGTTAAAGGACAAGTGTGACCAGATATTAAAAAAACGCGGGTAAAAAGCTCTCTCATACAGGCTAATTACCTTATGCCGCTCAAAATCCGGCATCCATCCGTAACGCGTGTGTTTGTTTTCTGGACACCGCGCACCGCGAGGACGTCTATTTGAGAAGGCGTCGACGTAGGGGCTACGGTACCGGAGCGTGTAGAAGAAATAGTTAAAAGACTCAGACCGGGTTGTCGGTTTCGAGTCAACCTGATGTTTGTTCAATTATTGATATTTAGAACGCGGGAACCTTTACATAGTTAAAGGTAATACTTACAAACGCACCGAGCTATCGGTATTACACCTCAGATATAATTACTTCAAAAAAGGGAGGCGTCCCTTACACTTCTGTCGAGAGTGTGGGCCAACATGGATTAGGGCACTCAGGGAAGATTGCAATTTATTTACAGTTTTTTATATATATATTACAAACCAACAATTAGACGAAAAAATGATAATAATAATGAAACAAACTAAGACATAAAGGTTAGCCAATTAGGTCAACATCATCTACGTACATAGAGCAGTGTTGTACATGGTAGTTACAATTATTGGTGGAGCATTATGTACAACAAGAATTGTCAAGAACGTACAATAACCAGAATTACAAGGTGTACAGCAGGGGTAAGTTAGCATGGCAGTTGTGTAATAAGGGTTTCGGTCATGACTACCGTTGGTGTGTGTTACACGGTTATTATGAGGCATACTACAGTGATACTTGTCAGTAAACGGAGTAATGTTTTAATATAACTCAATAGTTTACAGAAAGTATATGCTCCACTACGGCCCTAGTGACTTCATAACCGGTTGTACATGTATGTCACAGTGTTGGATTCATCCGATCTGCATAATCGAGATCTGCTTGCTAATTTCTTCAAATTCGTTCAGGCCCTTGGCGATCGTGTCCAGAGAATGTATCCACCTGCACTCTCGTTTACTGAGTATACTGTTGAAATCACCACCTCTTGGGTTGGGTTTAACCTTCTCAATTACCCACCATTTCAGGCTATCTGCAGTGTGTTCGAATGTAGAGAAATGTTCCACAAGGGGGGCGCCTGGTGTCTTGCAGCGTATGCGGCTACAATGTTGCAAAATGCGGCACTTGACTTTCTGGATAGTCTGACCCACATACATAAAGTCGCATGGGCAGACAATGGCATAAATGACTCCCGTAGTATTACAGTTGCTGTGTTCGTTGAGTTGGTATGTCTGATTATTATGTGAAAATTCCGTTATATCTTTTGTCAGTCTACAGGCCTTGCATGATCCACATTTATGATGACCTCTGATTGGTGGAATTCCCCAAAGTGTGTTTTGGCTTCCTGTGCGTGGTGTAGGGAGTAGAGATTTTACTACATGATCTCTTATATTCTTGCCTTTCCTGAAAGCATGTAGGGGTGGTGGTAAATTACCCAAGTCTTCTGCTATTAAGTGCCAGTGTTGGTTGATAGCTTTTTTGATAGCACTGCTTTTCGTGTTAAATGTCGTGACACATACTAGGCGTTCTTCCTTGATGTTTGATCTGGGTTGTGGGATTAGTAAAAACTCTCTATGGTTGTGCCATGCTCGTTTACGTGCCTGTTTCAATAGTCTGATGGGGTATCCACGTTCTAATAATCTAGCTAGGAGGCTAGCAGATTCATCAAAGTAATCCTCTTTTTTTGAACAGTTCCTACGTAACCTCAGGAATTGACCAAAGGGTAAGTTATCCCTGAGGTTACGTGGATGGTGACTAGTGTAACGTAGTAGTGTATTCCGTTCACTGTCTTTCCTATAGAGACTCGTGTGCAGTTTGCCTGATTGTGACTTGATGATAATGTCTAGGAAGTGCACCGTTTCTCTATTGAATTCTAGAGTGAATTGGATGTTATCGGAGCATGTATTAAGCCAGTGATGGAACGTTACCAATTGTTCATCATTGCCTTGCCAAATGATTAGTACATCATCGATGTAACGACGCCAGAGTGCTATATTGGCCCTATATGGGTTGAGGTCACTGAGGACAAAGTGATGTTCATACTCGTTCATATAGATAATAGCCAGATTGGGAGCAAAGCTTGCTCCCATCGCTACGCCCTTCGTCTGGTTGTAGAAGCTACCCTGAAATGTAAAGTAATTCCTAGTCATTGCAATCCTAAGTAGTGAGATTATGAATTCAGTGGGAACTTCATGTGGAGCAGGTCTGGTGTTAAGTGCTGATTCCATGCTGGTAAGTGCTAAATGTTGTGGAATATTAGTGTAGAGGGACGTTATGTCCATAGTGGCCAATAAATGTGTATTGGAGTCAAAAGGGCGCTCGTCCACTAATTGGATTGTTTGCATTGTATCCCTGAGATACAGCCCCCACCAGTACTACTGTGTGGCACCCCACATACGGAGGCCAGCCATATGATGTACACCACTGAATATTCATAAGCTGGAACTCGCTTCATACATCGCAGCGGGTAAGCCCTTATTAGCCATTTATAGGCCCATTAATTGGGTTGTTAATCATAGTCCCATGCAACACCTTACCTTATTCTTATTAATTTTAGGCAATCTACCAGGCCCTATACCACCTCCAGGTTGTTCCCTAAGTCCTGATGAAGATCCGCACGGCCAAGGTTCAAACTTCCGCATTAGGCCATTAAGACGGATCGAAACGTCGACGCCCCCATACATGAACCTGGGATACGTTTACTTACCCACGTGCCTATTAAGAATTGACTTCTAATGAATGTATATCTGCCTGATTTATTTATCGCATAAACTGATACACGTGACCAGGTCTATGCACTTGGATGGTGAATGACAACCAATCCATTGCTCAACTTGTTTAAGTTTTCTATGTCACAACCTCCAAACTATCTTCTTCTCTCCTTTTCACTCTTCCTTACTTAAAGCACCTTTACTATTTGCACGTTCCCCTTGGAACAACCTTGAAAAAATTGATAATGGAAATTAAAAAAATAAAATGCTTTATTTAATTATTGATATTGGTTTATTGCATGGTTGACCGTATGAATAATATTGTATTGGATACTAAGAGCTACCAAAATAGATTATAGGTAGCACAGAATATGTGAATGATATCACTAAGTTAGGAACTACGGCCTACCTTGATTCATGGTCCAGGACCATTGTTTTTCGTACTACATTGCACCCAGGTCCTTGACCTTTTTTGGGTTACCCCATTGTTTGTAAGGGTTCCCAAGGTAAGCGCGGAGATACCCCTTCGGGGGTCGATTCAGGCGCTATATAAGAAACATAATAATAATAATAATAATAGGTGACATTGGCAATAGCTTTCTTATCAGGAATACAAAATGACACACATAAAGAACAGAGTAAAGGACCACACTGAACACAGATGCAACAGGAAAACAAAACTGCTACAATAATACAGAGACCAGTTAAAACTTTCCATCCCCATGTAGTGATCAATGCCCAAAACCATCCAGAAAAGGTGCCATTTTCTGTATGAATCTCAGCTGCGATTTTATGCAATTTATTAATAGCGTTATAGACTGATGGCGTGTGGTCAAGAATAAATACACAACAGCTACTTCCGATAATCCTACATGCTCCACCTCTGTCTGCTAACATAACATCTAATACCATACGATTCTGTAACGCAACAATTCTAGTGATTTGCAATTCTTCCGTAAGATTCCCAAGAGCAGCAGCAGCTTGATTTGTTACAGCCTCAACAACTCTCGTTAATCGTCGAACCTTCCTACTATTCAGAGCAGCTCCAACAAAGAAAAACAATCCTAAGTTAAAATCAACATACTGCTGTAAGCTAGTGTCAGTTTGGTCAACATCATCAATAGATAGAGTACGTTTATACCTATTTACAGTTACATTGTTCAATAACTTCAAGTCTTTATGATAGGATGCAGGCGCTAAGAATACAGGGGGTAATAAGAACGCTACATAACATACTCCGGACCAGCCGGCTGGTAAGCGATAATAGCCCTTATTCCCACATACGAAATACGTATTATGGGAAGCTAAGAAAGTACTATTATTTAATCCATCTATATTCAAAACAATAATACAGTCACTAACACCAACAGGAATATGACCCACACACTGGACACACAGGTCCGCTTGAGCTTGTGCCACTTGAATCACAAATTGTTCATTCCCAGCAGTGTCTCTGGTGTTCGTGAAGATGTAGGGGATCGATTCATTATCTGGTCGATATTCTTCCCACTCCCAAATTGTCCCATTCGCTTGTGGATAGCCTTCTTTATCTTGATGACATTCCCTATTAAGTCTAAAAAGTAGTCGTCCCACTGTAGGTTTCCGTGTGGCAAAAAGCAAAGTGTACCATGCTCTACAAGAGCCATTGTGAGAGAAAGGAAGAGATATAAACGGCGTTCCTCCTTTCTTCTGATGAGCTGGCATCATACCACATATCCAACAGTTCGTAGCATTTGTAGCAACATGGGTATGATACAACATCTGAATAAAAGTATTATTCAAATAAGACTGGCGATGCTTCAATTCTTGATACGGAAGGGTGTAAAAGTAGTGCTCCTCAGGCACTGGAGTAGTCAAAACAAGTAACTCACGGGCAGGAGTCACATCCTCAACAAACCACGTGGTTATACCAACAATAGCTACAATGATAATAAAACTTGTCGCACAAAAAATCTTCTTCTTCTCCATTTTATAGTAAAAGTCAATATCTTCCTGAAACTAAAAGGTTGTCAGAACTCTTCCCCTTCACCAGCGGGCCAAGACGGGTGTCACTACACTAATGCAGGGCTGATCCCCCCCCCCTTGCCTCATTGGCTCTCCGTTTCACTAACCTAAGGGCCGTCCTGACAACGTGTCCTGATACAGAAAGAAATCACTTCCTTGGTCTGAGATGATATCTTCTGCCTCCAGGAATCGCTTGGTCCGGGAAGAGCTCCTTAGTGTCGTTTGGTTCCACAGCACGGCTTGTCTCTGCAGTCAGGATTTCTCGATGGTCGGTCAATACAGCAGGCTCCACTAATCCAGGCGGCACTTTGCGACAGTGCAAGGAGTGGATCCAGTTCTTCCGATTGGAGACTCGCACAGCTGTCCTCATTGCGAGCAAGACTTGCTCAGGACCAACCCATCTCGGCTCCAGACTGTTCGTCCTTTCAAACACCTTGATCATAACATGGTCTCCAGGCCGGAGGTTATGTCCTTCACCTGTGGACCGATCAGGGAGCGCTTCTCGAACCTGTTGATGAATAGAAACCAAATTATCCGTTAACTGTGCCAGATAATCATTCATCATTACACAAGGTACATCATACACTGACTTCGGTTTCGGTGGACCCCAAATATTCATTGGGCGTCCAAACACGATCTCGTATGGTGTGAGACCGGTCCGAGAGTGCGGTATCGATCTAATTGACAATAATGCCAGCGGTAAAGCGTCTGGCCAAGTCAAAGAAGTCGAAGCTTGGATCTTAGCGATCTTAAGCTTCAAAGTACCGTTATATTTCTCAACCAATCCCGCAGACTGAGGGTGAAACACTGCATGGAATTTCTGGGTAATTCCCAGTCCTTTCAGGACATACTTGATAACGTCTGCTATAAAATGAGGTCCGTTATCACTCCACAACAATCTACAAACACCATATCGAGGGAAGAACTCCTTCAATAGCATCTTGGCCGTAGTCATTGCAGTATTGTCTTTTGTAGGGTATGCCTCAACCCATTTGCTGAAGGCACAAACCACTACTGGAACATACTTCAGATTGTTACAGCGCTCAAGCTGAATGTAATCCATCTGCAAAACCTCAAAGGGTGCAGTAGGTGTTGCAAATCCTCCTGCTGGAGTTCGTGTACCCTTTCCTGGGTTATACCTCAGGCAAATCATGCAAGTCTGCACTACCCTCTTTGCCGTACTAGCAATCTCCGGATGCTCCCAAACTCGTGTGAGTAATTTGACAATTGCGGAAGCTCCGACATGCGCTAGTCCATGTGCCATCTGAACCATAGGTTGTACGAAAGCTGTGGGTAACTTCCATTTATCCATCTGCTTACTTCTCCAACACCCTTCATCATCTAATTCTCCATCATTGGACCATTGCTCCCGTTCCTTATCGGAAGCGGTCCTCTGTATCTCCAGCACTTCTCTCCTAGCATCGTGCCATCTTTCTGCCTGTGACTTCACAACATACATTACAGTAGAGCCAGGCTGCATCGCAGTCTCTCGTGCCACCCGGTCTGCCAAAGCATTCCCTTCTCCAACTTTATCAACCACCTTTTTATGGGCACTACATTTAACTATAGCAATCTTCTTTGGATATGTTAATGCAGTCAAAAGGTTGTGAACTAACTCTCCGTACATTATCTGTGCTCCATGTGACGTTAGGAACCCTCTCTCCTTCCAGAGTAGGCCAAAATCGTGCGCTACTCCGAAGGCATAGCGGCTATCTGTATAAACATTCACACACAATCCTGCACTGAGCTCACATGCTCGTGTTAATGCTATCAGTTCCGGTGCTTGAGCTGATTTCTGCGGTATGCGTGCTGTCTCCACTATTGTTTGTAATGTGGTAATTGCATACGCTGCTGAAGTCATACCATCTGGTAGCTTCAGGCATGATCCATCCACCCATAGTTCTCCATCTACATCTGTAAAGGGCGTATCCTGGAGATCAATACGACCCTTTGTCTGTTCCTCAGTCACAAGAATACAGTCGTGTGCTTGTCGTGCTTCAGACTGAGTTTCCGGGAACGGCAACAATGTGGCTGGATTTAACGTTGCACACCTCTTTAACGTAATATGAGGAGCCAAAAGAGTCAATTCATATCCCGTTAAACAAGCACTGGTCAAATGCTGCGTCTTTGTCTGATTAAGCAGAGCATCAACAGCATGGGGAACTAATACCAACAGCTGATGAGATAACACAATTCCCTCGCTTTGGCGTATTGACACAGCTGTCGCCGCAACCGAGCGAAAACAACCAGGCAATGCTCGGGCAACAGGATCAAGTACGGCCGAAAAATATGCACAAGGGCGCTGCTTGTCGCCGTGCATCTGCACTAAAACTGATAATGCACATCCATCTTTCTCATGCACATACAGTGTAAAAGGCTTCGTATAATCAGGGGTCCCTAATACTGGTGCTGAACAAAGGGCTTGTCGCCATTGCTGAAAGGCAATTTCACACTCATTTGACCAGGGAAGAGGAATTGGGGTATCTTTTGTCAAAAGTGCTAACAATGGCTTAGCTATGTGTGAAAACCCCAATATCCATTGCCTACAGAAAGAAGCAAGACCCAAAAATGCACGCACATCCTTCTGTGTGGAGGGTACTGGCGTGTCCAAAATTGCTTGAATACGATCTGGTGTGAGTGCACGCCCCTCCTTAGACAAAAGGTGACCCAAGTAAGTCACCTTTGGTCTACAAAATTGCAATTTCTTCTTCGACACTTTGTGATTGTGAGATGCCAAAAAGGAAAGCAAGGATAACGTGCACGTCTCACACAGCTCAGGAGTGTCGGCCGCTAACAAGATGTCATCGACATATTGTATAAGGGCTACACCATCAGGCAGAACAAAGGAATCCAATTGTCGTTTCAATGCTTGACTGTAAATACTAGGACTCTCTGTATAACCCTGAGGGACTCTACAAAATCTATAAGACCGATTATTCAAAGTGAAGCCGAAGAGGTATCGGCTATCAGGATGAATAGGAATCGAAAAGAAAGCATTTTTCAAATCGATAACCGAAAATGTGGTCGCCGTTGGTGGGACCAGAGTAAGCAAGTTGTGATATCAGAAACCACTGGATACTGAGGTATCACTATCTTATTCACCTCTCGTAAGTCAATAATAAAACGATAAACCCTAGTATCAGTATCTTTCTTCAAAATGGGTAAAATAGGACTGTTGCAGACGTTGTAGGGAACTTCCTCCACTACTCCCACCTTGATCAAATCCTGCACAATCTGTATGAGTGCCTCCTCCCCCTTCTGAGAAATACGATACTGAGAAAGGCGTGGTAACACAGCACCCTCCTGGACACTAATGTGGACAGGCGGAATCACCATCTGTCCCACATCAGTATCCGAAGTGGCCCATAAAGTACGAGGAAGAGAAGCTAATACAGTATCCTCTGCAACCACACACATCCGTTCTGACATAGGGTGATTGTCATTTAATATCACACGTACCCCAGTAGGGGAGCAGCGGATCGTAGCTCTGAAGTGCTTAAGCATATCAAGACCCATAATGTTGTCAGACGTGTTCGGAACAAGCAAAAACGGACAGGGTGCAGAAAATTGGTCAACATGAAATGCAAGGGGTCGGGCTAGAGGGCTTCGAGAGAGTGTACCATCAAACCCTACCGATGTAACCATGAAGCCAGATGGGGGAGCCCTCGGAACCAATTGTTTGGACAGCGCACTGCGAGTAGCTCCTGTATCAACTAGAAACCGATCAGTAGAACCCAGAACATTTGCTGTAACAGAAGGACCCTTCTGATCAACTGGCACTTCGACTGATTCCAACCCCCACCCAACGCAATCCTATGCATGCTGCGAATCATGGTACCCAGGGCGATCATTCCCAGACATTTGATACTGATTTTGCCGATCAAATACATTAGGTCTATCTCGTTGCTGCACGTTAGGCTCAAATCGAGCACGATCATTGGAATTCCCTCTAAAATTCGAAAAGCCCCCTCTACCTCTCGGCGGTCCCTGACCACGTCCCTGACGGGGTGCATATAGTACCGGACAATCCCTGGCTCAATGACCCAACTGTTTACAATACGCACATTGATTTCTATTAACATCCGACCGACCCGAAGGGGGACCATAAAATCCTCCTCTACCTCTCTCAACACCCCGACGAGGCGGACCATACACTGGTGCTAACATCACCTTAGTTTTCAAATCTTTCGATTTCTTCTCCTCATTCCCCTTCGCTTCTTGTTCCTGACGCTCATAATACTGAGCTATAGTCAGGAGGGATGCCGGAGACGAGGTGGACCAAGAACTTTCACTCGCTTTTAAACGAGCTGCTATTCCCGGTAATAAATTCGCCACATATTTATCAACAAAAAGATGTCGACCCGTGTCATCTGTAAGTGACTGACCACTGAAATCATGAAATGTTTCCTCAAAGCGCGTAAAGAAATCTGAAAGTGATTCATCAACCTTCTGTTTACACGAGGCTAGCATATTCCAGTCAATCTTTTTAGGGGGGATAATCGTTTTCAACTTGGTCAAGATAGCAGCAGGGAGATCTAAAATAATCTGGGGCGGTTTTTGCGCGGGTTTTCTCTCCCTATCCTCATCCTCAATCTCAGACCACTTAGCCTTAAAAGCGGCTTGATCATCCACCTTCTGCACAGATCGCCACATATCCGGTGGTAAAATGAGCCCAAAGAACAAATCTCTATCCGCTAAAGTCATAGTACAAGAATTCAAGGCCCCTTCGACCTCTTCATAAAAGGCCGCTGGATTCTTGCGGGGGTCAGGCAATGCATTCTTTAATGCCATAACATCAGTCCTATGCCAGGGAATATAGACCCAATTGTACACAAAATATCCCCTAGCATCGGGGGAAGACATGTCTGAACTAGTTCCTGCTTCTTTAGGAGGAACATACAAAGGTGCCGCCTCTCGCATCGGTTTAGCATGCACTAGTTCGCTCTTATCTGAATGGGGGGTAGACGATTGTTTCCCGCCGACGTGTGAATCCGATTGCTCCTTCTCCCCTGTCTTTTGGCGCGCTCTCTCTTTAAGTTCAAACGCCGCGTCCCGCAATGCAAACAGCCGTCGGACCGCATCGGGTACCTTAGAGGGAGAAAAGACACTATTACGTAATGCTTTAGAATCTGATACTACATCATCAGGCTCAAAAACATCAGAATATTTCCGAAAGGCAGTAATCACTTCATCGGAAAAAGTTTCGACAAAATGCAACTTTTCTCTATCCTGCCAACTTTCCAAAAATTCCAATAATTCAGTAAGAGATAGCTTGCCTTTAAGCGCACAAAAAGAAATTTTCCGAAGCTCACCCATACGATCAGTTGATAACACGGACCGTGTGTCTACCTTATCCGAAACCGATCCAGAATCCCGTGACCTCGGGGCAGACGCACCAACATAAGGGGGCGGAGAGCGATCTAATAAATGAAAATCATCTTCAAGATTAGTAAGGACAGGATAAAGTGGCTGGCGAACAGCATATTGACCCGAGACTTGCAACCTACGCTCTTTCTCTTGTCTCTCCGCCAGTTCTCTTTCCTCCCGACGCTTCGCTTCCTGTGCTCTCACATGATCATTTTTCCGTTGCTCTTTATCAATCAGCGCTGTCTCACGTTTCTCTCGCTCACGCACTTCCTTCACCCATAACCGTACACATTCAAACATGTCTTGCCGAGCACACCGTTTACACATACACTGTTCCACATACTCAATCTTACGCATATCAAACGATCCATACAAAGGCCATCGTAACTCAGGATCCTTTTTGGTGTATTTCCTCCACACTGTGCTGTACATTATAGAGGAAATACCATGCTTCACATATATATCCCTATTAGGAGTCCCCTCTGGGGGGGCTGGAGCGGATTCCTCAAGATTTAACCGGTTTCCAAAGCAGCAGCAGCACCACTTACGGAGTGCGCTAAAAGCAGGCATGCTCAAAAATAATGCAAAGTATGCAGTATTATCAAAAATGGCACTTAAACTTTGCGCCGTTCAAATTTAAACAACTCCGGAGAAATATTTCCACATTACCTGCCTATATGTGTTGCAACGCATATATTCTCACAGTAATCAATACAAAATATGACCGGTCATCACAAATCATACTCAAATAGCCAACCCAGGCTTCAAAACTCGGAGCAAGTACCGTACAACGGTTCTTACCAATCAAGAGCGTCCAGATTCCAACTGCCAAGTTCCAAAATTCGCCCAAACGGCTATCACACGGCAAACCGACAGAAGAGGTCTCAGTCGAGGACCGGCGCCACCCAGATGGTCAGCTCGGAAGGGAAGGAAGAAACCTAGGGATGCCAGGACTAAAAGATGCCGCTGGCAGTGATCACATCCCCGGCCAAATTCCTCACCTTCGTCACGACCAGTCCTTCGAGCATCCGAGTCGCCGATGAGCCCCACGTGACGGGCGCCAATTGATGAGTACAGGCCCCAGCCAGGCCCGCAAAGCACAAGGGTTCGCTCTCCTGTAACAAAAGCTAGAAGGAAGTTGGCACGGAAACTGCAAATACAAAGACAGAGTTTATTAACCCTTAAGGGTGGTCCTACAACCTACACAACACTCTTCAGTATTGTATAGAGTAGCACAAAGAACTTGCGTACACGGTCCCCTTTTATACACAACAGAGGGGCTCATAAGTGGGTGGATACAACATAGAGGAAAATTCATTACCATTTATGGACATTTTCGATACAGGATCAATATATGGGCGGAGTTAACAATTTCCTGAGCCCGCGAAAACATGGTCAAACAAGGACTAGCTGATAACAGATGTGGTCAAGTCTGGACATGCGCCAGACGGACAAAGGAGCTATATATAGACTGTTACTAGGCAGATTACAAGAGCAACTAGCGAAAAGGTAGGACTCTTCTCGTGCAAAGCACGTGGAGACATGACAATACAAAATGGAGTCCGGACATTAGTCAACATAAGACAAAAAACATGTTTTAACTAGAGAGAATTCATGTCTTTAGTGAATGCTTAATCATATAGCTGTTTTAGTTTTCAACAGGGTGTGGAAAATGGGTGGACTGAACAAAATTCAGAAATGCTACAGCAGATAATATGTTGGGTCTACTATATAGGTGATTTATTTGTAATACGGGAATGCAACAAAGAGGACCTTGAGGAATTTATCAAATCATTGGACATGAATCCACAAATATTGCAGTTTACTTGCAAAATCAATGCAACAGAAATTAATTTTCTGGACACAGGAATATACATTGTTGACAAAAAGATTTGTACCAAGATCCATAGAAACCCTAAAAGGTGCAATAGCATATTACATGCTAAGAGTGGACACCCCCAGACATTAAAACGGAGTGTAGCATATGGTGAGTTCCTTAGGGAGAGACGCAAATGTTCTGAAAATGATGGCTCTGATCAACAAGCCAATTAAATGTACAAAAGATTAATAAACAGGGGCTATCCAACTATGGTGCTAGATGACACACTGAAAAGAGAGAGGATCTCCTGCCAGCAAAAAAGAAAGGTCCACAAAATACAACGAGCCAGGAGGAAATAAGATACATTATGGACTAAAATATGTCTCATCAAGACATGATGGTACTCCTAAAAAGTAACTAAAAAATATAAAAAAATTGATGAAATCCTAAAGAAGTTGTTGCCATATGTTCCTAATGTCATATGCAAAACACTGCCATAGTGGGAGACTGACTCACAAGAAGATTTATGATTTATTATAAACTGGAAACATCTTGTTGGGTAACAAAGAAAAAGAATGGCTTCTGCAAGTGTTCAAAATGCAAGGCATACCTGCATAGCTAAATGAAACAACCTTGGAGCTTCAATATGGCCAAACAAAGGAGTCCACGAAGTGGAATACCTGTGGGACAACACATGTGGTCTATGTGCCCGAATATGGATGTGGGAAGAAATATGTTGGCAGCACTGCAAACAAGTTAAGGCTCCATATTTTACAACACTTATGAGCTACCATAAATAAAGATTTCACCTGTACAGTGGCCAAACACATTTGGAAAATTTGTGAGGGATATAAAGGGGATCTGAGATTTTATGGCATTCACTATGTGCTGAAAATGCCCGGAGGTGGTGCCTTTGAATTTCTACTTAGAAGATTAGAGTCAAAATTGATTATTTTAATGGAAACAGTAAACTCATTTGGACTGAATTCAGACGCTGAACTCAATATCTTTTTATAGACCTCCCCAGACTGAATCCATGGAATGTTTTATGAAAGCATTAATACAGATGTGAAATTTTACATGCGTCTCCCTTAGAAATTGCACCAGTTTATAGCGATTTGCCTGGGTGCTATGGTTTGCACATTCTTGGAATGCATACTCTAAGGCAAGAAGTTCACCTGAGAGTTATTTATGCACTTTATATTTTTGGCGTGTTTGAGTAACGGGGATTGTTATTCACCGTAAGTTTTCCCCGTTTGTCTTCACATTATAGCTGTTCTGGAGTCCCGCCACCCACCGTTTTGCCTAAGGAGCGGGATTACTTTTTTGTACACGTACGCCCTGTCTTTCTCTTCTTTCTCTTATTTGGAAGTGTGTACCACTTTGTTGTAAGTGTGTTCCCAGCATTGCTGGTTTGCCTAGCTTTAGCGTATTTGTAGTCAAGTCCTAGGAATCGTTTCCGTCAGTTTACATTCGATAAACTGTTGAATCGAGTAGATTTACTCATTTTCTGTGACGAATCTGAAGATTAGCATATAGAATTTTTGTGTTTCTTCTGATTGCGTCCAGTTTTGGCAGATATGGAGTAATGTCTGCTTGTATGCCCAAATAATGAGCTTATCATAGATTGGAATTTTTGCCTATGACATTTCTTCCATTTTTCTTACGTAGTAATCAAACATATGGATTAATGGTTTGCAAATATATATCTATATGCCTCCTGACATGTATGTTTTTATACAGACATCTTATGGCTTTTGTGAAGTGCTTGAAGGCCTCTTCAAAACCGTGAGTTTATTCGGTTCTTTTGCACCTGAGGTCAGGGTAAGCCTTAGCGAGCTTATACCGCCAAGGTGCCCCCTTTTTTGTAGGTCCTAAAGAAAGCTTTGTGTAATTACGTCCAGAAGCTGAAACATGTCGACCAATACAGTGATCAATACATAGGATGTACCTGATCAATTTACGTCAGTGTTTACCATCCATTTTTGCACTTGTTTTTATACAGTGCCAGGTTCACCGCCATTAAAACTGTTTCGGACGAATCCCGTGTACTTTTTAACCAGCACAATTATTTTTATTTTTTGCACTTATCACACATAAAAAAATTCTAGTCTGATATTTGCGCTCCGCTATAAGTAAGCGTCGAAGCACACCAGAGGTGCAGTAGGCATCCCTGGTGGAACCCTATGATGAAGCATGTCACCAACCAGGTTGGTGAGTGAGGGTTCTTTATCTACATTTGATTGATTTGTCATTGGCACATTATTACACACAGATACTTTTTTGCTTTGTATATATTTGTATTTCTTTGTACTTACACACTCTTTTGTTGTTTAACTACTGTTTAGGGGGATCAAGAGTGTGTCTCTACCCACTCTCTCTGGTTGTTTTTTCATATGCGCTTTATTAGACTGTAATAGTTCTGGTTATGCACTTTTTTACATTGTACTGTATATAGCTATGAATAAGTGGCAACAAGTGCCCCTGATAATCTGTCTTGATAATGCAGTTTATCTAAATGCAATGTGCATTGATAAGAATAGTTGGATACTGATATGCATGGAATTATTGTCTATCTGCTTTAAGTTCGGGCTCCAATCATGATCTGGTGTCAATGATTTAGCACTTTATATAAAATAATAGATATGGATTTTATTTTGGACATATTTCATAATGGTTATCACGTACTTCACCATTTTTATGACACATCAAAGAGAGCTCTTTTAAAACAACCTCTGTACTTGAAAAAGTAGTTGAACGCGGATTGTACCCAGATTGTACAGAATTATGGACCAGGAAATGTAATACAGGATGGAACCCGAGAACGAATGTTGATACCATAAGATATAATGCATATGCACTTTAGACCTAATAGATAACGTGATTCCCAATAGGTGAACACTATGGGGTTCTAAAGATCTTGCAACTTAATAGATCAGTCATGCATTTTATATACAAAACACTTTACCATGACTGGGTCGGAATATATGAGGACATATCACACAACCAAATGGGACAAATAATAAAGTGTAAGCACTTTAAGATTGGATTGATTAAGAGAGCTTGTAATAAATGGAGGTCTGTAGTTGGGAGAGGATTGGCTAAATACTTAACATCCAGCAAAATGCACTTTAGTATGGATGCACTTTATTATGAATGCTGTGTACTTTACAGGGTGCAGACTGTCTAGAAAACCATTACTCTTTAATTTGGGAAATGGGGATCTGTAGAATGGATTATATAGTACAGTTTATTAACCCCCAAGGGCAATTTGGGGCAGTATAAAACATCAAGCACATGCACTATATAAATTAAAAAAAGATGAAATAGAACAGACTCCCTAATCCTTTGATCTGCTAAACAACATTCAGAACATAAAATATTAGTAATAGCCATAAAAGGTTAAAAAGAAAAAACAGGGAGTCGTACGTTGTGGTTGGAGATGGAATATATGGTGTTGAATACAATATCATGGTTGAAACAATCTCATTTTTGCCTTCAAGTCCATCACTGTATGTTTATTTTGAAAGTCCTGTTGTGTTACTTTAAAGAATATATATATATGTGTGTGTGTGTGTGTGTGTGTGTGTGTATATATATATATATTTATTTATTTTTACCATAATCTAAAGGAAGAGAGCAGCACTCCTAGATTGAGGTTGTAAGTTGACAACCAAAACACATTGACTCTTGCTTAGGCCTTGTTTAAGCCACCTTTGGGTTTACAGAGATGAAAATTGTTTCATGTGTGAGGTTCTCAGAGACTCCTCAGGCCAGCGGCATAACAAGTGCCTTGGCAGCACTCCAGCACCTGCGTAGTGGTGATATAAAGTGTCTCTGTTTTCTCTCGTATTCTCATTTCTCCTTCTATTAACCAATATATTGTGTATTGATGGTGATAGATGTGAAGATAGCCTGAATAGTGAATTGCTGCTTTTGGATCTGGAATATATTGTTAACCCGATCTCATCATCCTTAAAGGTGCTCATATTAAACACCTAAAAAAGACGATGCTCTCAGAAAAAATACATAGTCTTCCCTTAGGGGTGAGTGGCAATGCTATAAATAAACTGAAACATATCTCTGTGGTGGAATATTCCTTTAATAAAATGTTATAATACCTTCTCACATGACTATCAAGGCTCTCAAAAACTTAAATTACTTATTTCTGGACAAGGTGCACAATAACCAAACTGAAGTTGATTTGTCCTCAAGGATATAAAACACAATTCTGCCCTTTCCACCAATACTTATACCTCTTTCTCTCTCTCTTGCAACAAATGCCTATTTCAAATGATCAGACAAAATACTTATTCTTCAAGGTCTGGATCTCACAAATACCTGATCATACCATGTCTACAAATGTGATCAAAGAGTATGCATGCTTATTGTCTGTTCCAGTTAACAGAATGAATGTAGATATATGTGTGGTATTTCTATAGCACAACCTCGCCAGAAAGCAATGGAGCGCTGTATAGGTCAAAGACAAGCATAAAGTCAAGAAGTGATACAAGAGGTAGCTGATTTGTGGACTAATAACATAAATAACAATACCTTCCTTCTTTTAGGTATTGTTGTGTGCACCTTTACACACTTTTCTTTACTATAAATATGTTGTCACTTTTTTGGGAAATGGTTTGGTGCACAAATATTCTAGTAAACATGGTCATCGTGAATTTTTATATCTTGAATCCCACTATATTCTCAACAACTGCCAATTAATAATATTCTTAGCCCAAGAGACAGAACAATTTTGGTTGCACTCTAAAAAGATAGCCTCACTGGGGTCAATGAGGACAACTTTTTGATACTTATGTTTCTGTGATGTTGACATTAGGCCAAGTAGGCACAGGTAATATCGGTGGGGTGGTGGGGCAGGGTCGGGGAAGTCCACAGACAACGGGATAGGGAAAGGAAAATACAAAAAATTATGAAACCACTTACCTTGCGCTCGCTGCATCGCCGAGTCGGCGATGCGGCGAGAGCAAGGTAAGTGGTTTAATTTATTTTATTTTACTTTTCCTATTCCATCATCTGTCAACTTCCCCACCTCCCGCCTCACCACTGTTAACTGTGCCGGCCACGTCTAGTAGACATCATAACACAACGGCATCCAATGAATTGCAGAGGCATAGATCCAGTGGCCTAAGGCAATACTTCGAGTTGCATGAGCACTTTTCTTATCTAAAACTCATGGCTAGCAAATCTCTCCCCACACCAGAAATAAAAATTGAAGCAGTCTGTGAGAAAGTGGGTTGTTGGTTGACTGAGATGTGAGCCCTGGTCAAGAGTCACTAAAGTAACCTGTGCTTATCCCTGGGTAGCTTGGCACAAAAAGCATTCAGGTTTGACTTAGAGGCAATTAGTGAAGTACTTATGCAGAACACAAACAGTAATACATTGAAAACACAACACAAGAAAAATCCCAAACCAATTTAGTGAAATACAGCAAATTTTAATAAATTATTTGACACCAAAACAAAATAAAATCAATCAGTATAACCACAGTTCTGAATATTTAAGTTTTTAGTTAAAAAAAACTAGTGCCTAAATGATCAAAGTGCCAACTGCAGACCTCTAGTCATGCAAGACCAGGTCAAATGCAAAAAATATGGCTGACCGCAATGCAGTATGGTTTGGATACAAGAAGTGGGTTGGGCCCGGTCAGCGCTTACTTTTGGGCTTAGAAGAAATTCTAAGAAAAAGTGCCTGTGAAGGTAAAGTTCAGCGGGGCAAGGTGTCCGAGGAGGGAGATTCGTTGTTGGATTCCCTTGGCTGGAAGCCGCGTTGAAGATTTCTAAGTTCGGACTTAGTCGCTGAAATAGAAGTCGACAATCTCCAGTGGGATGAGGCAAAGGGCTGTGGTTGAGACAGTTTCACAAGGCCGGAAACCCCTTTAGCAAAGGCCTGCTGAAAAGAATTTGCTACTGCGGAGGAGAACATAGAGAGAGAAGCTGCAAAGTCAATCTTACTGCCGATGCACAAGTTTAGCCTCAGGCTCCTCCTGGTCCTCGGAGCAGTTTTAGGCCAAAACGTTTACTAAGTACTCAGTTTTGGGACTTGTCCCACTGGGCACTTTTAGCACCACAACCAAGAGTCCAGGATTGGTGGGACACCTCTTGGGTTTTCCAGACTCACTCAGGCTGCCTTTTCAAACAAAAGAGGTTGAGAGCACACTGCCTCACATTCCAGCGCTCAGTTTGCCCCAAAGCATTATGGTAAATGAAGTGCATAATAGCACTTACTTTAGTGACAGTCTTTAGTTTTTCACCCTTGTTGGTGCAGTCAGTACGTACTGTGTTAGTCTAGATATGTGTTTCTGGATTTTATTTTTATTTTAATTTTAAGTTTTATATAGTGTGAACCAATACCCTAAGGCATTTTAGCGCTAAGTAACCAGGTAACGGAAAGACCACAGTTATTGTTTAATAAAAAGCCAGGATTTTAAAGACTTGCGAAAGCTCAAAAGGGAGGAAGCAAATTTTATTTCCAGAGGAATCCAAGTTCCAGTTCCGAGTAGTGCAAACTGCAAAACTCCTACATCCCCAAGAGGAAAGTTAGTAGGATGGCACCACTAAATTTCTAGCTGCACTGGAACGAAGAGTCCTATCAGGGACATACTTTCTACATTTTTTTCTTGCAAAAGCTTGTCCTAGTCCCTGAAGTGCTTTGTAGGTGATATAAAGAATTTGGAACACTATCCTCTTGTGAACAGGGAGCCAGTGTAGACTCACCAAGGCTTGGGAGGCAGAATGGAATCTCAGGCTTTTCATCAACATCCTGGCCACTAAGTTTTGAATAATCTGAAGTTTTTTCAGGGGAGCTTTTTGGCTAATTTAGATATAGTCCATTGCAATAGTCCACCCTGGACATTACAAGGGCCAAAACAAGAAGAAGGAAGTAGAAATTACCTTATTTACTTGATTGTTATAAGTAAGCTTGGCATTTATAAGTATCCTAGATTTTTCACCTTTTTTATTAGCACTGGAAGCAAATCTATTTAGTCTGGCCACCATGAAGGGTTCTAGAACAAAGTTTTGTTTCCAAATAGAATAACCTCTGTTTTTGAGGTTTGGTTAGGATAGCTGTCCTCATTAGTAAACTTTGGGGGTGCTGGAAATGCTGCCCCAAAGTCTTCTCAGGTCTCTGTACCCCTCACTGGGCACAGGTGCATCAGTCAGAGCTCGCTAGCTCATTAGATCAAGGGAGCCTTTTCAAACAAAAAGCGGGCGGGAGCACAGTTCCTAACATACCAGCACTCAATTTGCCCCAATGAATCCTGGTAAATGCAGGCTGGATCCAGGTTCAGGTTCAAGGTATTGGGAGCTACTTATGTCCCTGTAGCTCTGCACAGGAAGCCAGCAGACTAGCCCTTGGACTCACTTCTGGTAGTCATGGGTGAAGATGAAGACATATGACTCAACTGCAGGGATGGCCTTTGAGGGTTTAGGAGAGGCTCCAGGTAGCATAGCAGTCCTTCTAGGTACAGCGGTAGTCTGGCAGAGTACACAGCGGGCCACAGTGCTCTGAGAGTCCTACCGCAGGTCCAATAGTAAACTGAAGAGTGAGTTTGAGGGTCCTATTTTTATAGCTTGGTGCCCTTCTTCTGGAAGGTGGGAGAAACATCTGGAAAAATTATTTGAAGTGCATGGATTTCCTGACTCCCCTGCCCTGGCTCTAAGCTGGCTGCAGTGGAAATGCAGGGTCACTTTGCCTTTTGTGTGGCGGCACAACACAGGGATTTCAGTAGTAAATGAAACTGTGCTCAGCTTTGCTCCCCATCCTGCCAGCAGATAGCCCGTTGAGGCACACCTAATCCCTTTATTGTGTGATTGTCTGGAAGAAATTCACAGAGTATAATTATCAGCTACACCCAGCCATGGGACTCAAAACAAGCTGCAGGCACAAAGGGCTGAGGACAGGAAAATGACAACTTTTTAATAGTGGAATTTTCAAAATTGTAATGAAAAAACTGACTTTACCATTAAAGAAGGTTTATCATTACAATTTCATAGATACCAAACATGCTGGCCTCTATTGCAGACGTGATCAATCCAGCAGTGAACCTCGTCCTGAATTTGTCTCTATCTGAGGGCTTGATGCCTGAATGTTGGAAGCATGGACAAATCTTGCCACTTCTCAAAATACCTTTGGCAGACCCCGATATAGTCAGCAACTACAGGCCAATAACATTGCTACCATACTTCTCCAATGTTTTGGAGAAGTCTGTGAATACTGTGTTCACTGATTTTATTGAGACTACCCATGCACTGCACCCCAGCCAATCTGGGTTCAGGTCAAAATATAGTGCGGAGACAGCATTACTGGAAGTCTCTGACACCATTGAAACCACTCTGGACAGTGGTGGGAAAGCGGTATTGATACAGCTGGACCTTTCGGCGGCTTTTGATACCGTGCCCCACGAACGACTTTTGCACAGGGTTCAGGACTGTGGTATCGGGGGCACCTTCCCTTTCTCCTTTCTCGAAACTCGCCAGCAAACCATATGGTCCTCCCCTTTTACCGCCCGTATCCCTCCTATGAGGGTTGGAGTGTCACATGGTTCGGTCCTGAGCCCAACTTTGTTCAATCTATATATGGCTCCCTTGGCACTCCTGGCAGAGCATCATGGGGCCAAAATCATATGTTACGCTGATGACACGCTGCTGCTGTTCACCTATGAGAAAAATGTGGTGTTTAGAACAGATGATATCAACAATTGCTTGTCCAAGGTGTTCTCCTGGTTCAGACAAAACCAACTGTTGTGTAATTACGATAAGTCCAAAATTATCTGTTTCAGCCATAGTCCCGGA
Source organism: Triturus cristatus (assembly GCF_964204655.1). Classification (NCBI taxonomy): domain Eukaryota; kingdom Metazoa; phylum Chordata; class Amphibia; order Caudata; family Salamandridae; genus Triturus; species Triturus cristatus. The sequence goes on from NC_140585.1 coordinate 707,279,591, forward strand.
GTGGAATTGTGAAATTGGTGGCCTCAGGACATGTCCCCCCCACCTGTCCAGTCACCACCGTAAACAATCACGGGGTAAAAATGGATGCGTACATGTCCATGAAGGCACAAGTTCAATCTGTGGCCGCCACCTGTTTCGGGCTACTGAAAATGATGAGGAACTTTCTCCCTCTCCTCTCAGTTCCCAATAGGAAAACAGCGGTCCAAGCTTTGATAACATCTAGGCTTGACTACGCCAACGTTCTGTATCTCGGCTTTCCTGACTACCTACTTGGTCGTTTACAGGTGGTACAGAACACGGCAGCAAGGGCCGTCTTGTTTGCTGACCTTAGAACTCATATGATGCCTCTCTTGATGTCCCTGCACTGGCTTCCGGTGTGGAAAAGGGTGATCTTTAAGGCCCTGGTACTAGTCTTCAAAGCCTTTCATAATTTTGGAGCCACCTACATTAGGACAAAATCCAGCCTTATGCCCCTATCAGAACTCTGCGATCCTCAACCCAGAAGTTGACGGCCGTGCCAAAATTTGCACGTTCTCAGTTGGGTGGTCGCTCGTTTCAGGTGACCGCAACTAAGCTGTGGAATAGCCTATCACCTCTTCTGAGACAGGAACAAGTTCTCCTCAGTTTTAGAAAAAAGTTAAAAACCTGGTTGTTTCAATGAGAGTGGAGCCACCCGTAGTCGCTTCTGATCGTTCTGTTAACAGGGTCTAGTTAGTGCCGGGACACTCTTAGGAGTAGCCGTGCGCTCTACAAATACCCTTCATAACATAACATAGCTACCAGCTCCCAATTTGAAATTACTGCTTATTAAATGTAATAAATAATTCTAAATGTTATCCAATGTGAGGGGTAGGCATCACAGTCGTGAAAAATAAATGTAGGAGTTTTTCCACACCAGGACATGTAAAACCTAAGAGAGCATGTCCAACCATTTAATTAACAGCACCCTATGGGTTACTTAGGGTCTACCTTAGAGGTGACTTATATGTAATAAAAGGGGATGTTAACGCTTGGCAAGGGGGTTTAAATGCTAATTTAACATGGTAGTTTAAAACTGCACATAGGGTGCAATGGCAGGCCGTTGACATGTTTTAGATTGCTACTTAAGTGTGTGACACAATAAGTGCTGCAGGCCCATTGGTAAAAGGCACACAGATGATGGATGGAATGCAGAGCATATCAAACATTCACGCCCAGTCAAGAGATCAGGGTTAAATCCATAATTCTTTTGCTCATCATGCCACCCCAGTTCAGACCCAGCCATATGCAAATCAGTCTTGACCCTCTGCCTCAGGAGAACAGTCCAGTCCGAATTGCCAAGCCAGGTCCTCCTTGGACCAGAAACAAGCATCCTGGGACCGGTTTCGGGGCATCAACCCTCATCAGCCAGGCTAGCTTGAATCCAATGGCACAGTGAGCCCGGGACCCACATCCGGACATACCCAGCGCACTTAGGGCGAGAAAGCGAAAGACACACAGATTGTGGACGGAATGCAGAGAGAATCAAACATTTAACCCCACTCAAGAGATATGGGTTAAATCCATTGGGTCTGGTTCACAGAACCAGTCTGAGACAAAATCCTAAACTTACTACTCATGGTATTCACAGAATGCACTTACGACTGTCCTAAGTTTGCGTCCGCACTCGGGACGGAATTTCCGCACCCGGAGTAGAAGCTCCGCATCCAGAGTGGAAGCACCACCCCCAGAGTGGAATTTCCACCATAGGGCCGGAATCTCCGCTTCCGGGCCGGAATACCCACAATGCAATGTCGATCCTCTTCTCCGGCAATGAGCCGCAACAGGCCCTGCAACACGCTTCCCGGAGATGCGGCGGCGTCTGCTGCGATGTCGATCCTCTTCTCCGACGATGAGCCGCGACAAGCCCTGCGACACGCTTCCCAGTGATGCGGCGGCGTCTGCTGTGACGTTGATCCTCTCCCCTGGCGATGCGAGGTGCTCCGGTGGCCCTGCGATGACTCAACGATTCTTCTGCGACATGCTTCCCGGTGATGCGGTGGCATCTGCTGTGATGTCGATCCTCTTGTCTAACAGTGGCACTGTGAGGTAGCTGGTCTCTAGGACAACATAACTTACGGGGGTGCCTGGAATCAGTCTAGTCACCTCACCTAATGTTGTCCACAAACGTGCAGATCCGACAGATTAATGGGAACTACACAACAGTGTGACTTGCCCTGGGTCCTCGGGAACATCCACAAACATGGAAATTTGTCGGTTTTCCCAAACCACAATCTGGTCCATTCCCATCCTTGAACAGGACAGGACTGGCATATCTCTCTTTCCAGATTGAGCACCCCACATTTGGGTGGGAGTGTAGTGGAAAGACTCACTCCACGGGGAAAAATATTTTCCCTGTGGATAAAAATAAATAAAAGAAAAGTGCATTTGCAGGGGGGACCCCATTCCCTTGTACAGAACAACAGGGGCAATGGAAAAAAAAAGTTTTGAGTCACATGATTCCCAAAGGAATATGCGTGAAAACCTGTGCTAGGTGCAGATTTCCATTTTGATTCCAATTAGAATTGCTGAACTCCAGAAAATAGTACATCTGCACCTGCACGTTGAAGTAAAGTTGCCGGGGCAGATTTCCTGCATCTTTTGTAAATATGGCCCCTATTTTCAAGATTGCCTCACAAACCTGTGTTGTACAAAGAGGTGTATACTCTTTCCTGTGGCTTCTTGTATTTTTTGTACACTTTTTAGAGCTTGTTGGTTTACTTACACAAACACTTGTTGTTGAAAAGGTTTTTCGCCACATTTGCTTTTCCACCTGAAGATTCACTGAATGGTCTAGCCTGCCGAGAAACACAAAACACATTTCAAAATTCCATTTGAACCTCCCTTTCTCATGCATAACTGTTTAATTGTTGTTACGCGAAGCGGCAAGAAAACAATTATTTTCCTCTCTCTTAACTGGAACTGAAAGGCACAAACCAGATTGCCTATTAAAACTGAAAATTAGCACCTACTGGGTCATTTTCTCCATCAGACGGAAGTACACCCGAGGCTTTGTATGCCTACTTAAAGCTCTGCATTTTAAACAAGATTTTAGAAAAATTGTATGCAAATATATCATTAATACTTCAATAGCTTTATGATGACCTTTAACATTGTTTATGTAAACCAATAGTGAAGTCAGACATTACTTTTCAAAGCTGGACAAATCATAACATTTTTTTTAACAAGTAAAAATGTACATTGTTGATTTTATCTTTAAGGCTACTATATAAAACAAAGACAGCAAAGATTGATTTCATCACATTTAACTCAGTGGGAACAAAGCAAGCAGGGCCCATCATCCCTGCCACAGAGGCCTTTCCTAGGACATGGTCAGTAGTGCAAAGCAATAGCTGTAAACAACAAACTGCCCTGTACATGCTAACTGCCTTTTTTAGGTCTCGCCTAGGCAGCGCTTGCGCTGTCTCGTTGAGACATGCAGTATACACTATAGTGTATATAAGCTCCACCCACTCTCCACCCATCATTTTCATTGGCTGGTGTCCTAAATGGTGTCTTTCGATTGGTTGTAGGCTTGTTAGTCCCTCCTTATGATGGACATGTCTTCATTTGTGTCCTTCCACAGCTATTGGCCCCTTTACTGCACAGACTACTTTCTTCCAATGCCTTCTCACACCCCCATTGCATTGCCAATGCTTGTTTTATTTGTCTCTGCCAATGCTTGTTTTATTTGTCTCTGCCAATGCTTGCTTTATTTGTCTCTGCCAATGCTTGTTTTAATTGTCTCTGCCACTGCTTGTTTTATTTGTCTCCCCACAATGCTTATTTTATCTGAGATCTCTGTTTAATTATTTAGGATTAATACAGCCCACGCCACGGACCTTTTCTTTAATTATTTATAATTAATACAGCCCAAGTCTAGGATCGAACTCTGCTCTCCAGCTCCAACGTCGGCAGCTTTATATGTTACGCCACTGCCGCTCGCTTCAAGACAAGCTCCCTTAAAGGGGTTTATCTTTGTTTCCATTGCGCGCACTTTACAGTGCCCCTGGGGCAAAAGCAGGGACCAACTAGAGTGCTTCTCTATCAGAATGCACTTTGCGGTCCCCCCGGGGTACAAGCAGGCATCCACTTCAGCATGCCTAAGCAAGCGTGTGATGAATGAATGTGTGTGTGTGCGTGCGCATGCGAGGCTGCAGGAGTGGACGGATGGCGAATTTCACGCCAACCAGGATGTTTTAATTTTTCTGCTGTCATTAGTGCATTACATGTATCCCATTACTCAGTCGCCCTCGCAGCAGCTTCAGATCTGCACCATGACTCATCCATTTTGAATGCTTCGTGAGATTTGCACTTAGAAACATGTTGAAACGTGGAACATGTGGTTTAATGTACAAAAGCCACTTGATTGCCTTTGTGGAAGCCTGTTTAAATTGTGACTGAGTGCAGAATAAAAGAGTTTGTATTATATTACAAGATCACCTACGCCGCACCCTAATTCTCGGGAGTAGTGCTTAGTGTGGGAAGCTGCAGCTCCTGACATCAGATTAAGAATGTGGAAAAACACAAATCTAATACTCGTCCTACTCAGTAACCTGCCATACCTGCCTCGAAGGTAGGTTTAAGGTTACAATGGTGACGAGTGTGCCTAAATGTGTTATCAACTCCAGGCATGCAGTGTCAGTCATGAGCCGTCACTTCAAAAATAAGAACAGAACAGGCCGTACTGTCCAAAACATGACGAATCTGACTGAGACTGTACCCTGATTCTCTAGATTTAGGCTTCTGGCATTGCTAAGGAAAGATGGCCGGCGACACTGGTTTCTGGAAACACCATTCTTAGAACGCCATTCTTTCTTAAAAATACATTCTTTCCAGCATTAACCAGCAGGTTGCATTGAAGTCAAAACACAAAACCATACGTAGAATTTTACTGGCTAAGTAGAAACGTAGTGTCAACTCACAGGCGCCTCCACATAACCCTCCCACCCCTTTTTTTTGTGTGTTGTATTTTTGCATATTTATATAGCGCAAACTCGACCCGAAGGTATTGGAGCGCTTTACATAGCACCATATTTACATTACACATTCAGGCACGGGGAGATTAAGTGATTTGCCCAGAATCAAAGGATGAAGAAGCGACCTCGAGGATCGAACCCTGGTTTCCTGCACCAGAGGCGGCAGCGCAGCCGACGGACCACATCCTCTCCCTCCTTCGCCGCTGCTACACCCACACACAAACACGTTTTCAGAGAGCACGTCCCATTTAGCCTTTCCTAAGGTATCTGAATAGTATATCTGTCCTCAAATCTCCATGGTATATTCTTGTCTTCGCGCACATTCTGAAACAGGCTGGTAAAGAAGAAACCCATCGACAATCGATCTCATTGTATGGGAACTGCATTAGGATTCTAAGGTCACTATTCTCTTGCATACCAATCGATCCTTTCCTACAGGCCACAGTGCCCGACGTACTCCAAGACAAAGATGGATGCATCGAATGCCGCCGCTGAAAGCCACGAACCGACTTATTGTTTTGAGTGGCATTGGAGGCACGCAGCAATTGGGGTAGAAAAAGACGAGCACAGTATTAAAATTGATAGGGACAAAAATAGGTGTTCTTGAAAGACAAGAGGAGACACTCATAATAGCTGGGAGAAAAGTAGGTGTATGCTGGACGAATGTGTCAGGAAATTGAGCACAATTAACTCTTGCATTCAAAAAATTATAAATGAATGTTTTTTTGCCGAGTGCGCATCAAAGATAAGAGACACTGTTCCATTTACAACATTTGATTTCTCGAAAATGCATTTGTCCAGTGGTCCTTTCAATAGGGAAATACAAATGTACGCTGTCTTCTAGGAGTTCCCATAATAGTATATCATGGTGGTGGCTTGTTTAGTGCTGACACCCTCAGGCCATTTCATAATGCCCAGGGAGACAAAAAAGTAGATAGGTGTGTAATGCAGTCCCAGGACTTTTACTGGGCCTGGTCTTACTGTGCTGAGTACTGGCAGTTTTTTAAAGGGGGCCTCGATATGTGACTCTATCTGGCTTTGTTTTGTACCCTGGCATAGGCCGTCTGTTTTTTTCGTTAATCTGTGAGGGGGATTTCATGGTAATTCGAAACCTGGATTACCAATCCATGCCTTTCTGCTCCATTTCATCCACCTTGCTTTTTTCTGTTTTGCTCTGCTTTGATTTGTTATTTTCTTCTCCTGTTTCTATTTATTCTTCTCTATTTCCTCCTTTATTTACTTTGTTAATCTTTGGACATTTTTGCTTTCTTTATTTCTCTTTTTCATCATTCTATCTTAATTGTGCCGTTTCTATTTTCCGCCCTATTTTCTTTTCACTCAATTTATCCCATTTCCTCAGTTTCATTCCATTTCTGTTACATTTTCCTCCTTTCTCTAGCATCCTTTCTGTATCAAGATCTCCATTTGCGAATCTCAATTAGCGATTTTTTGAGAATCGCTATTTGAGAATTGCAAAACGGGATGTATTTAAAAATTCGCACAAATTTTGAGAATTCTTAATATTCCTTAATTGCGATTAGCAAATTGTGAAATCGCTATTAAGAAATACCTTCCCATTCATTCCTATGGGCCAGGAGGCCCATAGGAATGAACGGGAAGTCATTCTCAAATTGCGAATCGCAATTTGCTAATCGCAAATTGAGAATAATTTCAAAGGTGCAAGGGTGTCATGATGACACCCTGATGCACCCCTGAAATGAGCATGTGTGCGCATATGGCGCACATACATGCCCTAAGGGCATGTATGTGCGCCACATGGCACTTTGAAAATGCCAAAAAGTGCATTTTTCAAAGTTGGTGGTAATTTGCGATTTCTTAAGGAGAAATCGCACAACTCGGGTGCGTGTTACATAGCATTTAAGGAATCGCAATTTGCGATTCCTTAAATGCTTACGCAAAATTAAGGAATCGCAAAACTAGCGATTCCTTAATAATGCGATGCGAAAATGGCTCATACATCTCATTTTGCGATTTTGTATTCGCAAATGCTGGTTTTTTGCGAATCGCAGCGTTTGCGATTACAAAATCGTTTGATACATATGCCCCATTGTCATTTACAAAGCCAATACCTCTAACTCTCACAAATGCGAGACCAATTTGCATTGCAAATGCTTGTTTAATTTTATCGCTGCCTGTTTTGCCCTGCTTGTTTTTATATGCAGATCTGAAACCGATCAATAAAAAGATTTCATAAATAAATAACTAGAGAGGGTGCCACAGTGACTGAATGTAGGGCCCTGTGGGTGAATGAATGCACGCCAGTTCCTGCTTGTGGTCTCATTTATGCATCAAGGCAAGTTATATACTAAAACTCTACCTTGTAGATACCACTTGTGCATTGTTTTGCCACCTCATATTGCATTTTTAACTATTAATGGGGAATAGTAAGTAAGTGGTTGTGCCTATTTTACTCTCCCTTATGCCGGTAGTGGTAAATCGAAATTGTTGTAGCTTAGCATGTAAGTGAATACTCTTTGAGAGTGCATTTAACCAGGGTACGGTACCTGTATTCTGAGTGTGTTTGTGTGTTTTGTATGCTTTCAGATGGGGAATATTCTAGTGCCCCCAGACCAAAGAGACACTGTTACCATCCTAGAATGTTGGGCTAGTGATGACTGGTTTTTGAATGTGTGTTAGATGAGATGAGAAAAAAGGCTTGGTGTTACAACCATGGTGGGTACTAGGACAGGAGCTGTGTTTATTCACCTGTCCTGAAAATGTGTTCTATCAAATAACTAATGTGGTTGCTCATAATTTAGAGTGCTACCCAGGGCACCTCTCAGGCTTATGCCAGAAGAAGCACCAGACTTTCTACAACACCAGCTGTGTCAGTAGAGTTGAACCCGCAGCAAAGCGCAAAGCTGTGGTATTGAGGAACACACTGTTGCAATAAGGACCAGGCAAATCATCAGGTTACTCTATGACGTTGTTGAAAAGAATGGAGATATGTTTATGAATAATGTAGTGCTCTGTTTGCTGTAAGATCATCTGTTATTGATTACTCAGAAGAAAATGAGCTAAAACACTGATCAGAGATGAAAGTACACAGTTAGTAGTTTAGTGACATCAGAATTCTATTTAAGGAAAATAGACGCAGGTTATCCCTTCTTTTTTCACTTTATTAACTCCAGCAGTCAACATTAACAACACCATATTTCCCAACAGCCACTAGGAACACAGTAGTTTAAAAATCAGAAATCACAGTCCATAGCTATTCACATAATCCTGTTTCTTTCACCCTTCCAGCGACGGTCCATGCAGGTAAACGTGGTGAGGCGGGCGGGTGTGGGTGGGTGGGATCGGGGGAAGTCAACAGATGATGGAATAGAGAAAATTAAATAAAGAAATAAATCCTATTCTGTCATCTGTCGACATCCCCCTGTCCCACCACACGTACCTGCACGGACAGCTGCAGCGCTCTTCATCTTTCTTCACTGCTCTCACAAAAGATAAGTAGGCCTCCCCTTCTGGGTCTCCCTATTTCTGTATTGCTGATTGGCGAATGAGATTTTTTTATTGGATTGTTGTACTTTTGGCAGGTGCAAACAAGCGGCTTTCCTTCCCCTGTGGGTGTGACTTTATTTGGCCACCTGCTGATGATAGTGTGCTCTGCCGACCACAAGAGGTAGCCGGTGAGCTCTTGTTCTCAGTACCATAAAGCTCCACATTGTAAGCCGCTGTGCTCTAAGTGACAGCCATGTGTAGTTCTTTACCAGGTGGTGAGTGGGGCTTGTGGAGTGTCATTGGGCTTTGTGTGTTTTATGCTCCAGAGGCTCTGTTTGGTATTTACCCTCCATAAGTTATATAAGCCTGCATTGTGAAACCCCTGAAGGGGTCTGTACTAGACCTACATAGGATCCCTGTGTAGGAACCCAGCTCAGGCCAACTACTATTGGTAAACTGCTGTACTCTGGTTGCAGTGTCCCTTCTTGTTGTGTGTCCTCCTGGTGTCATGATACTGGGCAGCTTGTTGAGGCATTTTTTATCTTAGTTCTTAGGCTCCATGCAGAGAAGTCAACATGTCTCCTTTCAGGAGGAGGAAGGGTTCCTCCCCTGGGATGAAATCCACTGAAGGTTGTAGATGCCTCCATTCATAAAGCAGTGTCCTGTGCCCTGGAGCCTTCGGGAAGACGTTATTGACATGGGCAGATGCCCAACTTGAACAAACTCCTCCCTAAGAGAGAAAGACTGATCTTAACTGTTGGAGTTGATGAACCCTATAGGCCAGAAGGTTAGACTCATGCGAAAGCCAAGGTCAAACACAAAGATTTTGGATGGGGCAGAGGAGGCTTCAGGAACTCTGATTTCCCAGAGGTCCTGTCTTGGTGGGCTCAGAGAGTTGTTATTTTCATGAGCAATGCCTATTCAGGGTCTGGGAAAGGAAGAGGACACTCTTTCCACTGCTTTTCCAACCAAGGCCTTCAGTGGCAGACTCATGACCAATTAGTTCTTTTCTGGGGAGCTAGAAGAACCCACAGAGGATGAATCTCCAGCAGAGGAACTATCAATCCGTCAAATGGATAGTCAGGTAAGTCTTATACCTTCTTTCCAGGGGGAAGATTTGCCATGTATGTACAGTAATGGCAACATACCGACAATGCTTGGATTCTCCAGACGTTCCATGGTTGTCAGATAGAGGTTTACGACTTGCTGAATTAGATTACATTCTCTGACTAACACTCAGACTTAATAGACGAGGAGGTGTTTGCCTTGGAAGACAAATGGGCCATGAAACCTACAGTGGTCCATCCCAGAGACTTTTTGATCAACATTTTCCTTCTCCAGCGGGACCAAGCAGCAGGCTGTGGAGGACAGGGTTCCACTAGGCCCGATAACCCTTCTGAGAGGACCAGCTGAACAGGATTTGCTGCTGCAGAGTAGATTGTAGGCCGACCAACGATGCAACTTGGGCGGATCAGCAAGCAGGTAGGTCCCAGTCTTCTGTTGGTTCTCAGGCCACTTTACTACTTGGGTGGGTCAGGACTCACTACAGGCAGATTTCAGGTGCAGGGTTCAAGGTCTCTGGAACTTGTTATATCCCTGTAGCTCACACAGGTGGACAGCCAACTAGCCCAAGCAGCAAGGCAGGCCACAAGTAGGCAAGGCATGCCTCAACGAGCTGAGCAGTCCCTTGAGGGTACAAGGCAGGCTTTAAGCAGCAGGGCAGTCATCTGGTAGCAGCAGGGCCATCCGCTGAGGTACAAAGCAGGCCTCAAGCAGTGGGGCAGTCCTCTGAAGTATGAGGCAGTCCTTCTTGGGGCCCTCCACAGGTGTACTGTAGAGTTGGTCTGAGAGTCCAATATTTACACCTGGTGTCAGTCTTTGAAGTGGGAGAAACGTTTAGGCTGTCCCCCCATCTGGTTCTGGAAATTTCATTCCATCCCCTGCCTAGGCTCCAAGTGGTCTGGGGTAACAAAAGAATTATGTCAAGTTAATTTGTGTGCGTGCCAGAGGCAGCCCCTTAAAATGTAAATGGGACAGCAAACAGCTCCACCCCACCTATACTGGAAGGCAGTCCCCCTTTTTCACACTGTCTGGGAAGAATTCACAACGGCCAACTGCCAAATATTAACTGTCATGTGACCCAGGACAGTCTGCAGGCACTAAAGTTTAAGGACATGAAAATGTCAAACTTTCTAAAAGTGGTATTTTCAGAATTGTGACATTACACAAGATTTTAAATTACAATTCTTTTAAAACCAAGCATGACATTTCTACCTGTTCCCAATCAAACATTAGCACTTATAAAAAATGTAATAGATAACCAAATGTTATCCTATGGTAGAAGTAGACTTCACAGTAATGAAAAACGCATTTGAGAATTTATCGCAATCAGGACAGGTAAAACTTAAAAGCCCATGTCCTGCCCTTTAAAGACTATACAAACTACCCAATGGGATGGTTAGGCCCTATCTTAGGGACGACTGATGTGTATTAAAAAGGTAGGTTTAGGACTGGTAAAAGGTTTGGTTTGCCAGGTCTAATTTTGCCAGGTCAAATTGGCAGTTTAAAACTGCATACAGGCTGCAATGGCAGGCCTGTGGCATGCTTAAAAGGGCTACCTACATGAGTGGAACAATGAGTGCTGCAGGCCCACTAGTAGCATTTAATCTCCATCCCGTGGGTACATGAATTACCACTTTACTAGGGACTTATAAGTATATTGAAAGTGTCTCTTTAGCACTGCTTAACACTGAGTCCTATAGCCATCAAAAAGGAAATTCAGCAATTAGAAGGGGAGAAGGCAAAATGTTTGGGGAAAGCTGTCAGATCTAACAGACCCAGGGCAGGCGACTCTAAGACTTCCTCAGTCAAAGATCACAAATATCAAGAAGGAGCATAGACATTACTTCCTGAGGACCACAGTTTTGCTATGCCAGACTATTGGCGTTATTCATCCAAGTGATATTTCTAGAGTTACTCCATTATTGTACCATTACAGCAGATGAAAGTGTCACATTTGAGAAGAGGTCTGACATACTTGGAGAAAGTGATCTTCACACTCAAAGCCAGTGAAGGAATACAATGGTGGACATAGCACATGGAGGCCGAGAATAGCAGAGCTATCTTCGGACCAACTCAAGACATCATACTAAAGTCAGACACCAGTAGCTCAGGATAGGAGATCAGGTGCAGAGAGTTGTTACCAAAGTCAAATGGTCATGAAATGAACTCGCAATACGTGTTGTTTAAGAGGGACAACATCTCTGTGGTTTTCTACATACACTACTTGGGGAGAAGCCACTTAATGATGCTCACAGAGCAGGTCACAAATTTCTGTCATTCCTTCCTGATGAGTCAAGTTAAAGAAATGGCAGAATATCTCCAAGAGTGGTAGAATGCTACAACGTATTGGCAGTCAAGACACTTCCAGGAATCTAGTGCATGTGCTTAGCACCCAGAAGTGTTCAGGCATGCATTAATAGATTGGGACTATGTATGAAAGATCTGTTACCCTCCCTGCTGAAACATCAACTACTGTAATATTACAGCTGGGGACCAGATCCAGAAGTGGCCCCACCAGATAATCAACTGTGGTAGATGAAGGACAACTATGTATTCCAGTCATTTGCCATGATAGCAAGTGTGGTGGCTCAGGTAAGGAGACAGAAAGTGAAAAAGGCCCAAGCATGCCAATTTGGAGGTGCATGTGTGGTCGCAAGTTCTAATGACAGTTTCATGGGATTTACCAATCTTTCTCTCCCACCATCAGAACATTGTAATGGATTCACAAGGATCTTGTCACCACCTTGTGTTGGAGGGACCTCTCCAGCCAATGGCATGGAGAGTTATAGAGAACACTGACAATCCCAGGACTTTTGGCATAGGCTGAAGGTCTCATCAGGTATGCCTTGGACGACAGCAGTATCAAGATATACGAGTCGGCTTGTGAAAGATGAACCCATTGGTGTGTGCAACAGGATCTCAATTCCATGGGGTCTCCTAGAGCATGTTCTAATTTTTTAGTCAGCCTTGGCATCTAGGGGAAGAGCTTACATGTCAGTGAATGCTTTTAGGTATGCCATTCAAGAAAGCCATGCCCCTGTGTGCGAAGTATCGATTGGGAAGCACCTGATGGTGTGTAGATTTTGAGGGGTGTCAGCTAACAGCTCCCCCAGAACCCAAGTATTTGGGCCAGTGGGACATAATCCTAGTCTTGAATTTGTTCCTGTCTAGCCAACAGAATGGAATCCTGTCTCAAGAAGGAGTTAGCCGGTATGTTTGCCATGCTTCTTTCCTTGATTTCATGTAAGAGAGTTTCTGATGTGAAGGCACTGGATTCGTCAGAAGGGATATTTACTCCTCATGGGGTTACGTTTTCCATCTCAAAACATACAAAATGTAATACCAGTGTGATACTTTATCCAGAGTTCAAGAGTTTTCCAAAGTTATATGTGTTGAATTAAATCAAGTCATATGAGATGATGAGGGAGGAGTTCTGGCCCCTTGGGGTGACCCAACTATTAATGGCCACTAGGAAGCTTTTTGTGGCTGTCTTATCTCCTACCATAGCGAGATGGGTAAAGTGGGTCATGTAGGAAGCAGGGATCAGTATGTCAAGATTTGAGTCTCACTCAGGGGAGTTATGGCCTAAAAAAACTTTACATTGGGTGCCCACTTGTAGAATATTATAAAGGCAGCGGATTGGTCACCTGCCTCAACCGTTACACATTTCTACTTCACACCAGTGGGAGATACGGCTTCAGCGGTGGAGAGCAAGCTTTTCACTAATGTAATCCTTAACTCTGATATCAAATAAAATAGTTCCTAGCTAACATGAAGGACATTTTTTATTCTATTAAGGACACTTAAGTGAAATTATCTCACCCGGCACATGTATGAAAGAACACATATACTTAGTAGATGACGCTACCCCTTGACGTCTCATTGATTAAGTAAGGTTGAATATTTAGACACTAAATAATATATATGATTATGTCCAGATTAATGTGGGGAAAATTCTTGCATTTCTATAAAGGCGATCAGTACTAGAGCTCAATGGTTCATTTTATTTTGCAAAAGGTACGGAGTACAAACAGGAATGACTATGGGGTTGACAGAGGTGGCTAAGGATTCATGAACAAAACGAGAGATGGGCTCAAAAAACAGGGTTGCATACATAGCGATGGAATGTGATTGGTTGGTTTTAAACTAGTGTATTACTAGTGAATCTTGGGAACTACAGTGTTTTTAATGTTGGCTGCTGGAGTTGTAAAAACTAGTGAAAAAAGAATGTATGAACCTTTTCATTTTACACTAAGGTCTAGTGTTTCCAATTGATTAAGTAGGTGTGTCTTCTCTGTGCCAGGAGGCAATGAATGTCAATAAGGAGATATGTAAAAGCAAGCCCATGCGCTATTGCTGCATGTTGGCATGCAACACTGATCCTTGTTTTAAAATGTGTCATACATAAGCCAAATCACTTGTTTGCCTGGGGCGACCTGGAATTAGGGACTTTTAATGAAGTTGACAAACTTGGCACTGACTAGGATTATTTTTGGCATCTCTGCAGCAGTTGAAATCATTCCATGACTCTAGGGTATAACTTACTTCCTGTGTTAAAATGCATTATTTATATTTCCAAGGTATTAAGTAAGTAAAAGTATTGAAGGGCATGTATAAGCACAGTGCAAATACTCGAGATACTACAGAGACCAATATTGTTGGGATGACCGTTGTGAAGAACAGGATGTCCAGCCAAATATGGCACCCCCTTGTGTCCTCACCATAAATCCTTTTACCCTCTCCACATTCTGGCACTACATCATGCTTTGTTTTATTGACCCAGGAAACAAGACTGAGGCTCATTTCACTTCTCCCTTTTTCTCTTTCACAGGCACGCTCAATCTAACACGCAAACACCTTCTATCCAGTCACACTGATCAAGTGTGTTTTTGAGTTAGTCATATTCTTGATTTCTTATATATGTCCTTCTTCTTAGGTACTATTGTAACTGGCACAAGACAATACACAGTTCACCCAGTGACACGTGGAAAGTCCAAACATACTCTCATTACTTTCACTTGCTTTTCCACATCCCAGGGATTCATTTGAGCCGGTCTTTGCTGGTGGGGCCCGCTGGCGGTCATTTTTGGGGACAGGCACTTATTTTTACTCATCTGATGTTGACAGAGAGCAAGATAGGGAAAAAGAAACAACAGGGAAAAAGAGTAAGAGAAATAAAGAAAATCTATCAGAAAAGGAGAAAGCAGGGACCCTCAAGTGTGAAATAAAGGGGCAGCCACTGTCTGGTAGTACATGAAAAGGGCCTGAGGTGAATTAAAGACTACCCAGCTTTGGTTTTCAGCATGCCGGCATTTATTGGCACTGGTTGTGGGCTTCTGAGAACAGCTTTGGACACTAGCACTCATTATTTCATAAATTAAGCACTGCCACATCCAGATTCTGTTTTCCTGCATTTCAGGCACAGACCTCATGCTTGGTAAAAGATGCCCATAGGCCCCCATTTAATAAACAGCATTAGCTAATTGCTGTGCTCCTTGTAAGCTAACCCATGCAACGATCTGTCATAACCTATACCTATAACCCCTTAAAATGGCCCACATTTAGAAAGGTTTCTTGTCAGGTTTGTGTTACTTTTGTAACACGGACCAGATGCAAAATCCTGTTTGGGATTAATAAACCACTGCAAATGGACGATTTGCGTTGGTTTGTAACACAACACAACTGTGTTACTTTGCATCAGGGGGTCGTTCCATTCGTGAGGCATGGTCCTTCTGACGAGTCCACCCATGGATTTTGAAACAAACCCATATATACAAAGACTTGTAGACATTTACGCCAAAATTATGCGCCTGGAGCAAGGGTGCGTACATTGGTGCATGGCTGTACAAAGTGCGCCAGCACATGGAGAGACCAGAACTTCACCATTTCTTCAAATTATGGCACGGTTCTGCTCTCTTCAATTCATTAAACTGAGTGCGGCAACTTTGCTTGCTATTCTGCCAGCCGCGTAGCTAGGGGGGTGCGGTGGGGGCGGTCCGCCCCAGGCGGCACTATTTTGGGGGTGGCCGCAGCCGTGCGGCACTGGTGGCTGGCTCTACTATAGTAGTATCTGTATTGGTCTATTGGATGGCGGCCGCGGAAGTAAAAAGAAGTGCGTCCTGGCGTTGCGCGCGCGCGCGCGAGAAGTGTGACTAAGGGGGATAGGCCTCACACTGCACCAGAGTGAAGGCGGGCAAGGTAGGAGACAGAGAACCGGATACATCTGCCGAAGGCAAAGCAGGGGCCTGTGATCTTGCACTGCTTTCACCGCAGTAGAGGGAAAATAAGAGGTGAGATCTGGAAGTGAGAACAAGAGCTGTTCTGCAAAGCAGGCGCCGGGGGATGGAAACAAAGGCACTGTGTTTTCTTTGTCACGTCGTGTTTGGGGCGATGGCAGAAAGTCAGCGGCCTGTCCTGGCACTGCACGCACTGTCATAGAGGGGATCGGATATATTTGGCACTGCGTGATTTGGCGTCAAGGGGGAGCAAGGAAGGATGTGTATTGGAACTGCAGGCACTATAGTGAAGGGAAATGTAGGGGGGCGTGTTGTGGCACTGCCGTACAGTAGGGTGAGGTGGACAAGCCAGGCAATGCGGGTTAGGGGGGACAAGGGAGATGTGTTCTGTACTGCTGCATGCCCTGGGTGTAGGTAGAGGCCGTAGAGCAAGATGGATGTGTTCTGACACCCCCTAAAGTGAAGGGCGGTGCTCTCGTGCTGACACGTGACGGCATGGATTGGTGTCAAGGGTGTTAAGGGAGATGTGCTCTGCCCGCATCGTGTCATGGAAACATGGGGGCGTGTTCATATTTGGCATACACCGTTTTATTTTCAATTTCTGTGTTTGATTTCAGGAGCCTTTCTGCTGCGGCTCTGCATCCTGATGGGTGGGGTGGGTTGGGGCACCGCAGGACATGCACACGATCCTGGCCGATAGCGCCTGCGGTGGTCCGTGTTTGAAGTGGGCCTCTTTGGGCGCCCATTACACATCATGTTGCAGGTCCTCCCACGTTTTGTCCCTTCTTACTCTATCAGGGTGTCCAACATAGACCCAGGAGAGCAGGATGCATGTCAGATGACCACTGGCTATGCAAATATTTTATTTTAGAGTACTGTGGCTAAACTTGTCTTATGGGATCTTCGAGAAAGACGGGCAAGGATCCAACCATCCTGAACACATTTTGGACACCTTTAAATCCATCGCGCCAGAGTGGCTCTCTTCGAAAATGCCCTTTTCGTGCTCATTGAGCCAAGGGGCGTAGCTTCCGGTAGTGCCTGGGGCCCAGAGACACGAGGAGCCCTCTGCATCATGGTTATTCCTGTATTTTTTCATTCAAACAGCTTGGGAAGGGGGTCATTCCCTTTCTTGCCCCAGGCCCCATGACACACTGACTACGAGGCTGATTCAGCCCTTTCTTTCTCAAGGGAAATCCTGCACTCCCCACTCCCACCTCCTCCTGTGGCACTCTGGGCAGCATCCTTGGCACAGCGACAACGAGAGCCATACATCATTATTACACATACGACCACTAGCCGGCCTCAACACTTTGTACAGGTGCAGCGCCTAGGATGGGACTACACAGAGCCTGATGTGCACAATTCAAAACCTTTTTGAAGAGGTTGGCACCTGAGTGTCCGTCATACTTAGGCTGTGTCGTGGTGAGGCTGCTGCAAATAACGCTGCCCTGCCAGGTTACTGCAATTTCTCAATAAATGGAAAACAAAGGAATTAAAACAAACACTGGGTCTCTGAGTGATGGCAGCAGGATTTTCAGAATGCTGACGTGGAGCACCTAAATGAGAATGGCGTGAGAACTCGCACATTCACTCACATCCTCCTATACTCCTCTGAGTGAGTTAAGCACTCCATACCTGCCAACTTGCAGACCAATCTCACTGTGTGAATAGGGGGCAGGGCCTTGAAGGGGGCTCCTGGCGAGAAATACCTACAAGGCAATTTTTAACCCACCCTGCACCCAAGCCCCCATCCACCCCAAAAAAAGGTTGTTGACATTGATGCTGATGGCCTGGGGTGTTTTCACACTCCTTAATTGATGTCGGCAGTTCAAAGCCTCCAAAAACGAGCTGAAAACCACTATTTACAGTGGTTTTCAGCTAGTTTTCCCAGCCAACGTGTGATATAGGCTCCTCACCGGGAGACAGTGTGATGCTAGCCAATATCGTGTGTCAAACGGTGGCACCGTGTGAGTTGGCAGGTATGGCACTCGTTCTAGAGATCTTTCTTTAAGCTACATACCACTCACACCTTAAATGTACATGTTCTGTGGGCGATCAAAGCTTGTACAACTCTGCCCTGCTCGATCTGTTCTGCAGGAAATGGAAGACTGCACTTTCTGCCTTCTGTGAAAGAGGGAAGCTTGCTTTGCAACTGCCATCCTTTCCCTGTTGTGTGAGGCAGTGAAGCTTGCACTGCAGTTGCTTTATTTGTACTGTCCTGTGATGGGAAAAGCTTGTGCTGATGCTACCACTGGGGTAGCTAGGGGGTGGTCTGCCCCAGGTGGCACTATTTTGGGGGCAGCGGCCGCGCGGCACTGGTGGCCTGTTGCAGCGGTCTTTATCCTTTATTTGGGGATACTCACTGACACCACTGTCAGTCATTACAGTAGTGTCAGTGTCCCCAAATAAATTATAAAGGCCACCGCAACGGGCCACCAGTGCCGCGCGCGTCGCCCCGTTTAAAGTGCAAGCGCCCCTTTTTGCAACTGCTTCCTGCAGCGCACGCATCACCACCTAGCATAGTCGTGGTGTTGTGGTGCGCGACCGGAGCGAGGTCAGAGGGGAAAGACTCCAATCAGCCAATGAGCTCTCTCAGCTCGGAGATCCAGCCAACGAGCCCTCCCCTTCGTAGGGTGCAGGCAATTGAACGGAGGCGCGCAAGGGTCTGTATTGGTACAGCAGGCTTTGAATTTCTCTGTGATTATTGCCGCCCCGACGTACCGCGTTTGTTGTGGTTGCTTGTGGGTCCATCCCAGGGCCCAGTGTAGGACCACAGCCAACCCGAGAGGAACTTCTACAGTGCATCACAGGTATCTCCACAGTTGTTTGTTTGGAACGTCTGAAGACGGGAAAGAAAAGAGAGGAGCAGACAGGTAAGTCCATCCGGCAAGCGTGTTGAAAATTATGCAAATGTCAGTTTTGCCCCTCAATACCACACATGATGGTTGGCGCCTGAAAGGATACAAGCATCCATGAACATGGGTCCCAGTATGCTATTTTCTAGTTTTCTTTACCATTAAGGCATTTTCGAGATTTACTATGATATGGATCGGTGATCCCACAAACATCCTTTTATTTATAAGACATGTCCCTGTCATGAGTGTAAAATCATTTTGGGGAAGCAACAGTGTGGAGATTTTAGTAGCAAAGCATTTATTGTGGCATTGATAATGCATTGTTGGGGAAAGCTAATACTACCTGGAATCCGAAAGCACTGATAAGGCATTAGTGGAGTAAGATCATGCGTACC
The DNA here is from genome assembly GCF_964204655.1 of Triturus cristatus. Taxonomy (NCBI): domain Eukaryota; kingdom Metazoa; phylum Chordata; class Amphibia; order Caudata; family Salamandridae; genus Triturus; species Triturus cristatus. Next base: position 707,298,601 of record NC_140585.1, read on the forward strand.
TCAACACTGATAAGGCCCTTCTGTGGTAAGGCCATACTGCTGAGGTCCTGTAGCAATGAGGCGGTGCTGGTAAGGCAAGTTGGCGTGCCTGGGATTCTCAAGGAATGAGAACACATCAGTTAAGAAGCTGGCACTGTTGATAGGCCTGGATGCTTTGGTGGATGGTGATGCTGTAACCCTGCAGGGTCGGACTTTGTTGGTGCTATAGTGGCTTTAGTGGCTTGCTGCTGTGGTGGGCCAGCAGTGCGGCTCTCAATTAATGCAGGCAGGTGCTAGGTTGGTGACAAGATAGTCAGATCTTAGAAATCTCCCTTGACTTGAATTGAACTTAGCTGTTGCACACTCCAACTTAGATCGGCACCAAGCAGTAGGCACTAGGAGTTTGGCAGAAACTCTCTGGCTGCAATGGTGTGGGTCTGACTGATGAGACTGGTGTGACTCTGTTCTAAGGCCAGGCTATATGTGTACCACCCCGCCCCCACCTCCCCTCAGTAGTTCATGCTGTTCTGAGTTTGTCATTGCATTATTGTACCTCAAGTCAGAGCACACCACGTTGGTGCACGTCCCCACTGCTTTAATGGGGGACCATGATGCTTGGTCATTTAATGTCAGCTGTAGATGATAGATCCCCGAACAGTGTCATGTATGTGCATGTTTCCATTGTGCTGATTACCAGGTGATCGTTCACGCAGCTCTCTGATGGATGCCACATGCGGTTTTTCTGAGTCCCCAGAAAGAGCATGCAGTCTGGGTGTTCTCCTTTGTACTGCCGGTCACCTTTGTATTCAACTGTGTAGCCTTGGACCGTGTCATGTATGTGCATGTAACTTGCATGATCAAGGTACCCATTAGCGACGAGACTACGTGTCTCTCGGACCTCTTTCAAGTGCTCACCGTCCTTTTTCCTCAGCACCCCTCCACCCCCCCCCCCCCCCGGGGCGGCAACCTGAGGGATAGCCCCGGGCGCCACAAGCTCTAGCTACGCCTCTGTATTCTGCATTGTTTGAACTCTTAGTAAATCTGGGACATGATATGTATTCGCACCCATGTCACTCTTTTGCTGTCTGTTTCTCAAGTGTATTTGCTGATCTGAACCCTACATTCATGCATACGTGGTGATCCCCTTTGAAACTACATACCTTTAAGAAATGAATAACTTTCTTAATGCTGTATGGCTACATCTCTCAGAGGGGAAATTCTGTCCGAGAGGCCAAACCAATGTTCGTTACAATGTATCATTTTTTAAACTTTCTGAACCCCACACTTCAAGATGCAAAGGTTTGACGAGTTATTTTCCAAACCCAGAGTTGAGAGGTTAAACAAACATTTGCAAGTGTGATTAGAGTTATAGAAAAGCATGTATGTTTACCTTTTAGAAGAATTCCTACAGGAAGCCATTTTTGGTGATCCGCTCTTTTTACAGCCAGTAGATGAATGTGTTCTCTGATTAGAACAAGACATGGCGTTTGTTATTCTATAAATCCTATCTGACATCTCACCTCCTAAAAACATAAACAGTTGTTTCACACACAAATCTAAAAATACATTGTTTTAAAAATAAATGTTTACATTTCTAAAGTTGTAAACGTATTCAAACTAACCCTGGGCGTAGTTCGCGAAGTAGCACTACGCGAAGCTACGCAAAGTGCACTTCGTACTGCGCGAACTACGCATAGCACTTTGCGAACTGCGTAGTATCCTGTTCGCACTGTGCAAGATGCCGTTTTCAATGATTGCACAGTGAGGACAAGCATCCGGCACTGTGCAATCATTGAAAACGGCATCTTGCACAGTGCGAGCTGTAGCTTTCTGCCGCTCGAGTAGATTTTTACTCGAGCGGCAGCTTTCTCAACGCGGACTGGTAGTTTCTCATCGCGAGCGGTCGCGAGCATACGCATCCACTCACAATGAGAAACCTGACCTCCCCGCATTGAGAATCTCGCCGGGATGTTTATTTTCCACGCTTGCGATCGGGAACTTGATGTTGCCGATCGCGAACAAGGAAAAAGTCTCGCCGGGATGCCATTTTGCTTGCTCGCGGTCGACAACTTGATGATGTTGAGGACCGTGAGCAAGCAAAAAATGACCGCTGCACTACGCAACGCTACGCTACGCATGTTTGCACTGTGCTACATGCAATTCGCGTAGTGCAAAGTAGCGCAAACTTCGCAAACTACGCAAGCGTAGCGCAGTGCTTTGCCCAGGCTTCATTCAAACACAAAATTAAAGGACACCCTAATCAGAACACAAGAAACTTTTTCATTGATCTCCATGTGAATTTAAGTTTGAATATCTGCTGCATTTTGGACAAGGAGTACATTTACTAGAGAACAAGCATTTAGAAAACCAATCAGTCCTGCTTTGCCTGTGCATGTTTGCTACTAGTACTCGCGAGTCCAGTGCTTGTATGATTTTTGGCACAGCTAACAGCAGTTGAGCATCTTCAAATAATATTTTGTTACTTCGAAGATATCCATCACATTGCACCTAGATGCAACGTGACCGCCATCTTGGAATTATACAAAATATTATTCCGTAATGGATGCCTGCATTATTAACTATCCTAAAGCTTGCGCTGTAATTCAACAAACAATCGCAAATCCAATACTGGGAACGGCAGGTCTGGAGTACGGGGTTAGCACTAGAGGTGAAGGGAGAGAGAGGCAGGGAAAGGGGACAGAGAGCTACCTGGCAGTAGCAATGCTCAGTGTCAGCAATATAAGCTGGGAGGTAGGTAGATGGGGCAGTAGATAGGGCCAGAGAGAGCAATGTGAAGGCAATATGCAGAGGGTAGTTATTGAGGTTGGCTGGGGCGCTGAGGTTGAGGAGAAAGAATGAGAAGGACATGCATTCCCATCTACAGGATGAAGCCAAAATCCTTCAGGGACCGGAAACAGTAATATTAGCGAGGAGAACCATCAAATCAAGAGCAGAAATGTGAATTAAAAAAATAAGCCATCCAATCATGCAGACCCAATTTAAATTCCAGGAATGTGATAAAGCATTGTTTACAGTGCTGTCTGTGACAGACAGCTAAAGCTTTTTGTAGGGAAGGCACAAAAACCTAGGAAGAGAACAAACTGATGAAATGTGGAATGATTGAATCTCTGACACTCGTAATTACTAGGGGGCACATTCCTCTCCATCCTTTTTTTGCTTACTACGTCACTTTAAACAGAGACCAGCCTTATGCAAAGCAGCGTTGGTCCTACTTCAGCGATGGTCCGGCTCCAATAGGTCAGCCTGAACTGCCAGACTATATCCCTTTCAGAGGAGAATACAATCAACCCTGGACCAATTTCAACCTATTTTAGACTCATCAGTAATGTGTAGCTTGGTTTCTATGGTACAGTGAGCACAGACCCACATCTGGGCATACCCTTCTCAACTTAGGACTTTGTGCGGAATGAAAAAGAGGTGATGAGTGAAATGCTGGAATTGATCGCAGCCTCTGGTAATTACAACACACATCTAGTACAAGACAAGGAATGAACTCAAGATCTGAGAGTTGGAAAGTAAGCTTCCATTTTCCTCTATCAAAATGTATACTGTAAAGGACTGATTTAGGGTTTGGCAGACAGGCATTCCATCACAAAAGTAACAGAGTACTCCATCACAAAAGTTACAGCCATACCGTTTGCTGTTTTAAAAGTTAATTTGGATATAATGTACTCATAATAAGACAGATGGGAAAGCTGCCAATTTTGTGATGCAGTACCCATCCACCCAACTCTAAGCCAGACCTAAAATCTTCTACTAAGTATGTGTGTGAGAACAACCTATAAAGCTGCAAATATAACATGGAGATTTGCCATAATAAATCATTTTCTAACCCTGCTTTGAGCAAGATTTTAAACTAGAAATATTCTTTCAAAGCTGTTTGTAATAAGAAACCAGAAATCTAGTAGATGAGACAAGAGATGAACTTATAAGATTGTTGGTTAAAATAGGGCCCACATTACCATTGGACTCAAAGTACGGCCCGGGGCCGCTTGCAGCCCTCTGGACCCTTACATGAGGCCCTCAAGGTGAACAGCAGCCGAGCTGCTGTTCTGTTGCAGAACACTCATACTTAGGAAAAAATGTTAAATAAACGTGCAAGCATTTATTAACCTGCAAATAAATGCTTGCCTGTTTATTAAACTTTTGTTTAGACCTCCTCACACAATCCCTGGCCTACCCAGGCCCCCTTTCGCCACCCTGCTGGCATCAGTGCGGCCGTCGGTCACACCACAGACCGGACTTTGTGGCCCCTGGGCCAATGTTTGTAATTTTCGAACCCTGCTGTATGCAGTATTGCCAATTAAACAGGCTATTCATGGTAAAAACGCAGTCTGTCTGCCAATATTAATGCATACATCTCCTTTCCTGGGTCATTAAAAAAAAAAGGCACCACCATTCAATCCTTTTTCAAACCATGCCAACGAAACAGATTGCAGCTGAGGCAGAGATTCTTTGTGAAGTATTTGCATGTGTGGAAAATATTTAGTGCTCTTCCATATCTTCTTTCTTTCCCCACCTAATCTGTATATTCTAGTACCCCTTGTTTGTTACTGCATTCTACTGCTTTTGCATTTCTGATGGATGGTCGCAGTTGTTGTTTCATTCCCTAGAGCCACATGCTGCCAGCACCCACTGTCCTTTATATCTGTCTCTTCCCTGATCATATCATACCAGGGCCACAGATATGCAGGTATTCTCACCTGCGATCACCACACAAGATTTTCACCGCTTGTTCAGGTACCCCAATGTGTAGATCCTCCCTTCATTGTTTTTTTTTATTAAACCCATTGTATTTTCCTTCACTCACTTTTTCTGAGCTTTCTTCCTCCCCTCTGTCTGAAACTTTGGATGCCAACAAAAATAAAAAGTCAACTGATTTCTACTATAAATACCGATAGATTTACAGAAGCAAAGAGTCATGCATGTCAATTCAATTCAATTCAGCTTTATTCGGTACAAATTAATGTCCATAAAAGCATACATAATCACAATTACAAAATATGAACAGCTTATAGCAGACATGATTACACATCGTTAAACAGTATTAATAATTAATAAAAACCAATAATTTACACCTTAAAAATGACAACCACATCTAAAAACACATGCTTTTCCTAACATTGATGCATTTGTTTAAAAAGGTAGCAGTATAAAAACAAATATCAGCCGATTGTAAATTAAAAATCAGTTTCATAGCTTGCTCGACCGTACGTGTACCATATTTAACAAACATGGGTTTTAGCAGAATAATACGAAAGTTAGAGTAGAGCTTGCAGAATAATATAAAGTGCATTGTGCTCTGCTTGGAAATCCCGTCACAACTACAAGGACCTACAGGGTATTTCCTCATTACAGGTTGTGCCACCAGATGATGCACTGTTCCAAATCTCAATCTGGTCAGCACAAATTTATGTGTCGGCCTGGTGACAAGAGTTAAATAGACAGGGAATCCATCCATGGACAAATATCTGTTATAAAACATTACAGTGGACAGAGTACCAGCAATAACAGTTCTTTTCCTCTCGACAAAGGCAAGAAAGACCCTTTTTAACTCGATCTTAGGGATTAATAGGACAGCGTTCGGATCAGTTACAATATTCAGGTTAAAAATGTCCGAAAAACACATAATAATGTATTTAATCCAGGGTATTGCTAAAGCGTTATCTAATCGCATACAATCCTGGATAATAACCCTACTAAAAGATTTTTCTTCATTCAACCAAATAGACCGCCAGACCATCAAAGGTCTAAGTGACAAAAGATCGGATAGATAGTTCATATTTAATTCTTGGTGACATAATGCATTAGAGGCCGAAGTGGGTAAACACAAAACTTTTTTAAGGAAAGAATTCTGTTCCAGTTGCAATTCACATACATCACTGTAACCCCAAATTCCTGCCCCATATAATGCAATCGAAGCACATCTTGCCTGATAAATTTTTGTCATATCTCTGGTCCTACGATCCCCAATTTTCTGGGCAAATCTAAAAATTCCATGTGCATTTCTAGCCATTTTATTGCGTATATTATTAAATTCATGTTTCCACTTTTTATCTTCAGCAAAAGTTATGCCTAAATAACAGAATTTGTCCACCTGCTGTACTTTTTCTTTATCAATAAAAAACCCTTTCGCTGTATGTTTACGTTTCTTTGGGCCACATATCATTGTATAAGTTTTGCTTTTGTTGATAACAAGTTTTTTATCATTAATAAAAGAAGCAAAACTATCCATTAGTCGTTGTAACCCTATCGGGGTTCTTGATAACAATACAGCGTCGTCAGCATATAGTAACACTGGTACTGGGACACCGTTAATCATAGGAGCATCCGCAGGTACTTCTTTTAAAATTGCATCGATGTTATTTATAAATAAGATAAATAAAAGTGGTGCTAAAACACAACCCTGCCTTATACCTCGTTTAACGCTAAAGTTCCGGGTACATTCGCCCTTCTTACCAAAACGTACACATGTTTTTAATCTCTCATACATCCTGGCGAGAAAATAGATTATGCCCTTTGGCGCCCCTAATTCCAACAAGGTTGACCACAGAATAGAGTGGTCAACCATGTCGAAAGCGCTACTTAAATCTGCAAAGCACATATAAATATGGCCAGATTTGGCTTCGCTATATTTCCCGATCAATAGTTCTAGATTAATGCATTGATCGAGTGTACCCCTGCCTTTCCTAAAGCCATATTGGCTGTCTGACAGAATACAGTCCTGTTCTACCCATTCTTCGAGCCTAACTAGCATAATCCTACTCATAATTTTTACCGAGGCATCCAGTAATGAAACTGGTCTATAATTTTTTGCATCTGACCTGGAACCTTTCTTATATATTGGTACAATTATAGACTCCTCCCATGTTAACGGAGGGTTATACAAACCGCGGCATTAAAAACAACAGCCAACAAAGGGCCCCATACATCTGGGGCATCCTTATATACATCACTAGGGACCCCGTCTGGGCCTTGGGCCTTCCCACCTTTACTTGCCCTAATCCCCATTTCCACTTCTTCCACACTGATCTCCAGTGGTATAATCGGCCAGCTATCTGTCCCGACATTAGTGTTTTTATCTGAGTCAAAAATATTTGAGAAGTGGGTAATCCAACCTTCACAGGAAACATTTGATGTTAACTCAGGCATATTTGTTTCCTTAAGGAATGGGGAGTTGACTGTTGCCCAAAATAATACGGAATTAGAAAGTTCTGCCGCCTGGTTAAGAGAATCCCAGGCCTGAAGCTGTAGAACCTTCTTCCTTGCTTTAATAGCACTTTTATATTCTAGCCTCAGAGTAGTTACTAGTTTTTTATCTCTAGGTCTAATTGCAAGGGCCTGTTTAAGATCAGTCAGGGCAGTAGAGCAGGTTTTGTCAAACCAGACCAAACCAGGTTTTTTACTACCCCTACCACTGCTTGTAAACTTAGCGTTAATGGCATTGTTGATTTCTTTAAAACTAGATAAGACCCGCTCATGATCTAATCTATTCTCTAAAATAAAAACCATGTCTGCTAAATTCTTTGTAATGATAGATTCCCTTAGTTCTGATGCTTTTGCACCTATCCACCTCAACCTTACCCCATTAACCCGGTGTGCCTCAATGTTTCCAATCGTAGATCCTGTCTCTCTATCATTCCCTTCCCACAAGGACATGGGCACAATAATACAATTATGGTCACTAGTGCCCATTGTTTCCATTTCCAATGGGGCAAAACAGTCAGCAATAGTGGAGGATACCAACACATGATCGATTACAGAGTTGGCACGCCAATTCCTGAATGTAGGGATGGGTGAACCATTACTATCCCTGCAGCAATCCAAAATTTCCAGGTCAAGGCACCCCATTAATGCATTCAAGTTTTCCCCATACATATCATGCATAAAGTGTGGGGCCTCCCAACCAGCATTATTTGTGACCCCACACGCTTTTGTGGATAGTAATTCACATAATGAGACATTGAAATCCCCACACCAGATAATATCAAATACCTCATTAGAGTTCAAACTTAGATTCTCAATTGCATTGGCCAATTCAGTTACGATTCTTCCCCTGGTGCTATCAAAAATATTGTTATAATAATTGATCAGAAGGATATTACGGCTTTTGCCTTCTCGGATCCAAACCATCTGTATTAGATCACCTACCGGCACATACTTTATAACCATCATCTGTCGATGGACCGATACAAGGGTGAGTAAACCCCCCTTAGCTCTTCCCGGTCCCTCTCCATATGCTGGTAGGTTATATGAAACAAACCCCTCAAAATCAATATTATCTTTGCACCAGGTTTCCTGAAAACATAGGATATCGTACCTATTAATAAAGGAGTTCCAACCCGGGTCTCTGCTTTTGGATTTCAGACCAGCTACATTCCAGCACACCAGCCTGGAGCATATACCTGTTCTGATAATAATCCCACCAGTAGGACCTCGAGCGTTTCCCTCCGTTATGCTTTCCTCATAGGTTTGGCCCGTTTCACCTGTATTCGTACTACCCTCTTGTGTGATCTCCGCCTCATTCAGTTTAGACACAAATCCAGGAACCAAGGTTGTTACTACAGAAATTACAGATCGACATTCCTCTCTACAGTTCTCCAAATTGGGTCCTTCTTTCCAGCTTGCACATATCCCCGTCTCTTTTGTGCGTCAATCATTAGAGTCCAAGGTACTAAGTGCAAGAAATCTGTTCTGTGTAGGAATATCATTATGGGGTTTACAAGTGAGTGGATAAGTACTTCTAGTATTGCTTCTAGTATTGTCCCTCCAATTATCATTAAGGTGATTATAAAAGTATCCTAGTGCTCGGGCGCATACATTGCCATCTGAGAGTGGGAGAGATGCCGCTCTCAGTAGGACTGTAGTAACATGCTGTGGGTATTTAAAATTAATAATTACACAGTCCCCCTTTAATCTTTTCCTATCGCTCCCAATCCAGTTGGCTCTCCTTACTGTCAGAATATTATCTGAGAAATTCAATGGGAAACCACATTGTCTATTTAGCCATGACAGGCATTTATTTTTTAGGGAATCATGGCTTTCTTGAAAACCCCTGTCATCTAGCGGTGGCACATTAGTAAGTACCACCACATAAGGGGCACACTCAGGTGGGAGATTTACAGCGCCCTTAGCGTTCTTTTCCTTCCACTCATTTATGTTATTCTTAACAGGCAGAGTATTGCTAATTGAAGGCGTGCTCATTTGGGTCGTTATCAGAATAGCACTATCATTCCCTTTATTCCCTGTGCCTTCCTTAGCAGTGCCTCCCTGTGCTTGGATCTTATCTTGATTGTTAGTGGTGTCAGTTACAACAGTTGTAGCAGTAGTAGCAACAGACACGTCTCTTTGTTTGTCTAAGACCCTATTTAGCAAACCACCCAATCTCCCTACTTCCTTTGTTAACTCCTCTATTTTTGAGACCAATGGGTTTATGATATCCCTAATCTTGATACCGATAATCTTCTCAATGTTAATAGTAGTACTATCCTCAGTCATCCCCTCATAAATTTCCCTCTGGACCGAACTTTCCGTATCTGGTGAGTCAGCCGGTTTCTGCCTTTTACGCAGTGTCCCCTTTTTAATCGGGAGTTTTCTACATTTTCTGACTACCCGTCCCTTTGGGGAAGATATACATTGCTCCACCATGTCAGGGCCGTCATCTATTATAGACTCATTGGGGATGGTTTGTATGTTCTCGGAGTGTCCCCTCTCTGTTGACTCTGCCACTTCCCAGGTACTAGTGTCGGAGTGATTATTCGCACCCTCCGTACTAGGTGTTGATAGACCTCCTAGACGACTCTCTAGATGCGGAGTACTACTTTTCCCCAGCGATTGTCGTCTTTCTGAGTTAATTTTACTGACCTTTTGGACCAAGTAATTATCCATTGTACGTGGCCCCATAGAGGGTTTAGATCTAGACATATTGTATATTATAAATCGTACCACCCCCCGTCTGAAACTAGCTGAATAGAAATAACGTGCAATCCGTTACTCTTTCACTTGAATTTTTAAAATAATTAACAATAACAAAACATTGGCTGCAGTTAGCAGGTATCTCTATATCACCCCCGCAGCTTTGTGCCACTTATCCTCGCAGAACCAGCGTCCCTGGCCCAGTCCAGTCTCCTCAGGCCTTAGCCCGGCGCCGCCCGCGCGCGTCCGCGACGCGGAGGGAGCCTCGCAGCTTTAAGCGCCTCCGGGCGCGCAGGGGCTCTCAAACAGGAAGTGCCGCTAGGGCTTCTGGGGGCTGTAGTCCCCACGCGGCGTCCAGCAAGGTCTTGGCGGTAAATGTGGAGAGCAGAACACCACCGGACCCCCGGGCTATGCAGAGTGCGCAGCGGAGCGTCCACCAGCCAGGTAAGCTCTTTGTTGTGCCCCCGCTCCACCGAGGGAGCCTCGCAGCTTTAAGCGCCTCCGGGCGCGCAGGGGCTCTCAAACAGGAAGTGCCGCTAGGGCTTCTGGGGGCTGTAGTCCCCACGCGGCGTCCAGCAAGGTCTTGGCGGTAAATGTGGAGAGCAGAACACCACCGGACCCCCGGGCTATGCAGAGTGCGCAGCGGAGCGTCCACCAGCCAGGTAAGCTCTTTGTTGTGCCCCCGCTCCACCGAGGGAGCCTCGCAGCTTTAAGCGCCTCCGGGCGCGCAGGGGCTCTCAAACAGGAAGTGCCGCTAGGGCTTCTGGGGGCTGTAGTCCCCACGCGGCGTCCAGCAAGGTCTTGGCGGTAAATGTGGAGAGCAGAACACCACCGGACCCCCGGGCTATGCAGAGTGCGCAGCGGAGCGTCCACCAGCCAGGTAAGCTCTTTGTTGTGCCCCCGCTCCACCGAGGGAGCCTCGCAGCTTTAAGCGCCTCCGGGCGCGCAGGGGCTCTCAAACAGGAAGTGCCGCTAGGGCTTCTGGGGGCTGTAGTCCCCACGCGGCGTCCAGCAAGGTCTTGGCGGTAAATGTGGAGAGCAGAACACCACCGGACCCCCGGGCTATGCAGAGTGCGCAGCGGAGCGTCCACCAGCCAGGTAAGCTCTTTGTTGTGCCCGTCATGCATGTCTTTGTGGATACTAAAGCACGGAAGGCCATTGGCTTAATAGCAAAGTAATTGACATTTAATGACAATATCATACATGACACATCAAATCTAGGCTTTAGAGAAACAAGTAGAGCTTCAACAAGAAAAGATAAAATGAATAGATTTGAAAAATCGATGTTGATAATCAGACATGGTTCAGATTAATGCTGGAAGAAAATGAGAGGAACAAAAGCAGGGATGACTCCTTGGATAGCATAATTAAAAAACACAATCCATAAAGAGATACCCTGCCCTCTCCGGGGGTGAATCCAAAAGAACTGATTGTATTGATATTTTATTAGTGTGCGTTGTTGAGAGGTTTGAGACAATAGCAATGTGGTAACTGAATTGAAGATTTTGTTTTCAGACTAGGAGCTGAAGGGAGTACACAGCACTCCAGCACGCATGATTCATCATCTTAAGAAATGGGATATTTTAGGCTATGAACATGAGGCTACTGGATGGAAGTAAGAAGCATTTGTACAGAAATGTAAATAATGAATAACTGAAGGGAATGGAATGGAATGAGACGAGCAGAAGTTTCTAAACCAAAACATCTCCTTTGCATTCCCTAGCCCCTTTTTCTGTTTTTCTCTCTCTCTTTACTAGATATTCAGAGACACCGAGATACTGTGAAAGGATGCATTGACATTAAGAAAATAACTTTTCAGTCTGCAGGCTACTGTAATCCCAAGAAGGACTCCGTGTCCTGGAAGGAAGGCATCCGTAGAATTCCAAAAGGCTGTACTATGTAAGATCGGTATGTTTAGGTTTCACCTAGTTCAATAGGAGGAATGAATCATGGAGAGGCTGGATTCGGTGAAGGGGAGTGTGAAACATAAATGGCTTTGAAATTACAAAGAAATTAAAGGAAAAGGAACAAGCATTTGCAATGCAATAGGTCTCGCAGTAACACGAGTTAAAGCTATTGGCATTGTAAATGACAATGCCAATAGGCATTGTTATTTGCAATGTCAATAGCTCAAACTCGCGTAAATGCGAGACCTAATGCATTGCAAATGCTTGTTCATCTTGCAGCAGATTTGTAAAGAGCAACTTATCACCTGGAGAAACTGAGCGATTTGCCTAGACTCACAGGATGTTAAGCTGTTTAGACTCAAAACAGGATCCCCAGCTCTCAAATCAGCAGCTCTGTCCCCTACGCCACATCCTTTCCACTCCTGAGATACTTGCCAGGAGCTCTTGTCTTCGTCCTGGTAGGTGATTGATAAAAACAGCTTATTAATTCATCATAGGCGAAACCGATGCATTACCAATGCTTGTTTAGATCTGCTTTGTCGTGCAGAATAAAGCTCATTGCCAAGCTAAATCGCATACTCTAGTTCAGTGATTAGTACTTTTTATTTCTTTTAATTGCTGTTGATTTACTCTAAAAACAAGCATGCCTGGAATTGAAAGAATTCCAACCGTTCAGAAATGGACCTCAACGAGGTGGCCATTTTTGAAGGGACTAAGCAATGCCATCACTATATATTCAAAGCAAGCGTTACTATGCCAATTAATTTTCTTTCCTCTATTATCCCAATAAAAGTATACTAATCTATGTTTTTATCTTTCTCTCACAAAGAATACACATTTTCATACGTTTACACTTACACACAGCGATACACATTCAGGTGTATTTTCTCAAACTGCATATTCATATTGATCTTTCTTAAACCTCGTACATAGATAGCACATTTGTCGATCTTTTTGAAAATAGGCAGTCTATCCACCCGCGCTGTTAATTGGAGAATGAACACGCTACGTTTCAATATGGCAGTCATTTCTCTCAATACAACACTACATCGCCTCGCTTGTGCTCTTTCATTCTAGTTCCGCTGTTTCTATGGCGCTTGCCGCATGGTTACCATGGAGACCCATCAACAAACTTTCTGCGGCACGAGAGTATCGGTGTGCACTGAGAGAGGGGAAACGGGAAAGTGACAGAGGAAAGCAAACCAGCCTAAGCTATGGTAAGATGTGTTTGTGGATGTAAGGTATACCGGTATGGACGCGACAGGCATCGAGGAAGTTCGTAGTTTCAAGCTCGGATCAGCGCAAGCGCTGAATCAGGCGAGACCTAAAAAATCACGGCGAGTAACGGGTTACTCGGCTGTTGTCAAGAAAACCGTACAGCTGCAGCATCCCCCCTCCCATAAATGTGAAACTGCAGTCGCGCCTTTTCGCAGCGTATGGCTAACCATAATATTACGCAGTGTGTATATGTTATGAAACACACGTTCTTCACGTGACCCTCTCAAGGCAGAGCAGATAACAGATCCACTGACTGCATGATCGGTTTGTGTATTGTTGTCAGTCATAGAAAAACAAAGTGAAACAAAAACGTACCAGATGGGCGGGAGGCGGCCGCTGCTGTCCTCTGGGCAGTGGGAAAACGCAATGCTTCATCTTTAATTGGCATGGCACCTCGCGAGGGCGGAGCCAACGGGAAGTCGCGAGCAGCTCTTACGTACACACAACATCGCCCTGTTTACTGGGGGAGTTCCACGCTTTCACGTCACCCGAAAACGCAGTTATCTGAAAGAAAAATATTCGCGGCCGCCTCTCATTCCGCAGTGCGGTGGCTGACGCTACTCTGACACACTAGCAACGTCTTAAAAATAGAAAGGAAAAATCCTTCCCTTGTTGGTTCATGGAGTTTTTGGAATGTTTTCAGTTCAAGCTCTCCTATCACTGGCACTTTCCATTCTACGGGGTATGAAGTCATCTGTTTTTCTTACCGAAAGTGAAAGTGATCGCAATCGGGATTACGATCGCGTGCAACGGAGGGCGCGCGTGCACGTTCACGTGCACTGTAGCTTTAGGCCAGGCAGCACTTTGAAAAAGCCTCTTTACAAAATGTCTCGGCCAGATCAGCGCAAGCGCTGAATCAGGCGAGACCTAAAAAGGGAGAAATAAAGCCTAACTGGAAAGGGAAAGGAGGAATGAGCAGGAAAGTAAAACATGTCTGTTCAGTTAGTGGGATAAATTCAAATGGTCCAGATGTACAACGCTATTTAGCATTTCTTAAGGGGCCGAATCCCTATTTCGAACCGTTAAAACATGCTAAATAGGTTTTTGGCATGAACAAAGGCCGTTTGGGAATCGCAAAATGTGATTTGTCCCCAGGAGAAATCAAATTATGCAACACCTAAATAGAAAATTGAACATAGGGATTTCCTATTTGTGATTTCCTATGCACATGTAAAAAACATTGCCCAAATGTGAATTGGACATTTAGGAAATGCTATTGCCATTGACTCAAAGTCGAGGGTAACCATGTGCAATTTAAAAAAAGCATTCTAAAATGCTTTTTTTTAAGTTCAATAAAGCGCACACATGCTCTAGGGTATATGTACATTTCACATGTGCACCACTTTTTTCAGGGTGCTGCCAGGGGACACTTAGGCTGAATGTCATCCTTGCTTTAACATTTCCTAATTTTGGATTTCCTATTTGGAAATCGTAAATTAGGAAATGCATAACCATTCATACCTATGGGCCTTTAAGAACAAATGGTTTGGTATAACCTAAATAGCGATTTCCTAATAGCGATTCCTACTCTGTAGGAATCGAAATTAGGGAATCTCTATTTTTGTACATGCCATTTGCATTTCCTAAATAGCGAATTCTAAGGAGTAGCTATTTAGGAAATGCAAAATAGGTATTTTGTACATCTGGCCCAATATGAATAAGCTCCTCTGCCATTGTTTGTCTTACTTACTTGGGGAGAGGATGTTGTCCGCCGGCTAGACTGCCGACTTTGGTGCTGGAAACCAGGGTTCGAGCCTCGGGGTCGCGTCCACATCCTGTGATTCTAGGCAAATCACTTAATCTCCCCGTGCCTGAATGTGTAATGTAAATACGGTGCTCATGTTAAGCGCTCCAATACCTTCGGGTTGAGTTCGCGCTATATAAATATGCAAAAAAAAATAAAAAAAATTCACATAATGGCATGAGGGTGTGAGTGCCACTGACTCCGTATTGGCAACTGAACTATTTAATAGATTGGGGGATAAAATCTAACCTATTGTTTATTTTACGTTATATTCATGAATGGTAAACAAAACCTGAATATTCCAGTTCCAATCAGTGTCCATTGTTAGGCACTCCTTGCAGAGACCAGTCACAACAATATTTCCATTCTAAAGAACGATTGTGTTTTGATATAGCTAGGGTATTTTCTATAATCCAACATTTGCAAATTCACAAGTATGTAATTAAGGTGCCGATTCCGATCCTGTAAAACCCGGGTACGAATGGTCGTACGGAGCGTATTCTCCGTACGACTGGTACCCGGGAAATCCTCCTTACAAACCAGCAAGTACGATTCGTACAGAAATACCATTTCCGTACGAATCGTACAAAACTCCGTGCGGCTAAAAAATACCAACAATTCCGATCCGGGACATCGCGTACGTGACGTCCGGACGGAGTCAGGCAGCGTTTTACGGACCAGCAAGTATGATTCGTGCCTACGTCACTCCGCACGGCTAATATTTTACGGCAGCCAAAAACTCCCGGGAAATTGAGGACGACGCGAAGAAGGAGCACATGTACGCGACGTACAGCCATGGACCCCATCCCACGTGTAATCCCGGCCCTCCTAGCCTACGACCTGGTGCACAGAAACCGACGTAGACGCCGCAGAAGGTCAGAACAACACCCATGGTCAAAGGGGGGGGGCGAGGGGCATGCAACTTAACCCCTACCCATATTATACCACATATATCATGTACATACTGTGCCTCCAGGGACTGGTCACTTCGGGGGGCGTGTCCACCAAGGCCTGCGTCCCGCCACATCGGAAGTGGACGTGGACGCGTCCTGTCACCACAACAATGGTGGTACGGGCCGTACCCATGCCCTCAGAGCGTGGGTACGGACCGCATCACGCGTACCCCTAGGGCACCAGTACATCAGTGATACAAGTTGACACACGCAACAAATGTTGTCATAGGGCCTGGTGCAGCATCTAACCAGTATATTGGGGAGTGTGTATGCCCAGAAGAGCAGTGTACTGCACCAAGGGTGCAGGCGGGTGGGTGGGTGTCTGCCTAGGATTCACATCAGTGGACAGAGACATGTGAGGGGTGGGTGCATATCACTC
This sequence comes from Triturus cristatus, assembly GCF_964204655.1. Lineage (NCBI taxonomy): Eukaryota > Metazoa > Chordata > Amphibia > Caudata > Salamandridae > Triturus > Triturus cristatus. The sequence goes on from NC_140585.1 coordinate 707,314,777, forward strand.
CCAGCAGTGCTCAGAGACATGGGGGTGGGTGCATATCACTCCCAGTAGTGGACAGAGACATGGGGATGGGTGCAGAGGAATACCAGCAGTGGACAGAGACATATGAGGGGTGGGTGCCTATCACTCCCAGCAGTGGACAGAGACATGGGGGTGGGTGCAGAGGAATACCAGCAGTGGACAGAGACATATGAGGGGTGGGTGCATATCACTCCCAGCAGTGCCCAGAGATATGTGAGGGGTGGGTGCCTATCACTCCCAGCAGTGGACAGAGATATGTGAGGGGTGGGTGCATATCACTCCCAGCAGTGCCCAGAGATATGTGAGGGGTGGGTGCCTTTCACTCCCAGCAGTGGACAGAAATATGTGAGGGGTGGGTGCATATCACTCCCAGCAGTGCCCAGAAATATGTGAGGGGTGGGTACCAATCACTCCCAGCAGTGGACAGAGACATGGGGGTGGGTGCAGAGGAATACCAGCAGTGGGCAGAGACATATGAGGGGTGGGTGCATATCACTACCAGCAGTGGACAGAGACATGGGGGTGGGTGCACAGGAATACCAGCAGTGGACAGAGACATATGAGGGGTGGGTGCCTATCACTCCCAGCAGTGGACAGAGATATGTGAGGGGTGGGTGCATATCACTCCCAGCAGTGGCCAGACATATGAGGGGTGGGTGCATATCACTCCCAGCAGTGGCCAGACATATGAGGGGTGGGTGCATATCACTCCCAGCAGTGCCTTGAGATATGTGAGGGGTGGGTGCCAATCACTTCCAGCAGTGGACAGAGACATGGGGGTGGGTGCAGAGGAATACCAGCAGTGGACAGAGACATATGAGGTGTGGGTGCATACCACTCCCAGCAGTGGACAGAGACATGGGGGTGGGTGCAGAGGAATACAAGCAGTGGACAGAGACATATGAGGGGTGGGTGCATATCACTCCCAGCAGTGGCCAGACATCTGAGGGGTGGGTGCATATCACTCCCAGCAGTGCCCAGAGATATGTGAGGGGTGGGTGCCTATCACTCCCAGCAGTGGACAGAGATATGTGAGGGGTGGGTGCATATCACTCCCAGCAGTGCCCAGAGATATGTGAGGGGTGGGTGCCAATCACTCCCAGCAGTGGACAGAGACATGGGGGTGGGTGCAGAGGAATACCAGCAGTGGACAGAGACATATGAGGGGTGGGTGCATATCACTCCCAGCAGTGGAAAGAGACATGGGGGTGGGTGCAGAGGAATACCAGCAGTGGACAGAGACATATGAGGGGTGGGTGCCTATCACTCCCAGCAGTGGACAGAGATATGTGAGCGGTGGGTGCATATCACTCCCAGCAGTGCCCAGAGATATGTGAGGGGTGGGTACCAATCACTCCCTGCAGTGGACAGAGACATGGGGGTGGGTGCAGAGGAATACCAGCAGTGGACAGAGACATGGGGGTGCGTGCCTATCACACCCAGCAGTGGACAGAGACATGGGGGTGGGTGCAGAGGAATACCAGCAGTGGACAGAGACATGGGGGTGGGTGCCTATCACTCCCAGCAGTGGACAGAGACATGGGGGTGGTTGTAGAGGAATACCAGCAGTGGACAGAGACATGGGGGTGTGTACATCATCTTCAGATGACCACAACTCCATGGGTGTATGAACGCATCCACAATGTGCGACTATGTTGAGAGTGCCATAACAACACATCACTGACAGCAGTGTCCCACTCCCATGAGGATGGATGTCCTTCCCCCACTACATGACACACCATATGTGTGTGTGATGACAAATGACACATGCATACCCACCCCGGGCGGATGCAGCACAATACACACACTGAGATCATGCCACAAGACTGTATAGTTATGTTAAAGCCTACTAAACTAAGAGAGCCAAAGGGAACACACACTGTCACGCACATTCCAGGACTGATAGGAATGTACAGGTGCTGGGGCAACCACCAAGTTGTTGTCTCCCATGGAAGGAATAGGGTAGAGTTCCCACAGATTTGTGAGTCAGGTGCCCAAATCCCCTGCAGAACAAGTAACATATGTGTGCTAGGCTGGGAGTACACACATGCATAGTGCGCAAAAGGGACCATTTCTACATGAAGGCATGGCAACATACTCCATACGCAAGTACAGTGACTACCAAAGATGGCACAGACGATGCAGGCGGAGACATTGCTCAGCAGGCATGGCCATAGTTGAAGGGATCCGTCACCCACCAAGGAAATGTAGACACAGGTCAGCACAACAATTGTGCAACTCCCTACAGGGAAGATGTCAGGTGCCACAGAGGAAGGAACACTCCTTGGGACAATGTTTCCAAACACAAAGAGCATACATTACCAAAGATTATTTGCAGAGACCTTGTGATGGCACGCAGATACCAGGGTCCACCCCATGAGCAGCACACTACAACATTTCCCAGTCACCTAACACATTATCACCACCCCAACTCAGGGAGCATCAGCACCAACATCAATACCAGAAAAGAAATAGTGTGCAAAGGAAAAACAAAATGCTTTATTCAGCATTAAATTAAAATGTATAAAAGGACACTATTTACAAAGGCCATAGGCCAACCAGATGCGAAGTCCTGGGGGGGGGGACACATGGCCATGCGTCTCCCCTAGCTTGCCTGCACATTTGACACTTCATGTTCATCCACTGGGGGGGGGGCATCATAAGGGGAAGGACCAGGCACCGCAGGGACAGGAGGGGGAAGGGTAGGTGTTGTGGGTGCAGGGACGGACGACTCCATCACAGGGGGTGGGGCAGCGCCAAAGGTGGTGGTTAGCAGGCCGCTGTACACGTCCGCAAGCTCGGCCCGCGTCTCCCCTGCACCCGAAGAAACCCCAGGCCCCATGGAGGGGGGGGGTCGGAGGGATGAGTTGCAGCACTACTGGGGGAGGTGGTGGACAGGGGGGGGGCTCAACTCCCCTACCCATGGAGTGCCTTGCCCGTTTGCGGGCTGGTGAACCAGTGGGGCTAAGGCCCAGCACAGCCAAGTAGGTGTCCTTCTCAGATTGTGGGGCAGGGGAGCCAGGGTAGTGACATTGGAGGGACTGGGGAGTGAGGAATGCGGACTCCAACTGTGGCTGCGTGTCTGCCTGTGTGCCCCAGACCCAGTGGGTGTGCCTTCTTCCCCCTGAGTGTGCGTGACAGGAGGTGTGCGCTTGCCCTTCCGTGTTGGTGTGCTGCCTGTGTCTGGTGGGGTGCGTGCCTGGGAACGTCTGGGTGTGCTTGGGACAGGCATGGGAGTGGGAAGTGTGGATGGTGCAGGGATAGGGCGGGGATGAAGCGCTGCAGGAGACTCACTGCCGCCGTCAGTGAAGAGTCCATGGACCTCAGCAACATCCGTTGGTCAGACATCGCTGATGACATGCCCTCCATGTACGACACCATCTGTGTCAGCAGTCTGGTGTGGCCATGGAGGACACTCAGCAGCGATGTCTGGCCAACCTGCAACTGCTGCTGAATGTCCACAGACTCGGCAGTGAGGGCAGCAGGGGAGACAGGGGCAGGGGGTGCGGTGCCTGGCACGAAGGAGACATGTTGTTGCCCTACACGGACAGAAGGGACCGGAGCAACTGGGAGGGCGGTGATGGGAATGGAGGGGGTTGATGTAGTGCTGCTGCCAGCTGTTGGAGCAGCCTCCGCACCCTCTGGGAGTTCAGCCTCGGACCCGTCAGCGTCGTAGTCGGTGTTGGTACTAGACAGGTCCTCCGCCTGCCTCCCCTCGCCCTCCGTGCCACTTGCTGCGCCAGACTCGCCAGCACTGGTGGCACCGGTGCTGGATCCCTCCTCCACGTCCGTGCAGGTGTCTCCCTCGGTGTTCCCCGACTATGCTGTGGGCAAGGTGAAGAGACAGGAAATAATCAGACACCTGTATACATATGACACATGAGTCCAAACAAAATAGGTCACAGTGCATATCATGAAAAGCATCATGAGTAACATCTACAATACTCCGCACATATGTAAGCCCTGCACTCCCCAGTTGGTTGACCCATCATGCCCCTTGGAAACAATGAAAATCCGGACACAACAGCTAATAACTCGATATCCTATTAGACAGAGGATATGGTGTCTGGGAATTGTTGAGCACAGCCAGACTGTGAAGGCATGCCACCTCTTGTTCACTGTCAAAGAAACAGTATTGGTGCACCCAAGGGCAAATAACTGACGCCAATGCTGAATGTGTCCCCACACTCAGAGACCTGTGAGTAATTAGGAAAGCCAAAATAAATACATTGTGAACCCTTGGGAATCACAACACTTTACACAATCAACGTGTTTGGAATGTGTGAATGTGCCACTTTTTTATCACAACACACATGTGCCTGTATAACAGAAGTCACACAAGGAGGTGCACAGAAAACTACTTTACACAGTCATTGTATGAGCTGGCAGCCCAAATCAAATAAGCCACAGTAAAGAAGAAATGGGGTATCAGTAAGTATATATACATGGCACCATGGTGGTCTGGATGACTTGACACTTGTAAGTTGGTATCATCAACAACCAAGGACTTACCCAAATGCAACCACACAGTGGGAACATGTATATGTATAATCTCTAAACAAATATTTTTCGAAACTGTGCCTTCGTTTTTAATGTGCCAGCGTGTCCAAGACAAGGACAGAAGGGACCGGAGCAACTGGGAGGGCGGTGATGGAAATGGAGGGGGCGGTGATAGATGTAGTGCTGCTGCCAGCTGTTGGAGCAGCCTCCGCCCCCTCTGGGAGTTCAGCCTCGGACCCGTCAGCGTCGTAGTCGGTGTTGGTACTAGACAGGTCCTCCGCCTGACTCCCCTTGCCCTCCGTGCCACTTGCTGCGCCAGACTCGCCAGCACTGGTGGCACTGGTGCTGGATCCCTCCTCCACGTCCGTGCAGGTGTCTCCCTCGGTGTCCCCCGACGATGCTGTGGGCAAGGTGAAGAGACAGGAAATAATCAGACACCTGTATACATATGACACATTCGTCCAAACAAAATAGGTCACAGTGCATATCATGAAAAGCATCATGAGTAACATCTACAATACTCCGCACATATGTAAGCCCTGCACTCCCCAGTTGGTTGACCCATCATGCCCCTTGGAAACAATGAAAATCCGGACACAACAGCTAATAACTCGATATCCAATTAGACAGAGGATGTGGTGTCTGGGAATTGTTGAGCACAGCCAGACTATGAAGACATGCTACCTCTTGTTCACTGTGAAAGAAACAGTATTGGTGCACCCAAGGGCAAATAGCTGACGCCAATGCTGAAGGTGTCCCCACACTCAGAGACCTGTGAGTAATTAGGATGCCAAAATAAATACATTGTGAACCCTTGGGAATCACAACACTTTACCCAATCAACGTGTTTGGAATGTGTGAATGTGCCACTTTTTGATCAGAACACACATGTGCCTGTATAACAGAAGTCACACAAGGAGGTGCACAGAAAACTATATTTACACAGTCATTGTATAAGCTGGCAGCCCAAATCAAATAAGCCACAGTAAAGAAGAAATGGGGTATCAGTAAGTACATATACATGGCACCATGGTGGTCTGGATGACTTGACACTCGTAAGTTGGTATCATCAACAACCAAGGACTTACCCAAATGCAACCACACAGTGGGAACATGTATATGTATAATCTGTAAACAAATATTTTTCAAAACTGTGCCTTCATTTTTAATGTGCCAGCGTGTCCAAGAAAAGTGTAAAGGTGGTGTTGGACAGGCCACACAGAGGGCTTGCTCCCTCCCCGCACGACAGGGCCCGAGCTCCGGCCCACCAGGCATACCCCCGCGACAAGCACCTGTACCCCGTCTCCCGACGGATCTCCTGCCCTCGGACCACTACTCCTCACGGGGTCCAGCCCCACCGGCTTCCCCGGCCGGGTCAAGCCTCCATCTTGGGCCCTGCACCACGCGGCCGCGTGGCCTCACCCCGACCCCAACCCCGGGCCTGGCCGGCCCCGACATCCCGGCACCACCATCCACCCAGGAGGTGAGCGGACCACTTGGCAGGTCAATGGGAGGACGAGGTGTCAAAGGCTCTCCCCCGCCAGGTGCCGATCCCCCAGGCACTGGCTCCACCCCCTGCTGGGTGTCTGGACACCTTCATCCCGGACCCTCCGACCTCCAAGTGCGAGGGTCCGGACATCAAAGGGCACCAGCCCTATAACTGGGGCAGCTCCGGAGCAGGAAGGCAGTTGTATCCTGGAGTCGAGAGACACCGAGTGAACTCAGCCTTGACGGTCTACTGGCGCTGCCGTAGCCCGCTCTTGTGACCCATCGTTCTGCTTGCTGGCGCTGCCGTGGCCTTCTGCAATCTCCATCCTCACCGGGACCTGCTGGCGCTGCCGCGGACCGTACATCGACCATCTTCCTGGGACCTGCTGGCGCTGCCGCGGCCCGTTGTACCAACCATCTTCACCGGGACCTGCTGGCGCTGCCGCGGACCGTACATCGACCATCTTCCTGGGACCTGCTGGCGCTGCCGCGGCCCGTTGTACCAACCATCTTCACCGGGACCTGCTGGCGCTGCCGCGGACCGTACATCGACCATCTTCCTGGGACCTGCTGGCGCTGCCGCGGCCCGTTGTAACGACCATCATCACCGGGACCTGCTGGCGCTGCCGCGGCCCGTACCCCCTAACCACCAAGCTCGAGGATTGTGAGCTCATCATCTCATCCGAACTACCTGACTGGTAAACAGACTGTCCCGCTACCCCCTTTCCTACCTTGCGAGACTCGAATCGAGGGGACCCCTGAGTCCAGACCTCCTTGTACCATTCAACCGTACCTTAAGAAGTGCTTATAAAGAACACTGAACCTTATCCGTGTGTGGTATCTGTCTGTGGGGGGGAAGTTACTTGTCTGTACGATCGCTGGAGACGGTTCTCCCCGGAGACCTCTCCTCCTGACCCCGGCCGACCCTCCCGGTCCGTCTACCTTTTCTAACATTGGTGGCCAGCGGCGCGATCCGAATCAACGCGTAATCGTACAGAGAGTAGCTCACCCCACGACAAAAACACGATGTCGACCAAAGATAGCAGCCCCACCGAGAAATTCCAAATGGAGAAATTAGAAGAATACAACCACCGCGAACTAAGACAATTTTGCATAGAACTTGGCATTGCTACCACCGGCCTAAGTACCAAGGATGATCTAAAGCGCGCCCTTGAGTCATGGACAGAAACTGGGGTCGCAGGACCCTCCGACCAAAGCAGCGTCACACCAGACCAAAACAGCATCACACCAGAGGGGAACGCCACGGCTCCCGAGGAGCGGGGAACGGGCCTCTCACAAGAGGAGATCCGAGAAAGAGACAGAATCCGATTACACGAGTTGGAGATGGCACGACTCAAGATGGATGGGGAACTCAAGTTAGCTGAACAGAAACTCAACCTCGAGCACATGCGGCTCCGAGATGAACGAGAAGAGAAGCAGAGACAGAGAGAGCTGGAGGAGAAAAAAATAACGCTCGAGCACGAGCGCCGACTAGCGGAGATAGAACTGCGAAAACAGAATAAGGAACTGGGGGTGCCTGAGCGACCACACACCCCAGGGCCAATTGAGAAAAAAGTCCATATCCCCAAGGATGTTGTCCGCGAGTATGTCCGAGAAGACGACATACAGCAATGGTTTAAAGCCTATGAGATCGCCATGACCTCCCACCGGATCGACCGGAGTGATTGGGGAGCCGGACTTTGGGGGAGGTTTATCAACGAGGGTCGCGATGCCCTACTGCAGCTCCCAGATCACCAAATGTCGTCCTACGACCACATGAAGGCTGCCCTCCTCACCCGCTACGGCCTCACACCCGAGATGTACCGCCAGAGGTTCAGAGATTGCACCCGGATCCCAGGTACAACTTGGGTAGAATACGTGAACTATTTCAGCCGTGCCTTCGAGGGTTGGATCAAGGGGAGTCAGGTCACCACCTACGAACAACTCTTCAACCTTATGGTATGGGAGCACCTGTCAAACAACTGTTTCGTCGAGCTCAGGCAGCACCTCCTCGACAGTAAGCTGACTGACCCCCGGCAGCTCGCCGCCGAAGCTGACCGATGGGAAAGCACCCGAGTGGGCCGGAAGGGGCCACACGACCAGAACAGAAGCAGCCAAGGCCAGCACCGTCCTCGGGGAGGAGGAGGGGGCCAGGGTCGAGGGAGAGACGCCTTGCCAGCAACCCCCGTGGCCAGCACCCCGCCTCCGGCCGGCCGGGGCAACCCCCCGTTGCGGCCCGGGTTCCGAGCCAACGTCACGTGCCACCGGTGCCAGCGACTAGGCCACTACGCCAATGACCCGAGCTGCCCGCTAAACCAAACACCCAAGCCCCGCCAGGTAGCGGCCGCCGCCCTGGGGGAAGAGCGATTATCGGAGGAACCCGAAGAGTATGAGCCGGCCCAGCAAGGGTGGGAACCGGCCGCCATGGTCCTGGCGTGCCTAGGGGGAAGAGACATGGTCCCGCGGGCTCCCCTACCCGCCAACACCAGGAAATACGGTCAGTGGGTGACCATTAATGGACAGAGGGCCGAGGCCCTGCGTGACACCGGCGCCAGTGTGACGGCCGTCCGCTGTCACCTGGTGAAGCCCGAGCAGATCCTGCCGAACATTCTCTGCCCCGTCCGCTCGGCAGATAACTCTGAGAGTATGTGTAAAATGGCCTGCGTCCCATTCGAATGGGGAGGGGTCTCCGGCCTGCTGAAAGTGACGGTCCGGGACGATGCCCCCGTGGACTGCCTCCTGGGGAATGATCTCGAGAGTTCCCCGTGGGCCACCGTCGAGAGAAGAGAGCACCAGGGGATGCTGGGCCTCCCGGACTGGGCCTGCATAACCACCCGGTCCATGGCCGCCCGTGCCGCCCCCCGATCAGAAGAACCCGAATGGCCAGCACCTCCGCCCCCGGTCGCCCCAGGAGAGGGCAACGGCAAGGCCGGCCTCCCGGACCCGACGACCGAAGAGGACGCGCAACCCCAGGACCTTCCGGATCTGGCTCAGTGGCGTCAAGAAGGGGGGCCCACCCAAGAACAGTTCCGCCAGGAACAAAAGACCTGTCCCTCCCTCGAGGGACTCCGCCAACAAGCCAGCGCCCAAAACGCAGGGGACGCCACCGGAACTCACTGGGTCTACTGGGATAACGACCTGCTCTACAGCGAACAAAGAATCGCCGAGCTGGGGGCCGGTCGAGTTCTGGTGGTACCTCTCCGCTTCAGAGACTTTCTGCTCAACTTAGCCCACGATGTCCCCCTGGCTGGACACCTGGGCCAGGACAAAACGTACAGTCGCCTAGTGACCCACTTTTTCTGGCCAAAAATGAGGAATGACGTCCTGAACCACTGCCGATCTTGCCCCACATGCCAAGCCAGCGGGAAGAGTGGTCGGAAGCTGAAAGCCCCTCTGCAACCCTTCCCTGTGGTCACCACCCCGTTCGAGAGGGTGGGGATAGACATTGTGGGGCCTCTGGACCCCCGCACGGCACAAGGACACAGGTTCATCTTAGTGCTAGTGGACCATGCCACCCGCTATCCCGAGGCGGTGCCCCTACGGACCGTGACAGCTCCGGTGGTTGGCCGGGCCCTAATGGGGATCTTCTCCCGGGTAGGCTTCCCCCGAGAAGTCGTCAGCGACCGAGGCACAAATTTCATATCCAAATACATGAAGTCCCTCTGGCAACAATGCGGGGTCACCTACAGATTCACGACCCCCTATCACCCCCAAGGGAACGGACTAGTGGAGCGTTTTAACCGCACTCTCAAGGGGATGATTGGGGGATTGGAAGAGCCCCTCCATCGCCAGTGGGATGTACTACTCCCGTGCCTCCTCTTCGCCTACCGGGAAGTTCCCCAGAAGTCCCTCGGTTTTAGCCCTTTCGAACTCCTGTACGGGCACCCTGTGCGAGGGCCCCTCAGCCTAGTCAAGGAAGGTTGGGAGATGGCCCCCCTAACAACCCCTCCAGACGTCTTCAAATACATCCTGGCCCTACGAAACCAGACCCGGCACTTCAGGGAGATGGCCAAGGCGAACCTCGAGGCCAGCCAGGAGGACATGAAGAGGTGGTATGATCACAATGCCTCCTCCGTTGAATTCGAGCCTGGTCAGCAGGTATGGGTGATGTCCCCCACCGAACCATGTGCCTTGCAAGATAAGTGGACGGGGCCCTTCAAAGTGGTCGAGCGCAAAAGCCCCGTCACTTACCTCATCGACATGGGGACCTCCCGGAACCCCCTTCGGGTCCTCCACACCAACCGACTCAAACCACACTTTGTGCGCTCAGAACTCAGCCTCCTGATGGCTACGGACAGTGGGGCAGAGGAAGACTCCGAACCCCTCCCGGATCTTCTGAAGACTCAGGAAAATGACGGCTCCGTGGATGGGGTCCGGCTCTCTGACGCCCTCACTTCGGAGCAACGCCAGGACTGCCGGAACCTCCTGCTGCAGTTCGCTGCCCTGTTCTCCCTCACCCCCGGGGTCACCCCTTGGTGTTTGCACGACGTAGACACCGGGGACAGTCCCCCTGTTCGACACCGGGCCTACCGCGTACCAGATCGGGTACGGGCCTGCATACAAGAGGAAGTGGCCAAGATGCTCACGATCGGGGTCATCGAGCCCTCGGACAGTCCCTGGGCCAGTCCGGTTGTATTGGTTCCCAAAGCCGCTGCCCCCGGCACCGCACCTGAACTGAGATTCTGCGTCGACTACCGGGGCTTGAACGCTGTCACCCGGACCGACGCTCATCCCATCCCCCGAGCAGACGAGCTGATCGACCGGCTGGGGGCCGCCCGCTACCTTAGTATCTTCGACCTAACAGCGGGCTACTGGCAGATCGGCCTCACACCCAGGGCTCAGGAACGGTCAGCCTTCTCTACCCCCGATGGCCACTATCAATTCAAGGTCATGCCCTTTGGCATGAAGAATGCCCCCGCCACGTTTCAACGCCTTGTGAACCAGGTCTTGGCGGGGCTCGAAGAGTTCAGCGCTGCCTACCTGGACGATATCGCTGTATACAGCCGCCACTGGTCCGACCACCTCCGTCACCTCCAAGAGGTCCTACAAGCCCTCCAGCGGGCCGGCCTCACCATTAAGGCCGGCAAGTGCCAAATTGGCCAAGGGTCTGTGACCTACCTTGGGCACCAAGTGGGGAGCGGGCTGGTGGCCCCGCTACAACTTAAGATTGCTGCCATCCAGTCCTGGCAGCCCCCCGTCACCCAGACCGAGGTCCGAGCCTTCTTGGGGCTCACCGGCTACTACCGGCGGTTCGTGAAGGACTACGGCAGCATCGTGGGGCCCCTCACGGGTCTCACGTCCAAGAACCAACCGAAGCGGATTAACTGGACTCCTGATTGTCAAGCGGCCTTCGAGAAGCTGAAGGCCGCCCTGTGCACCGCCCCTGTGCTCCAGGCCCCCGATTACAGTCGGGAATTTGTGGTGCAGACCGACGCCTCCGACCACGGCATCGGGGCCGTCCTCTCTCAGTTGAACCCCGAAGGTCATGACCAGCCGGTGGCCTTCATCAGTCGACGTCTCCTGGCCCGAGAACAGCGTTGGAGCACCATCGAGAGGGAGGCATTTGCAGTAGTGTGGGCCCTCAAAAAGCTCCGACCCTATCTCTTCGGTACCCACTTCCGGGTACAAACCGACCATCGACCCCTGCAATGGCTGATGCAGATGCGGGGGGAGAACCCAAAACTCTTGCGCTGGTCCATTTCCCTGCAGGGAATGGACTTCACCGTGGAGCACCGACCAGGCCAAGACCACGCCAACGCGGATGGCCTGTCCCGCTTTTTCCGCCTCGACGAAGAGAGTCCCCAAGGAGATGGGTGACTCTCCCCACCTTCAGCTGGGGGGGACGCATGTTGGACAGGCCACACAGAGGGCTTGCTCCCTCCCCGCACGACAGGGCCCGAGCTCCGGCCCACCAGGCATACCCCCGCGACAAGCACCTGTACCCCGTCTCCCGACGGATCTCCTGCCCTCGGACCACTACTCCTCACGGGGTCCAGCCCCACCGGCTTCCCCGGCCGGGTCAAGCCTCCATCTTGGGCCCTGCACCACGCGGCCGCGTGGCCTCACCCCGACCCCAACCCCGGGCCTGGCCGGCCCCGACATCCCGGCACCACCATCCACCCAGGAGGTGAGCGGACCACTTGGCAGGTCAATGGGAGGACGAGGTGTCAAAGGCTCTCCCCCGCCAGGTGCCGATCGCCCCCAGCTCCCCCAGGCACTGGCTCCACCCCCTGCTGGGTGTCTGGACACCTTCATCCCGGACCCTCCGACCTCCAAGTGCGAGGGTCCGGACATCAAAGGGCACCAGCCCTATAACTGGGGCAGCTCCGGAGCAGGAAGGCAGTTGTATCCTGGAGTCGAGAGACACCGAGTGAACTCAGCCTTGACGGTCTACTGGCGCTGCCGTAGCCCGCTCTTGTGACCCATCGTTCTGCCTGCTGGCGCTGCCGCGGCCTTCTGCAATCTCCATCCTCACCGGGACCTGCTGGCGCTGCCGCGGACCGTACATCGACCATCTTCCTGGGACCTGCTGGCGCTGCCGCGGCCCGTTGTACCAACCATCTTCACCGGGACCTGCTGGCGCTGCCGCGGACCGTACATCGACCATCTTCCTGGGACCTGCTGGCGCTGCCGCGGCCCGTTGTACCAACCATCTTCACCGGGACCTGCTGGCGCTGCCGCGGACCGTACATCGACCATCTTCCTGGGACCTGCTGGCGCTGCCGCGGCCCGTTGTAACGACCATCATCACCGGGACCTGCTGGCGCTGCCGCGGCCCGTACCCCCTAACCACCAAGCTCGAGGATTGTGAGCTCATCATCTCATCCGAACTACCTGACTGGTAAACAGACTGTCCCGCTACCCCCTTTCCTACCTTGCGAGACTCGAATCGAGGGGACCCCTGAGTCCAGACCTCCTTGTACCATTCAACCGTACCTTAAGAAGTGCTTATAAAGAACACTGAACCTTATCCGTGTGTGGTATCTGTCTGTGGGGGGGAAGTTACTTGTCTGTACGATCGCTGGAGACGGTTCTCCCCGGAGACCTCTCCTCCTGACCCCGGCCGACCCTCCCGGTCCGTCTACCTTTTCTAACAGGTGGTGTCTTGTGCACTTCCTTGGGAGACATCTGTCATGCAGGCACATTATTGTCATTCACCACAAAACATCAAAGTCACGCATATCAACTATTGAGACATGTTGACAAGTGTAGTGAGTGCCAACGTCCAAGACTGCTTGACTAACAACTTGAATCATGCCACCTGTCACATGGCCATCCGTAACATCATGACACATTTGGCAACACATCTGACCCACTACCTGTCATGTGGAGTGGCACACTTGTCCAAACACAGGACAATACATTGGCTAATGGCCCTGCAATTGTGTCGGAACAAGGAGCACCTGCACTGAGGAGACACCCTCATGGGAACCAAGATTGTCCACACAGATGTCAGCACACACAGACCAAACTACGTAGCATCTAAACCACACACCGTTGCCAAAAATGGATGAACAGGAACCATGTCTTTTAACTTTTGACACATGCTGCAAAGCACAAACATTAAACCCTGCACAATATGACTGGGTCACTGCATGTTGAGCGTCTGTCCAGACAATTATCACACACAGGTCAGACCTGGCAAGGAGACATAAGGTTTGGACATGTAGGCCTTGCCCACACAAACCCCCCATACCTGAGACAATGTGATTGAGACAGATCAAGAAGTTACACCTCTTAATCTGGGTTTACTAAAACGTGCATCAAGAACTCCTAAATGTACTCAACATCACCTTGTGAGGCTGACCACACATATTAATGACAAACAACCATCATCAGATAGTTGTACATAGACACACAGGCACTGGCCAGTGTGAGTATGCACAAGCCAAATGGGGTCACCCTGTACAGTGGACACATGTAGCACACTTTACGTAAATACAAATGAGGCCAGGGAACAATGCCACAGAGGCCAACCTATGCTGAACACACCGAGAATGTCCACAGTGTTGGATGACATACATGATTCCTAGGAAAAGGTGTCTCAGGGGACTGTAGTGGGCACACTGCTCCATGGTCCTGGAATGATCTGACTGCAACAGGAGCAACCGTCCCGGCACTATGCATATCTCCCACTCATGCACATCATGTCTGAGGCCAATACATCGGTCATGCATGCTGCAAGTCTGTTCATTTTAAGCCTCACACTCCTATGTTGAGACTCAGCATCAGTGCCAACAATTATGGACCCCCAAATGACTGAATAGGACAGGGCACAGGCAAGGTATCAAGACATGTCACAGACCACCCCCACACATGATGCAGCAAGCATTGTGCACTTGGATTAAAAGAGTGATTACACACAGACCAGGGAACACATGTCAAGGAGGGTAAGGGAGGAAGAACAGCACCGGTTGACTTGGGGGAACAGGATATGCACTGCACATATAAACCCTGGCAGTGTATCCAGGTGACTGAGCACTTCCAAAAGCTGGTGACACACAACAAACACACATGTACCTACCCCCTCCTTGCTGCTGTCTCTCCTGTAACTGCCTATCCATGTCAGGGAAGACCACCGCCAGGACACGCTTCATTTGGTGGGTCAGTTGTCGACGCCCGCCATGGGGGTGTGGAGGTGAGTCCCCCAGCAGGACCCGGGCGATCCTCCTGGTCCAGCACAGGATGTCCTGCCAGCACTTCCTCACTTGGGGTAGGCGCCGACACCGACCCTCCACCGACATCACGACCCTGACGGCCCGCTTACAAATTCTCCCCTTCTCGTAGGCGGTTACCTGTGAGGATGACAAAGTGAGACAACATCACTACACCTGCTCCATGTCACAGAGACACACATTTGAACATCTTTGTTTTTTTGAGCAGGGCAAAATTTGAGCATCATGTCAAGTCAACAACCACTTTGCAACATTGTATATTGTCTCCAACCGACTTTTGCTGGCCACCTGATGAAAAAATTTGAACTGGAAACTCGGTCTCCATGACAACCAGCATGCATTTAGGCCATAATACTTGTCCCTCATGTGTCCCCTATGTAATTTGACAATCCACACACAGGTACGGTGCGTTTGACATGTACCCCTACTGCACCAGTTGCACAGTGCGCTTGACACGTACGTGTACACACTGGTCGTACACGTACGTGTACGACCAGTGTGTAAAAGTACATGTACTACCGTAGTACACGTCCGTGTACACACTGGTCGTACATGTCCGTGTACACACTGGTCGTACACGTACGTGTACACACTCGTCGTACACACTCGTCGTACACGTATGTATACACACTGGTTGTACACGTACGTGTACGACCAGTGTGTACACGTACGTGTACTACCGTAGTACACGTCCGTGTACACACTGGACGTACACGTATGTGTACACACTGGTCGTACAAGTCCGTGTACACACTGGTCGTACACGTACGTGTACGACCAGTGTGTACACGGGCGTGTACGACCAGTGTGTACACGGATGTGTACGACCAGTGTGTACAGGTATGTGTACGACCAGTGTGTACATGTACGTGTACGACCAGTGTGTACACGGACGTGTACGACCAGTGTGTACACGGACGTGTACTACCGTAGTACACGTACGTGTACACACTGGTCGTACACGTCCGTTTATCACTGGTCGGACACGTACGTGTGTACGGTCCTTACACACACGCGTACTCCTATGCCAACACCAATATAGTGATATGTACCGTACACATGCCCTCAGAGCGTGTGTACGGTGTGTTTCACATCTTCCACTGGTGATAGGAGGTGCACAGGACAGGAATGGAGGTCTCACTCTCGTACAAGGCTGAACATCAAGTCATTGTCAGTGCAGTCCTTCTTGTGCAGGGCCTATGTGTGTCAGGCAGTGATATGGCACTTTTCTCCTCATGTTTTTGCACAATAGATGTGTGATGACCTGTGGACAGATGGCGTGTGTGATGAGGCACTATGTGGCACACTTCCCCATCACATTTTGCACATGTGTGCATGTAGTACAAACGTGTCAAGCACTGCATCACTGGTATGGCACAGTCACCAACACCCACAACTGTCCCCTGATGCCAGGGACAGAGACACTGACACCTGACATCTGACTACCAGCGTGGCCCGATGTGACTATGTCGTGTGTGTCATGTGTTCCCATGAGCTTGCTGTTGGTGTTCCGTCAACTGCATCTGCTGTTGCTGCATCCAACATGTGTCTGTGCGTAGATGGCCATGGCACACATATATGCACACCATGCCACATGTGGATTCACACGTTACGTGTGTCTGGATGCTTCGAACATGTTCTTTTGACATGAGGACATATCTGCGTCGTCTCCATGTCTGTGTTTTCTTTTTTCACGTGTACCCCTTCATCGCAATGTGTGTGAGCTGCTAATTTTTAATGGCATGTGCCCTGTGCGCCTAGCTTGCCGCCAGCTGTCTGTATGAGATGACATCCTTCAAATGCAGATATGTGGATGTATGTCACTCCTGTGATGTCTCTGGCTGTTCACTTACACTGGCCCACAGCTTGTTTCAGGGCATGTAATGTAGAACTTGACAATCAACGGTTGTAGCTGGCTCTTCGTAGGAGTCTCATCTGGCTGGCATACGTGTCCTGGATGTATTGCACAGACCAGACTCTGTATTTTGCAGATGTGTATTAGCAGTTGAACATGTGCTCAGTTTATTGACATTGGTGTTGTGATGTACTCACTCTTCGTTATTCCTTCCAAATTTCTGCAGGGCACCGCCTCTCCCCCGACCAATGCCAGACTTGGGTGCCATGAGGGAACGTGACTGCATACGCCGTTACAGATTCACCCAACAGTTAATTGAGGACCTGACAAACAGACTGGCACCACTCCTTCAACCGCGACACAGTTATCCTACTGCGCTGACCCCCAAGATGAAGGTGATGGCAGCCCTACATTTTTTTGCCACCGGTACTTTTCAATTCACCATAGCTGATGTGGGTGGCATGTCCCAGACCATGTTCAGCCGTGTCCTGCATGATGTTTTAGAAGCCATGTTGGAGCACCTGGATGAATTCATCCATTTTCCGACTCGTGAGCAGTTGATGGGTGTCAAGGGTGAGTTCTATGCCCTGGGAGGGATGCCCCATGTAATTGGGTCCATTGATGGGACACATGTGGCTTTGGTGCCACCACAGGCACAGGAGGTAGCCTATCGAAACCGAAAACATTATCACTCCATTAATGCCCTTGTGGTGTGTCTTGCTAACATGCCGATGTCCCATGTCTGTGCATGTTTTCCAGGGTCAGCACACGATGCCTACATCATGAGGCGTAGTAGGGTGCCAGAAATGATGCTGCAGCTGCACAACGAACGAGGATGTCTTGTTGGTGAGTATACTCTGTTTGTCCTGTATTTAGCGGTATCTTTGTATCTTACAGCATCTCCTGACCCACTTCTGTACATGATGTTTCCATGAGGGGACTCTGGTTATCCCAACATGCCATGGCTGATGACGCCTCTCCGCAAACCCAGAACAGCTGCAGATCACCGTTACAACAACACCCATGGGCAGAGCAGGCGGGTGATTGAGAGGACATTTGGCCTCCTGAAGAGCCGATTCCGGTGCCTTCATAAGACAGGCGGATCCCTCCCATATGCACCGGTCAAGGTCTGCAAAATCTTCATCGTGTGCTGCATGCTGCACAACATGGCAGTGGAGAAAGCTGTGCCACTCATCCTGGATCCGGATGAGCAGGAACATCCACCCGTGGAGGATGAAGGGCTTGGTCACGAGGCAAGTGAGGAGGAGGAGGATGAGGAGGAGGACATCCGGAGTCAGCTCATACACAACTTCTTCTCATAATGGTGAGTCCCTGGGTCTGAGTGTGCACGCTTTTAGACTTGTGTGGCATGTGTTGCGATGTGTGTGTCCAGCTGACTGTATGCTAAGTTACTTAGAGGTGTGTTCTGATGTGTCACTCGAGTGATGATGTAATTCCACACATTGTGGATGAGACAGTAAATTTAAAACTAGCATGGTGACAACCTTATTCCTGTAAAGTCAATGACCATGCATGCGGTTGAGTATCTTTTCAGTGACTTCTTGTGTGTCTGTCATCCCCAGGTATTTGCGCATGCTGTCTGCTCGTGGCATCATCTCTGTCAATGCAGGTCTCTTGCCACTGTGCATGCGGCATCTCTGGCATAGTTGTCAAAGATTGTGCATATGAGTCTATGTGTAGTTTGGCTACATGCATGCAGTTCTTCATGGGTTAGAATCTCGATTGTGCCTGAAGTCCATGGTTGTGTATGTATTTGGCCATGTTGGTCCCCACAACGGGCCCTCCACACCTGCTGAGGGTGTGTTTCCTGTGCGCAGCTCGGCCTTCAGTTTCATGATCCGGTGTCAGTCATCTTTGGTGATTGTGCATCCTTTGTCTCTCGGTGTGCCATTGAAAACCGGACATTCCTTCCTTTACATACACCTGTTGCAGTTGGACTTTCTGACATCCTTGTCTTTGTGTGCAACTTGTGGCATATTTTCTAGGACATGCCGCCTGCTGCTGCAGCCCCTGCAGCAAGGGCACACAGAGTTTCTGGATGTGGCAACACACACGCCTCAAAGATGCTCCTCCCTTCCTCCCTCCACCCATTCATTTGGCTGGCATCAGCTTGTCTGTGCCACTGTTGCGGCCACGCGGTGGCAAAGGCTGGACCGTCTGCACATGCAACGTACACATTGCACGACCCTCATGTCCTTGCATGACCCACATCACACTACAGTCTGATGTTGCAGCCTCCCTCCATGCAATGTCCATCCGCATATCTACCGGCTCCTCTCAGGCATACACTAAGCGCACACACAACACCTTTGCATGATGAGTGTGCAACTTCGACTGCCTACACAGTGCTGCCACGCCTTCCAGGCCCTGTTACACCAAACAGGTCATGTCCCTCCTACTCCCCACCGGCTCTGTACCCCAGCAAGGCCATGTGCGTGGGACTCAAGGCTTCTGCATGTAGTATGGTGTCGTCATCTGGCACATGGCACAGGTATCATCTCTCAGCGTGTCAATCTACAATGTGTCCAGGACCCCCCTCACCACCATCACATGCGCACAGCACCTCATCATCAGCTCGTATGCCATTGACAGCCAGGTGCTCCTCACCCTCACCAAAGACGCTGATATTGCCAGTTCAAATAATCAAGAATGCATGAGATCCATTGATGGATGGCTGAACATCAGCCACCTGAGGCTGGACTTGTACAGGACTGAGGTAATCATCTGCGGATTGGCCCCTTACAGCTGGGTCAACTGCTTGTGTCCCACCCACAAGAGCCCTGCACAGGCACCCAGTGGGCACGCACACAAGATGGTGTGCATCATGTATTGCTCGCTCACATTTGCCATGGTAATCACCAGCATCTGTACCTCAGGCTGCAACACCCTCTGCATTATGCACATGATCCACAGATAGATCCACTCCAAGGAAAGACAGACCATCCCCCAGGTCCACGACAACATCCGTGTTAAATACTGCCCTGCCCTCTACGGAGCTAGTACATCCACACTCCCTGCTAGTACACATCCAGGGTGCATCTGCACACCTCTGCTTCAACATCCGGCGCCCCAGCCACATCACCTTCCAGCAGAGATAGCTGCAATGGATCACTGTGTACTGCAGGATGACATTCAGACTCCCCACCCACACTCAGGAAGCAGGCCACAACCCCGACCCAAAACCAACCTTGTACCACTGTCATCCGAGACCCCGTTGTGCCATCTCCGTGCATCCAACCTTGCCCTGGCCACCATTCTTCACATCCACCGTACTCCAGCATGCAGGACATAGTTATCCCACCTGGGAAAACATACCTGGCAATCCCTCCCCGGGAACCTCCAAATGAGGCATGACCTCTACGCCTTAATGATACTCTTCCAAACAGGTGAGTATTGTGCTCCATGTCTGCATTGAATGATACATTGTGACCCATGTGTGTCCTGTACCAGACTCAGATCCAAGGGTATGGATGGGTGGAGGTAGTTCAACACTGAGGCATAGTTTGACATTTACACACACATATGTTGTGGACTAATGCTAAATGACTGCAACATCTCATGATACAAAATAAATCTTTTTATTTGCGGTGGGGTACGTGTTTTGGCGTGTTGCTCTGCCTGCAGGTTCTTCATCTCGTCGAGGGTCCCCTTCATCTCTGTGAGGCTCCCCACTACCTGGCTGATGCCCCTGGTGTCACGCCGGTATGTGTCCAGGATGTGGCGTATGTGTGACATACCGGTTCCCTCAGCTGGCTGGTCAGGTTCGCGCCTCAGCCTGCCTCCACTCCCACCACCCCTGCCCACACGAGCCTGGCCTGCCGTTGTGGGCACATCGGGTCTACGGGACCCCTGAGGGATGGCATTTGCGGGGTTGCCTGCTTCCTTCTGGTTGCCCGGAGAACCTTGTCCCTCCTGGTCAGACTGGCTGTGTTGTTCAGTGCGAGCAGGGCTCCTGGGTGTCTCCTGGGATGTGGCAGGAATGGGGGTGGTGGTTGGCACAGATGTACCTGAAGCAGGTGCTGCAGGGGCTTGGGCACCAGAGGGGCCAGGTTGGTCGGGGTCATCCACGGAGTGGTGAGAGTCGTCGCTGCCGGTGGGATCATCTTCACGCCGAGCCTGGGACTGTGATTGTTCCCCCTCATTGTTGGGGGGAGATCCATGACGTTGCCCTGTGTGTAAGAGAGAGACAATGTCAATGCTGTTTCATGCGACATCCATGTTTCAGACATATTCAAGTTGGCACAGTTCCTCCAGGTAGTTGGATGTGCCTAGCATTCCTCTCAATGTCCACTTGTGGATGGGTATGTTGCGGGGGACAGATTGATATGTTCTCCTGAGTGTTTGACCTGTAGAATTGTGGCTAGAATGCTTATTTGGCTATGGATTGATCTTGTTGTGTCACATGTCCATTGTGAGAGTGGATGAATCCGTTGCCTGCCCCAGGGGTGTGTGCTTGTGTAAGGGGGGGGGTTGTGACCGGGCCTGCTGTTGTGTGTAGTGTGATTTGTCATTGGGTCTCCCAGGTGATGTGTCTGTCCCCTCATGGTGCATGCTGGCATGACAGTGAGTGTGAGTTCCTGTGCTAGATATCTGAGCTAGTGGAGTTGGTGTTTGAGTGTACAGAGGGGCCAAGTGTCAGCTACCTTGTCAGTACTTTGCCAGTCCCTGTGCCTTGGGCATGGTGCATGGGTATGTACCTAGGCCATATGGGCTGAGGGCATTGGTGTCTGCTTCTGAGTGTCACGATGTGTTTTGTGAGGCCCACCCTCCCAGCATCCCGGACATCCAGTCTTGGGTTTGTGGTTCGTGTAGCCTGGGACATGGCATGGCCTTGCTTAGTGAATGGGGCATGGACATGTTAGTGGCATGAGCGTGGTTTTTGAGTGTGGTTGTGTCCGGGGAGGGCTTGGGGCTAGTTGCGTGGATTTGGTGTATTTGGGGTGTGGATGCCATTGCCCCCATGTTACGTAAGTAGTTTGTGTACTCACCAGGCTCTCAAACTCCTCCCAGGGATGGTAATGTACGGGTCTGCGGGGCAGCCCACCTCCAGGTATGTTGCTCTGGGCGTATTCCTCGTTCATTTTCCGCGTGACTGCCCTGCGCAGATCGTACCACCTGGCTTGGCATTCATGTCTGGTCCTTCGGATGGGCGCAACAGCATCACCTTATCGACGATCCTCTGCCACAGGCTAGTTTTTTGGGCTATGCTGGTCTGTCTGACCAATGTTCCAAACAGCTGTGGCTCGACTCTGATGACTTAGTTGACAAGGAGGTCCAGCTCCACCCTTGTGAACTTTGGATTCTTGTCTGTGGACATGGTGTGGGGTGTGGGTGTGGGGGTGTGAATGTGACAGTGTGTGTGTGAATGTGAAGAGGGGGTGTTTGTGAAGGAGGTTGTGTGAAGGTGTGTAAGTTAAGGTGTAGTTAAGGTGTAAGTAAGGTGCAGTTGTTTGTCTGTGGGGTCTGGCAGCAGTGGGTCTGTTGCAAAGGCTCATGGGTTGTGTGTGTGGGCCCTTTTTATTGGTCCATTTGTGGGTATGGCTGGGTTTCAATTTGTGGTGGGTATGTTATAAGAGGTGGTTGTGATTTAGGGCCTCTGTTTGCCTGTTTGGATGTGCCAGGTCAGTCATTGAGATGTATTTTGTCATGTAGACGTGTTTTGTGGTGTTGTGCGAGTCAAATTGACCCTCCTTGTGCTGTTTTACAGTGTCCTGGTTCTGTATGAGTCTTTTTCGCGTAGGTAAGATCCGTACATACGCGATGCTGAGGGTGCTGGGGTACGGTGTTGGGGTACAGTGCGTACAGGTACGGGCTGGGGTACGGGCCTGGGGTGCTGCGCATACAGGTGGGGGGCTGGGGTATGGTGTTGGGGTACGGTGCATACAGGTGCGGGGCTGGGGTACGGTGTTGGGGTACGGTGCGTACAGGTACGGGGCTGGGGTACGGGTCTGGGGTGCAGCACGTACAGATGGGAGGCTGGGGTACGGTGTTGGGGTACGGTGCATACAGGTACGGGGCTGGGGTACGGGCCTGGGGTGCGGTGCGTACAGGCACTACAGTCCTGGGGTATGGTGCGTACAGGTACGGGTCTGGGATAGGGGCCTGGGGTGCGGCACGTACAGGTGGGGGGCTGGGGTACGGGCCTGGGGTGCGGCGCGTACAGGCACTACGGTCCTGGGGTACGGTGCGTACAGGTGCGGGCTGGGGCACGGTGTTGGTGTATGGTGCGTACAGGTACGGGGCTGGGGCACAGGTCTAGGGTGCAGCGCGTACATGTGGGGGGCTGGGGTCCGGTGTTGTGGTACGGTGCGTACAGGTACGGGGCTGGGGTACGATGTTGGGGTACGGTGCGTACAGGTGCGGGGCTGGGGTACGGTGTTGGTGTACGGTGCGTACAGGTACGGGGCTGGGGTACGGGCCTGGGGTGCGGCACGTACAGGTGGGGGCTGGGGTACGGTCCTGGGGTACGGTGCGTACAGGTACGGGGCTGGGATACGGGCCTGGGGTGCGTCGCGTACAGGTGGGGGGCTGGGGTACGGGCCTGGGGTACGGTGCATACAGGTACGGGGCTGGGAGACGGGCCTGTGGTGCGGCACGTACAGGTGCGGGGCTGGGGTACGGTCCTGGGGTACGGTGCTTACAGGTACGGGGCTGGGGTACGTGCCTGGGGTGCGGCGCTTACAGGTGGGGGGCTGGAGTATGGGCCTGGGGTACGGTGCGTACAGGTGCGGGGCTGGGAGACAGGCCTGGGGTGCGGCGCGTACAGGTGCGGGGCTGGGGTACGGTCCTGGGGTACGGTGCGGAGGGGGGTACGGTGCTGACATACTGGGGTACGGTGCCGACATATGCGGGGGGAGGGGGGACTGTACGAGTCGTATCCGGGCTCAAGTTTACCCGTGTACATGTGTGCTACAGCGTTCGCTCCGTACGGGGCCTTTTACATGCGGTTGTGTATTCGGACGGGCAGTACGGATCGTACTTGCGCGCTCGGACTTCTGTTTTACGATTTGCACATAAAAATGTCCTGCTCCCTCTCGTACACTTTTCCCGATGCTATTCGTATGTATTTTTCACGTACGAATCGTACTTCGCCGTTTGTACGGTACTTGTACGATTCGTACGTAAAAAAATACGGATACGAGTCGGACGGTAACAAATTTTAACGGATCGGAATCGGCACCTAAGTGTTTTTCTTATCTCGTATCTACCTATACATCAGGGAGGGAAATATTTACTTAGAGAAGAGTGATAAAAGCCAGACAGTGCTTGGCTACAGATACATTTGAAGATGTTTGTATACTTCATATGAGTTTATGTACGTTAGTGAGGGTTGCAGAGTGGAGTGAGGGGTAGGGCATCAAACTGGAAAGATTATTTCAATTTGCTGAACGAGGTTTCAAGTTTCCTTCTGAATTATTGCAAAGTGAAATAGTCAGCTGGTTCTCTTAAGCATCTTCCGCTTGACGCTTAGAGTGTGTTCCCCACTGATAAAGAACAGGCTCTGGTAGTTGCCTCAGGTGAAAGATGTTTGATGGCTGTTAATGCTTAATTGGTAGAAAGGACTTTGATCTGGGCAAAGGTAAGCGGCTATTGAGTTGAGCGGAGCAAAGATGGGTCTGTATGTGAGGCTGAACTGTTTTGTTGTGTTGTAGAAGACAGCTGTATGTCTCAACCATAAAGACTCAAAATCAATACACTCTCTAACTAGGAGCCAGTGCAAGAAGATCAAAGCTTGTGAGACATGATCTCTTTGCCTTAAAACCCAAGGCCAGGTGTGACGTATAATTTTGTATCATCTGCACTTTCTGGAAGAGGTATTCTGGAAGATCTAGTTAGTGCGCATCACAATAATCTTACCTTGCAGGCAAAAATGCATTAAGAATCAGCCCTTTCTATGGAAAGACAAAGAGGCCTAGCATCCCATTTGATGTTCTGAATCAAAATAAATAGGCATTTACCACAGACTTAAGCTGTGATAGATTGCCATCCATTTTCACTTCCAGGTTAATACACAATAGACTGGCGCCAGATTAGGATCAATGAACTAGGCCACAAAGGTAAATTCCAGAATTTTTTAAAGGACCGAGAAACTCAGTTTTATTTCCACCAAATTTCAGATGATGTCCTGCATCTATTTATTGACCTGGGCCACACAATTGGAGAATTGGAGGGTTGTGGCTTTAGGATCCTTCGAGATTTTTAATATAATTTGTGTTTTATCTGCATACATATAAAGCTTCAGACCATAGGAGTGAATCAACTCAGCCAATGGCGCCATAAATGGTTAAATAAAAGAGGGAACAAAATTGATTCCTGACGAACTCCACTGCTTATAGGCTGGGTTGAAGCAGTAAACTCTCCTGTGTTTACCACAAAAGACCTCCCCATCACAAAAACATGGATCCATTCCCATGTCAAGCTTTCGATGCTAATGATCCTTAAATAGTCCTTTAGGGTCTTATGGTTCATGGCAGCGAAGACTGCAGAAAGGTCTAGCAACACTTAGGCTGCAAGATGTTCTCATCTTGTCCAGGCCAACTTACCTGCTGATCCTATGCAGGGTTCTATACTCAGGTAAATTGCTGCCCTAAAAGGTTGAAACACAAATTTCCATGTAAAATTATTCAAACCTGTTGAGAACCGCCAAAGCCAACCTCCACGAAGGAATGAAGGCTGTCGCCGACTGGATGAAGACCAGCCGACTGAAGCTGAACACAGACAAAACGAAGGTCCTGATCCTCGGCTCCAACCCATCAGCCTGGGACGACTCCTGGTGGCCGATGGCACTGGGGGCAGCCCCGACACCCACCGACCACGCACGCAACCTGGGAATCATCCTCGACTCAACGCTCTCCATGACAAAGCAAGTAAACGCCGTCTCTTCCTCCTGCTTCAACACCCTCCGCATGGTCCGCAAAATCTACAGGTGTATCCTGACAGATACAAGAATTACAGTCACCCAGGCCCTCGTCAGCAGCAGACTCGACTACGGAAACGCCCTCAATGCGGGAGCCCCAACCAAGCTCATCAAACGACTGCAACCCATCCAAAACGCCTCGGGACGACTGACCCTCGACGTACCACGCCACGGCCACATCACCCCCCACCTGAGAAACCTGCACTGGCTGCCCGTCAATAGGAGGATATCCTTCAAGCTCCTCATCCACGCACACAAGGCACTCCACAAGACCGGCCTAGCCTACCTCAACAAACGGCTTTCTTTCCACATCCCCAACCACCAGCTCCGCTCCGCCGACCTCTCACTCGCCACCGTCCCACGCACCCGAAGAACAACCACCGGCGGGAGGTGCTTCTCCCACCTCGCCGCCAAGACCTGGAACACCCTCCCACTGAGCCTATGACAGACCCAAAACCTGCTGACCTTCAGGAGGCTACTCAAGACCTGGCTGTTCGATCAGTAGCGGCCGCCCCCCAGCGCCTTGAGACCCTCACGGGTATGTCGTGCACTCTACAAATGTTTGATTGATTGATTATATTTGAAAAAAAATGTATGTTTACCAACTTTTGCATTATATAAAATAAAAAATATTGACTAATTATTGTGTTTAACCTCTTCAGCGCTGCGCGGATTCCCGCGCAGTGCTGAAAGATCTGAGCGCGGGCGGGGCCATGACGGAACGGTTCCGTCATAAGCACAGCCCAACCGGCGTGCATGACGGAACCGTTCCGTCATCGGCATCGAAGAGGTTAAAAACACTATCTGTGTTTAAATATTTACAAAATATGTTACATTAAAAAAATTAAAAGATTTATTATTATGTTACTTTTTAAAAATGCATGCAAAATATTGTACATACAATAAAGTGCACTAAATGTATTTTCTTCAATCTTTGAATAAAAATAAATTGAAAAGTAAAATATAAAACTTTTTATTTATTTACTTTCTATTTTAATTTTCATATATTATACTTTCAATAAAATCATGTACTAAAATTGAATACCTGTTATAAATATTTATTTTAATAAACATACATAATCTACTATTACCACTAAAACCTACTATTTACCTAAAACCTTAACTCAAAGATGGTGCTCAACACTAAACATGTAAAATGTACTATTCCCACTCCAAACTACATAAACACAGGGAAAATACTGGACACGAAACACATATAATTTACTATTCCCACTCCAAACTACATTAATGCAGGGAAAGTGCTGGACACTAAACACACATAATTTACTATTCCCACTCCAAACTACATTAAATCAGCAAAGGTGCTGGACAACACTAAGGGGCTTATTTATGAGCCCTTGTGTCACTTTTGTGCCGCCGGTGCGTCACGTTTTGTGACGCACCAGCGGCATAATAATTGCATCATGTTGCATCATATTTACAAAGTGACGCATCTAGGTAGATGCGTCACTTTGTAAACCCCTGAGCCACATCATACCTGCGCCAGGTATAATGTATGCAGGGTGGGCGTTCCGACGCAAGTAAGCCTCGTAGAAGTGACGCAGTGAAATCTATGAGATTTCACTGCGCCACCTCTAGGACGCAAATGCGTCAATATCTTACGCCTGCCTCACAGCAGGCGTAAGACTGACACAGAGACATTTGAAATGGGACTTGCCCATGTGAAATGACCCATTGCTGACGCGGTGTCAC
Source organism: Triturus cristatus (assembly GCF_964204655.1). NCBI lineage: Eukaryota > Metazoa > Chordata > Amphibia > Caudata > Salamandridae > Triturus > Triturus cristatus. The sequence continues at coordinate 707,341,964 of NC_140585.1, forward strand.
TTTTGTGACACGCTCCAGCAAATGCGTCATTTTTGCGCTTACAGATACGTCAGAAATACTGACGTATCTGTAACTCCTTGCGACATGATGCGTCAAACTGTAAATATGACGCATCATTGGAGTCGTAAGGAGGGCGCAATGAAAAGTGACGCATCGCTGTTTTCACCCAGCGAAGCGTCACTTTTCATAAATGAGGCCCTAAACATATATAATTGACTATTCCCACTCCAAACTACATTAACGCAGGTAAGGTGCTGTACACTAAACAGATATAATTTACAATTCCCACTCCAAACTACATTAACTCAGGGAAGGTGCTGGACACTAGGGTCCCGATAATGATGCAGCCCGCATCGTGATAAGCTGGTCGGATTTCTTTCTGACCAAGCCATTTCGATGGGCTCAATCTGAATGGCATCTGAATAGGTCTTCCGAATGGTTTCCGACGGGCTCCGTCTGCAGTAATCCCTTTGCCGGCTCTTTCCGGCTGAGGGATTATGATGTCAGCTTCCCACTGCCTTTCAGTTCCTGCCTTTCCAACACAGAAAAGCATTGGGAATCTGTCTTTGGGGGCCTCCAGCAGGACCCCCATGGGTGCAAGTGCCAAATGGCAGCCTAGGGGGCACCTATGGTACCCCACTGTTGATCCCTGCACTCGTTGGCAGGCACCTTAAGGTGCCTGCCACGGGGTGCAGGGATGAACTGCACCTCTGCTCTTTACAATGAGAGCATGCATTCCGTTGGAAAAATACATATAAACATATATCTACGATCTTAAACACAGTAAAAATGTTCAATTCATTTTCCTGTACAACCATAAATATTGGTCCATCATAGATACAATTAGTACAGTAATACCTCTCCCCTGTAAAGTCTTTGCAATTTGGGGTGCCACAAGGGTCGGCCCTAAGTCCGACCCTATTCAACATCTATGTGGCCCCACTTGCTAGACTAGTAAGATCTCAGGGGATGGAGGTAGTGTCGTATGCAGATGACACTCAGATCATGGTGTCCCTGTCACGGTCTGTCAGCACCACATCGTTCAGTTTCAGGAATTGTATGCAATCGGTTGCCGACTGGATGACCCTCAATTCCCTGAAGCTGAATGGCGATAAGACCGAGGTGCTGATTTTCGGAAAGGACAGGGACGCCTGGTCGAGTGAATGGTGGCCGACATCACTGGGGACCTGTCCGATCCCTTCACAGTCGGCAAGAAATTTGGGGGTCATCTTTGATGTTGAGCTGGCCATGAATCTACAGATTAATAGAACGGTAGCTACCTGCTGGGGAGTCCTAAAAATCCTTCGTAGAATAGCTCATTACTTATCACCACAGGCAAGAAAACAAACAGTCGTAGCATTGGTTGGATCTCGCCTAGATTATTGTAATGCTCTATATACTGAGATTAACAAGGGATTGTTACTTCGTTTGCAGGTAACACAGAATGCAGCAGCGAGATTTGTTCTGGACCTTCCCTGTTCTGCCTCTGCCACATTAGCAAGGAAGAATCTCCATTGGCTGCCTATTGAGCAACGTATCTCTTTTAAAATCATCAGCCTAGTCCATAAGGCCCTTACAGCAGGATCGGCCGATGGACTGGGATCTTTACTCTTTAAGTATGCACCCAGCAGATGTCTTAGATCTTCTCAACAGAACCTCCTTGTTATCCCCTTCATTAAGAAGACAAGATGGGGAGGTAGAGCCTTTGCTTCAGTGGCCCCCCGACTATGGAATGTTCTTCCTTCTGAACTCAAGGCTCTATCATCCTTGCCCCTCTTTAAGAGAGCTCTTAAGACCTGGTTTTTCGGGAAAGCCTATTACTAAGCTGTGCACGGTGATTCAATTATATTATGTTAGGCGCCTTGATGCCCTTTGGGCTGAGTTTGCGCGTTATAAATTTATTTTCATTCATTCATTCAGCCCAAAGTGTGAGACCTCAAAAGTAAATACACAATACAATACAAACATTTTAAGACTCCTTCCCTTGGATACACCCTGATGTCAGTTCGCCATATAGTCAATCATTGCCCCCCAGACAAGGATACCAGTCTTTCATTTTCTGGACCCTTTAACAGAATAAAGACTAACTCCTTATTAAAGGTGTTAAAAAACTTGGCCCGCCACATTTCAAAAGATGGAACATCCCGCTATAGCCATATGGATGCTATAGATATCCGTGCCACTGCTGTGGCCATAAAAATCAAATAGCGGAATTTATACATTGGCATCCCTTGACATAGATTCCCCCCAATCTCTAACATCATCATGGAAACGGATATTTTTATAGAAATTCCAGTAACTTCTGATAAGAACTTTTCCATACATCCTATCAAAGTAGTCAGGGAGGAACACAAATAAAATAGGTGAAGGATATCAGCATTATCTGCACCACACCGAAAACACTTACCATCATTTTTAACCCCCCCCATTTTGCCATCTTCGCGGGGGTGTGATATAGATTAAATAAACTTTTATAATGTTGGGTTTTTAAGTTAGCTGCCAGGAGAATCTCCCCTGCAGTATCTACTGATTCCTCTAAAGAGATAGATTGGTCCCCCAACCAACTTCCCCATTTAGAGTTATACTTCTCTAATCTTACTGCTAACAATATTTCATAAAGAGAGCCAGTGTTTTCCTGACGTCTGATAGCTTCTACAATCTCATAAGATGTCATAGTGATTGGGTGTTTACCTAACAATTCCCTTATTTGTAGGAATTTAAAGAATTGAGTTTTAGGTAAATGGTATTTATCCTCAGTGTGGGAGAGAGGAGCACTCAGTTCTGTTTCCTGCTCTTTTGACTGGTACGCAGTATTAAATAAATGCTCACTAGATCTTATTTTATTATTGATCAAAGAATTAGCAGTAGTGATTCAAGAAAGAAATTTCAGTTATCCGGACAGATTTAAAAGCAAGAATGGACACGGAAGATTGGAATAAGGTCCTCGATGAAAATAATACCAAACTGGATGTGTATTCCAAGGAATTACAGGAAGGCAAGTTGAGAAAGTAAAAAAGAGACACCCTGGACTACAAACTCAAAGAGGTGTATACCTGGGCTGAGGTATATGCCCAAAGAAGAGTATTTTTCAAGAGAAACACTAACACATCGTCAGAGGAAAGTGTGGCAACGGAGGGGGACACAAACATTAACAGAGCACTCCCAAGGATTGAAAAATTTAGTGATAGAGCACGAGTCGAAACAGGAGATTTGGCAGCACATGCTTCCACATCTAAGGCTTTTTTAGCCCATGAGACGGACACCAGCCAACCACCAGGCAAACCCGGAGGAAAACCAGGAGAAGTAAAAGAAAAATTAAGACAACATTTGAGAGGCCAGAAAATGACTTAATAGTCAGAATCAGAATCAGAAAATGCTTTATTCGATTTTCGACAATTGATAAAATCATAAAAGCAGAGTTTAAAAAACAATTCATACAAAAAGGCATTATAAATACAATATAAAGACAGCTCACCCGACGTTGCATAATTTACAATTTAAAATCTAGTCAGTTATGCTTTCCTTTTCCTCAAGATGCTTTTCAAAAGTCCAATCATAATGCCAATGCAATACACGTTATCCAATAATTGTAGGAATAGGAAAGCCGGGCGACATTGCAGCGAAGCCTCCTGCTTCAAAAAAGGCTTAATCCATCTAGCACGTTCTGTAGAATAATATTTGCAAAAAAGGATCACATACATTGTTGATTCAGAGGATATATTATCACATGGACAAAGACTGAGATCCCTGGACCAGTCATTGACAGCTGGAAATGTAACCAAACGATGGAAACTGTCAAACCTAAACCTAGTCAGGATATATCTGTCAAATCCCCCCATGCACCACGCTAGATAGGGTTGGATAGAGTAGCTGGCCAGGGTCAGTTGGTGCCGGATCACCGAACTTTTATTGAATTTCACTGCCATTCTAAGAGAATCAAGATGGGTCAGGCATAAGACTTTGAGCTCTTTCTTGGAAATAGAGCACATGGTTTCTGGGAATGGTAAACAGTCATAATATTGAGAAAAAAAATACCGACTGGACAGAATATCGAGTTTTTAATATAGAATTGACAGAATATCGAATTGCCAAAATATAGTGGTGAAGAACATCGAAAATCAGGTCAGAAATATCGATTTACATAATATAGAAATAGGTAATATCGACAGTCATAATATAGTTGTTAAAAATATTGAATTTTTTTATAGTGTTTTAAGTGTTAGTATATGTGTTAAAAGTATGTATTAATTTTGGAATGTATGTTTGAATATTTTTACAGTAATGAATATTATGTTATTTAATTTTTGTGTAATTTAATTCCGTAGCGGGTTGTGGGTTTATAGGGGATTAGGGTGGGAAGTAATTTAATTATAGTACATTAAGGTGCCGATTCCGATCCTGTAACCCGGAGCGTTTTCTCCGTACGACTCGTACCCGGGAAATCCTCCTTACAAACCAGCAAGTACGAATCGCACAGAAATGCCATTTCTGTACGATTCGTACAAAAGTACGTGCGGCGAAAAAATACCCACAATTCCGATCCGGTACATCACGTACGTGATGTCCGGACGGAGTCAGGCAGCGTTTTACGGACCAGCAAGTACGATTCGTGCCTACGTCACTCCGCACGGACCATTTTTTATGGCAGCCAAAATCTGCCGGGAAATTGAGGACGAAGCGAAGAAGGAGCACCGGCACGCGATGGACAGCCATAGACCCCATCCTACGTGTCATCCCGGCCCTCCTAGCCTACGACCTGGTGCACAGAAACCCACGCAGACACCGCAGAAGGTCAGAACAACACCCAGGGGCAAAGGGGGGGGGGGCATGGGCAGGAAACATATCCCCCACCCAAGTTAAATTGTAAACATGTCCAGTACATACATGACCTCCTGGCTCTTGTCACTTCGGGGGGGCGTGTCCACCACTCCCTACGTACCGTCACAACGGAAGTGGATGTGGACGCGTACCCGTCACCACAACAATGGTGGTACGGACCGTACCCACGCTGTGGGGGCGTGGGTACGGCCCGTACCACCATTGGAGTGGTGATGGAAGTGTACGCGCCGTACCCACGCTGTGGGGGCGTGGGTACGGCCCGTAGCACCATTGTTGTGGTGATGGAGTGGTACGCGCCGTACCCACGCCCTCAGAGCATGGGTACGGTGCGTACCCCTCCATCACCACTCCAATGGTGGTACGGGCCGTACCCATGCCCCCACAGCGTGGGTATGGCGCGTACACCTCCATCACCACTCCAATGGTGGTACGGGCCGTAACCACGCCCCCACAGCGTGGGTACAGCGCGTACACCTCCATCACCACTCCAATGGTGGTACGGGCCATACCCACGCCCCCACAGCGTGGGTACGGCGCGTACACCTCCATCACCACAACAATGGTGGTACCGGCTGTACCCACGCCCCCACAGCGTGGGTACGGCTCGTACCACCATTGGAGTGGTGATGGAGGGGTATGCGCCGTACCCACGCCCTCAGAGCATGGGTACGGCCCGTACCACCATTGGAGAGGTGACGGAGGGGTACGCGCCGTACCCACGCCCTCAGTGCGTGGGTACGGCCCGTACACCCTATGAATGCAGGGTTAGGGTCCGTCCCACCCGTACCCCTACGGCACCAGTACAGAATGGATACAAGGCGTACACACGCCACGAATGTTGGCATAGGGCCTGGTGCAGCATATAAGCAGTATATTGGTGTGTGTGTATGCACAGGACAGCAGTGTACTGCAATAAGGGGGCGGGTGGGTGGGTGGGTGGCTGCAGAGGACTCCCAGCAGTGGACAGAGACATGGGGGTGGGTGCCCAGGACTCCCAGCAGTGGACAGAGACATGGGGGAGGGTGCAGAGGCCTCCCAGCAGTGCCCAGACATATGAGGGGTGGGTGCATATCACTCCCAGCAGTGCCCAGACATATGAGGGGTGGGTGCATAGGCCTCCCAGCAGTGCCCAGACATATGAGGGGTGGGTGCATATCACTCCCAGCAGTGCCCAGACATATGAGGGGTGGGTGCAGAGGCCTCCCAGCAGTGCCCAGACATATGAGGGGTGGGTGCATATCACTCCCAGCAGTGCCCAGACATATGAGGGGTGGGTGCAGAGGCCTCCCAGCAGTGCCCAGACATATGAGGGGTGGGTGCAGAGGACTCCCAGCAGTGCCCAGACATATGAGGAGTGGGTGCAGAGGCTTCCCAGCAGTGCCCAGACATATGAGGGGTGGGTGCATATCACTCCCAGCAGTGCCCAGACATATGAGGGGTGGGTGCAGAGGCCTCCCAGCAGTGCCCAGACATATGAGGGGTGGGTGCAGAGGACTCCCAGCAGTGCCCAGACATATGAGGAGTGGGTGCAGAGGCTTCCCAGCAGTGCCCAGACATATGAGGGGTGGGTGCATCATCCTCAGATGACCACAACTCCATGGGTCCATGAACGAATCCCCAATGTGCGACTATGTTGAGAGTGCCATATCAACACATCACTGACAGCAGTGTCCCACTCCCATGAGGATGGATGTCATTCCCCCACTGCATGACACACCACATGTGGGTGCGATGACAAATGACACATGCATACCCACCCCTGGCGGATGCAGCACAATACACACACTGAGATCATGTCACAAGACGGTATAGTTATGTGAAACCCACTAAACTAAGAGAGCCAAAGGGAACACACACTGTCACGCACATTCCAGGACTGATAGGAATGTACAGGTGCAGGCACAGCCACCAAGTTGTTGTCTCCCATGGAAGGAATAGGGTGGACTTCCCACATATACAATGCCCACAATTGTCAGTCAGGTGACCAAATACCCTGCAGAACAAGTACCATATGTGTGCTAGGCTGGGAGTACACACATGCATAGTGCGGAAAAGGGACCATTTCCCCATGGAGGCATGGCAACATACTCTATACACATGTACAGTGACTACCAAGGATAGCACAGACGATGCAGCCGGACACATTGCTGAGCAGGCATGGACATAGTTGAAGGGATCCATCAGCCACCAAGGGAATGTAGACACAGGTCAGCACAACAATTGTGCAACTCCCTGCAGGGAAGATGTCAGGTGCCACAGAGGAAGGAACACTCCTTGGGACAATGTCTCAAAACACAAAAAGCATATACGACCAAAGAATCATTGCAGAGACCTTGTGATGCCACGCAGATACCAGGGTCCACCCCATGAGCAGCAGACTACAACAATTCCCACTATTTAGAAAGGCCATAGGCTAGTCCAGACACGAAGTCCTGGGGGGGGGACACATGGCCACGCATCTCCCCTAACTTGCCTGCACATTAGATACCTCTGGTTGATCGACTGGGGTGGGGGCATCATGTGGGGAAGGACCAGGCACCGCAGGGACAGGAGGGGGTAGGGCAGGTGTTGGGAGTGCAGGGACAGACGATTCCACCACAGGGGGTGGGGCAGCGCCAAAGGTGGAGGTCAGTATCGCGCTGCGCATGTCCCCAAGCTCTTGCAGCGTCTCCCCTGCACCCGAAGGAACCACAGGCCCCAAGGAGGGGGGGGTCAGAGGGATGGGTTGCAGCGCTACTGGGGGAGGTGGTGGACAGGGGGGGACTCAACTCCCCTACCCGTGGAGTGCCTTGCCGTTTGCGCGCAGGTGAAACAGTGGGGCTGAGGCCCAGCACAGCCAAGTAGGTCTCCTTCTCAGACTGTGGGGCAGGGGAGCCGAGGGGAGTGACATTGGAGGGACTGGGGAGTGAGGCATGCGGACTCCGACTGTGGCTGCGTGTCTGCCTGTGTGCCCTAGACCCAGTGGGTGTGCCTTCTTCCCCCTGAGTGTGCGTGACAGGAGGTGTGCGCTTGCCCTTCCCTGTTGGCGTGCTGCCTGTGTCTTGTGTGGTGCCTGCCTGGGAAGGTGTGTGTGTGCGTGGGACAGGAATGGGAGTGGGAAGTGTGGATGGGGCAGGGGTAGGTGGGGGGAGCAAGCGCTGCAGGACACTCACTGCTGCCGTCAGTGACGAGTCCATGGACCTCAGCAACATCCGTTGGTCAGATATCGCTGATGACATGCCCTCCATGTACGACACCATCTGTGTCAGCAGTCTGGTGTGGCCATGGAGGACAGTCAGGATCGATGTCTGCCCAACCTGCAACTGCCGCTGAATGTCCACAGACTCGGCAGTGAGGGCAGCAGGGGAGACAGGGGCAGGGGGTGCGGTGCCTGGCATGAAGGAGACACGTTGTTGCCCTACACGGACATAAGGGACCCGAGCAACTGGGAGGGCGGTGATGGGAATGGAGGGGGCGATTACAGTTGTAGTGCTGCTGCCAGCTGTTGGAGCAGCCTCCGCCCCCTCAGGGAGTTCAGCCTCGGACCCGTCTGCGTCGTAGTCGGTGGTGGTACTACCCAGGTCCTCCGCCGCACTCCCCTCGCCCTCCGTGCCACTTGATGCTGCCGACTCGCCAGGAGTGGTGGCACTGGTGCTGGATCCCTCCTCCACGTCCGTGCAGGTGTCTCCCTCGGTGTCCCCCGATGATGCTGTGGGCAAGGTGAAGAGACAGGAAATAATCAGTCACCTGTGTACATCTGACACATGAGTCCAAAGTAAATAGGTCACAGTGCATATCATGAAAAGCATCATGAGGAACATCTAGAATACCCAGCACATATGTAAGCCCTGCACTCCCCAGTTGGTTCACCCAACATACCCACTGAAATAATGAAAATCAGGACACCACAGCAAATAACTGGATATCCAATTATACAGAGAAGCTAGGGTCTGTGAACAGTGGAGCACAGGCAGACCATGACGGCATGCCACCTCCTGGTCACTGTGAACGAAATAGTATTGGTGCACCCAATGCCAAATAAGAGACGCCAATGCTGAAGGGGTCCCCACACTCATAGACCTGTGAGTACTGTAGAAAAGCAAAAGTAATACTATCTGATCCATTGGGAAGCACAAAACTTTACACAATTGACATTTTTGGAATGTGTGAATGTCCCACCTGTGGAACAGAACACACATGTGCATGAATATCACACAAGGAGGTGCACACAAAACTACATTTACACAGTCATTGTATGAGCTGCCCGCCTAATGCCAAGAAGCCAATGTTAAGAAAAAAAGTGGTATCAGGAAGTACATATACATGGCACCACGGTGGTCGGGATGACTTGACACAGGTAAGTTGGCATCAGCAACAACCAAGGACTAACCCAAATGCTAACACACTGTGGGAACATGGATATGTATAATTCCTAAACTTTTGGACAGAAATGTGCCCATGTTCTAATTGTGCCAGCGTGTTCCACAAAAGTGTAAAAGTGGTACTTGTGCAGTCCCTTGGGAGACGTCTGTCATGCAGGCACATCATTGTCCTTCACAAAAATCAAAGCGAAGCATATAAACTATTGGGACATGTTGACAAGTGTAGTGAGTGCCAGGGCACATGACTTCTTGAATAACAACTTAAAACATGCCACCTGTCACATGGCCATCCGTACCATGATGACACAGTTGGCAACACATCTGACACACTACCTGTCATGTGGAGTGGCACACATGTCCAGACACAGGACAATGCATTAGCAAAGGGCCCTGAAATTGTGTTGAAATAAGGAGCACCTGCACTGAGGAGACACCCTGATGTGAACGAAGAATGTCCACACAGATGTCAGCACACACAGACCAAACCACATAGCATCTGGACCACACACCTGTGCCAATCATGGATGAGCAGGAAACATGTTTTTTAACTTGTGACACATGCTGCAAAGCACAAACATGACACCCTGCACAACATGCCTGGGTCCCTGCACGTTGAGTGCCTGTCCAGACAATCATCACACATTGGTCAGACCTGGCAAGGAGACATAAGGTTTGGACATGTAGTCCTTGTCCGCAAAAACACCCCACACCTGAGACAATGTGAGTGAGACAGTTCAAGAAGTGACACCTCTCAATCTGGGTTTACTAAAAAGTGCATCAGGAAATCCTAAATGTACTCCACATCACCTCGTGAGGCTGCCAACACATATTTGTGACAGAAGACCTCAACAGATTGTTGTACATAGACACACAATGGGCCCGATTCACAGAACTAACTTAAGACAAAATCCTAAACTTACTACCATTTTGGTATTCACAGAAGGCACTTACTCATTTTGGTATTCACAGAAGGCACTTACTCATTTCGGTATTCACAGAAGTTAGGAGTCCTAACTTTAGGACTCCTAAATTCCTTCTGTGAGTACCGAAAGTCTTAAAATTAGGATTTTTCTCAGTTTAGTAGTAGTATAGTTAGGACTCCTAACTTTAGGACACCCAAATGCCTTCTGTGAATACCGAAAGTCTTAAAATTAGGATTTTTCTCAATTTAGTAGTCCTAAATTTAGGACTCCTAAGTTTAGGACTCCTAAATGCCTTCTGTGAATACCGAAAGTCTTAAAATTAGGATTTTTCTCAGTTTAGTAGTCCTAAATTTAGACTTAGGACTACTAAATTGAGAAAAATCCTAAATACCGAAATGAGTAAGTGCCTTCTGTGAATACCAAAATGAGTAAGTGCCTTCTGTGAATACCAAAATGGTAGTAAGTTTAGGATTTTGTCTTAAGTTAGTTCTGTGAATCGGGCCCAGGCACTGGCCAGTGTGAGGATGCAGAAGCAAAATGGGGTCAGCCTGTACAATGGGCACATGTAGCACACTTTAGATCAATACAAATGAGGCCAGGGAACAATGCCACAGAGGCAAAACTATACTGAACACATTGAGAATGGGCACAGTGTTGGATGACACACATGATACCGAGGCAAGGGTGTCTTAGGGTACTGTAGTGGGCACACTGCTCCATGGTCCTGGAATTATCTGACTGTAACATGAGCTACCGTCCCGGCACTATGCATATCTCCCACTCATGCACATCATGTCAGAGGCCACAACATCGGTCATGCATGCTGCAAGTCTGTTCATTTGAACACTCACACTCCTATGTTGAGACTCAGCATCAGTGCCAACTGAAATGGACCCCCAAATGACTGAACAGGACAGGGCACAGGCAAGGTAACAACACATGTCTCCGACCCCACCCCCACATGATGCAGACAGCACTGTGCTCTTGGATTAACTGCCAGCCTAGATGACCATGTGCAATAGTGATTACACACAGACCAGGGAACACATGTCAAGGAGGGGAAAGGAGGAAGAACAGCAGCGGATGACTTTGGGGAACAGAAAATGCAATGCACATATTAACCCTGGCAGTGTATCCATGCGACTGAGCACTTCCCAAAGCTGGTGACACACAACAAACACACATGTACCTACCCCCTTGCTGCTGCTGCTTCGCCTGTAACCGCCTATCCATGTCAGGAAAGACCTCCGCCAGGACACGCTTCATTTGGTGGGTCAGGCGCCCGCGCCCGTGGTTCTTGCCTTCTGGTGAGTCCCCCAGCAGGACCCGGGCGATCCTCCTGGTCCAGCACCGGCTGTCCTGCCAGCGTTTCCTCACCTGTGCCAGGCGCCGACTGCGACCCTCCACGGAGATCACGGCCCTGACGGCCCGCTTCCATATCTTCCCCTTCTCGTAGAAGGTTACCTGTGAGGATGCCAAAGTGAGAATAGATCACTACACCTGCTCCATGTCACAGAGACACACATTAGAACATCTTTGAGTTGTTGAACAGGGCATAGTATGCTGCAAAATAATAGCACCTTTGTCATAGGGACATTGGCCTCTGTGTAAGGCCCACTGCACTACATGGCATTGGAAGTACACAGGTGGCATGAGGGGTGCGACACACTCCCTGATCATGGCACACACTGTACATCACAGCAACACAAAGCTGATGGCCAGCACCTCCAAGCAGTCACATGCCCCAGGCCACTGACCCAACATCAGCAGACTACACAGACTCACACAGGCACAGATCATTCACCTGCCAGTGGCAACAGCCGATACAAACCTCACTCTGCACATGTGCCACTTGCCTGGGGGGTGTCACAGGCGTGGGGCTAGCCCAGCAAGTCAGACACACAGCACGGATCACTTCTCACATCAAATGGGTAGAGCTGTTGCCTCCTCCATGCAGTTGTGGTGCAACACTCCACATAGACACTCACCCACATGACAAGGAACATTCACACACATCAATGTCCAGATCATTTGGACACTCTCACCACAGCTCCACTCAACTCACACACATCTGTGGGTACAGTCACCTGTCACACGGGGGGAACACTGAATCACCTCAGGACTATAGAACAAGAAGGGCCAAGAGGATTAGCTATGCTGAATGTGCCATGCAGCATGCAGTGAATGTCACAGTAAGCACAATGCAAGTGAGGAGTGCACACATGAACCACATCATACTCTGCATAACAGACATGAGCCATTACCCCCCCCCCCCTTACCCCCCCCCTGGGACCCACTCTAAACAACATTTCATGTCTGTCACACCTGGACACAATGCCAGAAGTGCCCAGTCACAAAAAGAAGGGGCACAGTCAAAGGTAGCAGAGTCAGCACTCACCTGCACCCCTGGTCTACCATACAGGCTGGGGAACTGTGGGAGGATGACGTCCAGCAACGCCTCATTCTCTTCCTGTGTGAATGGCTGGGCCCTCTCCACAGTCCTCGACATGGTGCCAGAGGAATCACAAGCAGCAGCAGTGGTGTTGAATCAAAGGTTGTGCAGGCAAGTGCCCTCTCATGGGTTCTGGCTGACTTATATCTGCCTTGCTGGGCTATTTCAGTAACAGGAGTACAGAGTGATTGGTCAGACTCATTTGCATCCTACGTTTCCTCCAATCCCTTTAAACAAACACCAGTGACAGCATTAGCATTTTTTCAAATTTGAAGCATCATGTCAAGTCAACAACCACTTTGCAACAATGTATAATGTGGCCAACTGCTTTTTCCAGGCCACATGATGTAAAAATGTGATCTTTAAACTGGGTATCCATGACAACCAGCATGCATGTAGGCACTAATACTTGTCCCTTATGTGTCCCCATTGTAATTTTCAAATCCCCACACAGGTACGGTGCGTTTCACACGTACCCCTAGGGCACCACTACTCTAGCGATACGGCCCGTACCCGCGTGTGTACGGCCCATAGCACTATGGCATACACCTACGCCAACACTACGATAGTGCTACGGGTCATACACACGCGGGTACGGCCCGTAGCACTATGACGTACGCCTACGGCAACACTACCACAGTGCTGCGGGCCGTACCCGCGTGTGTAGGGCCCGTTAGCACTATGGTAGTGTTGGCGTAGGCGTACGCCATAGTGCTACGGGCTGTACCCGCGTGTGTACGGCCCGTAGCACTATGGTAGTGTTGGCGTACGCCATAGTGCTACGTGCCGTACCCGCGTGTGTAGGGCCCGTAGCACTATGGTAGTGTTGGCGTAGGCGTACGCCATAGTGCTACGGGCCGTACCCACGCGGGTACGGCCCGTAGCACTATGGCGTATGCCTACGGCAACACTACCATAGTGCTACGGGCCGTACCCGTGTGTGTAGGGCCCGTAGCACTATGGTAGTGTTGGCGTAGGCGTACGCCATAGTGCTACAGGCCGTACCCGCGTGAGTACGGCCCGTAGCACTATGGTAGTGTTGGCGTAGGCGTACACCATAGTGCTACGGGCCGTACCCGCGTGTGTACGGGCCGTATCTCTATGGCGTACGCCTACGGCGACACTCCAATAGGGATAGGACCACTGTGTACACGTACGTGTGTACGGTCTGTACACACACGCGTACTCCTACCCAAACCCCATATAGTGATACGACAGTATACATGCCCTCAGAGCGTGTGCACGGTGCGTTTCACAGCTTACACTGGTGATAAGAGGCGCACAGGAAAGGAATGGAGGTGTCTGACTCGCACAAGGATGGACATCAAGGGGCGCTAGAGGGCGCGCACGCAGTATGGCCGCACTCCTGTGAGGCTCCTGCAGCCTGGATGGCTAATCCGACATTTATCCTTCTTCCCTGACCGCCTTCCTTGCACTGATCGGGGATAGATGTGCCTGTTCCCCTCTTGAAGTTTGGAGGCTGTACGCCGCGGGAGAACGCAGTTATCGACATCGCGAGGTGGCCGGCGCCCTTGCCCGCAGTCCTGTGGAGCGCTCGACCGGACCGCTGTTCTACGTTACGCCGAGGCATGCCATGCGGCGGGTGGGCCCCGGCGCGGGAGCCAACGCAGCGGAGCCCAGGTGAACGGGCCCCGTGGAGGCTGCATCTGTGCAAGGCTTAACGCGAGCTGCCTAGCTTGGAGACGCGTCCTGTGCCTGGCGGGATCCCGGTGAAGCTCAGCAGCCGTAAGGACCGAGGATTGCTGGGGACTGGTGACCGTGGCGGGTGACCCCTCGACTGGCTGTGTGGCGGCCGGGGCCTGCGACGCTGCGTGGGACCATCCGGGAGGTGGGTTTTCCGGACCCCCTCCGCACCACTCATTCTAGAGGGAGCTTGCGGGGCGACAACTGGGGGTTGTCTGGCCCCCCCTCTCCCCCCCCCTATCACCGTGGCTGACCGCAACACACATCTCTACGAGGCTGCTGCTGGACGCCGAGGACTGTCCCGCTGGGTGCTGCGACCTTGCTGGTTATTGTGCCCCGTGACCTAAGGGCTACTCACCTGGACTGTTGGCGCGCAGCGCATGTGGCGCTGCTGCACGATCGCCGGATTACGTGCGCCTGTGGCCTGGGTGCTGGCGCTTGGGCGCGAGTTTGGTGGAGAGAGACCTAGGAACATTTGCAGAGGGGCTCCTGGTAGCTGTTGCCTCCCGGTGGAGGGCTCCGCTCCTGCCGCGCGTCTGCAGGCGCTGACCCGGGGGCCCCTGGCTCTTTTGTGGTGATGGTGGCCTGCCCTGGGGCCTTTCCCTCCCGCTTGCGGCGCTGCTGGCGGCTGTGGGAAGGTGCAGACTGGCGTGGCCCCGAGGGGGCCCTCGCTGCCGCCCTTTGCATCGGAGGGATTGCCTGGGCCCTCTTTCCGGCAAGCACCGGCTGCGCTCACTCCGCGCCCTGAGATTTGCCACTCAAGTGCATCCCACGGAGGGTCGCCCTCGCTCTCTCGCGCCCGGCGCTGGCCCCCCGCCGCAGGCCCAGGATGGGTAAACAAGATAACAAGCAGCCGAAACTTACATTTGCTGCCCCGACGGGTAAGGTGGGACTGCGAACTGCGCCGGATGCAGAGGCCCCGCGGGGCCCGGATGTGGACGCGGCCTCTCCACCGTCGGACCTCCAACAGATGATGCGGGAGAAGAGACAAGGCTTTGCCACCATAGTGGACAAGGTGGACCGCCTCTCGTCACACATGGATGCGTTTGCGCAGAAGTTAGATGCCCACGAGGACCGTCTGACTGAGGCTGAGCGGCGGATCTCCGATAACGATGACACCACGGCCTCTCACACCACGCAGCTGTCCAGAATGGACAATGTGCTTAAAATTATAGCGGCCAAGAACGAGGAGTTGGAGGCCCGCAGCCGGCGCAATAACATCCGCGTGGTAGGTGTGCCCGAATCCACCAACACTGGCCGCATGGAGGAGTACGTGGAAAAGATCCTCCTGGCCTCCATCGGCCCTGAGACATTCTCGAAGCAGTTTATTGTTGAGAGGGGGCACCGTTCCCTGGGGCCGCGGCCTCGTCCTGGGGCCCCGCCTAGGCCCATCATCGCCCGGCTCTTGAACTATCGGGATCGAGATGCTGCACTGCGAGCCGCACGCATGAATCAAAATCTTTCCTGCGAGGGTGTCAACTTCACCGTCTACCCAGATTTTACGCCTGTAGTCCAGGAACAGCGGCGTAAATTCGTGGAGGTCAAGAAAAAACTCCGTGCCCTCCAAATTGACTACGCGCTGCTCTATCCGGCGAAGCTGAGAGTCACTCATCAAGCAAAGCAACATTTTTTTACGAACCCGCAACAAGTGGAGGACTACTTGAAGACCCTTCGGAGGGCTAAGGCGGCGCAACCAGACGTGGAGGATGCTGATCTGAGGGATGAACAATAACTGTGGGTTTGCTTTTCTCCGGGGCCTGTCCCCTGCACGCGAGAGGGGTGCTGCTGACATCTCTTCTAGTGTTTCTCCATCCGTGCCCCCCTCTGTGACAGTGCTGTGACTGATCGTGACTGCCTGGATCGGTTGCTGGTCAGCGGTTGGTGAAGTATTCCAGGCAACATCCTCTCCCCTTCCCGTACTGCTGTTCGGGAGTGGGTGGCAGAGGGTGAATCTGTGCGCCCCTGGAAGTCCCCTAGTGGGTGTACCCCTATGCAAGATCGGACTCTGTTGCTCCTGTTGAGCTTTGTGTGGGCAGTGTTGGGGAGGGGGGGGGAGTATCTTCTGGCAAGTTGGGGCTGCTTCAGTGGGTGGGGGGTGGGGGGGCCCTTTCGAGTCCTCTCTGGGCTTTTTTGTGGCCTACCTGGGTGTTGTGGTTTTAATGTTTACAGTGCTAGCCGCGACCTGCCGGACGACGGCACTGGGGTCACTGATGACCTGTCTCTGTTATAGGGGTGGAGGATGCACTAGGGTACTGGCTAGGCCCCGGGCTCCCATTCCTGGGTGGGTATGCGAGTCTCTGTTTTCGAATGCTGTAGTGGGGATTGTATTAGGCCTATATATAGAGTTGCAATTTCAATTGATGCAGGATACAAGGCAGGGGTGTCTTTGGGGTGGGGCGGTGGGGCAATGATGTTTGACAATAATGGTACAATGCTGGGCGATGCCAACATTACAGGGATGTTACTCGCTCAGTTGGCATGGGTTTTTGCCATAGGATTAGGTAGTGGCCCCTTGGAGAGCTCTCTAACGTGCGTAGTTATTGGAGATGGATGCTATTGTGCCCAGAGCTTTGAGTTTGCTCGCAGGGAGCGCTGCCTCTGCTCGGGAGGAGTAGGGTTGCAGACGGGTATGACCGGAGGGAGGAGACTGTTGGTGGTCCCTTTACCAGTGCACGCTATTTCTTGTTTGTATCTGCCCGCTTATGGGAGACAATGATTTGAACATACTCACTTGGAACGTCAGAGGCCTGGGGGACCCTAGGAAGCGTGGACAAATCCTTTCTTATCTGGATCGCCATGCTGTACACATAGCGTTTCTTCAGGAGACACACTTCAAGGCACAGGCCGCTCCTACTTTTGCCGCCAGGTGGGCGCAATATACTGCCTTTTCTTCCTATTCTTCGTACGCTCGTGGTGTTGCAATACTGGTGAAAAAGGGGACCCCCTTTATTTTGTCAGGCACCAAGAGTGATAGTCAGGGCAGGTATTGCCTGATGTGGGGAAGGTTAGGACATAGGACAGTCACCTTGGTCTGCTGTTATGGCCCCAATGTGGACGACCCACGCTTCTTTGCAGACCTTGGCGCCCTCATAGTGGGCATAGGCTCACAGCGCCTCATATGGGGAGGGGATTTCCACACCACCCTCCATCCTCCAATGGACAGGTCCCACCCAGCCTCACACCACTACACCCAGTCCCGAAAGGCGCTTTTAGAGATAGTAGAGGAGCATCACTTGATTGACACGTGGAGACACTTACACGCTGCGGACCGTGAAGGTACACACTTCACAGCGCAGGCGAAATCCTGGGCACGGCTGGACTACGTCTTCCTGGCCCCACATTTTCATGCGGCGCTGGCTCGAGCACATCACCTCCCGATAACCTTTTCGGATCATACGCCGGTGCGTGTCAGCTTACGGGTGGCTGACTTAGCCCCCCCGCGGACGGCCTGGCGTCTACAACCCACGATGCTGCTGGATGCTGTTTTCCAGGAGGAACTTAGGGAAGAATGCTTAGATTTCTTTCAGCGCAATAAGGACTCTGTGAAAGATGTGGAAACTATCTGGGATGCGTTCAAGGTGACGTTGCGGGGTATCTGCATCGCCAAGGGGTCCGGGGTACTGAAGAGTATCACCACACGACTTCGCACCCTGGAAACTGACCTGAAGACGCTAGAGGCGTCGGTGGCTGACAACCCTAATGATGCGGTGTTGGCTAGTATTCGGGAGAAGCTCTCGGAGTATATGGCCGAAGCCGCTAGGGAAACTAAATTTAGAGGCAAGCATTGGACCGCCCGTCGGTACGGCGAGGGCGAGAGGCCGGGGAAGGCTCTGGCGGCAACAGTACGTTTGCTGCGGCCGAATAACACTATCATGGAGGTGGTAGGGGACGCCGGTGCCCTATATGGAGATACCGCGGACATACTCAACGCGTTCGTTATCCACTATCGCAACTTGTACACTTCGGTCAGGTCGGAGGAACTGCGCTTGCACGAATATCTTGAGGACGTATCACTGGGGTGGCTTAGCGACGTGCAAAGATAGTTTCTGAGCTCTCCCTTCGAGTTGGACGAGGTGTGCGAGGCTATCATGCATATGAGCTCGGGCAAAGCTGCTGGACTGGACGGGATACCTATTGAATTTTATAAGACGTACATCGAATTTATGGCGCCGGTCTTGCGCGAGGTGTATGAAGACGCATTGGAGGTGGGCCACCTTCCCCCCTCAATGCGCGTGGCCCTCATCACGTCCCTTCTTAAGCCAGGGAAGGCAGCTAATGACTGCGACTCTTACCGACCCCTGTCCTTGCTGAATTGTGATGCAAAAATTCTAGCTAAACTTATAGCTGCTCGCATTAATCTGCTTCTACCTAACCTGATCTTACCTGATCAGGCCGGGTTTGTGCCTGGTCGGGCTACATCCCATAACCTGCGCACTTTCTTTTCGATTCTGAATTCGGTGCACGACGACCAGCCAATGGCGGCAGTTTTCCTTGACGCCACGAAGGCTTTCGACTCCTTAGAGTGGGACTATTTGTTCCAAGTGCTGGCACGCATGGGGTTTCCGGACATTTTTATCTCGTGGATCAAGTTGTTATACACTGCTCCTACAGCCAAAGTTCTGGTGAACGGTCAGCTTTCCGCTTCTTTCCCCATCACCAGGGGCACCAGGCAGGGGTGTCCTCTGTCACCCTTGCTGTTTGCCCTGGCCATGGAGCCTCTGGCGGCGAAACTGCGGCAACATCACAAAGAGAAGGCGCTGAGATGTTTCCAGAGACAAATATTGATATCTCTGTACGCGGATGACATCACTCTCTATATACGCGACCCAAAGGATAATCTCAACCCGATTCTTAGGGAATTCATCCGATTTGATAGGATTTCCGGGGTCCAGATAAATTGGAGTAGGTCGTGTTTGTTCCCCCTCACGGCCTCCACTGGGCGGTTCGGGTTGGACTTCCCCCTCGCCTGGTGCGAGGGGGATTTTAAATACTTGGGTATACACATAGAAAAAAATAGGGAGGAGCTCATGCGGGCTAACTATGGCACATCAATTACCCGCATTGCGGACTACGTTACTCGCTGGATCGCCTTGCCCTCGTCCATGGCAGGCAGAGCATCGTTGATTAAAATTATAATTCTACCGCAATTGCTGTATCTGTTTTTGAATATTCCATTCCATCCTGGTGCCTTTTTTTTTAAGCGACTCCGCACCGAGCTCATCAGACTAGTTTGGGGCGGTAAGTCGCCCCGGCTCAAGTGGGAAATTTTTACCAGGCCGTACGATCAGGGCGGTTTTGTGTCCCCAATTTTGAGCTGTATTATCGGGCAGCCCAGGCGCATTTCGCATACTTCTGGATACGCCAGCCCAGATATATGCCACAGCTCGCAGCTGAGCATTGGCTGGCTCACCCAATCCCCGTGGAGGGCGCATTTTATATCCCAGTGCTGGGAAGAGATAAAACGCCGACAACGGTGCTCAGCACAGTGTCAGCATGGAATCACTTAGCTGCCTCATTGGGGCACGACTTGTTGTATGCACCGCTTCTGCCCCTTACTTACCACCCAAGTATGCCCCTGCTGCAGGAGGCGGGATTCCGGAAGCTGCTTCACACCATCCATGTCGCGACTTGGGGGGACCTGTATCACAATGGCGCATTTCGCTCTTTGGAACACCTCTATGAGGGCTTGGACCCCTCTCCGCTTGACGTTTTTTTCTATATCCGGCTTAGGCAGGGGATACGGGCGCTCACGCCCAGTTTTCCACGGGAGCCCCCGCAGATGGCACCGTTACAGCGCATCCTAACCGACGACGCCCAAACTAAATTGGTTTCCAAAATATATGGGTCGGTACATTTGTGAATGCCAGTGCCGCAGCTTGCAGCTAGGGAAAAATGGGACAGGGAGTTACAGGCCCCGCTGACGGATAAACAATGGCGATTCTGCTTGTTACAGACGGAGCGTATTTCCTCCAGTAGCCGGTTCCGAATCATACATTACAAATACATTCACAGACTATACCACACACCTGTCAGGCTTCACAGCTATGGGCTCCGTGACAACGACTGCTGCGATAGATGCCGGGCCCCGGGAGCGGATTTCCTTCACCTGGCCAGGGCCTGCGAAGAAGTACATCGGTATTGGTGTCAGGTGTTTGAAGCGCTCTCTAAAATGATCAGCACAGATGTAGTGCCCTCCCCTCTTCTGGCCCTGCTGGGGTATGTGGAGCCAATACAGGCGGCAAATCGCAAATTCATCGCGCTCGCTTTTTTGCTGGCTAAGAGGAGAGTTGCGTGTCGCTGGGGCAGGGCCCCGAAATTCAAGGACTGGGTGCGGGATCTTACCTACTGCCAAGAACTTAACTGCACGTTCTCTGAGCTTATGCCGCCAACGTCCCGGCCTAGGGACATCTGGGCTCCGCTGAGATGCTTTCTTTTGGCGGGGGAGGCCGAGGCGGGCAAATAGGCCACTGCATAGAGCCCGATGGGCGTGGGGCTCCAGGGGCTGCGGACGGAGGGTGGCCCGGATCATGGCTGCAGGTCCTCTGCTGGGTGTGCTATGGGTCTGGTGTGTCTCCACTCGGCTCTGCCGGGCGTAATATTGTTGCTGGAAATACCAAGAGGGAGACCCCCGAGGAGAGGTCGGCATGATAGTAGCTTCTGGGAGTGTCCACCTGTGGGGGTTGCTGCTGTGCCTGGTTGGGACTGTTATATTTTGCACTGTCTGCCATGTCATCTCTGTTTCTCCTCACTGCCTCCTCTGTATTTACGTTGCTGAAAATGTGAACTCCTGGTCGAACTTGGTATACAGCTCTATGTTCACTGTAAAGTTTCAATATAAAGTAAAAAAAAAAAAAAAAGGATGGGCATCAAGTCATTGTCAGTGCAGTCCTTCATGTGTAGGGCCTAGGTGTGTCAGGCAGTGAAGTGGCACATGTCTCCTCATGTTTTAACCCAATAGTTGTGTGATGACCTGTGTACACATGTCATGTGTGATGGGGCACTATGTGACGCACTTCCCCTTCACACCTTTTACATGTGTGCATGTAGTTCAAACTTGTCAAGCACTGCATCACTGTCATGGCACAGTCACCAACACCCGCAACTGTCCCCTGATGCCAGGTACACGGATGATGACACCTGACATCTCACTACCAGCGAGCCACGATGTGACTATGTCATGTGTGTGTCATGTGTTCCCATGATCTTGCTGTTGGTGTTCCGTCAACGGCATCTGCTGTAGCTGCATCCAACATGTGTCTGTGTGTAGATGCCCATGTCACACTATTACGTACACCAGGACACATGTGGAATAACACGTAACGTGTGTCTGTATGCATCGAACAGGGACTTGCGAGTTTAGCACATATCTGCATAGTCTCAATGTCTGTGTGATCATTTTTGACATGTACCCCTTCATGGCAAGGTGTGTGGTCTGTCCTTTTTCCATGACATGTGACCTGTGCGTCTAGCTTGCCGGCAGCTGTCTGTATGAGATAACATCCTTCAAATGCACATATGTGGATGTATGTCAAACCTGTAATGTGTCTGGCTGTTCACTCACACTGGCCCACAGCTACTTTCATGGCATGTCATGTAGACCTTGACAATCCACATTTGTAGCTGGCTCTTGGTAGGAGTATCACCTGGCTGGCATACGTGTGCAGGATGTATTGCACAGGCCAGACTCTGTATGTAGCATATGTGTTTTAGCTGTTGAACATGTGCTCAGTTCATTGACATTGGTGTAGTAATGTACTCAATCTTGGTTATTCCTTCCAAATTTCTGCAGGGCACCGCCTCTCCCCCGACCAATGCCAGACTTAGCTGCCATGAGGGAACGTGACTGCATACGCCGCTACAGATTCCCCCAACAGTTAATTGAGGACCTGACAAACAGGCTGGCACCACACCACCAACCGCGACACAGTTATCTGACTGCGCTGACCCCCAAGATGAAGGTGATGTCAGCCCTACATTTCTTTGCCACCGGTACGTTTCAATTCATCATAGCTGATGTGGGTGGCATGTCCCAGACCATGTTCAGCCATGTCCTGCATGATGTTTTAGAAGCCATGTTGGAGCACCTGGATGAATTCATCCATTTTCCAACTCGTGAGCAGTTGACAGGTATCAAGGGTGAGTTCTATGCCCTGGGAGCAATGCCCCATGTAATTGGGTCCATTGATGGGACACATGTGGCTTTGGTAGCACCACAGGCACAGGAGGTAGCCTATAGAAACCGTAAACATTATCACTCCATTAATGCCCTTGTGGTGTGTCTTGCTAACATGCTGATTTCCCATGTCTGTGCACGTTCCAGGGTCAGCACACGATGCCTACATCATGAGGCGTAGCAGGGTGCCAGAAATGATGCTGCAGCTGCACAACGAACAAGCATGTCTTGTTGGTGGGTAGAGTCTGTTTGTCCAGTTTTCAGCGGTATCTTAGTATGTGACGGCATCTCCTGACCCACTTCTTTACATGATGTTTCCATGTAGGGGACTCTGGCTATCCCAACATGCCATGGCTGGTGACGCCTCTCCGCAACCCGAGAACAGCTGCAGATCACCGTTACAGCAACGCCCATGGGCAGACCAGGCGAGTGATTGAGAGGACGTTTGGCCTCCTGAAGAGCCGATTCCGTTGCCTCCACAAGACCGGCGGGTCCCTCCCATATGCACCGGTGAAGGTCTGCAAAATTTTCCTTGTGTGCTGCATGCTGCACAACATGGCAGTGGAGAAAGCTGTGCCACTCATCCTGGATCCCGATGAGCAGGAACATCCACCCGTGGAGGATGACAGCCTTGGTCACGAGGCAAGTGAGGAGGAGGAGGAGGAGGAGGAGGAGGAGGAGGAGGAGGAGGATATCCGGAGTCAGCTCATACGCAACTTCTTCTCATAATGGTGAGTACCTGGGTCTGAGTGTGCACGCTTAGAGCCTTGTGTGGCATGTGTTGCAATGTGTGTGTCCAGCTGACTGTATGCTAAGTGACTTTGAGGTGTGTGCTGAAGTGTCACTCGAGTGCTGATGTCATTCCACACATTTTAGCTGACACTCAATTGACAACTAGCATGGTGTCAACCTTATTCATGTAGAGTATATGACCATGCATGCGGATGACTATGTTTTTCCTGACTTCTTGTGTGTCTCTCATCCCCAGGTAGTTGCGCATGCTGTCTACTCGTGGCATCGTTGTGCTCCTGCTATTCCTCATGAGTAATGCAACGTGTGCTGAATCAGCGTTACATGCACGGACATGGTGAAAAGTCTCCTTTGGGTAAGGATTGCAGCAAGGCTTTTTGGGTGTGGTAGTTGTTTGTAATGTGTGGGCACTGCTCCTGTGTAGGTTTTGTTACTATGCATACATGTCGACTCACCATGGGGCACATGACATGAAGCATGACTCACATGAATTGATAGTCAC
Organism: Triturus cristatus; assembly: GCF_964204655.1. Classification (NCBI taxonomy): domain Eukaryota; kingdom Metazoa; phylum Chordata; class Amphibia; order Caudata; family Salamandridae; genus Triturus; species Triturus cristatus. Next base: position 707,365,668 of record NC_140585.1, read on the forward strand.
ACTTCGTGACAGTCATCTGTTATGGGATTGTGGTTTTTGATGGGACATCCCCATAAGAGGCTCAATGGGGAATTGCAGCCTCTCCGTGTGCAGCAGGGGATGTTTGGCTCACTCCCTTCACTTGTGTGCCACTCCCATGGATTTACAGCATCTGTGGTGCGAAGGGGGTGTCCAGTGTAGGTCCCACATGTTAATCCAAAAGACCTGTGAGTCTGTTAATATTGATGCATTTCCATAGGTGTGAGCCTGAGTAATAAAGGTGTTCCTCAGCCTCCAAGGTGCCTCATCTCTGTCAATGCAGGTCTCTTGCCACTGTGCATGCGCCATCTCTGGCATGGTTGTCAAGGATTGTGCATATGAGTCTATGTGTAGATTAGCAACCTGTATGCTGTTCTACATGTATTTGATTCTCTATTGTGCATGAAGTCCATGGCTGTGTATGTGTTTTGGTATGTTGGTCCCCACAACGGGCCGTCAACACCTTCTGGGGTGTGTTTCCTGTGCGCAGCTTGGCCTTCAGTTTCATGATCCGGTGTCAGTCATCTTTGGGGATTGTGCATCCTTTGTCTCTGGGTGTGCCGTCTAAAACCGGTCATTCCTTCCTTGACATACACCTGTTGCAGTAGTCCTTTCTGACATCCTAGTCTTTGTGTGGAAATTGTGTCATAGTTCCCAGGACATGCCGCCTGCTGTTGCAGCCACTGCAGCAAGGGCACACAAAGTTTCCTGATTTCGGCAACACACACACATCAAAGATGCTCCTCCCTTCCTCCATCAACCCATTCATTTGGCTGTCATCAGCTTGTCTGTGCCACAGTTGCGGCCACGCGGTGCCAAAGGCTGGACCGTCTGCACATGCAACGTGCACATTGCACGAGCCTCATGTCCTTGCATGACCCACATCACACTACAGTCTGATGTTGCAGCCACCCTCCAAGCAATGTCCATCCACACATCTGCCGCCAGCTCTCAGGCATACACTAAGTGCACACACAACACCTTTGCATGATGAGTGTGCAACTCTGACTGCCTACACAGCGCTGCCACACCTTCCAGGCCCTGTCACAGCCACCAGGTCATGTCCCTCCTACTCCCCACCGGCTCTGTACCCCGGCAAGGCCATGGGAGTGGGACTCAAGGCTTCTGCATGTAGTATGGTGTTGTTGTGAGGCACATGGCACAGGTATCATCTCTCAGCGTGTCAATCTACAATGTGTCCAGGACCCCCCTCTCCACCATCACATGCGCACACAACCTCATCATCAACTCGTATGCCATTGACAGCCAGGTGCTCCTCACCCTCACCAAGGACGCAGACATTGCCAGTTCCAATATTCTAGATTGCATGAGATCCATTGATGAATGGCAGAACAGCAGCCACCTGAGGCTGGACTTGTACAGGACTGAGGTCAACATCTGAGGATTGTCCCCTTACAGCTGGGTCAACTGCTTGTGTCCCACCCGCAGAAGCCCCGCACAAGCACCCAGTGTCCATGCACACAAGATGGTGTGCATCATAGATTGCTTGCTCACATTTGCCATGGTAATCACCAGCATCTGTGCCTCAGACTGCAACACCCTCTGCATTATGCACATGATCTCCAGATAGATCCACTCCAAGGAAAGACAGACCATCCCCCAGGTCCACGACAACATCTGTGTCAAATACTGCCCTGCCCTCTACGGGGCAGCCACATCCAAACTCCCAGGACACTTGTCCACATCCAGGCTGCATCTGCACACCTCAGCTGCAACATCCCGTGCCCCAGCCACATCACCGTCCAGCAGAGATAGCTGCAGTGGATCACTGTGTGCTGCAGGATGACCTTCAGACTCCCCACCCACACTCAGGAGGCAGGCCACAACCCAACCCAACACCAACCTTGTACCACTGTCATCCAAGAACCCGTAGTGCCATCTCCGTGCATCCATACTTGACCTGGCCACCATTCTTCAGATCCACCGTACTCCAGCATGCAGGACATAGTTCTCCCACCTGGGAACACATACCTGGGACTCCCTCCCCGGGAACCTCCGAATGAGGCATGACCTCTACGCCTTAATGATACTCTTCAAAAAAGGTCTGTCGGCACAGTATTGCATGCACCCCCTCAGCAGCTTGAGGCCATCACAGGTGAGTATTGTGCTCCATGTCTGCATTGAATGATACATTATGACCCATGATTGTCCTGTACCAGACTCCGATCCCAGGGTATGGATGTGTGGAGTCAGTTCAACACTCAGGCATAGTTTGACATTTACACACACATATGTTGGGGAATAATGCCAAATGACAGCAATATCTCATGACAAAATAAAGTTTTTTTTTTTGGTGGGGTAAGTCTTTTAGTAGATGAAGTAAGGTGCTCTACCGGGTGCATAGAATCCAAAGTTCACAGGGGGAGATGGCATCCTTGTCAGTTGGAATCATCAGAGTCCAGACCACAGTGTTGGTCATCATTGGTCAGACTGTGACCAGCAAGTCCATGTGGCAGAGAATGTCATTGGGTGGGGTGGTGCTGTTGCGCCAGAGGGCCAGGTGCCAGGCCAGGTGACCTGGGAGATGTGGATGGTCCGCTGACTCTCACGGTCTTTTCCGTGGACGACCCACCTTCCTGGGGGGACCCTCAGATGCAGGCCTTGACGATGTCTGTGATGCTCCGTCGGACGAATCCTCCTCCTCCTCCCTCCCTGTGGCTGGTGGTGGTCTTCGCCTGGTGGCACAGGGAGGGTTGCCCATGTTGTCGGCGATCCGACGGAGTGAACGGCTCATGTCCGTTTGCACCGCCAGGAGCTCAGCCAGTCTTGCCTCCATCCGTCCTTGGTGTTGTTGTTGACTGGCATGTTGCTCGGCCTGCAGGTTCTTCATCTCGTCGAGGGTCCCCTTCATCTCTGTGAGGCTCGACACTACCTGGCTGATGCCCCTGGTGTCACGCCGGTATGTGTCCAAGATGTGGCGTATGTGTGACATACCGGTTCCCTCAGCTGCCTGGTCAGGTTCTCGCCTCCGCCTGCCTCCTCTCCCACCACCCCTGCCCACACGAGCCTGGCCTGCCGTTGTGGGAACATCGGGTCTACGGGACCCCTGAGGGATGGCATTAACTGGGTTCTCTGCCTCCTCCTGGGTGCCCGGAGAACCTTGTCCCTCCTGGTCAGACTGGCTGTGTTGTTCAGTGCGAGCAGGGCTCCTGGGTGTCTCCTGGGATGTGGCAGGAATGGGGGTGGGGGTTGGCACAGATGTACCTGACGCAGGTGCTGCAGGGGCTTGGGCACCAGAGGGGTCAGGTTGGTCGGGGTCATCCACGGAGTGGTGAGAGTCATCGCTGCCGGTGGGATCATCTTCACGCTGAGCCTAGGACTGTGATTGTTCCCCCCCATTGTTGGGGGGAGGTCGATGACGTTGCCCTGTGTGTGAGAGAGAGACAATGTTAATGCTGTTTCATGCCACATCCATGTTTCATACATATTCAAGTTGTCACAGTTCCCCCAGGTAGTTGGATGTGCCTAGAATTCGTCTCAATGTACACTTGGGGATGGGTATGTTGCGGGGGACAAATTGATATGTTCTCCTGAGTGTTTGACCAGTAGATTTTGGGCTAGGATGCGTATTTGGCCATGGATTGGTCTTGTAGTGTCACATGTCCATTGTGGGAGTGGGTAGATCCGTTGCCTGCCTCGGGGGTGTGTGCTTGTGTGAGGGGGAGTGTGTGACCAGGCCTGCTGTTGTGTGTAGTGTGATTTGTCATTGGGTCTCCCAGGTGATGTATCTGTCCCCTCATGGTGCATGCTGGCATGACAGTGAGTGTGAGTTCCTGTGCTAGATATCTGAGCTTGTGGAGTTGGTGTTTGAGTGTACAGTGGTCACAGGAGGGCCTTGTGCTGCATACAGCAGGGCCAAGTGTCAGCTACCTTGTCAGTACTTTGCCAGTCCCTGTGCCTTGGGCATGGTGCATGGGTATGTACCTAGGCCATATGAACTGAGGGCATTGGTGTCTGCTTCTGAGTTGCACAATGTGTTGTGTGAGCCCCACCCTCCCAGCATCCCGGACATCCAGTCTTGGGTTTGTGGTTGGTGTGGCCTGGGACATGGCATTGCCTTGTGAATGGGGCATGGAGACGTTAGTGGCATGAGCGTGGTTTTTGAGTGTGGTTGTGTGCGGTGAGGGCTTGGGGGAAGTTGCATGCATTTGGTGTGTTTGTGGTGTGGATGGCATTCCCCCCATGTTACGTGAGTTGTTTGTGTACTCACCAGGCGCTGCGACTCCTTCGACTCCATGTACTCCCACCGGCAGAAGCATGGCCATCATATTCTCCTCCCAGGGATGGTAATGTACGGGTCTGCAGGGCAGCCCACCTCCAGTGATGTTACTCTGGGCGTATTCCTCGTTCATTTTCCTCTTGACTGCCCTGCGCAGATCTTACCACCTGGCTTGGCATTCATGCCTGGTCCTTCGGATGGGCGCAACAGCATTCACCGTATCGACAATCGTCTGCCACAGACTTGTTTTTTGGGGTATGCTGGTCTGTCTGACCAATGTTCCAAACAGCTGTGGCTCGACTCTGATGACTTCGTTGACGAGGAGGTCCAGCTCCGCCCTTGTGAACTTTGGATTCTTGTCTGTGGGCATGGTGTGGGGTGTGGGTGTGGATGGTTGTGGGTGTGTGGGTGTGAATGTGACGGTGTGTGTGTGAATGTGAAGAGCGGGTGTTTGTGAATGAGGTTGTGTGAAGGTGCGTAAGTTAAGGTGTAGTTAAGGTGTAAGTAAGGTGCAGTTGTTTGTCTGTGGGGTCTGTCAGCAGTGGGTCTGTTGCAAATGCTCATGGGTTGTGTTTGTGTTTGTGGGCCCTTTTTATTGGTCCATTTGTGGGTGTGGCTGGGTTTGAATTTGTGGTGGGTGTGTTATAAGAGGTGGTTGTGATTTAGGGCCTGTGTTTGCCTGTTTGGATATGCCAGGTCAGTCATAGAGATGTATTTTGTCATGTTGACGTGTTTTGTGGTGTTGAGCGAATCGAATTGACCCTCCTTGTGCTGTTTTACAGTGTCCTGGTTCTGTACGAGTATCTTTCGCGTAGGTAAGATCCGTACATACGCGATGCTGGGTGAGGGTGCTGGGGTACGGTGTTGGGGTACGGTGCGTACAGGTACGGGGCTGGGGTACGAGCCTGGGGTGCGTCGCGTACAGGTGGGGGCTGTGCTACGGTGTTGGGGTACGGTGCGTACAGGTGCGGGGCTGTGCTACGGTGTTGGGGTATGGTGCATACAGGTGCGGGGCTGTGCTATGGTGTTGGGGTACAGAGCGTACAGGTGCGGGGATGTGCTAGGGTGTTGGGGTACGGTGCGTACAGGTGCGGGGCTGTGCTATGGTGTTGGGGTATGGTGCGTAGAGGTACGGGGCTGGGCTATGGTGTTGGGGTACGGTGAGTACAGGTACGGGGCTGGGAGACGGGCCTGGGGTGCGGCGCATACAGGTGGGGGGCTGGGGTACGGTCCTGGGGTACGGGGCGTACAGGTGCGGGGCTGGGAGATGGGCCTGGGGTGCGGCGCATACAGGTGCGGGGCTGTGCTACGGTGTTGGGGTACGGTGCGGAGGGGGGTACGGTGCTGACATACGGGGGTACGGTGCTGACATGTGCGGGGTGAGGGGGGGGCTGTATGACTCGTATCCGGGCATAAGTTTACCCGTGTACATGTGTGCTACAGCGTTCGCTCCGTACGGGGCCTTTTACATGCGGTTGTGTATTCGGACGGGCGGTACGGATCGTACTTGCACGCTCGGACTTCTGTTTTACGATTTGCACGTAAAAATGTCCGGCTCCCTATCGGACACTTTTCCCGACGCTATTCGGACGTAAAAATTTACGGCTCCCTCTCGGACCATTTTCCCGACGCACTTTGTATGTATTTTTCACGTACGAATCGTACTTCGCAGTTTGTACTGTACTTGTATGATTCGTACGTGAAAATTTTTTTTTTACCCGGATCAGAATCGGCACCTAAATAATAATTTTTAGGAATTATTAATTATTTTTAATTTAATTTTGCGTTTTACTTCTGTAGCGAGTTGTGGGTTTATAGGGGAATAGGGTGGGAATTAATTTAATTGTTATTAAGTAATTATTAATTGGTATTGAAAATTAATTGGTCTTTGATTAATTATTAATTGGTAAATAATTTGTATTAATTGGTAATTAATTTGTATTAATTGTTTAATTGATAATTATGTTAATTGTATTAATTTAATATTTGTAGCGGGTTGTGGGTTTATAGGGGAATATGGTGGGAAGTAATTTAATTGTAAATAATTAATTATTGAAATAATTTTTGTATATTGATAAATAATTTATTATTAATTAATTATTAATTGGTATTATTTGTACTTATTAATTTTTGGTATTGAAAATTAATTATTAATAGGTAATTAATTAAAAAAATGTTGGCATTTATAATTATTTAATTATTTAATATTGTGTGATTGGTAATTAATTTTAATACTTTTTTTGGTTGGTATTAATAATTAATTTATTTTTAATAAAATATAAAATTATTAGTTTCCCTACTATTGCACTCACTGGAGTGGGAATAGTAATTTTTACCCGTACACTATCCAACGCTTTCCCTACTATTCCACTCACTGGAGTGGGAATAATAATTTTTACCCCTACGCTATCCAACGCTTTCCCTACTGTTGCACTCTTTGGAGTGGGAATAGTAATTTTTACCCCTACGCCATCTGACGTTTTCCCTACTGTTGCACTCACTGGAGTGGGAATAGTAAATTTTGCGCTCCAGCTATCCAACGCTTTCCCTACTTTTGCACTCTCTGGAGTGGGAATAGTAATTTTTACCCTTACGTTATCCAACGCTTTCCCTACTGTTGCAGTCTCTGGAGTGGGAATAGTAATTTTTACCCCTACTCTATCCAATGATTTCCCTACTGTTGCACTCTTTGGAGTGGGAATAGGAATTTTTACCCCTACGCTATCCAACGCTTTTCCTACTGTTGCATTCACTGAAGTGGGAATAGTAAATTTTACCCTCCCGCTATCCAACACTTTCCCTACTGTTGCACTCTCTGGAGTGGGAACAGTAATTTTTACCCCTACGCTATCCAATGCTTTCCCTAATATTGCACTCCCTGGAGTGGGAATAGTAATTTTTACCCTCCCGCTATCCAACACTTTCCCTACTGTTGCACTCTCTGGAGTGGGAATAGTAATTTTTACCCTCCCGCTATCCAACGCTTTCCCAACTATTGCACTTACTGGAGTGGTAATAGTAAATTTTATCCGGCCGCTATCCTACGCAAAAAATATTGAATATTTTTAATGAATATTACGTTAATATATATGTATTACATTTTTTGTACTTACTTTAATTATTTATTAATTTTAAAGTTATTTAAGTATTTAGGTGTACATACACGGGTGGGGGTACGACTCGAATGTACACGGGTGTACATACACGGGGGGGTTTGACACGTACAAGGGTGTACATACACAGGGGGTTCGACACGTACAAGGGTGTACATACACGGGGGGTTCGACACGTACACGGGTGTACATACACGGGGGGTTCGACACGTACACGGGTGTACATACACGGGGGGTTCAACATGTACAAGGGTGTACATACACGGGGGTTCGACACGTACACAGGTGTACATACACGGGGGGGTTCGACACGTACAAGGGTGTACATACACGGGGGGGTTCGACACATACACGGGTGTACATACACGGGGGGGTTCGACACGTACACAGGTGTACATACACGGGGGGTTCGACACGTACAAGGGTGTTCATACACGGGGGGTTCGACACGTACACAGGTGTACATACACGGGGGGTTCGACACGTACAAGGGTGTACATACACGGGGGGTACGACACATACACGGGTGTACATACACGGGTGGGGGTACGACTCGAATGTACACGGGTGTACATACACGGGGGGTTCGACACGTACAAGGGTGTACATACATGGGGGGTTTGACACGTACACGGGTGTACATACACGGGTGGGGGTACGACTCGAACGTACACGGGTGTACATACACGGGGGGGTTCGACACGTACAAGGGTGTACATACACGGGGGGTTCGACACGTACACGGGTGTACATACACGGGTGGGGGTACGACTCGAACGCACACGGGTGTACATACACGGGGGTTCGACACGTACACGGGTGTACATACACGGGGGGTTCGACACGTACACGGGTGTACATACACGGGTGGGGGTATGACTCGAACGTACGGGGGCAGGGGGGGTCGGCGCGTACATACGGGGGCTGGGGGGGGTCGGCACATATGCGGGCACATGTCTCCATGGTTGCTATGGGAGTTCGGTGCGGACGGTGTTTTTTCCATACGGTTGTAACATCGGATGCACGGGATGGATCGTAATTCCGCGGTCGGACTTCACTTTTCACATTTGTACGGTAAATCGTCCGTGGACGTGTCGGACACATTTTCCGACCCGAGGACGTGTGGGGAATAATTCCCAATACGATTCGTATGGACCTTTTACCATGCGAATCGTACTTGGCAGTTTGTACGGCACTTTTACGATTCGTACGGTAAAAAGACCGGATACGAGTCGTACGGGGAAATTTTTTCCAGGATCCTAATCGGCACCTAAGTGTTTGTGTTGGAGATGTTACACTTTTTTCTACACCACAGCTATTTTGAATGGGGAAATCAATACTATTTACAACTGAAAGGATCTTCGATGGCCTTTGCTGGGGCCCAAGTGTATGCAAATACCTATATAGCAAGGTTTGAAGACGAATATATCTACAATGACAAAGAATGGACAGAGAACTTGTTGTTATATTGTAGATATGTAGACAACATCTTTCTACTATGGAACAACAGTTGGGAATTACTGAAAACCAAGATCACCCAATTGAACTTGTACGATGAGTATATTCAGTTCACAAGCACTATGAACAGACAGTCATTATCATTTTTAGATGTATTAGTAACGATAGACGAAGGCATCATACGGACGGAGGTATATCATAAAACGACTGATAAGAACAACGCATTATATTCACCAGTTTCCATCCTCAAAATTTGATCTATAACCTTCCATACTCACAGTTTTTAAGAGCAAAAAGGATTTGTTCAGATGACACAACTCTATAAAAAAACATCAGTCTTCTTAAAGAAAGATACAGGTCCAAGGGTTATCCAGAGAGCGTCTTGAATAATGCCATTTTAAGGATGGAAAGCAGAATGCGTGATAGCCTTCTAGAAAATCGACCCAAAACAAAAATGACCAGACAAGTTTTTGTATCAAAGTATTCCACCTGTTCTAGACATTTATAAAGGATCATTAATGACCGATGGGAAATTTTGGAAAATGAAAGTGATTTCAAAGATCTATTTAAGGAGAAACCTTTATTTGCAAATAGAATGTTAACATATAAATCAGCAGAAACCATCAAAGAATTCAAGGGCACTAGACGATGCCAAAACTACGATGCCAAAACTATGTACATTGCAATAACGTGATCTGTGGAGATGGCATCCAACACCCACTGACAGGCGTGACAATAAAATTAGAAGGCTTCAGGTGGTCACTCACCCAGCTTCAATATGGCACCCATAGTAGAAGCGTTGCTGGCGCGAGCTGTCCGTTTTCGATAGTTCTATTTTTGATAAGACATCACACGCCAAGGTAGTGGTACGTATTTCTCTGTTAGAGAGCTACGGAGCCAGTGGACTGTCGAGTGTTGGACGTGAGGTTGTTTCCTGATTCAGAGAGGTGAGACGAATACACTTCAGGAATATTCTAGTCAGCAACATGTTGGTTCATTGTGCAGGCAGTAATTACGGCTATTTACCGTGATTGCAGGTTCCGGATCACACGAGTCTTCGAGCGGTTGTTGATCAGTTAGAACTCTAAGAGGTCGGTTAATTTTCTTTGGCATTTATATCGGGTGGCACGAGCATGATCTTATGGTTCTTATATTTGTTGTATATTTTTTCCAGGATTTTTAAACTGCATGGATACAACTATGATCCTGATTTCCAGTGAGTTTTTGTTTGGGCAAAACACAGTTTGGATTTTTTGACACTTGACTTGATTCGGTGATGGTTTCTCTCTTCGCTTTCACACAGTCTTTTTCACTTGATTACTCTCAGTTTACTGTTCGTCTTTTTTTCTTTTTCTGTTCCTTCAAGTATGACAGGGCAGTAACATTGTCATGGAAATTTTTCTCCAAATGTATTATCTTTTTACAAAGTATAAAGTTTGGAATTGCTTGTAAATTTGAATATTTGCTTCTCTGCATGCTGTATTATAAGAGCATATTGTTTGTATTGTTCACAGAAATAAGTCCCTGAAGAAGGGCCAGTGTGGCCCGAAATGCATTGGGTGGGCATTTAAAGGAATGATCTTGTGGATTGAACGAAACAAAGAAAGAAGTTTCTAAGATGTTTTAGCTGTGATTGTAACAGATTAAATATTTCTTTGTATTAAGAACACATGCTTATGTTCTATGGCGTTTTAATTTAATGGTGTTTTCAACATCAGATTACGTGTTGATTATCTAAATATTATAAGTACTTGGTTTTAAAGTGAATACAGCAACAGCCTTCAGGCTACTGTGCACAGAGGTCAAGTTCTTTGACTTGAGTTATGTTGAAATGGTATCTATCCGCGAAACATGAGAAGGACAAGCAGACCCCGCCAGCTTGATAGAAATCACCAATTCGACTAATTCCTTTCGATCTCCAGTTAGCTGCCACATAATCCTACAGCGGCCGTGGGTGTATACACAGATATCCCTGGAATCTGTAAGTTCTTTTGAACAGTATTCCAAACTTTAAAAACAGCTCCCAGAACCTTAAACCGGATTCTTTTATAGTAGCTGCCATCAATTCTCCTAAATAGACAGTAATTAACCTCTGAACCCAAGACCATCTAATAGATTGAGTGGCCCTCAGCCGGATTATTTACCGCCTCTCCGGTCAATGAAACACTCCCCACCCTTATCCGTTATAATCCCAACATCCCACTCCCCACAAATAATTTTAAAATATTTAGTTTTACATTTTGCTTTTTTTTTTAAAATTAACAAATATTTTTAAACACTCCCCACTCTTATCCTCTATAAACCCAACATCCCATTCCTAAAAAATAAAAAACTACTTTAAAAAAAATATATTTCCAATTTTGTTTACATAATTTAAAACACACCCCACACTTATCTTCTATAATCCCAACATCCCACTCCCCAAAAATAATTTTAAAATATTTAGTTTTACATTTTACTTTTTTTTAAAAATTAACAAGTATTTTTAAACTCTCCCCACTCTTATCCCCTATAAACCCAACATCCCACTCCTAAAAAATAAAAAACTACTTAAAAAAAATATTTCCAATTTTGTTTACATAATTTAAAACACTTCCCACACTTAAAAAATTAATTAAAAAACATATACAAATTATGAAAAAATAAAAATAAATATAAAAAATAAATTACTATACAAAAAATGTAATTACATGAAATAAACGACATTTTAAACAATGACATTTTCAACATTTCTATTTTTAACATTGATAGTTAATAAAACACCTAAAATCGATATTCTTGACCTCGATATTACATACCACGATATTTTTAAATGACAATATTAAAAACACGATATTTTAAACTCAATATTTTGTCTAAATACCCTCCTAAACACCTGCAAAGCAACAGGAAGGAGATTTTCCAGTGGCTCAGCCAGACCTCCAACTTCAGAGTATTCTTTTCGGTGTGCATGTGATATGTTACATTTACAATGCAGCCTTTACCACACAGTACCTTCTCCACACAATCTTTACAATGCAGGTAAGTACCATGCAAGTCATTTTCAGGTACCTTATAATGTGGCACTTTACCATGCAAGCAAGTTATTTTTTTTAATGATATAAACACTCATTTAAGTGTATATCTCTATATCAATATCTAGCTCAGTTTTTTTTAAACAAAGGTTGCAGGGATGTTATGGTTATGTTCACTGCTTATGACCTCACATATTAAATCAGTCATGACATTGTCAGTGACCTTACTGATGACATTGCTGATGACATCTCAAATGATGTCACTGATATCATCCAGTAAGTGTTAGTGTTTGTTTTTCTAAGAGTTTATGAGTGTTAAACACATACAAACCTTCGACAAAAGTTAAATTAGTATACTAGGTGTACTACTAATGAGTGATACTATTTCTAACATATGTGATCTGAGTGGCTGTGCGACTGTTTTTATCAATGTGTGAGTGGGTGTCTGAGTGGCTGTATGGGTGAGTGAGTGAGTTTCTGACTAGCTTTGTGGGTGTAAGTGGTTGTGTGAGTGGTTGTATGGGTGTGTGAGTAATTGTATGGATATGTAAGTGGGTGTGTCAGTGACTGTATGGGTGAGTGAGTAGCTGTGTGGGTGGGTGAGTAGGTGTGTCAGTGACTTTATGGGTGAGTGAATCAGAGTTTGAATGGCTGTATGACTGAGTGGCTGAGTGTATAAGTGGGTTTATGGGTAAGTGAATGGCTGCTTGAGTGGGTGTTTGGTTAAGGGAGTTGGTGTGTAAGTGGCTGTATTAAAGAGGGAGTGCATGAGTGAATGGCTGTATGGGTGAGTGACCAGATGTGGGAGTGGTTGTATGGATGTGTGAATGGGTATGTAAGTGGTTGTATGGGTGTATGAGTGAGTGTGTGAGTGTTTGTATGGTTGAGTGAGTGGCTGTGTTGAAAGGCTGTATGGGTGAGTGTGTGGCTGTGTGCGTAGCAATATGAGTGAGTGACTAGTTGTATTAGTGGCTGTATGGGTGAGTGCATGGTTGTGTGAGTAGCTATATGAGTGATTGAGTGGTGTGTAAGTGGCTCTATGGATGGGTGAGTGGCTGTGTGAAAACTTATATGGGTCTGTGAATGGGTAGGTGAGAGGTTGTGTGAGTGTTTGAGTAGGATATGAGAGGTCGTATGGGGTGTGAGTGGAGCTGTGGATGATGTCATTAGGGGTGTCATATGAGATGCCATCAGAAATTACAAATATGTTTTTAATAAAAAATACAATTTCATTTATTTTAAAAGTGATAGATTTTCATGATGTCTTACTCCTTCACAAATGTGCATGTAAAGCAGTTTTTTGGTTGAAAAATGTATATGATGAGGATGCGCGCGGCGGCGAAGCAAGATGGCCGCCTCCTGAAGAGCTCCGTCAAATCGAGCTCCGATCGCTGATGAAGGGACCCCTCCTACGCAGCGCCTCGTCACCGAAATTGCGGATTCCGGCATCGGAAATGTAAACAAGCAAAACGGCAAGTTTTTAGACCTCTGGAGGGTCTTTTATTCTCCTAAAAAGCTCCGTATGTCTCTGCTTCACAGCGGCCGCCATTTTGTGCTCCTCTGTAACAGCACTTCACCTGACGAGGATGTTCTCCACACAATTACTTCAGAACTTTCTCTTTCTCTTATGAATTGGCCAGGTTACGCCTAATATTTATCAGAATCAGACTAGTTTGGTGGAATTTTCTTATTTTGTTGGAGGCACTGGAATTTATTTGGATGGAAACCTTTTACTCATAGGGTTCAGCTTCTATTCACAATTTTGGCGGTATTATCATCTATTTAGTGATGCAGCGTGTGTCCTTCCTTTTTTTTTCTTCTCTTCTTCAGAGGGAAATTTTAGGGCACACTTATTTTTAATTACCTTACGACTGCTCGTTATTGCTGCATTTTGCTGTCTACTTATCGCTCTCATCTGGTGTTATATCGCAGTGCATTCTCTTTTTGGCTTTTCCTCATCATACCACATCAACAACGTTGTCTCTTTGGCAGGTTTTTTTTTTTTTTAAATATAATTTACAGCTGCTTCCTCTCTGTTGCCACCATGGATTCTCATCCTCCAAATAAATCTCAGGGGGCTTCTTCTGGTGGACGGAAAGATGCTGTTTCTTGCCCTGGTAAACGTAGTAAGAAGGAGCCCCCCTCTCCTTCTAAATCACCGCTACCCCTCACGCTGGAAGATATAATGGAGGAACTACGCCTCATTCGTCCTTTTATGTCTGACACAGCTGCCACTCTACAAAGGTTGGATGACAAGTGGTCTGGCCTGGATTCGAGGCTTTCAGAGGTGGAACAAAAACTCAGTGATGCTCAAGATGTTCTTGCTAAAGTTGATTGCCTCACCAAGGAAGTCAGTCTTCTCAAGAAGTCTACAGAGGATTTGGAAAATCAAAATCGGCGTAATAATTTACGCATTTATGGTATTCCGGAAGGTTCCGAGGGATCAGATATGATCATATTTTTGAAAACTCAAGTTCTTCAGATAGTTGGTCTCCCAAAATCCATTGACTTCAATATCCAAAGAGCCCACCGGTTGGGACCACAGAGCGCATCCTCTTCATCTAAGCCAAGAGGTATAAATGCCTATTTTCTTCTCTACTCGGGTCTCATGGCAATTTTAAATTCAGCTAAACAACACAAACAGATGCTTTGGTCCGGCCATAAAGTCTTCTTCAGTCAAGATGTCTCCAAGCTAACTGCCAACCGGCGAAAGGAATTCCTTGACCTTCGGCCCGCCTTGAGATCTATGAATGCTCGCTATGGTCTAATACATCCTTGTTTCTTCAAAGTAACATATAAAGAAAGAACTCTGAGCTTTGATGATCCTGCCGACCTCCGGAAGTTCATTCATGCACATACAGGCGAACTTATGGAACTGAGCAAGCCTTAATTGTTTATGTTGTTTCCCTTTTGGTCTGTTTTTTGATGTTTCTATTATGTGATTTGTTCTTTCTAACCATGTCTCTATTCGTTTCCAGGCCTCCCCTCTATGGATTTGATGTTGATGTTCCTCACCTTGATTGGCTCCCTTGTTTGTAAAGTGCGATTCACCTTGCTGCAATTCCTCTCTACTCTTTGGTAAGTTCCCTTCCTTTTGTTTCACTGTTTACCTTTGTCTCTAGTTTTACTCTCATTAATTTTGTTATAATTAATAGGTAACCTTGTTTTCTTTTCTCTCGATGTCTCTTTATCTGCGTGGTTGTCTTGTTCCCGTCGCCCCCCCCCTCCACAAGTCAATGTTCTTCTCCACAGTGTTTCTTATGACTAAAGCCCTTGGGCTTATTGTAATTTTATTTGCTATCTTTTCTTGGGAGACTATGTTCTCCTCTCCCCCTTTCTTTCACTCCCTTTTTCCCCATTCGCAAGTCATTTTTTTCTCTTTCTTGTTTTCTTTTATTTTGCAACTATCCTTTTTCTCCATATTTTCTTTACTCTATCCCTCCTCTCTCCTTCTTTCTTTTCTTCCTTGGTCTTTCCCCGCACTGATTTTTTTTGTTGATCTTTTATTCTTTCAAAATGGCATTTCTCTATTCTTATTTTCACTAACCTTTTTTGGCAAATCAAGTGTTTTTATACATTCTTCCTCTTCTTTCATAATCTCTTTCTTCATTCTCTTTCTTTTTTCACACTGGTATCCTCCTTGGTCTTCTTATACTTTAACCTATGTCTTTCCTGTAGCTGTTACACTTAGAAATTGTCTATTAATTTACGAAATTTACCTATGACAGGTCTCCGTATCATTTCACGGAATGTAAAAGGTATGCGTAATCCTGTTAAGAAGCAGAGAGTGTTGTCCCACCTGGCTAAATTGAAATGTCATATTGCTTTGCTACAAGAATCACTCCTCAGATTACAAGATTTGCCTTAATTACGTAAACATTGGGTGGGTGAAATATTTTGCTCTCCAGCTGACAATAATAAGAACGGTGTTGTTATTCTGTTCCATAAATCATTGTCTGTGCTTTTACAAAATAAATCTAATGAACGGAAGATGGCTTCTCTTAAATGTTACAGTTAATAGCACTCCTGTTTCTTTTTGCAATGTATATGGCCCGAATGGTGTTGATTCATCTTTTTGGTCGGATTTTTCCACTCTCCTCTCCTCACATGCTACTAACAACTTGATTGTGGGTGGTGACAGTAAACAGCTCATGGATCCCTTTTTGGACCGAAAATCTCAAGTCAAATATGTCCCTAACAAGATGCAAAAAACCTTTCATAAAGCAATTACTGCAAGAGGATTAGTTGATGCTTGGCGAACTTCACATCCCGATGTTCTAGATTATTCCTTTTTTTCCCCTGCCCACAGATCCCACTCCCGGATAGATTATATCTTCCTCACTCAACACACCCTACAATTGATGAATAATATTGAGATTGGCTCCATTCTTATCTCTGATCATGCCCCCATCATCTTAGATATAGATCATCCTTTTCCTTTGCCCTCATCTAGGTGCTGGCGCTTTAATAATTCTCTTCTTTTAGAGTCTCAATTTCTGGAAACTTTCTCGCTATTTGCCCAATAATTTTTTCTCCATTATATATCTTCTGTCTCCCACTTTCACTTCACTTGGGATGCCTTTAAGGCTTCTGCCAGAGGTTTTATCATTGACTTTGTTTCCCAGAAAAAGAAGAAAGCTCTCTTAGAATCTTCGTCCCTCCTTAAACAAATTAAATCATTGGAACATCAATATTTTTCCGCTAATTGCCCTGACACACTATCCAGGCTTATTAAAGCAAAAATGCAGTACAACAAACAATCTTTGGTCTCGGCCTGTAATAACCTTTTTAAATTCAACGCAAAAATGTATTGCGGACGCAACAAAGCTGGCAAATCTCTTGCTAATTATCTTAAAATTAAAAAGCAAAAATCTAAAATAGCTGACATTAAGGATTCTTCTGGAATTTAGCATCTTTCAGATTCTAAGATTCTCGACTGCTTTACTGATTACTATACCTCTCTGTATACCCCAGAAACCTATTCTTCTACTGATCTCATTGATTCCTTTTTTCAACGATTTCCTAAGTCTTCTGAGAATCAAGTTGACCTTACTTCTTTGAATTCCCCCATCTCCGAAAAAGAACTCATCGATGCCATCTATCTTTTGCCTAAAGATAAGACTCCTGGTCCAGATGGATTCTCTGTTCGATTCTTTCTCCAATTTAAGTCCCTTTTGATTCCTCACCTTCTCTCTTTAATTAATCACTTTCTTACTTCTGGTACGGCGCACGGTACTTTTACTCAGGCTATGCTCTGTTTGACACCTAAAAAAGATAAAGACCCGTCCCTTTGCAAAAATTATAGGCCCATTTCTTTGATTAACACAGATTGTAAGATCTTTGCAAAACTACTCGCCATACGCATTAATAAAGTCATTCCTGATCTTGTTAATATTTATCAATCCGGTTTTGTCAAAGGTCGTTCCATTACAGATAACTCGCGTACCTTTCTTAATATCATTCATTTGGCCGTTAAATTAAACTCTCCTTTAGCCGCCATAACACTGGATGCTGAGAAAGCGTTCGATAGGGTTAATTCGGAGTTCGTTTTTGATGCCCTTAAATGGCATGGTTTTGGCCCCCCCATCCTCAAATACATCCAACTCCTCTACTCAGCGCCGACCACTTCTGTTTGGGTAAATGGTTGTCAGTCCCGTTACTTCCCTCTACTCAGAGGGACTAGACAGGGATGCCCCCTTTCCCCTCTTCTTTTTATCCTCGTGTTGGAACCCTTTCTTGAATCAATCAGACGCTCTCCTCACTATACGGGTCTCCAAATCAAATCACTTGAAATTAAATTTACTGCTTATGCAGATGATATTCTTCTGTACATTTCTAACCCTTCCACTTCCTTGCCAGCTTTCTTTTCACTTCTAAAAGAATACTCAAGAGTCTCTGGATATAAACTGAATATAGATAAGTCTGAGATCCTACTTCTTAATAAATTCTGCCTTCCTTCTATGTTTTCTACTACGGGCTTTGAATGGACTTCTAAACATATCAAATGTCTTGGTATCCTTTATGCTAACACTATCAAGGAAACTATTAAAATAAATCTTGCAAATATCCTTAAGAAATTGTCCGCTTTGATTGACGGTTGGTCTCCACTTTTTCTCTCATGGTGGGGTAGATTAGCTACCATCAAAATGATGCTTCTTCCTATTATTAATTTTCACTCTTCTATGCTTCCTATTTCTCTTCCCAATTCTTTCTTTCGTGTTATCAATAGTTCTCTCTCCAAGTTTCTCTGGAACAATCGCAAACCCAGGATCTCATTGGCCCGCCTCCAATCATCTAAAGAAATGGGAGGTGTCAATTTTCCTACTATTCGCCGGTATCACTCTGCCTTTACTTTAAAACAAATCTGGACTTCTTTATCTGAAACTTCGGATCCGCCTCTAACAGCTTGGAGCTCGTTGGAACAAGCGCAGTATTCTCCTTTTTCTTTTCTCTCTGCTGTTTGTTTGTCTCATCCTCCTAATAGTTTCTCGTCTCCTATCTTTACCCACTCCAAAGCAATTACTACCTCTCTGCTTCATTTTCACTTACCTTCTTCTGACCCTTTTTTACACACTCCAATTTGGTATCACAAGTCCATTAAGATTAACAAATGCTCTTTATTTTGGAAAGAGTGGATTGACAAGGGTATTGTTACACCTCAACATTTAATGAAAGATGGTTCTTTTATGGATTTTTCAGATCTCCAAACTTCCTATAATGTCTCTCATTCTCACGCCCTTCACTAACCTCTTCTTAAGGAATCTCTCATTCGCCTTTCTCTTCAGAGCTCCCTCACGATCACATCTGATCAAACTTGCCCTCCCTCCATCGATTTCTCTACTCAATTCAAAGCTTCTACCATATATAAAATATTATCTTACTCTTCGATAATTAGGACCAAATCCAATTTGGAGCTGGTTTGGGAAAAGGATCTAGACCTAACAATCCCTTTAGACACATGGAATTTCCTTTGGACAAAAATTCACACCTCCTCACGTTCCGCTAGCACGACACAGACCTTATATTATTTTTATAACAGACTTTTTCTCACTCCTTGTGACATGTATACATTTAAGTTAATAAATTCCCTGAAATGTTGGTCCTGTCCTAATAATAACAGTGATTTCCTTCATATTTCCTTTGCCCGCTTGTTAAAGCTCTTTGGTCCCAGGTTTGGTCAAAGTTGAATGATATTCTATCAACTAATGTTATTTTTGAGATATCACATGTTTTTTTGGGCAGTTGTTCACCTGTTTGGAATGTACATGGCACTGAGGATAAATTCATTGATTTATTTTTTGCTATTACTTTTCAAATTATAACTACAAACTGGAAAGACACTTCAAAAATTACCTTTCAAGCTTGGTGGAACTTATTATGTCATCATCACAGACTCGACCGTGCTTTTGCTAACTCTACTGCTTTGTTGATCAAAAAGGATTTGTTTTGGTTGCCTCTAACTTCTTTTCTTTCCAGGTCAAACAGTTAATACTTGTACATGCACTCTTTTTTGGTTTTCTCTTGTTCTGCATATAATTCCTGTTATATATCTTTCTTTTCTTCTCGTGTTTGAATTTTTTGTTGAATTTTTTTTTTTTATTCTCCTCCTCTTCTTCCTCTCTTCTCCTCCTTCTTTCTCCTCTTTTCTTTCCTTCTCTTTCTACTTAAAATCCTAAAAAGCATTTGACTCTGTATCTTCTTTTTTTTCTTCATCTGAGGTGTGATTCATTCCTTATTTTTTTTTATCTTATCGTTACATTTATTCTGGGATTGCCACACCTCATCATATAACCTGTATTGATGTTCTACTATGTTTATTACTTCAATAAAGCTTTCTAAACTAAAAAATGTATATGATAGGCATACATTTTCTAAGCAAACTAACAGGAATGCGAACACATTGGTGACAGAGTAACACATACCCAAAAACATTATTTTGATGTCCTTTGTTATGTCCAGATGATAAATCAATAATGAACAAAAATAGATTACTTAAAGGGACTTTCACAGATGAAATGATCCGTCACATATATATTGGAGTATTTTATCTTGAAAACACAAAATCAGGCACAAAAAATGACTCATTAGGAAATTTTAGAAATGCATCAAGGTTTAATCTTTTTCATATTGCATTGTGTATTTTTTTATTTTTAAATATATATGAATCCCTGTATTTAAAAACCTATTTGTAAGATGTTTTTAATAAAAAATGTAACCATTTAATCTAACGTTTCTAGTTATTTTGGCTCATGTGCTCACTATTCTTTGTTTATAATACTAACTTACAAATGTGATGTTTGGAACATCCACTGTACCATAACTGCATTTTATGCTATGTCACCTGTAATAGGTTTAAGTTAACATCCTTCACAATTGGGATGGATCATCATACCTGGCACAATTAAAAAACGTTGCCTGTTTGGTACAACTGTCCCTTATAACATCAAACAAACTCATGTATAATTTTGTTTAGGCAGGCATGTTTCTGCTCAAAACAGTCCTTTCGTAGTGATCAGAAATATATTGGCATCATTTTCCACAGATTAATATACAAAAACGCATCATCATAAATCTTGTGCAAAACGTACACCTTAAAGAACTCTTCTTATGCGTTGGACTTGTGTCGACCTTTATGTTGATGCCATAATTTGTTGCTATAACCAAAAATTGTTATTTAAAATGAAAAAATCAAAAAAAGTTACTCACTTGCTGCTAGTGTCTTGCTCTCAATTGCCCATCAAGCTGGGGATAGGCCACTGCAAGTATGCGGATCATTGGAGAGTCAGGGTGTGGCACATGATTGGCATGGTGGAAGGACTGGCAGAATTAGACTTCTGCTGACTTCTTGGTTCACCTTCGTAGGTTCTCCCATCGCTTCCTATAGTAAATGCTGCATTGCTTGTAGACCTCCCGGGTGCGCATCTTCTTCTGTTGGGAGTCGAACACCTGTTTGAGTTAAAGAAATGCAAAACAATGTGACTTTTAGTTTTTTGGTATTGATGTAATACAATTTTGAGAAAACAATCACATATTCTAGTCTGCGTTTACATTTAAAAAAAAGGAAGTCAGAATTACATTTTTATGAGCCATCAGCTGGATGTACAGGGACAGGGTCTTAGTAGCCAGCACCCCAAGTTCCTCTGGCGAGAAGTTTGGTGCCCTGTCTCCTGCTTTTCCTGGCAGTGTGGCTCCCAGAGGCCAGAAACAGCAACGAATGTTGAGGAGGTCTTCTTGGTTTCACTGTTAGGAGGTAAGTGAGCTTTTTTTAAACACCACACACATCTACATGACGTGCAAGATCATCAACGGAGATGGACACATCCATTGGCTTTCACACTTTGCTTTCACACACATTAGCCAATGGCTGTGTCTGTTGTAGACATTCACACCCAGTATCTGGTCAACTTACTCCAACTTATGTCTAATTGGAACTGTCCTGATGGAGAGGTCAGGCGTCAACAATTGTAGAATGTGAAATAGTGTGTTTGTGAATGTTAAGCGTGTCACCACCACTAAAAATGGTGGCTGGCCTGTTATTCGTTTGTTTTGACAGAAAAGTAATGTGTAGTCTGTTACTGCTGTTAAATGCAATAGTTGCATGGTGTTGTTTATACTTCCGTTGCCAGAATTTTTGATGAATAAAAAATACAAAGGTCTGAATAATACATTCAAAATGTATTATGTACACATTTTATTTCTAAAAATACACGTCAAAAATGTCATTAAAAGATGTAAAAAATGTATTAATGTGTAAAATTATGTTAAAACAATATTTTGGGTAGAATAAATTGAAATGTGGGTTTTATTTTATAAATATGTTTGAAAAAATACACAATTTGTTTTCTTTTCCCTGCAGACATTTGAACCCAGGGAGAGTGAGAAGATGACCGCCTCAAGTTATGAGACCAGTTCCAGACCTTGCCACCATGTAAGAACTGAATATAATCAAAAAGTTCAGAATAAGTATTCTTGATTTATGTCATTAGGTAGAGCCTGATCTTCTACCTCACAATAAGAATCTCACAGCAATAACACCAATAGTGAAATTAATGGCAGCACTCCATTTGGTGGCCACAGGTTCATTCCAATACACTGTTGAAGTATCTGGTGGAATGTCACAACCAACTTTCAGTGGTCTGCTACAGGAAGTTCTTTCTTCAAAGTTGAGACACATCAATAGCTTTATACAGTTTTCACTAAATGAGGATTTTGCCAATGTGAGGAGAGATTTTTATGCTTTGGGTTGCCTACCACATGTGGTTGGAGCAATTGATGGCACACATATTGCCTTGGTGCCATCACATGACAGAGAACAAGCCTACCACATTTGGAAAACTTTTTTTTTTGAAACCGTTTATTGCAGTTTGAAAAAGTTACAGGTATGGGCCTACAACCACCCGGCCGGCCGCTAGAGTGACAAAAGCATATTACATACATACAGTAAGAGTCTCTTGGCGGTGCAGATTGGGGAAGCAGGAGACATCAATAGCGCAGGCCGCATAACTCCAAGCCCACAATACGGTTTCCTTTTATCAAAACAAAACAACACAAAAAAACCACACCCGCAAGGCAACCCGCAATCCAAAATGACGGCACGAGCTCTGTAAGTGGGGGATCCCAACCAGCAGCAAAACTCTGAAGAGGGGAATGGGAGTAGATCAGGGACTGGGGAACCGCGTGCCCACGGCTGAGGGGGGGGGGGGTCAGCTAGGGAGACGGGGCTGGCGAGGCAGCCGGTAGCAGTGGCGGCTCACAAATACCCCCGCGGTGGGCGTTCCAGGGGCCCCAGATTTTCACCCATGCCCCAGGCTTACCCCTCGCCACATACACCACCTTTTCACGAAACATACACCAATCCATATGTTCTTTCCAGGCCAACACCGCCGGGGGCCTCTGGGATCCCCACAATTGAGCAATGTCACGCTTAGCTATCATGTATCCCAGAGTCACCCACCGCGTCTGCGGGACCGAGTAGTCATTTGGCTCCCACACATTCAGCAAGCATCTCCTCGCTTCCGGCAACAACGCGACACGCGTAACCACACGCAGGACCTCATGCACACCACGCCAGAATCGCTCCACCTTAGGGCACTCCCACAGACATTTGGAAAACTTACATTAAATCAATGTGCAAGTTGTAGGCTTACCAGATTTGTACATCACGCATGCATTATTGTGCACATTTTCCAAGATTAACACATATTCTTTCTACTACGTAACAGCACCATACCAATGCAAATGTCAGATCTTGGACCTGAGAAGGCCTAACTTGTTGGAAAGTACAATCTGTCAGAGAAGGCCTAACTTGTTGGTAAGTACCATCTGTCAATATATTTGTGCTTAATTTCAAGTTTAATGATTAAAAATATTATGTAATTTTTGGCTCTTTCTTTCATTTCATATAGGAGAGTCAGCTTGTCCTAACTGACCATAGTTGTTAGCACTGCTGAGGAATCTAACAGCACCAGGGGAAGTCGCTTCAATGAGGTCCGTGGAAGAACACGGAGGCCAGTGGAGTGGGATTTTGGGTTCTTAAAGGCCAGTTTTGAAGTCTGGATAAGACTGGTGGATCCCTCCTCTACTAACCCGAAAAGGTGTGCAAAATCAGAATGGCATGCTGCATGTTACACAACATAGCCCTGCAATGGAACATCCCTTACATTGCAGAGGAAGAGTACCATGATTTTTCACCGGGTGAGGATGTTGAAATGCCAAATGAAAATGATAGTGGTGAAGAGGAAGGAATAGACTTACATCAAGATGTTATTGACAACATCTTTACATGTGTGTAAGTATGTATTCACATATTGTTACATTACATTTAAATCCAACTTTTAATATAATGAGAATAAAAGTCAGTGCTAGATGTTTTTGTGAAAGGGCAAATTAAGGTATATTCAGGGCAAAAATGTTTGTTTATTTACGTTGTTTATCTTTGATTGTTTTTAGAAATGTGTCCTTAAAATTTGGCATTTGTAATGTGTGTATTGTGTAATGTCATAAATTTGTTTTTTTTGTTTTAATCTGTTTAAGATTCCTTCACCATGTCATCTTCATTTGGTAATTTCAATGTTCCGACATTGGCAGTTATATGCTGCTGTTGCAAAGTACAAAGGGAACATGGGTTCATCCTGTGAAAAACACAGACACTTTGGATGTGCAGATCTTGTGCAAAGACAACTTGCTCAGGGATTGAATTGTATTTATTAGGATTGCATTAGACTTGTTTTCAGCTGCTTGTTGCCTCCATGGCAATTTTTACTGCTTAATCTGCCCTAACCACATGTGGTAGGCCACCCAAAGCATACAAATATCCCTTTACATAGGCAAAATCCACATTTTGGGGTCAATTAGGATGGCTGTTGGAAAATCACCCCGACCGCCATGGTAGCGGAAATCAACCGTCCGCTGGTACCGCGGCAAAACCGGTGGTTTGATTAAGATCAACTGCCCCAAAAATCCGACCACGGCAGAACGAGGCCACCAAAGACCGCCCATAGCAGGCGGAGCGGGCGGAAATCCATCCGTGGTGGTCTGATTCATGGCGGAAGCACACTAAACCGTCGCCAGGCCAGCGGAGAAACCGCACAGAAAATTAGGATTCTCCCGATGTGACAGCGGGATGTTCTGCTGTTTACGACCGCCGCGGTCGCAAACAGTGATGAATGTGAGATCCGGCGGAAGGGCTGTAGCATAGCCATCGCTGCAGACGCTCCATGAAAAATATGTCGGTCGACAAAAAAGAACTCACAACAAGACCACCAAGTGCACACAGCAAACTAGCCCCGCCCCCAAAAACACCAAACATATCCCAATAACACACCCCCATGGCAACTTCTAATATACAAATCCCAGCACAACCCACACAACACACCTGACAGCAATACTCCATATTGACACACCCACATAGCTGAGCATAAAACCAGCCCCTTCCCTGACCAGAATCCTTTGCAGTACTCAACACCTGAAGGCCCCAACACCAGAGCACAAAGGAGAGGCAAACCTGCACACTTCGCACCAGCACAACAACACACACACACACACACACACACACACCACCTACACCACCCCCACCACCCTCACAACTGTACCTCAAAACATTAGCACATCACACACCATGGCACCACAGAAAATGCCCAAATTCACAAAGAGTGAGTTGTCAGTCATGATAGATGAGATAATCAGAGTAGAACCACAAGTGTTTGGTAGCCACAAGAGCACAAATGTGGGCAAGGATAGTCGACAAGGTCAATGCAGTAGGGACCACCCAGCACTCCAAAAATGAAATCATGAAGTGGTGGCATGACCTGGAGAGGGTTGTGAAAGAAAAGAGGAACAAGACCCGTGAGCTGGCTCAGAGGACTGGCGGTGGCCCTCCCATCCCACCAAAAACATTCACTGCGTGGGAGGAGAAGGTGCTTGCCATACTGCATCCAGAGAGTCTCACAGGAATAGTCGGGGGAGTGCAGGTTGGTAAGGACAAACTAATGTAAACCATCACACTGCAATGTACTGTCTTGCACAACTACAAAGCCACACCTCCCAGGCCAAAGTCCATTCATATGCACCACAATACCCAACAAAGGCCCCACAGATGTAACATCCACTCCATTTAAATCACCCCAAAGGTAGCCTGCAAGATTCCCAGGGTTGCATGTGTGCAGGCAGCCAGCACCACAACTCCCACCAGACAGCCCTGTCCCACCCCTGAGCAGGATGGAACACTCCCTCCCACCCAGAAGCATGTGGCAGCCTTTGTAGTCTTCACCTTCACCTAACAGGTAAGTCGCCATCTTCCCAGTTTGTGCTGTTTGGGGTGGAAGGCCTGCACTACTACTCCCACCATGCCCCCTTTTTCCCCAGCTTAGCAAGATGGAGTACTCCCTCCCACCCTGAAGCATGTGGCAGCCATTGCATTGTTCACCTTCATCTAACAAGTAGGTAGCCATCTTAACAGGGAGGGGTGTGTGTGTGTGTGTGTGTGAGGCCAGCACAACAACACCCAACAGTCCCCCTTGTCCCACCCCTGAGCAGGATGGAGCACCCCCTCCCACCCAGGAGCATGAGGCAGGCATTGCATTGTCCACCTTCACCTAACAGGTAGGTAGCCATTGTATGCTCTCTTGTCCCACCCCTGAGCCTGATGGAGCACTCCACCACACACCCAGAGAGATGTGTCACAAATTCCACCCAAATGTGACAACAGAACAGGTAAGGAGACAGTGTATGCACCCCGCCATTCCTCTCAAAAAGCATGGAGCCAAATGACAACACCAGCCCTCACATCCCAACAAAATTGACACAGATACAATTTCCACTTACAGTGTGCAGACAGCTAAGTGTATGTAACTGTCACAGAAAGAGAAGTGTGAGTCACCAAATCCCATCTCAAAGCAAATGAGGGCACACACATGCACAGCACTGAATGCTATCTGGAAGTTACATGGGGGCAGAGCTTGAAGGACCATATGAAAACAAACCAAGCATGGTCTGTCAAACCTAAAAATCTAAGCCCAGGACATGACAAAGGTATGCATTAGATGACAATGCCTAGTACATGTGCAGATGTAACGCCTGACAGGCAGAGTAATAAGCAAAGATGCATCACATCAAGCTGTATTGCATAATTTGTCAGATGACAACATGTCCCCGTAATCAAATAATCGACATGTGGGGCATGGTATCCATCGACATGTCACACCATGTAAATTTAATGTATGTACCTCCAAATCATGTCATGAGGAACGTTACTGTGCAGACATATAATGTGTGAAATAGTCAACTGTGTGTTGCCTAACCAGCAATATAAGATACATCGAACACAAAGCTTGAGGGGTGTACGTCAATTACCATTTCCCCTCTGTTCCACAGGTGACCAAGAACTGACTGCAGAGGACGACAACATCAGCCTGTAGATCCAGTCTCCACCCCCGGAACATGGACTCTCGGTTGAGGACTCCCTGGATTTGGAGGACGCGGAGCTCGAAGCCGGCCCATAGTTTGTGCCAGGGTGCCACAGGTCCCAGGACACCATTGTCCCCCTTACCACCTCTGCAGCAACAACAACATCTACGCTGACCCCTGCCGTAATGACCTGTGTGGCCTTCACCACTACCACCAGTGCTGCCTGCAATACTCTCCCTGCCCCAGAGGATTACCACCCCACCCCACCAACTGAGGAGGGCAGGGAGAGTAGGTGGCTGCCTACAGTGGTGAGGCAACAGGTCCGTAGCAGCAGGGCAGGTGGGAGGGCAAGTGTCAGTCGAAGCCAACAGGACACTGGGACCAAAGCCTTGGACAACATCACCAGAGTCCTTGGGGCCTATGAACGGGCCCAGGGACGAACAGGCCGGGCTGAGGAAGATTCATGTGAACTCCGCCTGCTGCTGAGGTCCACGGACACCCGCATGGGCCATATTGTGGACTTCTTGGGCCAGCTAGTGGCGGTTTTGAGGGACAGGCCTGCCTCACAACCAACACCTCCACCTCCCTCTTGTGTCCCGCAGGATGACAGTTCCACATCCTCCCTTGCAGGCACAGAGAGGGGAGATTCCTCAGACCCCACTGGCCCTGCGGCAGAGGCCCCCCCTACCAAAAGACCATGGGGCCGTCCGAAGAAATCTTAGGGAGGAACCTGTGGCAAAGCACCTGCCAAATGCCAGTCAAGGAGCCAGCCATGATGGCAACCCTCTTCACGATTGCATTTACTTTGTTGACTGTCCTTCCCCACGCTGCCTTGTTAATGGCATCTGTCTGTTGGACTGGGTCACCACATCAATGTGGTGACTACTCGATTGTGTCATCTACGATCACTGACAACTCCCAGCTTCACTATTCACCTTTTTTTAAATATTCACTCCCCTGTCACATGTACCCATTGTAAATAAACACTCCTTACACACACGTTGTTGTGTCTGCTCCGTGTTTAATCCAGGATGTGCAGTCTTCACCATGATTACAATGTACCTGGAGTATGGATTGTTTGTAGGCAATGAGAGGCTGAAGGGACCTAGGAAAACACAACAGAACAATATTCACTAGTCAGGTGGTGGCATCACAGCCATCACACAACACTTCAGGGTACTCCAATCTGCAAACATTACAATGAGCAACAGTACCGACATAAACATTCTGTATCTGTGCCAAACTACCCTGTCCCAGATACATTGGCAGACAGCACTGAGTCAAAAACAGGCTGCAGTCAAATAGCTCACATACACTTTTCGAACAACAATGACCTCAGCAGCCAATAGCACCGCTCTACATTGTCACTCATCTTCAAGTGAAGTAGCAGTTGATGAGCTGTTGACGCAGGTCGACAACTTCCTCCTCTCCACTGTCTTCGTCACTGGACATGGGTTGGTTTGCAGGCAGGGGCCTTGGATGCTCATCAGCATCCAGGAGCAGGGGGATCTCCTTGCGCAAGGCCAGGTTGTGTAGCATGCAGCATGCAAATACAATCTGACACACCTTTTTGGGCGAGTACATCAGTGCACCTCCGGTCTTGATATGAAAAGAACATATAGGAAACCATGCTAAAAAAGTGGACTAACTATACCTACAACCATTGACAACCACAAACCAATATATATCAATTAAAATACAAAGGGCCTCATGTAGGTAACATACTATTTACCGATTCATAAATACCGAATTTTACCGATTCGGTATTTATGAATCGGTAAATAGTATGTAGGTAAATAATCGGTAATTATTACCGATTCGGTAAATATCGGTATTTATGAATCGGTATTTACCGAATCGGTAATAATGCATCCCTTCCCATTCATTCCTAGCGGCCTGGAGGCCCATAGGAATGAATGGGAAGCCAGTTACTATTACCGATTCGGTAAATACCGAATCGGTAATAGGGGAGGCATTATCATGGGTGGCAGGGTGTCACATTGACACCCTGTTGCACCCCTCATTCGTGCATGTGTGCACATGTGGCGCACATACATGCCCTAAGGGCATGTATGTCTGCCACATGGCACTTTACAAATAGAACAAAAATGCTTTTTGTAAGGTATTCGTCATTTACCATCAACTTGTAGTTGGTGGTAAATAACGAATCCAGACACCAATAATGCACTCACTTGAGTGCCCACTACATTGCATTTCTGGATTCGGTATTTACCGAATCGGTATTTTACCGATTTCTTAAAATTCCGATTCGGTGAATACCGAATCCAGAAATCAGCCACCTACATCTCAAGTGCCTCAATACCGGTCGGTAACAGGATATTTACCGATTTTCGGCCGTTACCGACCGGTATTGAGGTACCTACATGAGGCCCAAAATGTATTATCATATTTTTCCAATTTGACAAAAGTAGAAAACAATTAATGGGGGAAAATCATTTTATGTTGTACAATAAATATTAACCAAAAACACAATATAAATAAGGGTCACAGGGGAATGAATTATGAACTGAACCACCTCCAATCCCCAATCAATACCTAACAACTAACAGGAGATGCTCAGTCCGTTCGGGGAGAACAGAAAACCACTGAACACTGTGAAAGATGCTAAGAAACCCCTTCAGATAGTTTGCCCATTACCTGGCCAGAGTTAAGAGTCCATTGGCAAACCCTAACTGGCGGAGCTTCGTCATATGGAACTCTAGGAGATCTAGATCTAGGGCCACAGTCTTAAGCCACCAGTCCCTGCTGGGTACCTGACCTTAAGCTCCTGAGAAGAACTCTTGCCAAGGTGTATGCTCAAACTACATGAACTCTATTGACGTGCAGTGCTCTAGTGTAAGTAAAAATTAAAAATGGCTACCTGGGCAAAAAATTTGTTTATTAAGAATTGTCCAAGTGTCATGCTTAAAATAACCTAATAGTCTTGAAATTTGTTTTGACTATTTCCTAGCTAAGTCTAGTACAGTCAAACCGTACTAGACTTAGCTAGGAAATAGCACTGCACGTCACTAGAGTTCATGTAGTTTGAGCATACACCTTGGCAAGAGTTCTTCTCAGGAGCATAAGGTCAGGTACCCAGCAGGGCCTGGTGGCTTAAGACTGTGGCCCTAGATCTAGATCTCCTAGAGTTCCATATGACGAAGCTCCGCCAGTTAGGGTTGGCCGATGGACTCTTAACTCTAGCCTGGTGATGGGCAAACTATCTGAAGGGGTTTCTTAGCATCTTTCACAGCGTTCAGTGGTTTTCTGTTCTCCGCGAACGGACTGAGCATCTCCTGTTAGTTGTTAGGTACAATAAAAATTGTCTGAATATTTGTGACAATGATTGTCTCTGGATATAATTATATATTGATAATTTGTGTATACACAAAATTCAGCTATATGTACATCAACATAATGTCAATAACCATTTATGTAGATATCAAAAAACAGAAAAGACAGAGAGGAGGAAGAAAAAAAAGGACATATCCACATGACTTTCATGGCTAATGGTAAATTCTACGCACGTTTCGGCCTTGTGCCTTTATCAGGTAGCCATGGGGTTATACAATCTGAAAAATAAAAACGGGAAAAGGGAAAAAAGAAGAATAAAACACACAAGTACAGTTGTGTGTGGGTTGTTGGTTGGTAGTCCTACTAATACACATTGTGTACATATTACATATCTAATACCATATTACTATGTATTTACAAATTAACAATTTACATATGTCACAGGTAAAATAAAGGAATAAAAAGGAAAAGAGAAAAAGAAGAGAAAGATGTAGAATTTTCAAAGTAAAAAGATAATAGCAAACAGAAAAGTATAAATATAACAGTGGACATACCACATAGAGCTTCAGTGGTAGAGATGAGTCAAAAGATGTATGGCTCATTGTTCATAGGTGGTGAAGTGAATCGAAAGAAGTATATAGGCACCATACAGTGTATAAACATGCCTTAATAAATGTGCATATATCCCACATTTAAAAGTGCTGACCAGATCTCAGAAATAAAAGTCAAATTATTACCTGTAGAGGGGGGCACTCTGTATATATTCATATTTTAATGGAAGTCAGAAATAGAATTGCAGCTGAAATGATGCACACATTCTATAAAGGAATACATGTCCAAAGAGTACAGTGACTGATATGTAGTTATAATTAAATAATGTGATATAATAATAGATTAATAGGAAGTCTACATACCCTTCCAAGGCTAGAAGCAGTCTTGGAGGAGTACTCTGTTTTTTAAAATATATATGTTCTTCCTGTAATAGTAATGATAACACAAAAAAATGTTGTGTGTTAATCAGAGTGTGTGACAAAGCTTCCTCAAGATAAAAACAGAGGCTATAGAGTTTGAAATACCCTTATGTAGGATAATTGTAAACTATGTTCAAACCCCTAAAGCAACGTCCACTAGGGCTATGCTATCCCATATTAAGGATAGACTACTAATAATAAATGAATGACGGAGCTAAAAAGCACAAGTCGCCGACAAATGACGTGTGGAGTGCTAACGAGGATGATAACCCCCAGAGCAATACAACCGATCTAGGATCTACATGAAAGGCTTTTTATCAATTCGACAATTAGATAATGGGGGCACTCGATATCATAACGTACCTAGGATTAGGTGTATACTGCAAAACGCGGTGACTACATGAAAGTCCGTGCGTCTACCGCTTCTGAAAACTGTAGCTCAGCCGAGCTACTTGGACGAAAGCCTTCGTCTACTAGCGATAAATGCTGGGTAAAGAGATTGCTCACATGCAACCTTCGTGTCCCGTCCCAAAGAAATGGCAATAAAGAATCCCGGTCTCGCACGGAATTTGAATCGCACCCTGCCGGATTGCACAGGTGCGGTACATAACCCAGAAGTGTGTCAGCAAAGTGAGTCTTGATAAATAGAGACGGCAACAAGCGCCATCTTAAAAGGGTCATTGTAGCGTTGCTCTATCCAAAAAGTTGAGACAACCAATGAGACTAGACAAAAACGTGAAGACTCACTTGGGAATGGTATAACGGACAAGGAATGTATTAATGTAAAATAAAAATGAAAAATAATGCATATTAAAAATCAATCAATTACAGATTAATATTAACTAAATCCATAATGTGATGAATTTGAATCAATGAATACAAATGAAACCAATTTCATTTTGTTACTCATAGAAGAAAGCAAAAACAGTTATTAAGGTAGTTAGTAATAGGGAAACTAGAACTCCAATATTCATCTATGTATTGCTGTATCTTATTGCTTGGCTCCAGGGAATTTCACTATTCAACCCTCTCTTATAAGTATCAAGGGTGAAAATCCAAAAAACTTCCCTGCGTTTTCAGATTTCTGTCCCAACTGGGCCAGTCATATGGATTTTCTCAAGATTGAGCCATTGAATGTCCTTTGTAGTATGGTTCAGTTCCATATAGTGTTGAACTAAGGGAGCATAGATTTTTTTAGTCCTAATGGCTGACCTGTGTTCAGACGGACATGTGATAGATTAGACTATATTGGTTGTTTTACAATTTGTTAGAGATTGGAGACTATGTGCATTCCATTTATAACATGTTTTTTAGTCTCTATTGCAAATTGACATGCTGCGCATGACAGGCACTTATAATTACCTACCAAAGGGGTGGTTCCATCAAGTGTACTTTGTCTAAGTTCTTTTACTGGAGTCGTCATACGTGACCGTGTGATCAAGTCTTTTAGGTTTTTATTTTTCCGATGTGCAAATAAAGGTTTTGGTATTTGCACAGTTCTGTCCCTTGTTGCATTTAAGATATGCCAATTTGAATTAACAATATGGCGGATCTTCTCATTCAGGGTTGAGTGACAAGGGTCAAACACTAACTGATCGTTCTTTTTAGGTTCTTTAGGTGTAAGCAAGTGTTGTCGATCAAAGTATTGTGCTCTTTTATAGGAGTCACGTACGAGTCTATTGGGATAGCCTCTATTTATGAACTTTGATTTCATTTCAATGGCCCTATTGTCATAATTAGTCAAGTTAGTGCAGTTCCTGCGTAATCGCAAGAACTGGCCAAATGGTATGCTTATTTTCTGTGATTTAGGATGGTAGCTATTAAAATGTAGCAGTGTATTGCGTACAGTGGGTTTTGTATATAAATCAACTGATAATTTTTGCTCATGTACTTTTATCATAATGTCCAAAAATTCAACATTACTACTACTACTGGTAGCTTTAAAAATGATATTAGTATCACAAAGATTCAGCCATGAAATGAATTCAGTGAGTTCATCAGAAGCCCCGGTCCAGATAAAAAAGACGTCCTCTATATACCTGGACCAGCTACTGATGGACTCACTGAATGGTGCTATTTCATTGTATATGAATTTGTGTTCATAGAATGCCATGAATATGTTAGCCACTGTGGGGGCACAAGAGGCCCCCATGCTAACGCCTTTACTCTGCTTGAAAAATAATCCATTGAATTCAAAAGTATTTTCATTTAGGACTATTGTTAAGCATGACATTATAAATCTTTGGGGCAATCCACATTGAAGTACTCAATGAACCAAGCAACCGATTCCAAGGCACCAGATTGTGGGATATTACTACAAACGGCCTCAATATCCATTGTGACCGGGGTCTGTGTATTATCATTAAAGTTAAGATTTTCTACTTTATTGATGATATCTCTGGTATCACGTATATATGATTACATTTTAGGGATATGAGGTCGCAAAATTGCATCCACATATTTAGACAAAGTCTCTGTAGCTGACCCTATAGTGGTTTATATTGGTCTGTAGGGGGGGTTTGTGCTGTTTTTGTGTATTTTGGGAACCCCATATATGGATGCCATTCTGGGTTTGGTTACATTGAGGTATTGCCATTCCTTGTCACATATCAGATTCTCCTCTAACGCTTTGGATGTTCTCTCAAGAATTACTTTAGAGACCCTCTTTGTAGGATCATTTGTAATTGGAGTATAGTGTGTTATATTAGATAGCATCTGTCCCATATTGGTAATATACTGGTCAGTGTCTATCAACACAATGCCACCACCCTTGTCACATCCTTTGACTGTGATGTTTTTAATTCGAATAAGATTGTGAAGGGATTTATGTTCATTCTAAGTCAAATTGTAAGTGGGCATGGGGATATATTTCAGTGCTGCTGTTAGTTTGTTATACACTGCATGCTCAAAAATGGTGACTTCTGGGCCCACTTGTTCTAATGAGGGCAAAAAGGTGGACATAGGTGAAATACCTGATCTATTCTGTGTTGGTGGACTTTGGTTTGTCTGTCCTTCAAAGAATACATGCAATCTTATTTTATGAAAGAACCATAATAGATCTTGAAAAATGTCAAATCTATTAGATGTTGCATGTGGGACATAAGACAGACCTTTGGTTAAAAGAGATTCAGT
This sequence comes from Triturus cristatus, assembly GCF_964204655.1. Taxonomy (NCBI): domain Eukaryota; kingdom Metazoa; phylum Chordata; class Amphibia; order Caudata; family Salamandridae; genus Triturus; species Triturus cristatus. The sequence continues at coordinate 707,399,812 of NC_140585.1, forward strand.
ATTGGGATCGATAATTTGGTTGCTGAGATTAAAGATAGGTATTTCACTTACTCGCGCCAATATTGGGCATGTCTTGTTACTAAGAACTGATTGTCGTCCTGATAGTAATTCTGTCCTTGCTGGAAATTCTGAGGTGGTTGGTAGTTCCCTTGAAATCGCGGTTGATATCGTGACCGCAATCTGGTTTCTTGTGCTCCTCGTCTGGCTAAAAAAGGAGGCCGGTCTCCTCTTGTATTGCCTGACATATTACGTCCCTGATTATGGAGTTGGAACTGGTTACATCCTTCCCCCATCAGAATCAGATGTATCGGAGATGGTAATGACTTTCCTTGGGAAAGTATTATTTGTGGGCAGATAATGATCCTCCTGTATGGGTTCCTGTTGATAAAAATTATCAGACAAATAGGAATAGGTCTTTTCTTGGCTGTAGAACCCTATATCTTTTTTTAGTTTTTCTGTCTTCATTTTTAGCAGATATTCACTATATGAAGCCATCTCCTTTTCAGCCTCTTCTAGTTCCTTTTTAGCATCTTCAACTGCTTGGCTACTTTTAATTTCAGTCTCCAACTCCTGTATTTCATCCAACAAAGTTTGTACCAGTTCCTTAGCTGTTTCTACTATTAAAATCATTAAGTCACGGGGAGCGTCTGTTAGCAATAAATGACCAGCGTTCAAGAAATTTTCGGATTTGTACAAATAAGCCAGGAATGTTTTTCACTCTCAACCCCTGTGGAATTACACCTGCTTTTAAATATTCCAGCATAACATGCCCATGGAATTCAATTCATTTCACTTTTTTCTTAAGGGCCATAAGTTTATTAACGTCTTCATTGCCTGTCGTGCTGGTAGTATTAAATATATTGTTACCCCGTGATGATTCGCCTAGTAATGAGGCGAAATCTTCATCGGTGAAACCAAAAGTTTGTAATTTGTCCATGATGAAAATGAATATAATCATGGACAAATTACAAACTTTTGGTTTCACCGATGAAAATTTGTGTTATCATTACTATTACAGGAAGAACATATATATTTTAAAAAACAGAGTACTCCTCCAAGACTGCTTCTAGCCTTGGAAGGGTAAGAAGACTTCCTATCAATGGATTATTATATCACATTATTTAATTATAACTACATATCAGTCACTGTACTCTTAGGAAATGTGTTCCTTTATGGAATTTGTGCATCATTTCAGCTGCAATTCTATTTCTGACTTCCATTAAAATATGAATATATACAGAGTGCCCCCCCTCTACAGGTAATCATTTGACTTTTATTTCTGAGATCTGGTCAGCACTTTTAAATGTGGGATATATGCACATTTATTAAGGCATGTTTATACACTGTATGGTGCCTATATACTTCTTTCGATTCACTTCACCACCTATGAACAATGAGCCATACATCTTTTGACTCATCTCTACCACTGAAGCTCTATGTGGTATGTCCAATGTTATATTTATAGTTTTAAGTTTGCTATTATCTTTTTACTTTGACAATTCTACATCTTTCTCTTCTTTTTCTCTTTTCCTTTGTTTTTCCTTTATTCTACCTGTGACATATGTAAATTGTTAATTTGTAAATACATAGTAATATGGCATTAGATATGTAATATGTACAAAATGTTTATTAGTAGGACTACCAACCGACAACACACACACAACTGTACTTGTGTGTTTTATTCTTCTTTTTTCCCTTTTTCCATTTTTATTTTTCAGATTGTATAACCCCATGGCTACCTGATAAAGGCACAAGGCCGAAACGTGCGTAGAATTTACCATTAGCCATGAAAGTCATATGAATATGTCCTTTTTTTTCCTCCTCCCCTCTGTCTTTTCTGTTTTTTGATGTCTATATAAATGGTTATTGACAGTATGTTGATGTACATATAGCTAACATTTGTGTATACACAAATTATCAATATATAATTATATCCAGAGACAATCATTGTCATAAATATTCAGACTATTTTAATTGTAAAACATAATATGATTTTCCCCCATAATTGTTTTCTACTTTTGTCAAATTGGAAAAATATGATAATACATTTTGTATTTTAATTGATATGTATTGGTTTGTGGTTGTCAATGGTTGTATGTATAGTTAGTCCACTTTTTTAGAATGGTTTCCTATATGTTCTTTTCATATTGTGATATAGACCCTGATGTAGGAAACAATATTAGGGGTACCCTTTTTGCTACAAACCCACCTCCGGTCTTGTCCAGGCAGCGAAATCTTGACTTCAAGAGATCGAAAGTACTCTCCACCACACAATGTGTCTTCCCATGGCCATCATTGTAGCGGACTTCAGCTGGGGTCCTGGGTTTCTGAAGTGGGTTCAGCAACCAAGGACGGTTGGGATATGCTGAATCACCTAGGTGTGAGATACATAGAGCAACTTTGTAACTCACAACTTTGTAATGTAACTGTGGCAGAGGACAGCATGTCACACACACACAGCATGCTACATGACTCTTTGTACTCAACCACAATCCATGCATGCTTCGGAAGCAGATTATCCATCAGTTGGGGCAGAATGCTGTAACGCATGTTGTACAAGTCTTGTTCCGAGCCAGGGAATTTGGCACAGACGTGTGAGATCTTATCCACCTGGCACACCACTTGCACATTGATGGAATGGAAATGCTTCCTGTTCCTGTAGATGTGCTCACGTGGCTGTGGTGGAACCAGGCCAACATGTGTGCAGTCAATGGCACCACCAACATTATGGATGTGCCCAAGTGCATAAAAATCCCCCTTCACAGCTGCCAATTCATGCCTCCTGGGGAAATAGATATATCTGTCCTTGTAGATCATCATAGCGGACAGGACATCATGTAGCACCATGCTGAACATAGCTTGCGACATCCCACCTGCGCTGGACACCGTGTACTGGAATTATAAAAATGCAGGGCCGCCATCACCTTAGACGTTGGTATGAAAGCTGTCGGATATGTCCTGGAAGGCTGCAGGTGGGGCTTCAACATAGCACATAGGTCTTGGAGGGTGTCTCGATCATGACAGAATTTCTGTATGACCTCCTTATCCTCCATGTCTGCCAGCACTGTGAAGGAATGATGCACATTTGGTCTCCTCCTAGGTGAGATGAGAGCGGACACATGTCAATGCAATCCACCAGGAGATGTGTCCGACATCTTACGTTTTGACTGACACAATGCCAACAATGACTAGCATCACAGGTCAGCTTACAGCACAACTTACATGTAGGGACACCTTCAGCTACAACATAAGTACACCTGTCCACTTTTCACACAGCTAGCACCTCCCAAACAATATCCAACTAAAAGGGATATGGTCTCATCTTGCATGAGCAGCCCTGGGAGTAGTTCCAACAGCATATGTGTGAAACAGCAACACTATTGTCTCCTACCTAGCTGCTGTACCTGCCACACCTTCTTGTATAAGTCAAACCGGGCACACATCAACAACACAATGACCCCAGTCTATGCATAAACAACAAGTCTGTGCATGAGCCACGAAAAGTAGACAGTCAAATATGCACATTGGGTAGTCAGACATTCATCACTGTGAGTTGCTCTGCTCTTTCACACATTAACATGTGTACCCATTATAGAGTCCATCACAACACTGTTCAGTGTACATGCCAAGCAATATCACAAGTGACATGTGAGGAAGTACATGCCATATGTTTAAAATCATATACACAAACATGGCATGTGTAGTCAGCAGTGGGGTGAATGTTACATTGGCATTCTGTGCGCAATCATGTGCCATGAATTATGTGGCCACTCTGCACTGTTGAGAACTGCTCAGTGGCCATTGACACAGCATGATATGTCCATAGGTGCTGTCAAAGTGCTCCGCCACCCAAATCACGGTCACTGGCTCAAATGTATGGCAGCAATATCACAGTGCCTACTGCCTGGCCCCAGTGGTGTGTCACTGCCAATGCCAAAGCCACACTTGCGGTAGTGACAGGCATATACCCATGGTCAAATGGCAGTTGGAATACTCCGCCAGCCAAATAGCAGTCATACTTAGCAATGTCTGGCAGCCATATCGCGGTAGCTACCGCCTGGCCCCAGCGGTGTGTCACTGCCAATGCCAATGCCACACTCGTGGTAGTGATAGTGATATGTGTATTGCCAAAAGGCGGTTGGCATGCTCCGCCACCCAAATCACGGTAATTCTTAGCACTGTATGTCAGCCACATCGCGGTAGCTCCCGCCTGGCCCCAGCAGAGTGTCACTGCCAATGGCAATGCCACACTCACGGTAGTGATAGTGATATGTGTATTGCCAAATGGCAGTTGGCATGCTCCGCCACCCAAATCACAGTCATTCTTAGCAATGTATGGCAGCCATATCGCGCTAGCTACCGCCTGGCCCCAGCAGTGTGTCACTGCTAATGCCCAAGCCCTTACAGCCAATGGGAACCGCAAATGCGGTAGACTAATGCAATTTTGAAAATCGCGGTAGGCGTGCTCTGTCACCGCAGGGCCGGTCATTGGATGCAATTGAAAGATGCACGACTGCGGTAGCGACCGTCTGGCCCCTGCGGTGTGTCACCGCCAATTCCCAAGCCCTTATTGCCAAGGGGAACCACAATCGCGGTAGACTAATGCAATTTTAAAAAACGCGGTAGGTGTGCTCTGCCACCACGGAGCTGGTCATTGGATGCATTTGAAAAAGGCTGACCTGGAGCACCAATTGCAGCAGCTTAGAACCACTGAAACTACCCCAGGGGGCTATATATGTGTGGGAGAGAGCCTCACATTTCCACTGCCTACGGAGCCTGCTGCCTGACACCCCTCACCACCAACTGCTGCTTCTCCTGTCTCTAGAGCCTGCTGCCTGACACCCCTCACCACCAACAGCTGATGCCCCTGTCTCCGGAACCTGCTGCCTGACACCTCTCACCACCAACTGCTGCTGCTCCTGTCTCCATAGCCAGCTGCCTGACGCCCCTCACCACCAACTGCTTCTGCTCCTGTCTCCAGAGCCTGCTGCCTGACACCCCTCACCACCAACTGCTGCTGCTCCTGTCTCCAGAGCCTGCTGCCTGACACCCCTCATCACCAACTGCTGCTGCTCCTGTCTCCTGGACCCAGTGATAGCGAGGACTGAGAAGATCCGGGTCTGTCCCTTCACCACTGAGGAGCTGGAGGTCCTGGTGGACGAGGTACTCACACAGTATAGGAGGCTATATGGTGCTCCAAATGTCAGTGTTTCAGAATTGAAATGAGAGTGCAGGGACTGCTCACATGACGTTGATCTGCTGCAGTATGTGCCTTAGAGTGTGGGGTTGTGTCATGCACAGCCTAGCATGCTGTCTCCAGGGGAAAGGGATTTGTAGCCTATTTCACACATTTTCCTTCCTGCACATCAAAATTGGAGGGACGTGTATTGTCTTGTCAGCGTTACAGTGACACAGCAAGTTGGTAATGCAGGAGTCAGGACAAAAATTGCCTGTGTGACTGGATGTGTGGGTCGCTGATGTTCTTCACAGGCTCATCTGTGGCCTTAGCAAGGGTTTATGTACAGAGGGTACTGATAGAACTGTGTCTGACTCAAAATTTGCATCATGTATAGGTCATCACCATGCTCAGGACTTTAATGCCAGAGGGTGACCCTCTTGGTGGTAATTCACCTATGACACAGCAGATTGTTGTACTTTTGTGCACAGCCAATTCCATTTCCACCAGCATGTGTACTGACTCGCATGTGAAGGCACTGTTTACACTCTCAATTTGTCCCTTAATGTGACATTTCTGATGCCCCTCAGTGTGACTCCACCTGGCCTGCACAGTCACTGCCCAATCTGACAAGGACACATCACTGAATGTACAGAGTGAAACATGTGTGTTGTTTGCTAGACTATCCATCAAAGAGCCATCTCAGCCCTGTAGATTGCAAACGACAGGCCTTGTGAGGAGGATGTGAGATAGTGAGATCATGTCCCTCAATGTGACCTCCATGACACAGTGAGCCATTCACAGGGCAAGGGCATTGATGGCTGCGCAGTGTTGGACACAGTGAGTCTGCCACTAAACATATCTTGAAATATAATGTATGTCTTTCTCACCCTCAAACTGGATAGTAGATGTGGGTAGCTTACACATAGCGTTCTGTGCTGGCATCCTACATGTGTATGAGATGGGCAGGTACTGTGTCCACCCTCATACCTGCATGCATTTTCGTATGATTCTCCCATGCTAATGTACTATGTGAGATGCTGCATTGTCTCTGCTAGACATATCTGTGAAGTTGTGCTGAGTTAGTATCATGCTCCTGTACTGAGAAATAGGGGTACATAACACTGTGTAACTGATTTTTTGCCCTCTTGTCTCCCATGCCTGCAGCTCAAAGTCCACCTGCATAAGGCCCTGTGGAGGGTCATTGCACGCATGGTGCGAGCTCTGGGTGTCTCCAACCAACAGCACACACACTGTCACAAGAGGTGGGATAATATCAGCCAGTTGAGCAAAAACGTGGCAGAGATGACGCTAGGGCTGCTCCCTCGGACTGGCAGGTTGGCGCGCAGGAGCATGACACAACTAATGGCCCACATCCTAGCTGTGACACAGCCTGAGCTGGATGCACGATTGATGGAGTATCAGCAGCAAGCTGGGGGTGAGTATTCTGGGAAGGGTGACTTTGGTTGTGAGTGGCTGAATGTGTTCACAGCCTGGGCCAGCGCTGGGCTCTGTGATGTTGTTAATGTGATGTAATGGCTTGTAAGTGGCCTCTGTGTTGGGTGCAGCTGTCATGCATTGCCCTACCTGTACTTTCTCATGTCATTGGAGGAATGGCCCTTGACATTGCATTTTGAGTCGTGGCCTTCTGGCAACGTCTGCATTGGGGTAGTCAGGGGACATCCCATGGAAGGGAATGACAGTGTGCATCATCTGAGTGTGCTTTCTTCAATGTGTGCATTGCCTGACGTCAGAATTGTGAGGGCTACACATCTGACACCAATGTGCAACTGTAGTTGTGCCCCAGAGTACGACATGGTGGATGGCATGAGTGCATGGCCCTTGTGGACTGTTATGCTGGAGTCTGTATCTGTGTTGTCCACTTCTGCTGCCTCCAGATGTGACTGTGGCAACATGTTGGGAAGTACATCTTTCCCCCCCTCAGGGCCCTAGGTGTGCTCAGAGGGATCTGTGTGTCTGGTTACAGGCTATTTGGCTGTGTGGTCATCACATGGGTCACTTATGCCTCGTTTGCATGATAACACGCAAAAATCGACTTTTGAATTGAGGTTGCACGATGTTACTGCACAGGGTGGTGTGCAACATGTGGATACAATCATCTTGTTTTGTGCTTTGCTTGCATATGTTGTTTGTGAGACACCAACCTCAATGTCATGTGACGCCAGCAGTGACACATCTATGTTGGCCGGCACAGGGAGCGGGAACGCTGCCTCCTCTTCCACTACACAGCGTCCAGTGCCCACCCTCCCAGCTACTTCCACTAGTGCTGCCCGTGTTCGCACCAGTAAGAAGGGAAGAGTGTCCTTCACCCCAGGCACCGCTGCCCCTGCCCCTGTCTCCCCTGCTGCCATCAGTGTTGAGTCTGTGGACCTCGTGCACCAGCTGTGTGTGGGCCAGACAACTCTCATCAACGCCTTCCTAGACCACGACAAAAAGTTGGCACAAGTAGTTGCTTTCATGGAGGGCATTCATTCAGATGTGGGTGGGCTACATCAGACTGTTCAGTCTTTGTCCTCCACAGTGACAGCAACCATTCAACTGGCACAATCTCAGAGTCCAGCTCCAGTCCCTTTGGCCACCCCCCTGCCAGTGGCTACACCTGATGATAGTGACCATATACCACAGACTTCAAGCTCAAGATACAGCACACACAGCACACCACAGCAGCAGCCCAAGTGGTCCAGAGCGCAGAAACCATCTCCCCAAAAATGAAAGCCACCCCAGAGCGCAAAGGCAAAAGCCCTTCAGGTGACACTCAGGGGCAGAAAGCCAAGAAGCCAGCGTCAGGCTCACATGCCTCAGAGGCATCCCCAGCCAAGGGCTCTCCTGTCCCAAAAGCGTCTCGTAGCTGGTGCCTGCTAAGAGTCCACATAAAAAGAGCTCCATGGCAGATTCACCCGCAACCTAAAGCTCCCATCCACACCCCTGTGAAGTAGGGAAAGGAGGGCACTGTAGGGGGTACACCTGGTAAACAGGGAATGGAGGGACAAAGGCAAGGCCAGGCCAAGCATTCCGCAGGATCCAGCATGTCCCAAGAGGGAGGGCCACTGGCTGCACCTGATGCAGCTTTGGTGGAGAGTGTGCCTGTTGTGTCCACCACACACCTCCCACTCCTACCAAGACAGGGAAGCCATTTAGACTTCCCAAGAAGTGGAAAGGCACCCCTCCTCATTCTCCCACCCACACTGTATCTCGCGGCAGCATGACTCCACCTCCACGTGCCACCACACCACCCGGTCCAAGCAGCCCCCTGGCTTCCAAAGCCGCTGATACTCCTACCTCAGCAGGGCCTCTCTCGCCCCGGTCCAGTCCTCCAACTGGCCTGACACTCAGTCACCTCCCAGTCCGACTGACAGCCAAGTCTGAGTGTAAGTCCCCCTCACATACCTGTCTCTCCCACAGCGGTGCCTGGACTGCCCATTGGTATCCCCCTAACTGTGTTGCTGACCATGGTAGGGTACAGTCTCACCCATTCCCTGTGCAGGATCTAATGCACACATGTGCCTTCTCTGCACTTTGGACTTACCACTGACCTTGATGTTCACTGCTGTTTGCTCATTCCCTGCCTGTGCAGCTTCTCATGTACTTACTCTGTACTTTGGACTGGCCACTGGCCTTGATGTTCACTGTTGTTTGGCCATTCCCTGTGCAGGATCTCATGTACCTACTCTGCACCTTGGACGGGCCACTGGCCTTGATGTTCACTGCTGTTTGCCCATTCCCTGTGCAGGATCTCATGTACCTACTTTGCACTTTGTACTGCCACTGGCCTTGCTGTTTGCCCATTCCCTGTGCAGCTTCTCATGTACTTACTCTGCACTTTGGACTGGCCTTCTACATTGTACGCATATTTTCCCACGTCTTCACTGCTGCAGTGACGTTACCGGGACATTGCATTGATATCGCGGTTGGTGGGTGACCTGGATGCGGAGGTGTGGTTTGGGGACAGGTAGGACATGGGTGGGTACACTTGTGGATGTGTTCCTGTCCCCACCAGGGTGTCTGATGTGGACAGCAACTCTGTATCAGTCCATGAGTTGTGTGTTGTGGTTGTGTGCAGAGTTGTGTGATTGCGTACCTGCGGCAGCATCCACGACGGTACATACCTTGCTGGTAGTGTATCAGGTACAGCACCGGGAAGATGTGTACAGCTGGATCCATTGCGGTTTGGACCGGGTGGAAGGGACCGGGAATCTGGTTCTGCGCTCCGCTGTCATGCTTCCGCTGTCTCTGGCTTGGCGGTTTCTCCTCTGGCATCCTGATTTTACAGTGGTAGGGACGTCATTGCACACAGCGGTGGGTCTCCATTGGCTCCCACCACTGCGGTGGAGGGCCCATTTTGATGGCGGTTTGCGTCGCACTGCAGCGGACGGGAGATGGGCTATGTTTGGCCATACTAATATGGCGGGCGTGAGGACCGCTGCTGGCGTGCGGAAAATGGCACCAAATCCCAGACACACAATCCGTGGACCAAGATCTTCCTGCCAAATTTGGTGTCATTCCGTTTTTGCGGTAGTGATCTTAAAGAAGTCTATGGAAAATACATGGAGATTTTGTGTTTTGGGACTCCCCTTTTTTATCTGCCCCCCCCCCCCCCCCCTTGACAGGTCACCCTGATACTTTCCATGCACAAACTAGGCAAAAAGAGCACTTTAAAAAAAAAGTTTAGTGGAAGAGTTATTAGCCATACAAAAAAGCATTTACTATGGAAATGCTGACCTAACTATAACTAGCCAGTAACAACCGTCACTGGGTAATATACCTCTCTGTACCTGTGCCGCTGTATCATGAGTTGCGGAGTTGATGGTGTGATGACTACAGAAGGTAGTTATAGTTAGGATGCAGTTTCCATAGGAAGAGTGTTTTTTGATTTGACAATAACTTTGGCGCTGTGGGCCGAATCTTCGTGAAATTTTCAAAACTATCGGGGCAGTCACCTCAGCTGCTGTCATTAAAATTTCAGGGTGATCCGTCAAGCAGGGGCCATGAAAAAGGGGGGCCCAAAAATGTTTTTCCTCCATGTTAATTTCCATAGGAAACTTTGGACATGGCCACAGCCTGAACTGCAGAACGGAATTACACCGAATTTGGCAGAAAGGCAATCTTGGTCGAGAAAGCTCTCTTTTTCTTCAATGGTGTAAATCCGTGCAGTAGTTGCTGAGAAATTTAAAGATCAACTGAGGCCATGGTTGATTCGCGATACCTCCTGATCTCGTGCTTATCAAACCAGGAAGCTTTGGCAGCCATCTTGTTACTTGGTTGAAGCGAACCACAAGAAAAAGCATTAAATGTGCATTCAAAGTGTTAAAAAAAGATAAGAGGGTAGCGTAGAAACACCCTGACACCCTAGGGCTCTTGGGGGGGTGTTTCACAGAGACCCTCTAGGGCCACAAAAACATTTTTTTTAAATCAATTAGACTGGATTTGTGTTGGATCTGTGACTCCCGCTGATTTAAAAAAAAAGCACGGTCTCCTGCGTTTCATTAAAAAAAGGCCCCCAGGTAGGCCAGGTCCCGGGGACAGTTTATTAAAGTGGTGGTGCATATGTGGCACCCTGCTCCCCAGGGACCACCACCTCCCCAGTGCAAACATAATTAAAGAGCTACAGGGGGGCCGCACGTCCCCCATAGCCCTGGGGGCTACCACCTCCCTGTGGCTCATTGTTCATAAAAAGGTGTGGGGAGGCTGTGTGACCTCCCCTGCAGCCCTGGGGATCACCACCTTCCCGTGGCTAATGAAATGGGTGGGCCTCAAGGACCCCACCTTCCCTATAGGCCACCACTACCCTTTGGGATGGCCTCACAGACCCCCGGCACCAGAGATCACCACCTCCCGGGGGCTTTAAAATTTTAATATGGGGGGGCCTCACAGACCCCACCAGCCCTGGTGACTACCACCACCCTGGGGCAAAACTATATTTAAGAAAAGGGAGGCCCCATGGCCCCCCTACCGGGTGTTCTGGGCCCCAGGGACCGCCACCTCCCCGGGCAGTCTCCTACTCAAGGAAGCCCCCCTCCAGAAGCCTTGGGGGGTGGCGTCCCCAGGGCTGGGTCCAGCAATGTCCCTGGGTGCCCACCCCAAGGCATTGCAGTTTGCTATGGTGTGGTGATAGCACTGCTCCCGCCATGCCATAGCAAACAAGTGCTCCGGTTTCAGAAAGCAAGAGCATTTTGCTGAAAGTGGATTACCTTGCTTTTTACACCCTTGAGCTGCACACCAGCAGCTCCCTGTGTGTTAAAAGAAATTCCGGTTCCCGATGGAAGCAGGGAGCTGCCGAGACCGCGGGGGCCGCCAGGTTTCCCCCACAGTCCCCAACAAGGTGGCCTGGCTCCAGGGGATTTAAAAAAAAAAGAAAAGGCCTTGTCCCGGGACCCTTAGGAAATTGCAAATTAGCAATAGCAAGTGCTCTAGGGAATCATATAATCACTAACACGCATAAGACACCAGATATATACAACAAAAAAAATGCCTTTCCATTTAATGACAACAGTCATAATCATTCCAGACTCCAGTCTATGGTCCCTTTTTGTCTAGCATTTATGCAAGTACCAAATCAATAAATCGCTGCAAAAATGGGGAGAGAATGTAGCCTATCGGCCAGGGCAGTTGACCTCGGATCTGAGGAACCGGGTTTGAGTCTCGGCAGGGATGCTCAACATTCTGTGATTCTGGGCAAATCACTTCATCTCCCCGTGCCTAACAAAAATGAATGTGTTCATCTGTAAAGTAACTGGTTCTCAAGTAAAGCACTCTCCTACCTTCAGGTCTAGTTTGCACTATATAAAACTCTACAAAAAAAAGAAAATTATTTGGTTATATGCTAAAGTATAATGAATTTTGAGCGCAAGGCAAATCACCACCTCAGATTTATTTGCAGTGTTTTTATTCTTCTAATAATACACATCAACTGTCCCAGGTTAATCTCTGTTTCCTATGTGTGGCTGCACCATTCAGGTAGCTTCTAATTCTTAAAGTTGGGTGGTAGTATCCTGTTGGGTCACTGTGGTATTATCAACAAAGGATAGTTTATAGTCTACCTCTTCTGCCACTTGGGATATTCATTACTAAATTATTTCAATATAAAGACTTTTTTCTTCCCTTTGAACATTTTACCAGGGTCTATGATATGTATATCTGTTTCCCTCAAAATATTTATTTCCCTTTCCGTATGTGCTTCTTATGCTTCCTCTGCCTCACCGCATGTAACAGATATGGGCAAATTTCCATTCCTATTGATAATGTTGGTTTCTATTTCCTCATCACTCGTATACAGTTAAGTTTCACTACTGCTATGCATGTAGGTAGTTACACCCCTACTAACAAGCATGATGTTTCACTTAAGTTGTTGACATTCTTTTGACATTCTTTTGCTACAGGATGTGCAGTATCTTGATGAGGGTCCACTGGCTTACTTTCCTACACCCATTTTTCTGGCATGCAGACTGGTGGTGCACTGGGCCATGATGCACTCTTAGTGAATGGGTGTTTAAGTAGACATTGAGTTGCGAAATAGATGGATGATTATTCCCTCTATGTTTCAGTTTAACTTTAGATAGGTTGAAAGCCCAGTGGAATTCTGACAAGCAAATCATCCCACGAATCAGATAGTGAGTAATCTAATGATTCGTCGATTAAGATAGTTTGGTCAAGCGCAGGCTTCACAAATGTTTATTGTTTTCTGTCTGTTCTTACTGCAGGTTAGTCAGATGGCTTTGGGTATGATTACGACCCTGGCAGTCCATGAACTGCCTTTGCTTTTTGGTGGTCAGACCGCCCGCATAACTGGTGGTCCAACCACTGGATTACAAACACGGCGGGGGATTGCCTCAGGACCGCCACCTTCGACACCATTAATGTTAGTGCAGTGGAAGAAGCAGAGGTAGACAATGGTGGCGGTCTCTGCTCCTTCATCTCTGACCACATTAGGACCTGCCTTTTCACCGACCTTTTCATGATATATCAGCATGAAAAGTTTGGCAGAAGGGGAGCGATTGGACCACATCCAAATAGGCCCTTAAGGACTGTGGCCTGGGCCCATGTTGTGCCCCCTATGCCAGCAAAGTCAGTGTGCGCACTGTTAGCCATGCACGATATGGTGCATGGAAACAGTGCACCCGACTTGCAGTAGGCGCAGCAGTGTGGCCGGCATTGCCTCAGGCTCTCTCCTAGAGCCACAGCATGCTGCTGCCTTGGCTACACCGCCAACACACCGTCAGCCCCGCAATTATCTCGTAATGCGGCGGCCGGGATGCTACCATCTTGGCGGCCTGTTCCCGATCGATGTTGCAGCGGGCTAGCAGTGTGACCCCCATTGTCGTCATCAAGCCCTATGTCTTGATAAGACCCTCCCATTCATATATGGTTGAAAGATAGATAACATCTCCGTTGGTTTGCCATTATAATCTAAAAGGGATGGTAAAATGATTCATGCAACCTTGCCATGATTCTTCTCAATTATTATAGACAACCATTGGGAATTGTACCCTGTCTTATTTTGTAAATATATTTACTATTTATTGGAGCACTGAGTCCTCTGCACTATGATCACTCACTTCAGTGTTTGTGAAATCTGACTGTAGGCAACATATTTCAAACGGAAACTAAGGGCCTGATTACAATCTTGGCGGATGAGATACTTCCTCACAAATGCGATGGATATCCCGCCATAGGATATCATGGAATTTGTAATATGGCGGAAGGGATATCCGTCTCATTTGTGATGGAATATACCATCTGACAAGCTTATGATCAGAGCCTTTATGTGTCCCATGCTTTGTTGTTTTAAAAAAATTAATTTCTGGTTTGGATAATACATTTATTTAATTCAGGGTTCTCTCCCAGAAACATACGGGGTTCCCACAACAAATGACAATTGTTTTACTAATAAATATATGCCCTTATCTACATGTGCTGATTTACCTACTTACACACACTTATTACAGTGAGCCTCATCATGAGTTTGGCGGTCTCAAGACTGCTGACCTCGTAGTTGCGATCCAACCTCTACGACCTCAACGGTCGAACCACTGTATTATGAATGCGGTTGTCGGAAAGCAGCCAGCCTGCTACAACACTGCCCACACCATCAGGATCCTGGATTCCTGTTCAGAATCCATATTAGGACTTACCCATCCTGAACCCTTTTCATGGCAGTGAAACTGCCATGAAAAAGCTGGTAGAAAGGCAAGGAGGGGGCCCCAAACAAGGAACCTGGACGTTGTTGCCCATTTAGTAATGTGACTGGGGACACATGCTGTGCCCCCTTACGCCTGCATTGTCGTGATTGCACTGTGTGGCCTTCACAACATGGTGCATGCCAGCAGTGCGCACACAACAGTAGAGGTGCTGCTGGGCTGCTGCATTGGCTTCAGGCTCACCCAGTAAGCCGAAGCATGCAGAAAGCGCAAGACTGTGGACGGCATACCGCCGGCCTGTGGTCTAATCAGAATACAGCGGTCTTAAGACCGCTGGCTCAGTGGTGTTGCATCATACACAGCTTTGGGGGTCCAGCCGTCAGTCCCTGAAGTCGTAATAAGGCCCTTAAACATGATTGATAACCGGGCAACAAAAGCAGCTTAAAAAGATCCCCAAATTCAAATTATGAATTTGCGCTGATTACCTGATGATAAAGTTGTTCTCCTGAGTGATGTTAGGGAAGTTGGAAGGAATAATGATTCATTGATTTCCAGGACTGTGTGAGGGACATTTAAAGATAACAAGAACCTAAAAAAAATGGACAAAAAAGAAGTTATCATTTTCAGAATTAAATAAATGACTCTGCTTGTCACTGTGTAACACTCGTCATTTCACAAGTTTTTTTTCTTCTTATGAATGGTAGCTGCTTACAACATATCAACAGATGGCAGCCTCCTTTCTTAAGTTATTTGATTATTGTGCTCAGTTGCTATTACAGATGCTGCTGTGTAAACACCCACAAACAAAAGGGCACCTACACATATACCTGTACAGACACATATACATTCACAAACACACACACATGCACACACACACTCACGCACACACACACTCACACACACACACACACACACACACACAAACAAAATGAACCATACTTTGTTGGACACCTTTTGTTTTCATTGCCAAGTGACCCTGTCAGTTAGTCAGCAAATTGAACAGTTGAATTTTGGTGTTGTATTGAAGAATAATAAAGAGAATTGTTTTGAGACTTCATACCACGGCTCCCATGTTATTTTGATATTGGAGAAGAGTACATTGATACTGACACCATTGAACTATATGTATTTCATGAAAGGAGGAGCAGAATAATGAAACAGAACACAAGCACCATTGTATATTATAAATACAAAAAATGTTTGATAGCTACACCCAAACTCTAACTTTACCAGTAATCAGAAATGAGTGAATTCAGTTGGAACTGATTCAATTGCAACAGTTTCCTCTATGTACCAGGACAATAAAATCACTGAAGAGAGATAGACACTTTAAGGCTAATTGGACACCCACAACTATCACCATCCAGAGATATCACCTTTAAAGAACACTTGTGTGATGTTTATTCATCCTACACTAATTAATCCATTTCCCTATCAGCCAACTGTAACTAGAAACTTACGTGAAATGTAAATATAATATTTACACCAAATGTCATTCAGCCTTTCAGTCAATGTCTTTGCTCACCAACCTCTCATGAAATAGCTGCCTGTCTCTTCAACAGCATTAGAAAATTACCTGGATTACTACAAGTAATGCACAATTTGAAAAGTAGTTGCCTGGGTCTTTCACTCCCACTGAGAGTGAGTTACCAGAAATCATTATAGGGATCACTGCTCTTGGGATCTGTTCATTCATCAACCTGTTCCTGACAGCAATTCATCACCAGCAATCCAAATAGAAACAACTGCCTCTCAATCAAGATGCATGACATTGTTCTATTGGTAAATCTGGCCCAATCCCTCGACATGCAATACCCACCAATTGGACTTTGAGTAAAATACACTTAGAAGGCTGCCACTACTTCTCTGTTGAGGTCCAAGCCTAAGGAAAACGAGCACTGTAGATGGGTAGAAGGTATATTTTAAGTTAGAGGTTCCAAGCGCAGCTAGAGCAAAACCTGAGTTGTCTAGAATACCACTCAGAACCCCAATGTAAAAAACATTTTTATTGCTGACATCTACCCATTTATAATGTAATGCAATTTATGGATATCATACATCAGGTGTATCATTCATGGAAAGAAGTATGTTCAAATTTATTTTTGTTCTGATAAGTGTCTACCAGGCACTTTTACCAAACAAAAATTACTTTGAGAGGTGAGGCTTCATTAAAAACAGCAATGGGTTGGAGCCAGCTGAGAATCATGAAGGAAGCCTCCCTAATGAGTGCCTGTGCACGGTTCCAGCAGCTATGTTGCAGCTCCTGATGAGACAATTATCCACCATGATCATGCAACCTTTGACTTTGTTTGTGGGATGAGCCAAGAGGTGAAGCAGAGAGCTAGGGGAATGAACTAACATCACTAAGATAGGCTGTTCCTTTCACTATTCACTGGAAAACAAGAAGAAGTCACACAACTGGCAGTGATGGCCATCAAGCCATAAAAAAGCCTGTGCAAATAGTACTGGAGAAGTAAGGAAGAATGGACCCCACATCATGATATGATGAACCTTAATTGCTGGCAGACCCTAATTGCTGTGACGGCATGCACAGCTAGGACCATGAAGAGAGTTCACAAGAATGAAGACCCACTGAGACTGTCCTTTGGAAGCCCTTGAGGCACAATCTGCAGATAATCAAAGCATGATATACTGGGTTTACTCATCACAAGACTGAGGAGGAATTAAAGTGCTTTACGTGCTAAGATGATCAGATCAGGAAAGAAAGGTATGGATGTCCACTACCGGCCAGCTGTGTATGAGAGTGAGAAATATGTAGGATATTGTGATACCACTAGTGTAAGGCATTGTGTTGTTGGTTGACTGGGGTGTGAATCCTGGTCAAGCAGCAACCACAATCATTGTAAGGGTGAGGAACAAACCAGCCCTAAATTAACCTGTACTAAACCCCCTGGCTGCATGGCACAGAGCAATCAGGCTTAACTTCGAGACAATGTGCAAGGTATTTGTGGAATACTTCACATAGCAATAAAGTGAAAACACGACACAAAAAGTATCTCAAACCAAAATGAAAACTGTTATTTTTAGTATATAAAACAAGCCAAAAATGACAAAAAATCCAATAAGTAGAACAGTAGATATGCAATTTTAAAGATTTCAGTTAAAATAGTGCCAAAAAGCACAAAACTGTGGATATCTGGTCACGCCAGACAGGGACAAAGCCACAAGTTCAGGCTGACCACGATGGAGTGCGGGACGGTTAACAGAATACTTTAAATCCTGGTGTGCGAAGCATTGCGAGGACCCGCTTCGGAGGTGTTTTGTGCAGCGGAATCGATGCACCGGTTATGAGATGCAATAAGACTGCTATGCGATATCCAATATCATCGTTGACGATCCCATCAATGAGGGCCTGCAACGGTTCTGAGGGGGTGATGGGTTGTGATGTGATGTGGGTCTTTGCCACTGTACTGTTCCACGCAGTAACGGCAATCCGTTGGTTCTACTCAGGGTTGTGCCGAGCAGCAGAGAAAATGCTTCAGTTCTGCTTGATTCACAGAGACTTGCAGAGTGCCTTAGGTCCACTTTCAAAGGTACAGGGACCACTTGACAGGGTAGAATCTCCGATGCTGAGTTCAGGTTCTGAGTTAGAGGATGTTGGAGCCTTCTGTCCCTGAAGCTCAAATCAGGAGGCCAGCCAACTAGCGCTTATAGTCACTCTGATGGTGCTAGGTTCAACAGATGCAGGTCCAGTCCTTCATACCCAGGCAAGAGGCCAGAAAGTCAACACAGCAGGGCAGCAGTTATTCAAAGCAGTAGTCCAGCAGAGTGGCAATCCTTTCAGCAGCACAGCAGTGCTTCTTTTTTGCAGAGTATCCACAGGTCCAGAAGTGTAATGAAAACTTAGCTTCCGAGGTCCAGTATGTATACCCAGTATGCCTTTGAAGCAGGGAGAACCTTTTAAGGGCATGCTTTTGAAGTGCACAGTTGTCCTGCCTTCCTTTTCCTGGCTCCAGACTAACTACAGGGGGTTTGGCAGCATTTGTGTGGAGGCAAGACACAGCCAATTCAAGTCTGAATGGGGCATCTTCAGGCTCCTCCCTCCCATTTTACAAGTGATGGCCCATCAAGGCACACCTACCCTACCTATTGAGTGTGGCTATCTGGGAAGAACACAAAGCTGAACTGGCAACTACCCCAGTCACATGTCCCTGAGACTGGCTGTAGGCACCAAAAATGGCTAAGGAAGGAAAATGTTAACTTTACAATTGTTCATTACAATTACAAAGACACCAAACATGTAACAGTTACCTCCACCCATTTGGTCATTAAAGGTAATAAGGTACCTCCACTGTTCTCCTATGGGAGATTTGGGCCTTGCAATAGTGATAAACAAATGTAAGAACCTTTCATTATCAGGACATGTAAAACTAAAAAGTACATTTCCAACTTTTTTAATGCATTACATTCTACCCTCTGATCTGTCCACACCCTACCACAAAGGTGATTGATATGTACTAAAAAGGAAGGTCCTGTCCTGGAAAAATTATTTTGTTGAGTTGAAATGCCAGTTTAAGTGCACAAACAGACTGCAATGGCAGGCCTGGGGCATATTTGAAGTGCTAGTTAATTGGGTGGCGCAACCAGTGTTGCAGGCCCACCCGTAGCAGTTCATTTATGGATCCAACAGGAGAGCATTCCTAATTCAGAAAGGCCCAGCTTCATAAGAATTGTACAAGCTAACAGGGAAGAAACAACTTGGGAAAAGTAGTCAATAGAAAGGATTTTCGAAGAGCATGAAACCCAAAACGTCATCATCCACTTGATTTAGTTACGACGGAGGAGCAGGAAGTGAATGAAGGATCAAGAAACATAGTTTTCTTAGATCCAAAGGAGACAGATGTGTTCTAAAAGAGACATTAAGTTAATGTTTGAATATGAATTTATCTTGAAGTACTTTCCACATCTGTCTTGAAGAAGTTGTAGGTTGTTAAAATATTACGCCTACTGTAAGCCCTTCTATTTCATGTGAGTAACGGTTCTGCAGATATATAGTGAGAGGATGTGGCCTAATGGCTAGGGCGGTCGACCTCGAAGCTGGGGAACTGGGTTCCAGTCTGGGCAGGGACACTCAACATCCTGTGACTCTGGGCCTATCACTTAATCTTCCTGTGCCTAACAAAAATTGAATGTGTCCGTCTGTAACACAACTGGTGCTAAAGTAATGTGCTCTGATACCTTTGGGTCATTCATGGAAGAAAGGATATATAAAAATTCAAACTGCCCATTTTGGTAAAACATATTCACAAAAAGAGGTCCCTTTGTTACAATTCAAATGTAAATGATATGTTTTAAAAATCTGCTTTGTACAAATATCACCAAAAGTGTGCATATGTGATTTTAAATAACTTTAATTCTTTAGAGTAGGTCACAGAAGTTCTTGATCCACATTATATTCCACTACAATATTCAACACATTCTGTATCATGATGTGGTCTGCTTTGTGACAAATGTCTCTCAGTATTGATTGTAGCTAGTCATAGGACACTTTGTTTATCAGTATTTTCTCTCAATTCTGTTCACAGTTCATTTCCTTTTCGTGAATTTATTATATTGAAAATATTTATCATAATGTACCAGTGTCACTGCTTCTGAATATATGTCATAAAACGTGTCAATAATTTGATTGTAGTTTTGATTAAAAAGTTGCAATTCAAGATATACCCATGTATATTTCCATATTCTTTGAAATATATGTCAGAACTAACCAGAGTTGTGTATTGAAGTGCCCATTCTTTAAAAATCTGTCTTAAAAAAAATACATTTTTATTATGACCCAAAACCGCAACCTCAAGTTTTTTTTTTGTAATTCTTTTTATTAAACCAATTCGACAGTCATTCCACAAATGTTGAGTTACAGGCGAGAGCAAGGTACAAATGGCCACATAATACACATAGCAAGACATTTTAACAGCAATTTTCCCTAGCGGTCAGGGGGATGCACAAGCCTCATCTACCGTCTGTCTGTTTGGTGGGGGACATATATCGCCTCTATAGTGGTTCCAAGCACCCCATACCTTGACCCACTTTCCGGGGCAGCCCCTGGCAACAAACACCGACTTCTCCCTCCACATGCACCAATCGAGATCCTCTCTCCACTTCCCAAGCCCGGGTGACTGTGCCGCACCCCACAACTGCGCGATGTTCCTCTTCTCTACCATAAACGCCAGCGTAGCCCACTGCTGAGTGTACGCGTTGAGGTCAGTCGGCTCCCAGACATTTAGCAGGCACCTTCGCGCCTCTGGGTGGATGTCTACGCCCAGCACGGTCCGCATAACCCGGTGCACATCTCTCCAATATGCTTCTATCCGCCGACAACCCCAAAGGATACGAAAGAAAGTCCCAGTTTCACCGCACCCCCTCCTACACAACTCGCTATCCGCTCGCCCCATGCGAACCAGCCCGGGACCCGTTACATACGTCCTGTGGAGAATATCAAGCTGTACCAGCCGAAGTCTGGCCTGAGTCGCCACCACCATGGGGGAGGAGACCGCCTCCTGCCAGTCTTCATCATCGAGCTCTAGACCTTCACTGTTCCAGTTGCCCCTAAGGCGCACCAACAGATCCGAGGCCTCCGGCAGCGATTCCCCCCCAGGGACCCGTGCCCGCAACGCATGTCGGACCTGCAGATAACGGAAGTACTCGGCGTCCGCCATATCGTACTGCTCCTTAAGGGTGGTGAACGGCAACACCCCGCCCTGACCCCACACATCCTTAATCTGAGTGATCCCTATAAAGTCCCACTTATCGAAGCCCTTGGATTTCCAGAGGCTCCCTAACTGTTCGGAATTCCAGAGAGGCGTTGCCCGCGTCAGTCTGCCGTCCCACCCCAAATGCTTAATAACTGCGTGCCATACTTGGACGGCATGTGCCTTGGGGCCGGTGAGTGGGAATCTACCCTGCCTGGCATACAGCGCTCTAGTATATTCTCCCCCGGGAAGCAGCCACCTGTCCATGGCGTAGCCGGGATCTCTCGGGTCACAGTATATCCCATGATTAATCGCTGCCAGCTGGGCCGCCCAGTAGTATTTCCTAATATCATGGAGGCTGATACCCCCATCATACCAATTCAGGGTCAGCTTAGAGAATGCGATCCGGGGTCTGCCATCCCATAGGAGCTTCCTCTGGAGGCCTTCAACCTCCTTAAAGTAGGAGCCAGGTACCGGGTCCATCGTGTTGTGAAGTGCATAAAGAAAACGCGGAAGGGCCATCATCTTAAAGAGGACCGCCCTCCCCAGCATAGAAAGAGGAAGAGATTTCCAACGCACTACGTCTGCTCTAAGGCGCTGCAAGGGCGGGTCTAAGTTACCGGCAAAACGCCGCCTCGGGTCCAAGGAGACATAAATCCCGAGGTATCGGAAGCGCAAATTGCATTTACTTTTAAATTTGTTGTATTAACTGTATTTTTATCTACTCACTTCCCCCTCCTGGGCACTTGCACTTTAACTATTTACGCTCTGGGCAGTCCCGCGCAGCTGATTGCATAGCTGCAGCGGGCCACAACATCTTCGCCGCCATTCCCCAGAGGCCACTGGCCACGCCCCCCTCCAACAGGCCACGCCCCCGCCAAAGTCATTTAAACGCGCTGAATGCGAGCGCGAGGCAGAGGCATATCGAACTCCTGAGGCTGAAGCCGGGAGAAAGCGCAAATTGCATTTACTTTTAAATTTGTTGTATTAACTGTATTTTTATCTACTCACTTCCCCCTCCTGGGCACTTGCACTTTAACTATTTACGCTCTGGGCAGTCCCGCGCAGCTGATTGCATAGCTGCAGCGGGCCACAACATCTTCGCCGCCATTCCCCAGAGGCCACTGGCCACGCCCCCTCCAACAGGCCACGCCCCTTCCATCTCCCTTCCTAATAATAATGTGCTTTCCCCGTTCGCGCAGCGGATGGGCGCAGCTGGCGCGTCGTCAGCGCACCGAAGGCAAGCCCGTCTGCGCCCGTCTGCACCCTTTCGGGCCCAGGGGCCATACTCCCTGGTCAAATTGTGTGCCCTCGATTATGCTATGATGCTGATCAGATCCTCGCTCTTCGACCTACAAGGGATCATCCGACAGCTACTTTTAATATGCTAGATCAGTTTCCACAATTCTGCCCTCATTGCTCCTTCCATCTAGATACTCCACAACGATGTTGTAGCCTAGCTTCCCTTTAAGTTACACCTTCCTCAGCTTGAACTGCCGTTCCCTGCCCAAACATAAACGTGAGATTTTCGATCTCCTCACAGATGAATCCCCTGACGCACTTTTTATTACAGAAACGTGGCTTCGCGATAGTTCCGGACCAGACATGGCAGAAGCCCTCCCTGCTTAATATGCGATTGTAAGGCACGATCGCCCCAGGAAAATTGGAGGCGGTGTGGCAATAATATTTAAAAATATTTATCAATGCCATCTTGATCCTGCTCCGTTAAACGGCTGTGAGGCAGCGTATTTTAAGCTGGCTCTCCAACCTAAAACCACCCTTTCGGGCCTACTAGTATATCGCCCTCCAGGTCTTGCTAACACATGGCAGTTACAACTTTCTGAACTCATAGCCTCGGCTCTATCTACATCTAGTAACTTTTTCGTCGTCGGTGATCTGAATGTTCATTTGGACGACCGTAATGACAGTCTGGCCTGCAACCTCATTGCGGACCTTGCTTCCATGAATCTCTTTTTATATAACAAGGGCTCCACCCCCAAGGGCGGACATCTCCTAGACCCAATCTTTTCTAATAGTATCCATGTTAAGTGTTCCGCGGCGGTGCCAGTCATCTGGTCTGATCATTTCTTAATTAAATTTACCGTCACTAACAATGAGAACACACCTACTCACAAACCTGATACTAACACACAGAAAAGGGACTGGAAAAAGTTCGACTCTGCTTCTTTTAATAAAATCCTAACTGATCTCAAGCCTGAAAATATATTCGCATCCAATGATATGGATGTGATGGCCAGTGCCGCTAATGATTGGCTTTTTGAAGCCATAAATACCTGTCTTCCCACTACCCACAAGAAAGGGATAATCCATAAAGCCCCCGCTCCTTGGTACAATGATACGCTCCAAATGCACAAATCTAAATGTAAGAAATTTGCATGCTTATGGAGGAAAGACTACTCCCTTATATCTGATACCTCCTATAAAACAGAGCTCACATGCTATCATAAGGCGTGTGCTACAACCAGGGCTATTCACGTCAATAAGACTATCAACGAAGCAATAAATAAATCAAAAACTCTGTTTAACGTGGTAAAGGAGCTCGCTTGTTCACAGACCACGGCAACACCTCCCCAGTTATCCAACACGAAATGCGATGAGCTTGCCCAGTACTTTATTTCCAAAATTACGAATATACATCAGGACATTTTTGCTCAAAGCAACTTAAATGTTTCCGCGATTTCTCCTCAGACTAGGGAAGAGGCTGTCAACTCGTTGGTGTCATCTTCGCCTCAACTGTTGTCCTGGCCTGATCTCTGCCCGGAAACTCTCTCAGAAACATTGAGCAAAGTCAAGTCAGGATCCCTGCAGGACCCTTTGCCCGCCCCGATACTACGCTCTCTGAATTCTTCACATCTTTCCACTATTTGTAAAATGTTAAACCACTCGCTTGATACTGCAACCGTTCCCAGTTGTTGGAAGCATGCTATGGTCACCCCGCTCTTGAAAAAGCCGCTGGCAGATCCTAAGGTGACCGCCAACTACCGTCCCATTTCTTTACTACCGGTATTTTCGAAACTTTTGGAACGACACATCCATGTTCATCTCTCAAAATTTGTAACAGACAATAGCCTTTTGCATCCATCCCAGTCTGGATTTCGCCCCGGCTTCTCTATGGAGACGACCCTTTTGGGCATTACAGACAATCTGCGCTTGCTCTTGGATCGAGGAGATACAGTTGCGCTGCTCTTACTTGATCTCAGCGCAGCTTTTGATACTGTGTTACACAGTATCCTTCTCAAATCCCTCGCTGCCATCGGCATTGGCAATAAAGCCTTGGACTGGCTCGCATCCTTTTTGTCTGATCGTACCTTTCAAATCTTTTCTAAGTCATCCTCCTCAAAGAGCTATTCCTCCCCCCATGGTGTACCCCAGGGGTCAATCCTTAGTCCACTTCTTTTTAATTTATATGTCACACCTTTGGCTTATGTTGCACAATGTTCTGGCTTTACTCTTACGCTGATGATTCACAAATTGTTTTCTCACTATCTCAAATTGATCCCACGGTTCCTTCTCCTTTGCAAGCAGGACTCAGCAAAATATCTGGATTGATGAACAGCAACTTACTCAAATTAAATGGCGGAAAGACTGAGGTCCTGGTCCTTGGTAACAAACCCGACCTCTGGAACTTAAGACATTGGCCTACTACCATGGGTCCCCTACCAACTCCATCTGAACAAGTGCGAAACCTGGGAGTAATTATGGATAGGGGACTATCCATGAAAGATCAGGTCAACAAAGTCTCAGCCACCTGTTTTACCATCCTACGATGGCTACGTAAAATCTTTTGGATACTCCCCAAAAACACCCAGAGATCTGTTGTGAATGCCTTGGTAACCTCGAGATTAGATTACGGCAACGTGCTCTACCTGGGGTCTACCAAGGCCGTCACACGGTGCCTTCAGCTGGTACAAAATGCCGCAGCTCGGCTTCTCTGTGGCTGTCGGAAATGTGATCATATTACAGAACGCCTGAGAGAGCTGCACTGGCTTCATGTTGAAAATCGTATAAAGTTTAAAGCTTTGAGCTTTATGCATAAGATCAAAATCGGATCAGCTCCCCTCTACCTTCAGGCCCTTGTCAGCCCCTACCTTCCTGCTCGCTCACTTCGTTCCTCATCCCATCATCTCTTCAATGTACCAAAGTTTAAACTCATCAGAATGGGCGGTGGTTCCTTTGCGAACTTAGGACCCAGACTGTGGAACTCACTTCCTTTGGCCATTCGGATGGAAAACTGTCATATGCGATTTCGCAGAGCGGTGAAAACCTGGCTCTTTGATCTCTAAATCTTCTGCCTGATGTTGTTGATCTGTCTCTTAGCGCCGGGAAACCCTCATGGGTAGCTGTCGCGCTCAATAAATTCAATTAATAAACAAATAAATAAGCCGTCAGTAGTGACCGCTATTGGGCAGCCCGGGGGTATCCTTGGCGGCGCACCGGCCAGAGCAACCTCAAGTTTAAACCTAGTCAGGGTTGTCTATTCCAAAAGATGAGGTAAGGACCCCCCAGACTATTGGTGCCATTTAGTGATGTGCTAACTTACAGCAAACTGCGTGAGAAAATTCCCTTTTTTCAGAGGTTCCCAAAAGGAATACCTTTATTTTGACTGTAGTGTTGAAACCCTCGTATCTTGATTGATCCTATTCCTATCCTTACCCATTAATGTATACTCATCCTACTTGTAGGAGATCCCACCGAATGGGTTTAATCCAAGATTGTCTTGCTTTTCTGTAGCTGCATTCAACACCAGTTAAAGATCCTGGCCTATATACTTGAAAATACATAGACAAATAGTGGTCTATATTACCTAGGGTTGAATAGAATTTGCCACATAACCTCTGCCAGAACAAAAGTCTTACAATGTTACAAGTATACCTTATCACTATAATAGAGCATCAGATCCTTAGACTACCATCATCCTCAGGGTTAGAGGGTATGCAGGACTACTGGCTATGTGTGCAGAGCCTCACTCCATACTAAAGTTCTCTTTCAATAAACAGAGCTGGAAACTTCAACAATAGCATCCACAGAGTTGATTTAACTTTCTATGGACACTGCCTCTAATCCCCTTATGCCTAAGGGAAACTTGATCCAGAAATGTATATGTGAGAGAACCAGCTCTGGAAAAGGCATTATGTTGATTCCATTGCCACATGTCTTGCTTGATTGTCTAGACAGGCCTTTTCCCACCTAAAAACCTTTTCTTCAATTCAAGACCCTTTCACTAAAAATGCTCATTGACCTGATTCAGAGACATGAAACCCACTTTGAACTTCCACTGCAGGTCTCTGTGGGCCACTGCCATTCAGTCTGCACCTAAATCCCATTCTTCCACCAAAAATATCCTTTGCAAGACTTGGGACATTTCTGAACTTGTTTGTCTTTTTCTAGATGTTAGTTATCCTCTAGTATAAACTGTATTATAGTAATGGTATATCTAACCACAATCAATTATTTAGTCTATTTATAGCATAGCCATTTTTACTTTCTTTGCATCCAACTTTGCATAAAAAATAATTTATTAAGCGGTTGTCTTTCCACGTTGTCATTATTGGTTCCTATATATTTATCCAAGGGCATTTTCCAATTTTATGTTTTTTTAGCATGGCCATGCTAATGTAAAGAAATCCATGGATTACATTAGCCAGCATTTTGCCCAACTTCTGTTTCAATAGTTGGGCAAGGGTATACAAGTGTATCAGTATCTAGATTTTATTTCATCTAACTCCTGCCGCTTACTTCCTCACAGGAACCATAATCGATTAATGTTGCTTTTATCCAACTTGTGAATCTAAAAAAAACCACTTACTTGTTATGAAATTCTTCAATTTTTGGACTTTTAAAATCTTTCACATCCAAGAAATTATAAGCATCATAGCGCATTTGAAGAGCCTAGGACAGGAAAAAAAACAACATCAGTATGTAACGGAAAGGATCTCTCAAAAACAATTACATGAAAATAAACTTCAAGTGGTCCAATAAAAACTTTACTTTGAAAAGCCTGGGCCTACATTATTAACTTCACTTAAACTCGTCACTTAAACTCTTTCCTTTCAATTTGCTTTGCTTAGACTTAGAGATGGAATCTTACCCAGTGGCTCAGAACATGTGAGGCACTATTCGTTTTCTGGTCAATATTATCTGTGAGCTATATAATTGAGAGAAGCAATCTTTCAAAGATTCCCAAATTATTCCAGTTCTCAGGATCCAGAGTGAAAAGGCATCTCTATTTTGATTCCAGCATTTGCATAAAATTCTCCGTGAGCATTCCAAAACATTCAATATATGTTGATTTTAAATATTTTACAGGATCAAATCACTAAGTGAGTCAGCTGTATCAAAATTGCATGCTTTTCCTTTCACTGTAACATGATAAGAAGAAGGTATGCAAATTACCAAGACAGAATTTGCATGATTATGTGGGACCTGTTAATAGTATATTTCACAAAATGTTCATAATGCCAGACACATCCTTGTTGTTCCACTCATTTATCATTACACCTTGTGATTTTGGCAATCACAGCATCTTTGTAAAAACCTTTTAAATAAAATGCTATCATTGGGCTATCCCAGAGCAGAACTGAACTAACATTCAACAACGTTCTTTCTCCGTTGATTTAATAAAAAGCATTTATTTTTTGTGAACTTTAAACTGTGCCACTTTTTATCGTTAACTGTATTTAATTGACATACAATATATACAACAGGTCTCACTCATACAGTTTGCTTTGCATCAGCAAAAATACTCTATCATAATCTAAAAAGGTCTTTTCGGCCTCGGTGCAAGGGCTACTTGATATCTAGAGTGGTTGAGGTATTGTCTCCCCTGCCCTAGCCACAGCTTATCTGTCATATTAGGAGTTGTCCACTAGCAGAGATGTTATACTCAAAATGTAGCATGGTGGGAATTCCCACAATACCAGCTAGTTCAGGATTTTCTTTTCCAAAGGCAACCCCCCCCAAAAAGAGTTTATTTATTTATATATTTTTAATGAAAAATCATTGTCCCTGATAATATGAGAGTTTTCTCTGGGGCAAAAAATACACAGGAGACATGGTATCAATGGGGCATTCCATTAAAATGGTTAGTCTTTCCACTGTCGAGTCAGGCGTCAGATATCTGTGATTGCCCTGCAGTGAGTGTTTTCCCAATGGTTGAGTCAGCGGCCACCCTCCCATTGAGAAAATAACTATCTCCTTTACTCAAAAGCAGTCAGTGGATAGTAGAGGTTTGAGGGTAGCACATCAACTATTATGCACTTGATGGATCCCAGCTTATCAGGTTGGGCCTGCCACATCCCAAAGCATTCCAAGCCAACCATCATCCCTAATACCCCCGGTACTGCAGTAGCTTCATTTTGTACACTACTGTGAGTGTGGGTTGCTGCATCAGCATGGCTTTTCTCTTTCTATTTTACTGTCCAAGGATATCCCAAAGCATGAAGTGTGATTCATTTATCAATGCATGCATAGTCATTGTGAATAGGGCAAACTTTGTGTACTACTCTTATCCAAATTGTTTCCCACTTTTGAAAGCTATATAAGCATAGCATAAAATTGCGCACAACCCTACCTCGATGTCCCATTCACAATTTGCATGTTCCAATCATGAATAGACATCATAATGTTATGATTCAAAGATCTGAGAACAAAAAACATGATGGTGTACAACATACTAAATGTTAAATGAAAATGTAATATTTTGTCGTGTAAACATACGTTGTACAATATTTCAAATTGAGAGAGTAGAAAACCAGCCATAACACTCACCAGGAAGCAATCACACAACCAAACACATAAATAGCTGTTTTTAACCCTCTTCCACTTCAGCAGCACTTTGTTCCAGGGGCACACTCCCAAGATGGAGTCATATTTATAAGAGAAAGAGGAACTTCACATAGGCAGATTTTGGGACCATGGAAGTGATAGATGTGCCTTCACACAACTATATTGCAACTAGTAAGTAGGCCATGTGGTAAGAGGTCAATGGCATGGTGTATTCCATGGAGTAGAGAGATACAACATGGGGGACGTAAGTAGAAATGGCAGGAATAGTTGAGATATGTGAAAGAGAAGTACATCATTATACTGGTGACGTGTCTATACCTGGAAACAGATCTGAATCAGGTCTCAGACAATTACACCTCACAGATCAATGTGCAATCAACATAATGCAATCCCACATTCTGCATGTTTTTCTGATCTGGAGACCGTGGTCATAAGACAAGGGAAGGATCAACATATAATGCAAATATTCACCCATGTATGTTCCTTTCACAGTATCAAAGTATCATGACATAATCACATGTCTAACTGCTGCTTCCACTTATTCTTAAAACACTAAACTGTTTGCACTCGTTTGAAAATGCACATGTCGTCTCATCATAACCCTAATAGGCCATGTTCATTAACTATCAACATTAACTTTGGAGGATCTTTGGCACCACAGCTAAACTTCACTCTAATAACAAGAATCAGGTGTATCCTAATGATGTAACATGGTCTGATCATATGGCTCATCTTTTGGTTATTTTTGTGACACAGCCAGGTAGGCATGTTGGTCTAATGGCATTTCCCACACTGTTTCCTGTATGCATTCTTTCTCATGTTGAATTCTTGCAAAGCCACTTCACATGTGTTTGAAGCCACACAATTCAGGTACACATCCCAGCTAACCTATATTCACATTTGACTCTATTCACCCAGCCTGGATCTCAGATGCTCCATTTGCCTGCCTGTGCCCAAGTTGCAATTCTAGTGGTGAGTCCAGCATGGCCTATACTTGACTCCCCAACACAAGTCTGCCCATTGCATTCTGAGACCCTCCACCCTGTATGGCTTTCCACCTGTTCATCCCTAACTCCTACCTGGCACACAGAAATCATCCATGTATGCAGGCTGAATGGAAAGTGGAGAAGGAAATCCCCTTGAAAGAATTCTCAGTAAATTCAAAACCAGTAACATAAGACCTGCAGACTACAGAGTGGGGCCTCAACTCCACTTCTTCACAATTAACTACATGTACTAACATGTACAACTGTAAGCTGGAGCAAAATACGATCCTAGGGGCATCAATGGGTCTGAAATGGGACAAGTGTGAAAGACACCAGATGGCACAATAAGGTCCTGCAGTCTTGCCCTGCATATCGTCAGAAGCCAAATGGCCACAGGCAGCAAACTCCAGCTGTTGAGCAACATTAAGGCCCTTACTCTGATTTCAGTGGGCCTGCCACCGACAGGCCGTCGCTGACGGGCCCACCGACATCCATTGAAGCGGTCTGACTGCCGGATTCGTATCCGATGGTCGGTGATACCTGTACCTTCGCTATGAGACCTGGGAGGCACCTGTGGTGGCCCCCAAACATACATGCACCGTGTGGCAGGCACCGCATGGTGCCTGGCACAAGGTGCATGGAAGTTTGAATACATCCATTTTTCTATTGCCGCTTGTGCTGCGACCCATTTCCGGCTGCCGCACAAGTTGCAATGGAAAAATTGATGTTTCCCGACAGCTCCTAGGGTGGTTGCATCCTAATTCGGCAGGTGAAACGTCAACTAATAGTCAGGCAGATTCCATCCCGGTATGGTGTCGATCAGACACTCATTTAACATACATTCTGATAGGCCCCTAAGTGTCTGAAGGTCTGACTCAAGGTGTCCTCCCATTGCAAAGTTCCACCTCAGCATCTCCAGGTGAAATTTGCAGTTCCTACCAACAACCCGGCAAGTGTTTTGTTTAGGAAAGTGTGGGAGAGAAATTCCGCACTGCACATACATCACTGTTACACTTTCTTTACATGCTTCTAGGTGTAAAATCTTTCAGTGAGTAAATATTTTACGAGTGAAAAACGGCAGGTTCGGAAAGGCAAAAGGAGCTTTGCCTTTCATAGAAAAAGCTATTTGTAATCTGAATTTATAAATGCAAATGACTGTGGATTTGGCCTCAAGAATATTCCCCGAAGAAATGGTGTAAAGCAACCTGTAGAGATCGGGTGACATTAGGTCTGAAAACATTTTGGGTTTTTTCCGAATTGCCTTTACTATCATCTTGGAAGTGCAGAAGATGGCAAGAACCACATATGTGGTTAAAGGCAATATAAATAATCATAGTGAGGATTCTTGCACAGCATTAAAACAGAGATTACAACGGGAAATTATTAGCTTGGAAACTTTAAATGGTGATAATTGCAATACAATCCCAGATTTTTAGTAACTATGTGAGCCAAAGGATATTTCTAGTGCATTTTTATATTTCAATCAGGAAACCTTGAAGCTTTTATCAAATTAATACAAATGAAATTGTGAGACAGTTGCTGAACATATGAACACTGCAGATGAGATATTAATGTGAATATGTATTATTATATCTCAGATCTTACTGAGCAATTGTTTTATTTGACCCAGATAAGAAAACCCTGTTTAGTTGGGTATTATGACGTTTCATTGACTTATTGAGGAAATTCTGCTTTTGATGACAGTGGATATGGTCAATGCCTTTGACTCCCTGGTGGTGGGCATACCTCATTTGCTCTATCTACATTTGTTTTCATCATAGATATATTTTTAGAGCTAAACCTAGCAATATGGGGTATAAATAACAATCCCCATTGGTGGCACTAATGAATGGCACCAGACAAAGAAGTCCCTTCTTGCTCCACTATTAGCCTTATTGATAGAAACCATGGGTCTTGGTTATGAATGTATTAGTACTTGAGTGCTATTTATCATGCTCTGGAAATCGTTATATAGCAAATGCAATAAATACTGGCAATTTCGAGTTTTGTCCTGAAAAAAGGGCATCATAAGGTATTTTCATGTTCATTGCTCCAAGATCTGCATATCCAGGTATGTACAAGTTCTTTTTCACCTGTTATATTTTTGCCAGTTGGGCCTACTGATATGTATCTGACAAAAAATCTGACACAGTGGTTTGGGTGGATGTTAGATTTTTAAGTGGCACTCATACTTGAGAGCTCAGATTTGGATAGTGATAGAAAATCAGTTATCACTGCAATATTATGTGATTAGGTTCTTTAAAACAGCAAATAATGAGATTATAAGATGCTTATCACTTTATTGTTGTATTCAATAAACAAATGACTCAGGAACCATCTTCTACATAAATAGCATATTTCCCAATCTACTGGACAAGATCATTAGGAAATTTCCTTCTCTGGCCACCACTGGACCTCTCGCCTGGTGATGGAAAGTAATTATCTTAGAATGATTTGTCTCGATCAATTCCTGCTCAATGGATAGTGTTATACTAATACATACTTAAGAAACATCACTAACAGTGTGATTTTTACATCGTAAAAGAATGCAGAGCGGTTGCAAATCAATTTGAGATGAAAATGTATTCATGAGAGAGAGAAAATGTATAATGTTAATGAATTCACAATACACACGTTCAAATGTGTGACGTAATAATGTCGTTTTAAACCAAATGATTAGAAAAATTAAGAAAAAGTACTCATTTAGTAGAAAAAGTGGATTAGCATAAGTTGTTGAAAATGAAACAAGAAATTACTTTTGTTCATGTAGCACTACGATCATGAAAACCTGCAATTTCAAAATGTCGAGAGAAAATGTGTTTGCTCACTTCTAAATGATTTTGCAAATGAGTTAATGCTTGATGGGATACACAATGGTATTTGATTATTAATTTTTGTGAAGAGTATTAATCACAAATGAAACAGCTTTATCTATCTTCAATTAAATGTTTGAAAGGTTAATACCTTTCCAGTAAATAATAATGACGTAGTAGGTTTTCATGTAGGCCTTAACATGCATTTTCATTTTTTCCTTCGAATAAGACTAGAATGTACTGACATGACTTCACTACCAGTTATGAGAACTTTTGCTACAGTTTCTCTTTCTCTAGTTTTGAATAAAGGACACTCTCTCCTAGTGCAAAACAGTGTTGACTTTGTTGCAAGCTCAGAAGTGAGTGCTTTGGAATGCACATGATATGATACAAATTAATTCTTAGTTCTGAGGAGAAACGAAATGGAACTTTTAATAAAAGGATGAACATAGGGCGAATGGTATTACGTATAAATTCTGGATCATTTGGGTAAAAGTAATGATCACACCATGGACAGACCATAGACTTTGAATAATGGAAATCATGCAAACTGAGTAAAGAATACTTTTGTGTGAAGGAACTATGCACAATTGGAAGAATAACTGCCTTTTGGGAAAATGGTCCTGGCTGGCTATCTTTGACATTTTCTATATGCCTGGCATACTGTCGGACTGAACTCTGATTTTCCCTGAACGGACCTTTCCTGATTACCTGCACTTTGCCATCTGGTTAAGTCAAGCAGGCAAACCTTTTCGGCTAACGGGTTAAATGACTCCGGCTATTGCACATTGTGCTCTAGCATCTCTTTGGGCTCACCTTGAGTCTCAGTATTCCTGACAATCTGCAACCGATTCTTGGTTTGTATGATTCATAGCTGTTTTTCTGAAATTGCATTTATATTCTCTCTCTCATTCTCACCAGGTATTTGAATTGAAATGTATTTGAATCTGAACTGTGATGTGTTGTGATTTTACCTGTACTAAAACGATAATCAAAATTAAATGATTCTAAATGTATTTTTTGTGCTTTGACCATTCAATCTGAAGTTTAGATAAATATTTGCTTGTTATAATCATACATGTGTGTGTTATTCTTATTTGTCTAGTCCTTGAATATGTTATAAGATTTATGCTTATTAGGAAGGCACTTCTTTATTCCAGGTCCTCAGGAGAAGTGGCCATTTGTCTCCAAGTCCCTTTTATCTTGATTAGAAGATCTATTGGAGGGCGTAGATGGTTTGTATATGTATAGACCTTGGTGTTGTAGAGTTTCTATGGGCCAAACTCTGTGATATCATAGTTTAATGGTAGCTGAGGAGAATATAACATATATCAGTGGTGAGTAGTTAATAAAGTAAGTATCCATAAAACCTGTTATCAGTTCCGCTGCATCACTGGCTGTAAGGACCAATATGATTAAAATGAAACTTTTACCAACGCACTGTATAGATTCTGTAAAATACTGTGTGATAGATCTCAAGAAGCATTTTGAACCTTGAAAAATTCTACATGAAATGTTAAAAGTAAATTAAAGCTAGTACGTGAAATCACAGAAGCAAAAAAGGCCACAGGATAAATGGGGACTTGGCATAAAGAGGAACTCATCATTGTTTCTGAGGATGACTGACCTGGATAGGTGTCGAGTTAGGTCTTGTACTCAGCTGGGATAAAATGGTGATGTAAAGTTTCACCAGGGTAGCATGATTTCCCATCCACCATGTTGATTTAAATGTTTGTATTTTCCTCACCTGTATATGGGACATTTTACAGTGTGGATGTGAGGGATGTAGATGGGCATGACACCTACACAGTAGAAGAAAAAATACATTTTGTGGCCTTCACTCAATACCAATATCATGAGCAGTACTCAGTGGTAATACACAGTCCGGTACAGAAAAATAATAATTTGGTAGTGGATAATAAAGATCACCAATCCCTACCCCACCTCAAGATGACAAGCATGATGTGGTTTAGAAGTTAAGCAAAGCATTTAATGGGTTGGGTCATAATATATGAAGATTGAGCAAACTACACACTTGTTTTTGGTTGATCTCACTGTGAGATCAATCCCAAAAGATAGCTTTATTGTGTAGGCTATACATTACCTTTCCATGTACAGGTCTATGTGTGATTAAAATGTTAATTCTATAGCTCTGCATGGGAAAATACTAGAGAAATAAGGACGTTATTTCACACTTTTTTTTATAAGCTGATTTGATGATGAAATCAGAAGTTTCATAAATTTAGTGGAAAACAACTTTGCAAAACTCTACTTTGTGCAGCGTGAGACAAAAATGACAACCCACTTTCCACACATCTCCCCTCTAGAGACCAACGCACATCCCTGGCTCAGAAGACACTGGCCTGCATCTGAGCCAAGGAACATCAGGGTGGTATTAACTATTGTTAGCAACCTGCCACTTAGCAAGGATTAGCCATCTGGAGGACACAAATAGTTGGCAGAACAAAGGACAGCCTTAGATCTACAGTTGTGACTTGGAGATGCAAAGGAGGGCTTTTCCTATTCACATCCAGGACCCCCCTAGACAGCCTGCCTCCAGCTACAATGGAGCAGACACCTAGTCTGGACTTTATCAGTTAAGAAGAGAGCTCCTATAATTAGGGCAGTAGACATAGAGCTGAAGAGAGTGCTGTTAAGTGGCAGAAGTGTTCTGTAATCTTGAAGCAGGAGCTCCTGGGTACTCTAATAGTAAGGCGAAGAAGAAGTACTACAAAGGAGGTGGGGGACTGTGAAAAAAATTGTTTGGAATGGGTGACAGAATTTCTCCAGTCACTGGCTAGTGCCCTGGATCAATCTGCCCCCTCAACCACCACCTCTATGAACATTTCTGATCCTGGGAAGACTATAGAGAGAAGTCCTGATGAAAGAAAGAAGATTCCTGACTCTTTCTGGAAGAAAAGTACACTAGGACTCCTGCTGGCACCAAGGGACTGGAATTGCTCTCTAAGAGTCAAGTGGATGGCCTACTGTTTGCTTGCTTCAAGTACAAACACAATCAGAAGGACTCCAGACTCCAAGACGGCCCAACTGACCACAGATTACCGGAGCCTGAAGAAGACCTGGTTGTAAAGACTCCTGGGCCCGTATTACAAATAGGGTGAACTGTCTCGGCATGTGCCATGGCGCATCTTCAAATTGGAGCAACAGGCTCAAACAGGAACGTTGCACCTGATTGCTAATAATGACCTCAGGGCAACGCATTGTTGAAAGATGGAGCTTGGAGCATCTGCTTGGTCTACACCTGCCTGTACTTCAAAGGGGGGCCCAGAGGTTCTCCTACAGAAAGAGCGCATGAGTGACTGCACAAGCCTACTAGGGGATGTCTGTGGGTACATTTCTCCCCAATGAGCTGCCCTCCACAGTCACACTGACTTCCCTCTCTTTTTGTGGCAGTCAGTGCGCCTTCTGACAGCCTCTTTTCCTATGTGACAGCATCCATAATACGGCTCGGGTGCAGAGGAATGAATGAATGAGAGAATATTTATAGAGTGCATGGTTACCCGGAGGCATCCCCGCGCTGACAGACACTCGGCGGGAAACGAGAGAATTACTGAATAAGAAAGGTTTTCACCAATTTTCTGAACGTAAGACGATCTGGTTCAGAGCGTAGATGCAATGGAATACTGTTCCATAATTTGGCCCCATTATATGAAAACATTCGGCCACCAGTGCGAGCACGTTTGATCTTCGGTACAACAATTAAGCCTTTGCTCCCTGACCTAAGATTACGATTAGGGACATATTGTTGATTCCAAGCGCGGATCAGGGGCGGGCCCTTTCCTGCCAAGGATTTATGGATAATACAAAGTGCCTTGAATTGTACTCTTTTCTGGACAGGAAGCCAGTGAAGAGAATCGAGGGCCGGCTTAGCTGAGGACCGTTTCGGGATGTTCAACAGCATCCGGACTGCGCAGTTCTGTACAATTTGGAGTCTTTTAATTGTATCCAGTGGGGCTCCAAGGTAGATCACGTTCGCATTATCCAGCCGTGACAATACAATAGCTTGTACAAGTAGACGTCTTGCCGGAAAAGGCAACAATGGCAATACCTTTCTGAATCTCCTAAGCAATCCATAGCAATTCGCTGCTACTTTACGCGATTGTACCTTAAAGTCCAGATTATTATCCATCCAAGCCATTCAACTTCAGGAAGGAGCTGCTCATCCAATCAAAGAACACCTGAAGGCAGGCTGCAAGATTGGGGTCTGAGTGATTTGGCTGATTCAACAAGACGATCAGTCATATAAAAGTTAAACAACGTGGGGCTAAGGGAGGATCCCTGAGGCACCCCACATGTCAACGGAATGGCCTTTGATGAGCAGTCTCCTTCAAATACCGAGAAAACCTTATCTTGCAGAAATGATTGGAGCCACCTAAGAGCCAGCCCTGTCACTCCCACAGCCCTTAATCTATGACCCATAAGAAGCGGCAAAGTGCTTCCCTCATTTCTATGGGGTCATAGCTCTGCCAAAATGAGGGGACCCTCCCTTAACCCTTTCGATGCGCATGACGGAGCGGTTCCGTCATGGGCGTCGGTTGCGCTGTGCGCATGACGGAACCGCTCCGTCATGGCCCCGCCTGTGCACAGAACCTTCAGCACAGCGCGGAAATCCGCGCTGCGCTGAAGGGGTTAAGATAGCTCCTGTGCTATATTTGCACTGGCACATTCTAAACTACAGGAGGGTTTGCATAAGTATCTGCTCACAAGCATTTGAGACCTGTTCTGTTACACTACATTGCCTTGGGTGCACAGAAAACAAGTGCACAGCAGTTGGATGAAAGTGTGATGTAGTCATTTTCTCTGCCTCTGTAGGACCAGGACAAGGTGCTGAGGCTAGCCGAACCAGATTGCTCTCAATGCAGGCAAGTATACCAGATATTTCTCACTCAGAGCTGTTTTCCATACTGAAAATATGTTCAGCTGAATATCATGGTAAAGGTATTCTGCCTCTTTGAAGCCCTGCCCGACCCAACTACAGTGAACCAAGAAAGCAACTAAGTCAGTAAAATCTTCTACAGAGACGAGGTTGCAAATATATTTGACATGTGACTACACACCAGCAGCTCCAAAATCCAGCTTTGCCTCACCAAAACAAACAGCTTCAGTCGGAGCTCGACTTATCCCACTTACAAGGACTCCTCACCAGTTTCTTCCTTGGACCTTGCTTTCTTGAAAAATATTGACTTATATTTCAAAGATTAAATCTGAAGGTAAAATGTTTGACGTATCCATTTCAGTCATCCTGAAATTGCAACTACATCTCGGTCAACCACAAATTGTTGTTTTCCAGTGGTACTTTACTTTTTTGCAGGCACTTTTTGCAATCAATGTAAAAAATATTTATATATATCTCCAGTTTCCTTTATCTAATGTTCTGATCTCGGTGTCTGTTTGCTCAGTAAATGTGTCTCTATGTTTTTGCAGTGTATTGGGAATTATATTGTTGTGCATTATAATTGTTTGGACTTTGATGCTTGAACTTAAGATACACTTCTGTGAGGATTTGCCTGCTGCTTGTACATACTACTATCAGGAGTTGAACATTACTGTTTTCTATAAATTGTGTTTACCCTAACCATAATTTGTTTATCAAGTTGGTAGGGGCAACCCATACCAAGTTAATAGCCCCATTTCTTAAAATCGCCTTGCTGCTCATACCATGTTACCAAAGATAAACAAGCATTGGCATAGCCAATAGGTCTCGCTTTTGGGACCTTCTAAGTACTTAGTTATGCAGCACAATATCCTTGGTGCAACCACATCAACTGTCAAATGGCTAAACACTTATAAGGTCCCAAAGGCGAGACCTATTGGCTATGCCAATGCTTGGCGTGGTTGTGTGTGTGGTTGTGTGTGGTTGTGTGTGTGTGTGTGTGTGGTTGTGTGTGTGTAGTTGTGTGTGTGGTTGTGTATGTGGTTGTGTGTGTGTGGTTGTTTGTGTGGTTGTGTGTGGTTGTGTGTGTGTGGTTGTGTGTGTGGTTGTTTGTGTGGTTGTGTGTGTGTGGTTGTATGTGTGGTTGTATGTGTGGTTGTGTGTGTGGTTGTGGTTGTGTGTGTGGTTGTGTGTGTGTGGTTATGTGTGTGTGTGGTTGTGTGTGTGTGGTTGTGTGTGGTTGTGGTTGTGTGTTGTTGAGTGTGTGGTTGTGGTTGTTGGTGTGTATGGTTGTGGTTGTGTGTGTCTGTGGTTGTGGATGTTTGTGTGTGTGTGTGGTTGTGTTTGTGTGTGTGGTTGTGTGTGGCTGTGTGTGTGTATGTATGTGGCTGTGGTTGTGTGTGTGGTTGTGTGTGGTTGTGTGTGTGGTTGTGGTTGTGTGTGTGGTTGTGTGTGTGGTTGTGGTTGTGTGTGTATGTGTGTGTGTGGTTGTGTGTGTGTGTGGTTGTGTGTGTGGTTGTGTGTGTGTGTGGTTGTGTGTGTGTGGTTGTGTGTTGTGTGTGTGGTTGTGGTTGTGTGTGTGGGTGTGTGTGTGGCTGTGTGTGGTTGTGGTTGTGGTTGTGTGTGTGTGGTTGTGTGTGTGTGTGGTTGTGTGTGTGTGTGGTTGTGGGTGTGGTTGTGGGTGTGGTTGTGGGTGTGATTGTGGGTGTGGTTGTGTGTGAGTGGTTGTTTGTGTGGTTGTGTGTGTGTGGTTGTGGTTGTGTGTGTGGTTGTGTTTGTGGTTGTGTGTGGTTGTGTGTGTGTGTGGTTGTGTGTATGGTTATGGTTGTGTGTGTGGTTGTG
Organism: Triturus cristatus; assembly: GCF_964204655.1. Taxonomy (NCBI): domain Eukaryota; kingdom Metazoa; phylum Chordata; class Amphibia; order Caudata; family Salamandridae; genus Triturus; species Triturus cristatus. Next base: position 707,439,194 of record NC_140585.1, read on the forward strand.
TGTGGTTGTGTGTGTGTGTGGTTGTGTGTGTGGTTGTGTGGTTGTGTGTGGTTGTGTGTGGTTGTGTGTGTGGTTGTGTGTGTGGTTGTGCATGTGGTTGTGTGTGTGGTTATGGTTGTGTGTGTGGTTGTGTGTAGGGTTGTGTGTGGGGTTGTGTGTGTGGTTGTGTGTGGTTGTGTGTGTGTGGTTGTATGTGTGGTTGTGTGGTTGTTGCGTGTGGTTCTGTGTGTGGTTGTGTGTGTGGTTGTGTGTGTGTGTGTGTGGTTGTGTGTGTGGTTGTGTGTGTGGTTGTGTGTGGGGTTGTGTGTGGGGTTGTGTGTGGGGTTGTGTGTGGTTGTGTGTGTGTGGTTGTATGTGTGGTTGTGTGGTTGTTGCATGTGTGTGTGTGGTTGTGTGTATTTGTGTGGTTGTGTGTGTGTGTGGTTGTATGTGTGTGTTCACAAGAATGTGGTGCAGCCTTACGTTTCCCCCTGCGATGGCGCTAAGTTTAACAACTTACCGCCAACGCAGGCACCCCTGCACCATGGTGCAAGGGTGTCTGCTTGCAGGGGAGGATTGTTTATGTGTAGGAAGGTGTCACTTCCTGCACATAAACAATCCTAAAATGCCATTCTGTCTCTTTCATATGTGCTGCTTCATGCAGCACACATGAAAGTGACAAAATTGAATTTTTAAAAAAGTTTCTTTATGTACAGGAAGGGACACCTTCCTGAAAATAAACAAACAATGGCATTTTGCTTTTTCCATGTGTGCTGCACAAGGTAGCACACATGGAAAAAGCAAAAAGGAGGAGAAATAATGCATTTCTCCTCGTTTCGCCAACTTAAGACCAGTTTTTACGTGGTCTTAATTTTGGTGCTGCCTCCTATGTACGCCACCTTTGTACATAGGGGCACCGCAACACACACCGCCCACCCTTTTCATACTAACCATAGCGTGAAAGGGTGCCTTTTGTACAAGGCAGCGTTAAGCCACGTTAAGTGGCTCAACGCTGCCTTGTACATAAGGCGCAGCCCCTATTGCCACCACAATGTTACTATACGTGACGTTGTGGTGGCGATAGGGGCTTGTACATATGCCCTGTAGTCCTTTTATGGCCTTTCTGTTCAGGCAATGCGGGAGCACAGTCACAGCTCACATTAATTCTCGCACCTCTAGCTCCCATTGTTGTGCTGTAAGAATCCCTGCAAATATAGGGGCTTATTCACAAGCCGTACGTCACTTTTCCCATGTTAAAAATGATGCAAAATTGGTGTAAGGGGCTTGTAAATATGCCTCATAGTGTGGAAGGATGTGGCCCTCGGTGTGGTGTTGACAAGAGCCACATATTAAAGACTTTGGCATGACATTTCACCTGCATAAGAGAAAGGAAAGTAGTTGTCCTTTCCTCTTTTATATTTTAGTTACTGTGCTGCAGAGGATAAGATTCAAAATTTCAGATTTTTATCAAATAATTGTAAAAGAGTAGATACAGTAATTTAATATCAAAATGTTGTTTATATTGTCAAGTTAACCTCTAAAATATATTGAAATGCAGCAGATAAGGAGCCACCCACGTCTTAAACAACACGATGTACTGATAAAGATGCCATACGTTAGTTACATCCCATATCAAATCGCGCATTATTTTTATGTATCACATCACATATGACGTCATGAATTGCTTTCTCAAACACATCACTGATCAAAAGACAAATTGAACTCCTTGTCTAGCCGCACATAGAAGCAATTTCCGAACGCAGGAATAGGAACTTTATTATTAATTACTTTTTTTACGAACAATATATCTGGAACATCATGTGTTTTAAATTAGACAATTGAGTGACATAACTTAACAAATAGTTCAGAACTTCAGGATAATCTAGGGTGAAAGAATTTCAAAGTTGTGAACATACTGGTACCTTTTGATGGTCGTCTTTTATTTCAGTCCATGTCCCATTTTCGAACCTAGGACTATTCTTGATGGCTCCCCTTAAGATCAAAGCACACACATGCCTGGGGCTCAGTCTCAGACCAAATGTTAAATCTTCCATAGCTTTTTTCTCTTCTCGCAGTGTGCTCCAGATCAAAGCACGGATACAGTAGACATCCTGTGGAATGTAAAATACAGTAGTATGACTATATGTTTTTTCTCTTCTTTGATGGGGCTGATATCAGGAGTCTCACCGGCCAATTGTAACGAGGCCACGTGAGTTAAAGCATATTTAGATTTACAAGAAATGCCACGTCCACACTCTGAAAAGAGCATAGCATGCTACAACAATTTCTTTCATCCCACCATTCAGCTTTATTCCCTTTAAACACACATCACCACTTGTTCTTCTTTGGGGATCAGTTCCAATGCACTCCCTATTACGCAAGAGGAATGTTTAAAACCATAATCGGGATCTGCCAACATAATAAATGCTAACTGTATGCTGTACAAATTGTGTACGAGTAACATATGATCTGCAAGAGGAGATAATGGATAAAATTGACCTAGATGTTTGGCATGAATTGGGGTAAAAGTGCTTTGTGGGCAAAAATGGAAGGTGTGGTACGTGGTTAAAACTCAGAAAGATGTTTCATATCGATGGTTGGGGCAACAACACCATCCAACATTCTGTTTTACTTACTATGGGGCAATAGGAAAAATACACGCGCAAGAACAAACCAGGTTATAGTTCGGACCCTCTTCATACTCTATATACATATGTAAGAAAGTGGGTTATTAGTAGGTGGAGGTATGCACCTTCCTCTAGCATGAATACCACAATCAATAATAAGGTCCAACCAAGTCTCAATAAATTAATCGTTGCTCAACCTTTGGTAGCTTGGTAAACAAGCAGTCAAGCTGAACTTAGGAGACAGGTGTGTAAAGCATTTAGGGACCAGTTGTAAAAAAATCTTATTTTGCATTTCCAAAGTAGCAATTCCTATGGAATCTCTATTTAGGAAATGCAAAATGGTATGTACAAAGTTTGCGATTTCCTAATAGAGATTCCTAGGTAGAAGGAATCACTATTAGAAACTCTCAAATAGGAAATGCTATTGCATTCCCACGTATAGGCCAAATAGGAAATGGTTTGCATTTCCTAAATTGCAATTTCCTACTAGGAAATCGCAGTTTAGGAAATCCAAACCCAAGGGTGCCTCTGGGCTTAAGGCCCCCCTGGAGCTCCCCAAAATTCATAGTGCGCATGTAAGGGGCAAATGTGCACTTCATGTCACATTAAAAATTACATTTTTAAATGCATTTTTTAATTTTGCACTTGGTTACAATCGACTTTGAGAGAATGGTAATAGCATTTCCTTAAAGCCCAATTCACATTTAGGAAATGCTTTGTACATGGGCTCTAGGAATTGCTAATAGGTAATCCCTATTTGTGTTTTCTAAATAGCTGTCACAATTTGCGATTTCTACTGTGAAGAAATCGCAATTTGTGACTGTTTTTTGGCCTTTGTACATATAAAAAGGCTCTTTTACATTTCTTAATAGGCCGAAATTGCGATTTGACACATTAAATGCAAAAGCTTTTGTACATCTGGCCCTTTATATCAACAGAACAGTAAATAAGTTATAGACAAAATTCAATAAACTTCAATATCACTTTATATACATAGAGAATATTTGTATCTTTAAAATGACACCAAAACGACAATAATGCAATGGAGGGAACTGTAGATATGAATTTCTTTAGATGAAATAAAACAAATAGCCTTCTAGTGCCATAAAGCTTAACGTGCTTGTTCCCAGTCAATCGATCAATCAATATTTTTTATTTGATCCATTAAATTACAGATCATAAAAGTAAAGATAAAAAAATCGATGATAGACATAATGAATCCAATTCATTTCATAAAAGACTCCTTATCTGACTCTTATAGTTTACCCATCTACAAACTAAAAATTGCCTGTATAATTCACAAACATTCATATTATACACCTACATATTGTTCCAGTAAAGATTTTCCCTTCAGACTTAGCCTTTTTCTTGGAGTTTTTCTTTCAACTTTGAGATCTCGGGTTCCTCGGGTCCAGTGTTCACTTTGAAGATGGCAGCCTTCTGTAGTGTGATGCCTCGGTGAGACCCTGGAAGTCTTTGTCCTCGGCATCGATAGCAAGGAGCTCCGGAGCCTTCAGCGGGACAAACCAGTGTGTTAAGGCTGATTCTTGAGTCGACACGGCGGCTTGACTCTAGATATTAAGCCAGCCTTCTTCTACAGCTTTTAAACAAAACTTTGTAAAAAGTTCCCAAACTTTCAGAACTTCTTCTGAGTGGTTCCCTTTGTGTTGCAGAGTATCCAACAGCACCAGCCAAGGGTTGAGAAGCTTTGCATTGCCTCTAGGGGTCTGGTACTCAATCTCCCAAAAAGCACCTGGGAGTCCAGGGAAATCCTGTTGTAGCTGGTCAGATGGAGTAGTCCTCTCTTTGTCTGCTGCAGGTGACTTCTTCCAGCACTTTTCTATCTGTTGCTGATTAGGGAGTCCACTCCTTTTCTTTTTGTTGAAGGCACAGTCCTTACTTGGTGGAGTCTTAAGAGTGAAGCAGGCACAGTCCTTCTGAGTGCAAGCCTTCTGGGGTTAAAGTTGCCACCATGTGCCATGACCACTTCCTGTAAACTGTGGTATATTTTCGACCCAGAATGCACTGTTCTTATAAAAATCAAAAAGGGGAAATTCTTCTTGGAGTGTGTGTCAGTGTAACCCAACCCAGAGGGGTGCCTAACTTTTGGCAACACACCCCTTCCAGCCCCTCTCTTCATCTAATCACTGGGGCTTCCATCTGGCTGGGGATCAAGGAAGTGTGGGTTAGCCTGAGTCCTGTGACATCTGTTCTGCTGCCTCTGAAGTCCATCTTACCGCCCCAACCCCATTCATCTCCCTGACTTCTACAGGCCAGGAAGCAGTTCTCCTCCCACCAAATGGCTTTATCGTAGCAGTTCAATGTAGGATACCGCGCACACCTAGGATTAATCCAATGGTTTAAAAGGTTGATATTTTTAGGCGTGCTGAAGAGGAGTCGTCCTCTAAACCAAGACGTGGAAATGCTAGTGTCAGTTGCACCAATCGGAATTGAGTGGTATCCCTCTTATAGCACAGCCTATAGAGGCAACGATGTTGCAATGATATAATCAAAGTGGAGGCTGTGATTTGAAAATAAACAATTTATTGATGATAATCCATCCGTATTATAATCTTCATTGTATTCATGAGATTATCAGTTTTCAAAATTCGAGTGATTAAAGGCTACTGAGAAAATATAATCCCCAATGCATTTCGGGTACGAAGTTACCCTTCATCAGGAGGAGTCCTGTAAAAACATGATACATAGGAGTGATTTATAATGACCTATTCAGTGGGATAATAGTTAGTCAAAACGTGTCCAAGTGAACTATAGTAACGTTGAAGTGAAAAACATTGTGTGTTAGCGATGTTCCAAAAAATGAAACGAACGACGAAAATAAGATAAACTGTCCGCATTAAGGAATGGTTAAAAAAGTTAGAGAAGGTGATACCAGTGAATCACAAAATAACGTGGTGTATCTACGTAAAAAACGTGCTCTGGAGCGGTAAAATTTGTCACCCCGTGATTGAATAGACAATATACGTGTGAACCAGTGTGGAATAATCTGTAACGGAAGAAAAGACATACCTCGGTGAAGTTTAACAAGAAAGTTCAGCGTGTTCCCGTGAATCAGGCACATGAAAGGCATAGCCGGTTATGGTAGTAAAGAGTGAAAAAGGATCTGTTGAATGTGAGCGGTCGGCGTGGCGGCCATGTTGGTAGGGAGAACCATGTTAATAAAGTTGGCGGCTGAAACAATGTGAAAAAATCCTATATAGTAAGTGCAGATGACAGATGCCTAAATCAATCAGTAGTAACGATTTGTGAACAATGACATTGCCAATGCGTGAGAAAAACATTAACCATGAGTGAACGATGTAAATTGACGTTCAATGGCAACCGATAAACAGAAAGTTATGAGGCTAATAGACAGACAGCTCAATGTAGAAAAATACAAGGAAAATGAAGTAACAAGTGAATGTTAAATGATAAAAAACCAGACAATAAATGAGTTTGAAACGGATGAAAAGAAAACATGAAAAAGTATGAAGGTGAAAGGTAAAAGAAAGTGTGAATTGGTGTGTTATGAGACCATTGATAGAAAAATAAAATAGAGTGAATATGAATTAAGCCCAGACAAGAATTGCGTTAGAGGTGGATGAAAAGAAAAATAGAAAAGTGTGAGAGTGAAAAATTGAAGACGAAAGGGTAAAGGAAAGTGATTCGTTGAAAACAAAAATTTACTGAGGTTCACAATGATGAAAGATTGAAGAAAACAGGAACATTGCAAAAAGAACATTGGTTGTTTACAAGAAACAACTAAATTCAACGCGGTCATTGAGTCCGTGCGGCACCAATGAGTTCATTTTATAAATCCATGCAGTCTCTCTTTGGAGTAAAAATTTTCGGTTGTCTCTACCATCTTTGATGGGTACAATTTCGCATACCAAGAATCTCAATTGGCTGATGTTGTGATTTTGAGCTTGAAAATGCGCAGCCACTGTGGATTTCATATTTTTGTTACGAATGTTACTCTTATGTTCATTTAATCGAACTTTGATTTTTCTCTCTGTTTTGCCTATGTAGGCAAGGCCACAGGGGCACTTGAGCATGTATATGAGGTTCTTGGAGTCACAAGTGGCAGTGACATGTAGTTTGACATTAAACCCACGTGTTGGATGTTGGGTACAGTTCCCCTTGATAATATTGTTGCAATTGCCACAGTTATGGCAAGGTACAGTGCCTTTATGTGACAAAACTACGTTGGAAACAGGTTTGGAATTCAGTAGCTCCAACAAATTCTTGCTTCTTTCATACGCAAAGAGGGGTCTTACCACAAAAATGTTCTTGAAGTCAGGTTCCACCTGTAGCATTGGCCAGTGTTTTAAAATGGTTTTCTTGATGTTAAAACTTTTAGTGGAAAATTTGGAGACCATTACTGATCTGGATGATGATTTAATGCTGCTTTTTGTGCCCAACAATTGAGATCTGGATTTGATGGATGCTCGTTTGATGGAAGTTGTGAGTATTTCTTTGGGATATCCACGATCAGCGAAACGGTTTTCCATGATTGAAATATGTTGTGTTAGTTGAGTGGGTTCTGAAATGATTCTCTTGATTCTTAGAAGTTGCGAATATGGAAGAGGATTTTTGAGAGCTGGTTGATGGAAGCTGGAAAAATGTAGCAAATTGTTCCTGTCAGTGTCTTTCCTGGACACATTTGTTTCGATCCGATCGTCCTTGATGTATAATAATACATCCAAATAGTTGATTTCAGTTTTATGGATGTTAAAAGTGAATTTTAATCGCTCATCGATTTGATTGAGTTGATCAATTGCTTGAATTAACAGTTGTTGTGAACCATTCCAAATCAAAAAAATGTCATCAATGTAGCGGAGAAATAAAAGTGAATGTGATTTCCATGGGTCCGTGTTGATAATGAGATCAAGTTCAAACTTGTGCATAAACAAATTCGCGTAGCTGGGAGCTGCACAATTTCCCATGGAAGTGCCATTGAGTTGCAAATAAAAATGGTTATTGTAACAAAAATAGCTGTGATATAAGGTGAAGTGAAGTAATTCAAGTAAAAATATTTTGTGATCCTCAGGTGTTTGTGATTGTAGTAGAAAAAATTCAATGGCTTCCTTTCCAAGATTGTGTGGAATGGAGGTGTACAAAGATGTGACATCGATGGTGCAAAAATGCATGTCTGTACCCCATTTCATATTGAATTCCTGGATTGTGTTAAAAAAATGAGTAGTGTCTCTGATGTAGGTAGACATTTTCTGTACCAATGGCTGAAGGTGTGTGTCAATATATTTACCCACGGGTTCATGGAGAGAACCCCAGGTAGAAACAATCGGTCTCATTGGTGGATCAGTGAGATTTTTATGAATCTTTGGTAACATTTTCAACGTGGGACATGTCGGAAAGTCTTGTGTGAAGAATTTGCGTTCTTTCTCACCAATGATGCCTTGACGGACTGCTTTGTCCACGATGTTGTGTAATGTCAGCTGTATTTGAGATGTAGGATCAAAATCAAGTATGGAATAGATTGTGGTGTCTCGTACATGTTCCTCCAATTTGCAGTTGTAATGGGCTGAATTCATTATAACAAGAGCTCCCCCTTTATCCGCATTGAGGAATATAATGTCAGGATTGTCGGGCAAATTTTTTAAAAGTGCTTTATCTTTGACTGTCAAATTCGGTTGAGATATTTTGTGTTGTCTGAAAATCTTTTGTAAATCACATTTGACGAGAGTTTCAAAAGTATCAAGGACTTTGTGGCTCACTGGGGCCATATACAAACTTTTGGGTTTTAAGCCAGCCAAGGTGTTGTCGGGTTGCGAATGTGGTTCAGTAAGAACATTGTCAAAAAAATGTCTTAGTCTTAAAGAGCGCATAAATCTGTGAAAACTGACTTCAGCCTCCAAATGATTGGAGGAATAGGTAGGAACAAACGAAGAACCTTTTTGGAGGAGTTTAGTTTGTAGATGATCCAAAGAGATTGAGGAGATGTTAATAACTAGATTATCAGAATCTGTTAACGTTGACTCCTTGTGACCCCCTTGTCCATAGGAAGTTCGATCGATGTTCCTTTTCTTGCCCCTCCTGGGTCTGCGCTGTCTGGATGGCCTGTTCCTAAAAAAGGAACCACAGATGCCGAAGCTGAAGTGGAAGTAGATGGAAACTCAGAAATTTGAGTCGGATCTATGGGTGGTTTCTCCCTCTGAGTGCTGTACTTGGGTCTGTTCCTAGTGTTGTCTGAATCACTGCTGGCGGGTGAAGTGTCAGTGTCAGATGGTTTCCCAAATGGTTTGTTCTGTCGACTGCGTGCATAAATTTCAGCCCAGTTGTAAACTTCTCCCAACTTGTAGTCTATGGTGTCCCTGCGAAACTTCCGAAGTTTCCTTTCATTGATTTCTTGCGAATGTTTTTTGAGTTGTTCATTTATGTCTGACAGTGTTTGTGTAAGCTCTTCAGGCATTAATTTGGAAGACAATTCGCGTTTAAGTTGAATGATTTCAGTGTTGAGCTCCTCCAATATATTCGATAATTCTTCAATTATTAGAAGGATAAGATCCAATGAACATTTATTTAGTATGCCATACCACCTCTCAATAAATTTGGGATCGTTTTTGCACAATGAAGGTTTCAATGAGATTCTAAGACCCCTAGGGATACGTTGTGCGCGATGATATTGTATGAGAGTGCTGGCGTGTAGTCTTTGATTGATTTCGCGTTTAGTGAGGTAGATTAGTTGTTTGATGTTGCTTTGTGCAGTGCCTGTCCCTGTTGTGGTTGTTTCCATCTCTCCTATTAGTGAGTAAATCCGTTGTACTTCTTCATCGCCGTAGGCAAAAGTATCAGCACGTTTGTCTGTTAGATTGGTGATGTCTTGATAAGCCATGTTGATGTGGGTGCTGTGGTAGTGGTTTAGTGAAATGAATAGTTCAATGTAGGATACCACGCACACCTAGGATTAATCCAATGGTTTAAAAGGTTGATATTTTTAGGCGTGCTGAAGAGGAGTCATCCTCTAAACCAAGACGTGGAAATACTAGTGTCAGTTGCACCAAACGGAATTGAGTGGTGTCCGTTGAATTTAGTTGTTTCTGGTAAACAACCAATGTTCTTTGTGCAATGTTCCTGTTTTCTTCAATCTTTCATCATTGTGAACCTCAGTAACTTTTTGTTTTCAACTAATCACTTTCCTTTACCCTTTCGTCTTCAATTTTTCACTCTCACACTTTTCTATTTTTCTTTTCATCCACCTCTAATGCAATTCTTGTCTGGGCTTAATTCATATTCACTCTATTTTATTTTTCTATCAATAGTCTCATAACACACCAATTCACACTTTCTTTTACCTTTCACCTTCATACTTTTTCATGTTTTCTTTTCATCCGTTTCAAACTCATTTATTGTCTGGTTTTTTATCATTTAACATTCACTTGTTACTTCATTTTCCTTGTATTTTTCTACATTGAGCTGTCTGTCTATTAGCCTCATAACTTTCTGTTTATCGGTTGCCATTGAACGTCAATTTACATCGTTCACTCATGGTTAATGTTTTTCTCACGCATTGGCAATGTCATTGTTCACAAATCGTTACTACTGATTGATTTAGGCATCTGTCATCTGCACTTACTATATAGGATTTTTTCACATTGTTTCAGCCGCCAACTTTATTAACATGGTTCTCCCTACCAACATGGCCGCCACGCCGACCGCTCACATTCAACAGATCCTTTTTCACTCTTTACTACCATAACCGGCTACGCCTTTCATGTGCCTGATTCACGGGAACACGCTGAACTTTTTGTTAAACTTCACCGAGGTATGTCTTTTCTTCTGTTACAGATTATTCCACACTGGTTCACACGTATATTGTCTATTCAATCACGGGGTGACAAATTTTACCGCTCCAGAGCACGTTTTTTTACGTGGATACACCACGTTATTTTGTGATTCACTGGTATCACCTTCTCTAACTTTTTTAACCGTTCCTTAATGCGGACAGTTTATCTTATTTTCGTCGTTCGTTTCATTTTTTGGAACATCGCTAACACACAATGTTTTTCACTTCAACGTTACTATAGTTCACTTGGACACATTTTGACTAACTATTATCCCACTGAATAGGTCGTTATAAATCACTCCTATGTAGCATGTTTTTACAGGACTCCTCCTGATGAAGGGTAACTTCGTACCCGAAATGCATTGAGGATTATATTTTCTCAGTAGCCTTTAATCACTCGAATTTTGAAAACTGATGATCTCATGAACACAATGAAGATTATAATACGGATGGATTATCATCAATAAATTGTTTATTTTCAAATCACAGCCTCCACTTTGATTATATCATTGCAACATCGTTGCCTCTATAGGCTGTGCTATAAGAGGGACGCCACTCAATTCCGATTGGTGCAACTGACACTAGCATTTATTGTAGCAGTCCCATTCTTCTTCACATCTATATGGTAGCCTGGCTCAGGCTAAGAAAGGCTGACCAATCAGAAGACGCTGATACAGGGCTTCTTTAGGTAACTTCAGGAAAACAGTTGGAAAACTACTTTCCTGTAATAGTTTTAATAAATTCAATGTTGGCAAGTTATTGGATTCTAGTAACCATTATTTTGATACTTTGAATCATTTTGCTAGCTAACTCCAATCAAAAGGTACACTGTATTAAGTTTAATACAGCCTTCCTATGTTAGCCTATGGGGCTAGCAGCACTACAATGGGGAAAATACTTTGGCTGTTTTCCACTACCATGGCATATAAAACATCTTTCATATGGTCCCTGCTTTTTATAATGATGCACTCTACCCTGAGGGCACCTAGGGCAGACCTTAGGGGTAACATACATGTCATAGAAAGGTAGCTTTGGACTTTGGAAGTATTTTTAATTGCAAAGTCGAATTTGGGTGTAGTTTTATTTTACAGCCAGCCTTTAAATTATACCAGACACCACAGCAGTGCACACTTAGGGCATTATGTCCACTGGGATCTCTAAACCTGCATGCCCTACCATATACTAGAGACTTATCAGTAGGGTGTCCTGGCCAAGGAATGAGTACTGGCCCTGGGCCTGGTTAGCAGAGCTCAGGGCACTTTCAGAGTCAGTAACCATCAGCATCAGTCAATAAATGGGGGTGATAAAGGCAAAAAGGATGACTTTCCTACAACATGTCCTCCTAAAAGGGGACTGTAAACTCAGACATGAGCACTTGTCCATTAGGGAATATCATGTGGTACAGCTGCAAGTCACGACTCCCTATAGAGAAGAATTTGTTTTAAATTCCAGAGCATGTTTGGGTTTTTATTTCTATGAGGTGTTCTGTGGTCCAGTATTGGATGCCACATTTCTGGTACACTTATAGGATTCATGCAGTCTACGAGTCATTTATTTTATGTATTTATTTCCGTGATTGTTCACAATGTAAACCTGGCCCATGAGGTTGGTAGTGGTCTAAGAACAGGGGGGTGAGTATATGGTACAGTTACGACCAATGGTCTATAACGCAGGCATATTGTCAGGCCTCTTGGAGTCATACTGCGAGTGCAATTATAAAATATCACCAAACTGATTTGTTTGATAGCATTGAAGTCAGAAGCAGGCTACTGATCCTGGCTAAGGTTGATGTAAGCCAGTAGGGGGTAAGGGAGTCAAAGTACCACAGGAGTACACTTGGTAAAGCCTGCCAGGACCTCAGGGGACGCACTTAGAGACTCACAGGGTATCAGGCAGAGTCCAGTCCAGGTCCAGTTACCACTGATAAGCTGGGCAGCTTCACTAAAGGCCTCTTGTAGCTTGTTGTATCTCTGTATCTTGAACATAAGGAAAGCCTTATGACCCTTGAAGTCCACTTCTTTGTCCTGGGTACAAGAGAAAGAGCAGGCCAGTCCTCCAAGCCTCTTCTCAGGAAGAATGAGTCCTCTTCTGATCTTCCTAAGGTCCAGGAGTTCTCTGAAGTGGGTGCCTGGAGATGCCACATTTATGCCTGGCACAAGTTAGTGGGTGGGAATAGCCGGTGGGCACGCCCTAACCAATGAAGTAAATATTACTGGGGCTACCCAAACCCACGTTGTGCCTTTTCAAGGTGGTGGCTGTCTTTGGCTACACTAAACTTGATCTCTGATGGTCAGGGTTGTGTGTGGTGAATATACTACGGTAATTCCAGTGTCCTCCTACATCTAACACCATAATCCAGTGTGAGGCAGTCCTTGTACTAGGGGTGGACATAAATTGTGCAATTTGCTTTAGTGTAAGTATGCAAAATGACTGCAAAATTGTGCAAGATTTCATGAGGAGCATAATCCAACATTTAGTGCTATTTTCTTAGTGCAAAATGCACCCTTGCATCCAAAATGGACTCAAAGATTCAATTTGAACTAAGAAAATAGCGCTAAATGGAACTGAACATGAACAGAAGCCTCTCACACAGTTCCTGTGCTGTTGCAGCATGCACCTTTGCCCCCAGATTACTCTAAATGATGGCATCAGGTGCTATGTCATTTTCAATAATTTTGTGTCAGAGAAGTGATGCAAAATTATAGAAATTATTCCAGTTACTCAGAAGGAATTAAAATTCCAAGCAGGCATACCCTTTATCCCAAAGAAACCCAGCGACAGTCATTTATTAGAACATAGCAGGGTTCATCAGCAACCAGACAGTGGGATACACAAGAATTGTTTTGGCATCCAGCTCTCACTCTTTGAAGTGTGACCCAGGTGTGATATATAAAACTCCAGAAGACCTGTCAAGCAGGTGTTGACAATCCAGCAGGACTTGACACTATGATGTCAACAAGATGTCCATTATGATTGTCCTTAGAAGATTTTCATGCATGCCTGCGGGACATAGCAACTTGGCGTAGGGAGAACTCTCTTCAGTTTAACTCTGCGAAGACAGAGATTCTACACTATGCAGTAGGTAGAATCCCTCCAACACTTCCGCTTGAGTTTTGGCCAACATCCCCTGCTACTCCATTGGCTCCCAGTAGCGTAGTAGGTAATCTGGGAGTCATGTTTGACAGCAAATTGACATTAGTAAACCATGTCAACAAAATAGTTGGAAGTGGTTTCACTCTGATCAGAGTATTTCGGAAAATCTTACAGATGTTCTCTAAACAGAACAGAGCGCTGATAGTCCGGAGCACTATCCTCAGTAGACTGGACTATTGTAATGCCCTGCTACTAGAATCCCTGCAATATCTGATTGAGAGATTGCAGAGAGTACAGACCATGGCGGCCAAAATAGTACTACTGCAACCATGCCGTTTCTCCGCCTCCCGAGCACTCTCAGATTTACACAGGCTGCCAGTCCCACAGAAGATACGATTCAAGGCACTGTGTATAGTATTCAAGGCTCTAAATGGGCACAGGCCCACATCTCTGCAGGAGAAACTGACATGGTATGTCCCTCTGCGAGTGCTTCGTTCCTCATCGGCTAATCTGGTGAGGATGCCTAGAGTTAGGAAAGTCAAATCAGGAGGTAGCGCCTTCAGTGCGGCAGCGTTCCGCCTCTGGAATACTCTTCGATCTGATATGAGACGAATAGACAACATCCTGCAGTTTAGAAAAAGGTTAAAAACCTGGCTCTACCCTCGAGTATGCTCCTTGGCCTCCTGATAACTCTTCCCTGGCAGGGGACACAGTCTCTCAACCTAAGCTAGACGCCTGTATCACAGCGCCAGGTTACACGTAGGGTGTCAGTTGCGCTTTACAAATAATGATAAATAAAATTTAAAAAAATACATAAAATAAATTGCAACGGGTCTGGTAGGGGGACAAAAAGAGGGGCAGGCCTCAGTGCTAGTTACATCTTCTGGTGACAGTGTAGGCCTTTTTGAAGTTAATCAAGTTCCTGGGCCAAGCCCACAGGTCAGCCCATAAAGGGCACAAGAACTCTTTCCCACACATTCAAGCCTTATGTCACAGTCCTGCCAACTTGGGAGCAAGATCACACCTCGTTCACACCTGTTCAAATGCTAATTACCAGCTAGCAGAAGTGGGAGAGCAGACTGCATATTAGCTTCCAGTGACTTCAGGCAGGATAAAGGTAACTTTATAAAAGTACTTTCTCTCTTCAGAACGTACCATCACACCGGGTGTCCCAAAGGGTGCATCACTTAGCCCACTTCTCTTCAATATTTATATGGCCCCACTTATTTTCCTCATTTCGTCTTATGGGATCGAAACAACGTCTTATGCTGATGACACTCAGCTGATCCTGTTTCTTGAAAAAAATTGCACGAAGGCGGAGGAAAATTTTAAATCCTGTCTCACTGTGATCAAATGGATGAAAAGCAACCACCTCCATTGTAATACGGATAAAATAGAAATTCTATTGATAGGGAAAAATAATCCATTTCAACCTAAGGATTGGTGGCCGACAGAAGCTGCAGCCCCTCCATCCACCATGGAAGTGGCAAAAAATCTGGGGGTATGGTTTGATTCCTCCCTCTCTTTTAAACCCTACGTACTAAAGGTGGCGGGTACATGCTTCGGCCTAATTAGGACACTGAGAAAATTCTTCAATCTGCTTCCACTTGCAGCCAGGATAACAGTGGCAATGGCTTTAATACTCTCACGCCTAGACTACTGCATTAGCCTCCTGGTAAGGGTCAATAAATCTACACTGAAGGAACTGCAGGTAGTGCAACATGCAGCAGCTAAATTGGTCTTATAGCTCCCCCGCAGGGCGTCAGCCTCAGCAGCCCTGAAAACTCTTCACTGGCTCCCGCTACACAAAAGAATTTTGTTCAAGCTTCTCCTAACGGCTTTTAGAGCAGTGCGCCGATTAGGGCAAGTATATCTCTCCACAAGATGTATGCCATACACAACAAGGAGGACAGTTAGATCCACTTCCTCAAACCTCCTTAAAGTACCAGACTTCAAACTTAAAACAAGGGGTGGGAAGTCGGCGACTGTGTTAGGAGCAAAGGCCTGGAATTTCATGCCAAGCAAATTAAGATCAATGGAATCTGAAGAACAGTTCAGGAAGGCCCTAAAGACATGGATCTATGGAACAGCTGATGAATCATGCCTCGCACTTATCTAGATCCTAATCCGTTTTCTGCTGTAGCACGTTATCTGATAGCGCCAGGAGGCTCCTTTGGGAGCGACAGTCTGCGCTTTACAAAAGCCACATTACATTACATTACATTACATTACATTACATTACATTTACATTACATACAGAATGTGATTCCACCATTAAATTGTATTTTTGAATAGCTGTTAAAGAGAGAACTGAAAATAGCATTTTAGATGTATTAAGGGAATCCAATTTTTACATGTCTTACTTTTAATTATCATGCACCCCACCTTATGGGCAATAAGGACTACATAGAGACATATTCATATTTTAAAGTAAGATTTCAACCTCTCTAAAAGCTTTTATTTTGATTGGTCAAATTGGCAGTTTACACTTACACATTCAGGCTATGATGGTAGGTCTGGAGACAGTTTTGCTGGGTCACTGCAGTTGGTGGCACAATGGGGGCTCCAGCCCACTAGTGACATTTCATTTGCAGACCTTGGGTACACTCTATAACATAGAACAATCTAGGGACTTATAGGTAAGTTGAATATGCCAATCAGGTGTATACTAACTTGAACATGTTAAAAGTTGGGGTACAATCACTTTACTATTAGTTAGCAAGAATAATGTGTACAGAGTTCTATGGCCAACACAATGTTTTCAAGCAAAAACCTGAGGGTACACCATGTAAAAGAGGGTAATTTCTAACAAATATAAAGAGGGATAAGTATGCCTCTCCTACACTATTTGCTTAGCTTCTTTCTACACAGGAGGCCTAACTCTAAGAAGACAAACTTGAATTGCAGCCACTTTTATACTCAATAATGTGGTTGGCCACAGTGTATGAAAGGCAGATTGGCGTTGTATGATCTAAAGTAACCAAAACGATATTAGACAATATGAGAGTGTATTGTATTTCAATGGTTCTCTATATTTTGTGTCTGGAAACAAAAATAAACTTACAGGATTGAAACTATCCATTACTACAGCCCAGTGAGCATCTTGCCTTGCCTCCTTCATCTCACCTAAAGAAAAAAAAGGAAAGTAACACAATGTCAGCATGCCCATATCACACAGGCTGACAAGTATGTATTTAAATATACTCTGACATGCAATATGACCTCTTCATGATGACTGTGCATAATATTGTAAAGAGAGAGAAAATGAGAAACAAGAACATTTATGTAAAAAATACATACACTTTTTCATTACTGGAGGCATTATACATGTTACAACTGTTACTACTACTAACAGTACTGCTCATGTCTCTAGAACCCCTCATATGCACCCTATCATTGCTTTTACTACTAATAGGAAAACGAGGGGCATGAAAGAGGTAAATGTAGAGGTAGTTGGCATGGATGGGAAACATCATATCAGAAACAGGGAGATGCAAAGGAGCAGAGAGTAGGAAATGGAGAATGAATAGAACATATAGGCTAGTACAGAGTGAAAAGAGGTGGTGTACGGGGAAAACAGAACTTCATGGTAAAGGCAATGGAGAAAAGGTAAGAGCAGTAGCCAGAAAGTAAAAATAGAGGGGCAAAGAAAGGAAAGGAGGGAGGGGCAAATAGGTGGAGAAACAGTGAGGGGAAGGTGAGAAGAGGAAGAGACAAAGTTCAGGGAATGCTGAGAGACAGAAGGTGAAGATAGAGAAGCGAAGTATAAAGTGATAAGAGAGGGTGATAGGTAGATGACAGGAGATTGAGGAGAAAACAGAACAATGTGATGCTCATGGAGAAACAGGACATCACCCGCCACTGATAGTCACAATACCCCCCTCATTAGTTAAGTAGAGGAAGGGAGTGGACTGGTGTGCTCATCATGCACACCCCATATATGAGGCTTGAGGACGCCCGCAAGAGGAAAGAGATTTGGTGGAAATGGTGGGCTTACTATGGACTTGACCTTAGATTGGAGTCCAAGTTTTCGCCAAAGATTCATTCTCATTTTCATTCTGATCAAGAAGTTATACTCCTAGTCTTCCACACAGATACTTAACTCTGATGCTCCCTTGGGATAAGATGTTAGGAGGACACTCCTAATCTACTTAGAAAGAACAAAAGACGTTAGGAACACAGATTCTCACTTTGTATTTTATGGGCTGGGTAGCAAGGGAAAACATAGCTACATCAACATTAAGTAGGTGGGTGAGGGAAACTATTGTCCAAGGTTACTTTTCCTACTATCCTTAGGGGTCCCTGTGCCTAGTAACGTACAGGACAGATCCACAAGAGGGATTGCTGCTTCATGGGCAGAGGTGATTTGGGTTCCTCTATAGGAATGCTGCAGGGCGGCAACATAATCCAGTGTCAGTGTAATACATATTACATGCTTAGGAGAAGGGGAATGGGAGGAAAGGATTAAAGGAGACCTTCGACCAGGGAATATACCATGCTGCCTGGCTCATTGTCTTGGTGGAAAAATAAAGATGGAAAGCACTGGATCCTGACGCAAACAGATCCAATTATGGGTGACTGAAGGTTGCTGTGATCTGTTTCAACGCCTCTTTCTCCAGCTAGTAAGTGACCAAAGACAATTTTGGGTTTTGGCTTGGAACTTGTCTCCTCCCCATATATATACTGCCTTTATAGATGAGAGGTATATTTTCTCACAGCTGAAGATTTTCTGAACCACTATGGAATGGGTCCTCCTTCTCATACTCACTTGGTGATTTATGTAGCTTCTGGTGACCTGGTCGCCTGTCCTTTCTACAATCCCTTTTCTACTCTATGAGTGAAAAACTCAAGAAGAGCTTTTAACAAAGCTGTCAATTCTCTACAATTCAATGCCTGGAGAGATTCTGCTTGTGAACAGGACCCTTGTGTCTCCTTTCCTTCTAGGGTAGCTCCCATCCTTTTTAGCTTGTATCTGTGGTTATGACCCAGGGGGAAGGAAAAGTCAGACAAATGCCTTTCAGATGTTTTTCTCATGTTAACCACCAGTAGAGATTGGGAACTACTGATTCTGAAATTAAAATAATCCTGTGTCTCTGAGGCCCCGAGGTCTAGCAAATGACAAACAAGTGGCTTCAGATGAAAGCAAGCCATAATGATTACTGCCATTGATGCTGCCATCAACCCTTGTGATGTGTTCTCTGGGTGTACCCCTATCCAGAGTTGCAGGGGTTGGATTTCCAACTCAGGGGTGCAAGAAATTGGCCAATGTGCCAATATGAATTAGAAATCCAGTTGGACTGCAACCCATACACAACCCACTGAGCAATACAGTGTTAAACATTATTCTTGGTGACAATCAGTCCCACAAGATAGGTTCAGGGATACAGTGGAACTCGAAACTCCCTTTCGTTAATTAATAAAACACGATGGCTCTGATAAATGGGACATCTATTTTAAATCATTTATAACCTAGTGAAAACAATACAAATGGTAACCATGCTGAATTTAAAATTAATACCGCAAAATATATGATAATAAATGAAATCAGCAAGATAAACTCTAACATTGTTATTGATTTAATATTGTCCTACACCCTCAAGTTATTTCTAAGTATAGCTAAAGTAATAAATAATAAACCTGTTTTTGAGTTTCAGAGATGTTTCATACAGCATACTTGTGTTGTCATTATGAAATAGCAAGCTAGCTGGTTCCTATTGCAACGTTTTTTAGGCTGGAACATAAAAAGTGAATGACCAAAGGCCATTTCTTTCCGTTGACCCCTCAATGTGAAGTAGACACTGCAAACCAGCATGACCTCTGCCTCAACAACACCTGCATGAAGTCCCTCTCTAAACTATGTTATGATTTCTGGGTTTTTATAGCATCTGATAATCAATCTTTTGATATATTTTGAAAATAATGACGGAACTAACAGACACTAAACCAGCAATAAGACAAAACAGTTATGGTGACTAAATGTGGTGCATAGGGTGGCTGACATTGCTAGCATTTCTTTTTTTTTTAAATCTCCAAACTTTCTATGAAGGTTATAGACAGGTCTGAACAGGGCAATGAATGAATGTAGTTTAGTCTGAAAGCACAGAATGATGGAAATAGAAAAGTCTGAACAGGAACTGTAACAGTATTCACAACATTTGAACTTTCAGCCAGAACCTGGCAGGATCTTAAGGCAGTGAAAGAAGATAACATAGATTGTCTTGAAGAGATACTGTCCTGTTGTCTGGGAGGAATATTTTGTATTGGTCTGTTTAGAACAAGGCTCCTATGAAGATATGAAGACAGTTGCACATTCTCTCCAAACCAGTCTGAGCTTTAGAAAATGACAGTGCAGAAATTGACCATTGTCAAGGCAGAGATAGATTGATTACCTTCCAAATTCAATAAAGGCCTGCTGGAGCTAATGCCTTCATACATACTCTCAGAACTGAGACAAGTGTGAAGGATAGAGCTTTGAATTGATTGTGGGCTCTTCCAGTGAATGGAGATATGAAAATGTGAATCTTGCACAATTATGGTAGCAAGGAGGTCCCCTTTCTTGATCAATGGAATAGCTGCTTGCATTGTTGTCATTTTACAAGTTTGGTTTGTGAAATATTGATTCACAAAGTTTAGGTACATTACTACACAGAACCTCCAGCTTTGGCACCAGAAAAAAAGTATTGAATAAATTCCTCTGATCCACTGAAAAAAAAATATTCATTTGGAAAACTGAGAGAACCCATGCATGTTTTTACCAGCTTATTCCAGTCGTCTTAAATGTTTTTTTATTGTGCCTCCTACCTGTCTCCTTGCAGTCATGGTTTTGGCTGCTTATGCTGAAGTTGTTGATGCTGGAATTTTTCAACAAGCATGGTCCCTCTGGCCACGGGCTCAGCCAGAAAATGATTTTCATATTTCTTGTATGCTTTGTGTTGGACTTGACCTTCTCTGCAAGGTCACCCCCAAACATTTTGACTTCTCCCCCTCAATTCAATTCTTTATTTATGGTCTGCAACTCAAAAGAGGCCCACATAAAACAAGACAAGAAAATGAATATAAGATCCAGAAAATCACACACTATAAAGAAAATAAATAAATAGATATGAACGTTTTAAAACATTTGTACCTATAAACTCATTTTCTGTAGCAAAAACTTGGATGTGAATTGATAAAAATTCGTAACACCTGTGAGAAGTTGGCCTGGCATGTGCTGTCCACTAGTTATAGTGGGCACCTTGCAACAGTCCAAACAACCCTTATTGATGATAGGTTAAAGACAACCTTATTTGAAAGCTATCCTAGTGGTAGATATGGAGAGCAGCCTTCAGGCTAAGTCTTGGAGGAATTTAAAACAGCTTGTTTTACCAGTCTATAATCTCTTGAATGACCAAATGAAAGGAGAACTACACCAGGTATATATATAAAATATATGTATTTATTACTAAACACACCCTGCTAGTCTCTTTATGAGGCTAGAGGTCAAAGAACATATGTTATAATTAAAATATCACAGTAAATTAGAACAATATACGATAGGCCCTAGGGGCGAACCAAACCATATATTAAGAAAATGGCATAAGAACCACGACTTGACTAGACACAAGGCCTAGAGTCTGTAGAATCGCTGGGACCCCAAGGAACCACCCAAGGTAGTGACGCAGGGGACACGTGGTGGACGTGTGCACTGTGAGAACACAGCCGCGAGCTCCGTTAGCTTCTATAGGGAAAGTTGCAGTTGGAATTTTAAAGGTTAAGGACACTTAGAGGTGGACTAGGAACACACCCTTTTGGACTTAGAAGGTTCTAGGGCCAACACCCACGGAAGTACCGGAGTACTCTTGTTACCTCACCCAGAGAAGCCGGGTGCATAGGTGTCAAATGCTGCAGTGTCGGTGCCCGGATTGGACACAACAAGCCTTGGCAACAGCAACCCACGCAGGAAGAGGAAAGATGCTTCGGTGCGGACCAGCTTCTGGGGACTCCCCAGCTGATGGAGAGTCAGGGCACATCTGGAGCAACCAGGGAAGCCCAATTAAAGTTAGAGTTGCCTTCACAGGGAACCAACAGTCAACGGACCAGGGATCACAAAGGGACTTCGAGAGAAAACACAAAGGGCCAGCTCACGGAACACTTGTGGAGTGTAGGCGGGCAATCTTCAGTGCTGCTCAGGGTCAGGGCTACAAGTAACCCAAAGTTCAGCTGCAGAGGTCGCCTCAAAGCTGATGCTTCTGCAAATCGTCGTGGTGTCCAGGGGTTCGGGATGCACGGTCTCCACGAGGGCGACAGGCCTCAGAGTTGCTGAGCGCACAGATCAACCTCAGAGATGACGGTAACCCACCTCCTGTGTTGCAAAATTCTTCGGAGTCCTCAGGAGCTTCGGAGATGCAAACCGGACGGGTGTGTCTTTGGTGCCTGCCAAGCAGGGGAGTAACTCCTTTACTCCAAGGGAGATTCTTCAGTCATCTAGCCTCGTGTAGATCGTCGAAGTTCCAGGATTCAGTTTCAGAGTTTCGTTCAGGGATATCTAAAATCCTATAGTCAGGGGTTCCTTCTTTATATCCAAGGAAGGGGTTGGACATACTCTGGGGACCCACCTATGGGAGGGTCAGGAAAGAGGGGTGGCTACACCCATTTCCTTTGTCCAGTTTCGCACCAAAGCAGGGGCTGGTAGCCCCTGCAACCGGTTTGAGCTGGACTACGCACAGGGACACCAAATGTGCCCCAGTGCAGACTTCAAAGCACTCTTGGAGTGCACCCACCTAGCCCCAATCCACTAAAGCCTGTCTGGGAGGTGATAACACCTCCCTGTGACAGGAAACCTATTGTCCAGGCCTCCCCTGCCAGAGTTTCGGTCAGCAGCAGGAGGCCAGACTTGTGTTTGTGGCTGACAGCATCCCTTTTGTGATGCCAGTGCTCTTTTATCTGACACCGGGTATAGCGGTGCTGTCATGTCTCTCCCTCTAGAAGGGTGGGATCATACTCCCACACCAGTTACTGGTGTGGGGGTATGATTCCAAGATGTTTGACACCAAACACTACATGTTTCCGGGCAGCCATCCCAAAGTTAGCATTAACCGTTTGGTTATAATGCACTTAAGAGTATATGGTTTGGCTGCATCACAAACATCCCCGGAATAAAGGTTCCGAAGACTGCAGAGGGGCTTTGCTCATGCATGGGCACCATCTCACATAAAACCCAGCACCCTGCCTTCAGGATTAGTAAGGCCTGCCATTGGGGTGACTGATAGGTTTATATGTGCAGTGATATGGGGAGATATAGTGAACCTATATTTCAGTAAGGGGTGCATGCACCACCTTACCCAAGCTGTAGTAGCAGTCCTGTGGTGTCATTTTGGAAGGCTTCCCAGGGGTGGCAAAATACATGCTGCAACCCCTGTTAGGCCTCTGGGGTACCTATGCCCTGGGTACATAGTATACCATATACTAGGGACTTATAAGGGTACCCCAGAATCCAATCTGGAGTGTACCTAGAGTTACGGGAATCATTTTAAGCGAGAAAGCATATAGGCTGGGGTCCTGATTAGTGGGATCCCAGCCAAACTAATTCAAAAACCAGCAAAACACCAGAAAAAAAGTGGGGGCAACCATGCAGTCAGATTCCACCTTCTTACAAAACCTTAAGCCATTTAAACTTTGTGCAAATTACCCTGGTTTTGAACAGTCAAAATTCACATAGCCTAGCAGCAATCCTGATTACGAGTTAACATATTCATAAAACCTTTAAAATATAAAAAAAACTTTGGATGGAAATAAAATGTGCATGCCACCTCAGCTGATTTGATAATATTCTTTAAGAAAATGGGCCTTAAGAGGTAGCAATGCCAAAGAGACAATGGGGAGCAAACAAAAAGTACATGATTAAAATTCTGGATCCCTGAGTTCCACAAGTTACACTCTCTCCCTGTTTTTCCCGAATAGGACCAGTTTGCCGTTAGCGCATTTAGCGGAAGCAAGTTCATTCAAAATAGTATCCAAAAATGGCAGAGACAATGGAAATAATTCCAGGCCAAGTACTGCTGAGCTACCTTGGGGCAGGACAAAATTACCGCCTCCAGTCTTTTCTGTGACATTCAGGACAGAACATCTGTCTGATAGCTAGTGGTAGCTAGTGGAGGCATCCTTCAGGCAGCTTTTAAATTGTATGGAAGAGAGGGAAGCCAGAACCTCTTCCTGCCATTCAAGATAGCTTAGAACTAGTCTGTAGTCCTGAGAAAATGTATATTGTCCTTGTTCTGAGCAAAACATTTCATGATTCAAATAATCCCTTATAGAATCCTTTTCACTGTTCTTGAGCTCATCTTGTTTTCTGCAATCGAAGGGAGCTAATAATGCCAGCCGGGTCAAATTTGTGACTAAGATTCATATTGTGATCAAAGAAGTAGACATGTGGGGTGATAGCCTCGACTTCTTCATCAAGCAGTGACTTTGGAAACCCTGGCCCATACAGATGGACACCTGGAAGATACTTCCATAGTTATGGTTGTATAAATTCTACACGAATGAGGATTGGCATATGAAGTCTCCGACTTAATAGCGGGGTACATTTTACTCCCTCCACACCTTTTTAGGTGGGATACGTAAGAAATTACCTCTTGTGGAAAACCATAAGAGTCTTTCAATTAGGATTGACTGCAGTTGAGAACAGTAGGGAAAACTGGGAATACTGATCTCACCTATATAAATTAGGCAAATCTCCTAGAGCATTTAGTTAAGAGGGATGGATACTTTATTTTTCTGAGGAAGGTGGCTTTATCCTGCTTTGTAACACCGAAACGAGTCGGCGCTTCTTATTTATGATTACATTTGAGGAACGATGTGTTGCATGTAGATAATAAAATAATGCAAATACTCTGATTGATTCCTTCAAATTAACCGTTTTTAATGACAAATGTATATTTCTGATATTGTGTCTCTCTTGGATATTTTTAATATTGTTTTTAATATTATACTTGTTACTGCTGCTCCAAACTGGACCGTCTTAAATTTCCTGCTGTCGTGAACAAAAAATATCAGGTTGAGGTAGACAACCTGCATGGCTAATAGAATAAGGGCAAGAAGTAGCATAAAACTCGAAGAATCGTTTTTTGTTTTTTTGTAATGTTTTTAATTGTCCCATTGTGATTTTGTATACATATGTATGACCAAACATTCCTATGATTTAATATTAAATGTCAAATTATTTAGAATTGTTTTGGCCTTCCCTTTCAAGACTAGTGAGTGGTGAATTTGAGTGTCTCAAGGTGTGTGAGTTGAGCATTTGAGTGTTTCAATACAAGTTCTCCAAGAGTTATTGATTTTTTAAGCCTTGAGCTGAAAGCCCCATCGAATCACACTGGCCAGCCCTAGTATGCAGGAGCTTATCAGACCAAATTACACTCTCATTGCTGGCATAGAAACAGATGAATTAAAATCACCCCGTTTACCTGAAATTTGCCCTTTCATTTTCTCTAAAAAGTCAAATTTTGTTACATTTATAGACTCTATGGCATATAATAGGGTCGGAGGCATTTTCGCCAAAAATACAGATAGCAAATGAATAAAATGTCTTCGTCCCATCGCATTGTGAAAAGCATGTAACCTATTGGCATGGGAGGAAGCCTTAGAGGAACAATATTCAATATGTGTTCTTTTACTAGCATGTTACATGCTACAATTTTCCCTAGATAGAGATATGTGCTTAAAGATCTCCAACTTCTCTGGGCCTATACCCCAGATATATTTATTGCTCTTCCCAGTCTTTCTGCTTCTTAAAATGAATACCTTACTCTTTCAGATGTTGATCTTCAAGTAATGTAGGGAGGTATACTGTTGTAAAGATACCAGGCTATTACTCACGTCCTTAGAAGTTAGGTCCAGAATTGCAATCTCATCCGCATATATCAAGCAAGGGAAGGAACGACAACTTATCTAACTAGCATCTTCCTTGTTAGAGATGAAGCAGTCAGAAAAGTCCTAAACATACAATGATAAAAGTAGTGGGTCCAGCAGAGCCGTTTCAGGTCATTTTTTGTTGGAATCATAGAAGATACCATTGAACTCCCCCTAATAACAGCTGATACCATGTGGAGGAATGGAGGGCAATTATAAATGAAAAGAGAATGTCAGGTATACCTAGTTTGTTTATTTTTTTCCATAATGTCAGACAGTCCACCATATTGAAGGCCATAGAAATATCTATCAATGCCACATGTATATTAAGCCCTCGGATTGAGGTATTATTTTCCACTATCAATTTCAGCATACAATTTTTATCAAGTGTACAATGTTTCTTTCTAGAACCTTCTTGGGCAATATGGAGTATTAATTCCTCCTCTACCCACTTTGTAAGGTGTTCCAAGATGCTCCTAGCGGATATTTTCCCTACTGCATCCTGCAATGCTATTTGGTGATAGTTGCTGGGGAGATGTCTTGGACCCTTTTTATGTAGCAAAATTAGAATACTTCCAACCA
Source organism: Triturus cristatus (assembly GCF_964204655.1). NCBI lineage: Eukaryota > Metazoa > Chordata > Amphibia > Caudata > Salamandridae > Triturus > Triturus cristatus. The sequence goes on from NC_140585.1 coordinate 707,465,168, forward strand.
GGAAGGAGGAGAAACACCATACGGATAAAGGGGAGTGAAGTAGGAGGTCCACAACATGGGCTCCTTTTCTAATAACAGTAATGGGCACTTCATCCAGGCCTATTGCCCCTGATGACCTTGTTTCCATAATAATACCCACAATATCTTTCATAGGGGGAGCACAGCAAACTGGGGAGAGGAAGAGGATACAACAAAAGGAGAGTGATGCCACACAGAATCATCGGCGTTGTCTGATTAAAGTTCTTCCAAATAGGCGCTCCAATCTATTTTCTTTATTGGAACTGGGAGGGATTTTACTCTGGTACCCCAGCTAGTAAAAATAATTTCTCAGTAACTTTTAGCATCTTTACAAGAGGCTGCTTCTTTTAGCTGGACCCAAATATAATCTGCTTTTCCTTTCCATAAGGAGCATTTTTTCCTATACCTTCTCCTTTTCAGAAGATTGATTTGTTTGCTTAGTTCAGCGGAAAAAGCCTGGTAATGTATTCTCACTAGCCTGTTTACCTCCCTGCTTAATCCAGTAACCGGGTTGAGACGTGGCCACAGAGAAAGGGGTAAGTTGGTTATTTTAGAGGCAGAGACCAAAGGTTTTTAGATAGATTCCATGCTTAGTTACTGGATCAGGGAGAAAAAGCTGTGGATCGTCTAGTAATACTAACAAAGTTTCTTTAAGTTTTGCGGATGCTTTGTAGTTCCAATAAATTCTACCATTAGAGCTCTTGAACCCCACTGATACATCTTAAAAATTTCAGGTTCTTACTTCCATTAAGTATATGTCTAACTCACAGGAGATCACCATATGATCACTACAAGAATTATCTAGAACTTCCATATGAGATATCATATTGAACATGGAAAAAGGAGCAAGTACATAATCGTTAATGGAACAGATAGAGAGAGACACATTTGCGGGAGTATCATTCTCTATCCTTCCATTTACTATTAAAAATGTAATGTTCCTTAGACTTTCAAACAAAAGCAATCCTCTTTAATCAGCTCCAAAGTTAGAAAGGAAAATTGCTGTTGGAATTCGGAACACTTCCTCTTGGGTGTCATTTGCGAATTACTTTAAAGCGTGATTAGAATATAAAATAAGCATTTCAACCAATAAGGACTCATTACTTTCTAGTTTCCGATTGAAGCTTATTTTTACAGCTTCAATTAATTTTGAGTCATGGTTATAATCTTTATACGTCCAGCTATAATTGGTGCTAAGCAGCACTGCTATGCATGACCCCTCTTAGTGGGAATTACTGGGCAACTTAACACAATATATCCCTAAAATAACCAGTTATTTGTGATCCAGGTTTCTTGAATGCACACTGTATCGGCCTCCAAGCTATTTCAAAAATTATAGTTTGTTACTATCGATAAATAATCCCGCTACATTACACAAAACCAGTTTAAGTTTACCACTAGGACCAATTTTGATAATTTAGCCTAGAAGAGCTGTTGGAGACAATTACACCCGCCACCCACCTGCAGCTCATAACTTTCTCATCTCAAACCTGGAGCCAGCTTCTCTTTCTCAGAAAGAAGTTGGATCCTCCTGTCTCCTTTTTCCAATGAGACCCTCAACTTTCCTTCACAATTGAGTATGAGTCTGGGAAAGAAGAATATGGGAGGTAATTACCCAAACCCAGAAAGTTATGCAGTAGGTTTTAATAATCTTCCCCTCCTGCAGGGTGGAAAACAAAAATACCGCAACAGCACAGCTTGTCACTATTTAGTGTTACTAAGTTAGATACCACTTTGGAATTAAGGTTACTCTAGCCCCACAGTTTATCCCAAACTTAGTAATTTGAACCAATGAGAGATAACTACTTTGAACCATATGTAAGTCTGGTATGTTTGCAAACCATCCTAATAGAAAGGACCTAACATCTCCTGGTCAAAGATGGCAATAAATTCTACAGTCAAAGGAACGGTTAATGGAATACAAACAATGTTATCCCCAACAAGCTTTGTCACATTCGGATTAAAAACAACATTATACACCAAATTAGAAATAAACATCTTAGCAAGGGGGTTCAATATACAGGAAGAGGCCACCATTGGGGCGGACAAGATGGGTACACATGATGCATTTTCTCCTCATGAGTTTGATGGTGGCTCAGAAGATGTCCTTGGAGTTAATTGAAAGAGTGATGGCCCTGAACTTTCCTTTTAAGAAACACCCTCCTCTTTTTCTAGTGTCAAAGTTGGGACACATTTGGATCAAAACAGATGCTCCTGGATCGTTTTACTAGTTCTGCAAAGTTTCCTCCTGCTTGCGATCTTTTGCCCATTCTTTCCCTTATCCTTCTTGCTTTCCTCCTCTAAGTGAGGCTGTGATGCTGTGGCCTCTTTACTTTGAAATATGAAAAAGATACTGTTTTTTTCTTTTCTCTTACTTACAGGCAGAAAGGTTGGTGGTAGAGGTATTCCTTAATTGGCACAAAAAGATTCTGCAGGGAGAAGATCTGCAATATCTAAGCCGGGCTCTGGCTCTCCATACACTTTGTACCACATTTTGGCAGACCAGCCTGTGTACCCAAATCCTTACAACAGTGTTAAGGTACCGCATTCACTCTGTGAGATTTACTTGACAAGGGACTGAATTAAAGAGTCTGAAGCAGGGACTCAATCATAGACTCACGGAATCAGAAATTTGGTTAAGAGAAAGAGTGAGTGCAAAATATGATCAGAGTTAATCACTGATTCCTCCATGAGAGCCAGAATCAACAACAGGGCTCTTTCTAAACAAAGTAGAGAATCAGACAGCTGTCCTTGGTTCTCAGGAAAGGTACACGAGGAATGTAGGTTCTGATGGAGTTCTGGAGAACCAGAAACTCTTAGGCTGGTTAGAAAACTTCCACTAGGTGTACTGCTGAAGATCTGCATCCTGGAAGGAGAACCCAGGGCAGTACCCGCTATATTTTCCACTGCTCAATGATGTGAGGGAGGATCAGAAGTTACTTGCAAGGGTTGGTCTTGGTTTGGAACCATCTCAATATCAGGGAGAATAACATCTTCATAAATATATACCTTTTCCCTAGTTGGTGAAATTGCTTGTTCCATATGCCTTCCAAATTATTGGCCAGAGGGTAGGGGAGGACTGCTACCAGTGATTCATGGTTAGTATCTGGATTTATCTCAATCATAGCCAGCTTATTAGATCTAGCCTCCCATTTGGAAAAGAAGGATGAGATTACATTAAAGCCTTTCCGGTCATAAACTTGCAGAGACTTATTTCTCAAAGGGTTGGCTCTGGTATTTTACAAGTTCTTGAAAAGAAGAGTCTCCTGTAGTAGAGTTTCATAGCTGTCATGGCTTAGCCCTCTACTGGGGAGGCGGGCTTCCTGTCAAGAGCTTTATGGGGAGAGGATATCAAAATCTGGGCACACAGCAGTGACTGACTAAGTGCACTCTAAAAAACAACCCACAAACTACACCCGGACTGCCAGCCACCTGCCCCAGTGCTGTATCACACCCCCTTCCCCTACTTCTTCTTTCCTGTGCAAATCACCACTGGTCAGTTATTGTGGGACTCACATGTGTGCACATTGCTGCAAGAAACCAGAGGTCCTCCTTGAGTCTTCCCTGCCTAAAGGTGAATCAGATAGATCACAATGCCTTTGCAGACATATCAATTTGCGAAGAACAATGAATTGTTTGAGGCACTCTGGATTAAGCTGGTTTCAAGACTGTTGTGTGAGGGGGAGATGAGGAGTTGGGGGAGCAAACACTGTGCACACAACCCACACCCTAAACTAGCAGGGCTGCTTACGCATATCCAGGCTCAAACCAATGAGGTGCTACAAAGTTATCACCCAATGACACTCCTGTTAAGTCTTTTGTCTTGTGCCCCAAACTGGCATATTAGGGGGGCAAAGTTGCCCAGGTTTTAAATTATTAGATTATTAGCCCCCCTATTTGCCCCTCCTCCAGGGATCTCCTGTAGTTTGTGGGTGTGGTGAAGAACCAGAACCTTTTGGACCTGGCGGCGCAGGGTACGCCTTAATCTCCTGGGTTCTCCTGCTTAGCTACACAGAGACACGGGGACACTCTGTCGGTGTAAAAGATCAGATTTATTAGCTGCAGCTAGTACAGTTGTCCTAGAAGTACACACAGTATGTTCTCAGGAGACTGCCACTTCACTACGTGGCGCACAATCTTATATAGTACATAGGTGACATATACATTAACTAAGAGCACACCTAAAACATATAAAAGGAGCCAATAAGAAAAGTTGGAAAACAGAACAGAACCAATAGGAAAGGTTTGAAAATAAAGTATCGAGTAACTCGAAGAAGCCTCTCCTCTAACTGTGTTTGTCACCCCTCCCCACGAGCTAATTCATTAACTGACTTGTAGCTGTCTTGCAGGTGACGAGATACTTTGTGTGTTTTGGAGGACAGTTGTGAAACAAGAGAATACGAGCAGAGGACAGCGAAGGCCAGACGATAAGATAAAATCAGAAGAGAATAGTGTGAACCAACAGATAGTTGAGACAGGGATAAGGAAAACCAGACAGGGATTAGTGTACTCAGCCAGTCTCTAACACCAGCTTTTGTAAACAGAGGCACTAGGTTATTTCGACACACTATTGCAGGAAAAGCAGAAAAAGACTTCGATCGTCGTGCTGCCTGAGTGAGGGCAACACAAAATGGCGGCGGAGCACAAAATGGCGGGTCGATGCGATCACGATCGAAAATCGAAGTTCCTCAGACTATCCTTTTGCCGGAACTCAGGCAAGATACACAGACTCACATTAATCTGAGTCAATGTCGATGGCCATGAGGTGTTGCTGTAGCATCATTCTGATATTCTCTGTTCTTTGTGACTTGGGTTTAGGGATGCACATAGTAGCACAAAGGTCGCAAATGGCGGGGCCACAGTGTATACAAAGGCAACAGGAGAATACGATGGCTAAAATTACTCCAAGGAATGTCAATACCTTCCAACCCCATTTGGACAGTAGTCTCCAAAACCACTCCAATAATGACCAATCTCCTTCGTCCTGATGAATCGACTCAGAGATTATATGTAACTTAGAGATAGCTTGGTATACTGTCGGAGCGTCATCAGGTATGAAAACACAGCAACTTGACCCGATCAATTTGCACACTCCACCACGGTTTGCAAGAACAAAGTCTAAGGCAACTCGGTTTTGTAAAGTCATAAGACGATCTGCCTGTAGTTCTGCCGTGATATTACTTAAGGCTCCTACAGTGATGTCTATGGTGGTTTCTACGACACTGTCATGGTTCCCGGCTCGCGCAGCGCTCTGCCTCCTTGGCGCATGTGGGTTCGGGTGGTGGTGCAGTTTCCCGGCTTGCGCAGCTCGTTACCTCTTTGGCACATGCGGGATCGGGTAAGTTGCAAGACACGCAGCAAGCGGTTAGCGGTCTAGCTTCCGACCGGAACCACTGCTGCATCACCCAAGTGCTTCCGGGGGACGCCGCATATACTACGGCGATTCCCGCCGGTCAGCGCTTCGAATTAACGCTGCCAGTTCCAGTAGCCTCGCCTTCACGGACTGCTTCAGGTTGGCGCACTTCTGGAGTCTTTGTATACGCTCCGATGAGCGTTTCCAGGGGGCATTTCTGGAGCGCTTGTCGTTTTCCTTGCACAGCGCCTGAACTTATCTGGGGGCACATTGCTGACACGTGCTGGAGAGCATACAGACCAGTTTCACCGCGCAGGAGCGCTTGCCTTTTGTTTTCACCGCGCAGGAGCGCTTGCCTTTTGTTTTCACCGCACAGGAGCGCTTGCCTTTTGTTTTCACCGCGCAGGAGCGCTTGCCTTTTGTTATCATCACGCAGGAGCGCCTGCCTTTGTTTTTCACCGCGCAGGAGCGCTATGTTGTACTTTACGCTTTGGCGCCAAGACGCTTGTTGTTAATACTCCTCATTTCCGTTGGAGGGAAGTGAGACGCGCAGGAGCGCTTAACATTGTGGTTTCTTTCCTCCAGCTGTCTTTCACCAGGTAATTATTCGAGCCCCATGGCACCTGGGAGGTAACATAGATAGGGGGTTGCGCGTCCCTGCTCTAACAGGTCTCCCTTGTTTCTTTCTCACATGCAGCCACAAGGTGGTCAGATTCCTGGGAGATCCCCTCCACACATCATTTTGATTTTCCTTGGCTGCCTTCCCCTATCCATCTCTATCCCCGTTGGTGTCAGTTCCCTGCTGGGGTGAGGTGGGTACGGGGGCGAGAGCTCATGTCGTCTCTGCGAGAGAACTCCACAAGCCACAGGTGAGCCTTGTGGGGTACTTGACAGACACGAACCAGTTGCCTTATATTTCTGCTGTTGGCCATTGGACCCCAAAAAGGAAGAAATCCTTTGAGGAAATCTCCTCCCTCTTGTCCTGCTGTGTCCTTGGAATTAATAATCACTCTGCCATATCTGTTTCGATGATGATTGCAGAAGCGGTGTATGTAGGGGGAAGAAGGAAAGCTATATAACAGGTACCAGAAAAACCAGTTGGCAACCATGTGTAAGCCCTATTATAACAGATGAAATATGTACCCTGAGATGGTACTAGAGGCGGCGAATTCTGAGAGGAGTAAACGTATGTGTGGGAACAGCTATTTCTTTGTACGGTGTCAGCAGACTGACCATTTATCTGTAGACAGAAATTGCCCTGATGTGGTATAGTCCAAATCGGTGGAGATTTTCCTTGTTTAACTTTATCACTAAGGCTAGTGACATAATGGGTGACGTTCCAGTTAGTGTACGCTTTTCTTTCATCAACGGAGATCTTACTATTTTCCATGATTTTAGCCATAGCTACCATTCCCTTTATCAATGAACTATGACTAAAATCCGGACCACCAATATATGAACTAACAGATCGTCTGAATTTGCTTTGATAGGCATTAGAGAAGATAACAAAATAAGCCCAAGCAGAACCTTCATAGGAGAACGGAAGAACTAAATACGGCATTCCTTTTTCTACGGTATGTGGCATAAGTCCACACACCCAACAGTTTGTTGTATTTATCACTAATTGATGTTGATGTAATAACTGGACAAATTAATTGTTGTAATATTCGGTTCTTCTAATGAGTTCAAGTTGAGGAAGGGTATGAAATAGATGTGGAGAAACAGTAGAAGAAGACAAAGAGGTAGAAGGAGAGACAACTTTTTGCTGCAGAGCATAAATAATCCAACTTATACACGCCAAAAGGATACACAATAATATAATAATACATAAAGTAATACCACAACGACTATATATTTCTTTACAATGATTCATTTTATCTTTACTTTCTCTTTTGCCTAATGTAGTCTCCATCTTTCTAAGTGGATGCTCACGGCAATCTTCCTCAATCACTTAGTCACGATTGTCTGCCGTCCTATGACACTGCAAGTCCTGCAGGCCTATTGCCACTACTCAGGTCGCAATCAAGACTCCTACCGTGACCCTGCAACCGGGATAGAATACTACATAGGAGAGAAAAATCTTAAGTGTTCTTTAGTCTAGGTCTTAGGTTATAGTGTTCTTTATCAGGTACAGGTTGGTCTCGGAACAATGTTCGCGGATTTGTCGTATTCAAGCGACGATGTGGTGTTATCGCTTCCTGAAGAATGTCGTCGTCCTCTTTCTCAGACAATGTTCCACTCAGGCGTGCATCACTAAAAGGTACAAATCGTGGAACCTTTTCGCTCTCAGAGTCTCTAATGGCCTTACGCACCCACTGATCAAACGGAAGAGGCAGAGGCACTTTCTTGCAATGCACACCGTGAATCCAATTTTTCTTTCCTTCGACTTTCACTGCTGTTCTCGTGGTGAGAAAAACCATTCGGGGCTCTCTCCACCTGGGTTCCAAATTTTCGTCCTTTGGAAGTTCTTTATGCAAACCCAATCACCTGGCCGGATGGAATGACCTGGGTCTGTGGAAACCTCCGGCAAAGCACTCTGAACCTGTTGATGGAGAACACGCAATTTAGTCGTAAGGTCATGCAAGTAATCAATTACCATTGGATATGGTACGAGAGTGTACTGCATTTCTGGTGGATAGAAGATCCAATGGTAAAGCATGGGGCCAATTAAGTCCTGTACTAGCCTGAACTTTCGCTAGTTTTAGCTTTAAAGTTCCATTGTAACATTCTACTAAACCCGCTGACGGTGGATGATTTGCCGCATGGAACTTTTGCTTGATACCAAGACCCGCACAAACTTTTTGCATGACTTGGCCCACAAATTCGCTCCCATTGTCACTCCAGACAATGCGCGGCAAACCAAACCTGGGGAAAAATTCTTTTAGTAGAGCTTTAGCTGTGGATAAGGCTGTATTGTCTTTTAGAGGGTATGCTTCTATCCATCTAGAAAAGGTGCATAATACCACCAGAACATATTTGAGGTTGTTGCATCGCTCCATATGAATGTAATCGATCTGCAACACCTCAAAAGGATATGTCGGAGGAGCAAAGTGACCTGCCGGAGTTGGGTTTCCCTTTCCCGGATTGTACATCAAACAAACAATACAATGTTTCACTACATTGTCTGCACACTTTGGGATTCCTTAATTCTGCCACACTGGAGCCAGAAGTTTGCATATTCCTTTTGCACTTAAGTGGGCTGGACCATGCGTCATAGTAACTACTGGCAGTACATAAGCGTCTGGTAACAGCCAACGTTAGTGCTCAGACAATTCCACCCAACATCCCATCTCATCCAACATTCCCGTACTTTCTTTCCACTTGCTCAATTCTTTCTCTGTAGCCTCTTTCTGAATCGACCTTACACTTTCTACTGTATCCTCATACATTCCTCTCTCTCTACCCCAATTCGCAGGACCCGCAACATACATTCGACTTGTAGCATCTCTCGCTGTCTTTTTCGCTACTTCATCCGCAAATGCATTTCCTCGACCAACATCGTCAGTAATCTTTATGTGCGGACTACACTTCACAATTGCTATTTGGGCAGGTAAAGAAAGTGACTCAAGAAGATCAGTCACCAATTGACCATGTTGTATCTTAGTGCCATGGGAAGTAAGGAATCCCCTCTCTTTCCAAAGATGCCCAAAATTGAACGCCACACCAAAAGCATACTGACTGTCAGTGTACACATTCACTCTTCTTCCTTTTGACAGCACACATGCTCTCGTTAAAGCTATCAGTTCTGCTGCTTGAGCTGAATTGTGTCCAATGCGTGCTGTTTCTACAACTGCATGTAAAGTAGTAACAGCATAGGCTGAAACTGTATCTCCATTAGGAAGCTTGAAACATGAACCATCCACCCATAGAATTCCATCCGGATTTTCTAGCGGCGTATCTTTCAAGTCAATTCTTCCTTTTGTCTCTTCCTCAGTACGGAGGAAACAATCATGTTGTTCTTGAACACATTTCTCTACTGGAAGAGGCAACAAAGTAGCTGGATTTAAAGTATTACATCGTTTGATATGCACGTGACTAGCCAAAAGCGTAAGCTCATATCCCGACAAACGAGCACTCGTAAGATGTTGTGTTTTTGTTCGGTTTAATAAGGTATCCACTGCATGCGGCACCATAACAATAAGTGTATTTTCTAGCACTACTCCAGCAGACTGTCGAATAGAAATTGCTGCTGCTGCTGTTGCTTTAAGACAACTAGGCAATGCTTTAGCTACTGGATCTAACGTAGCCGTAGTTAAAACTGACAACGCACAACCTTCTCTTTCATGAACGTAGAGCATGAACGGCTTACTGTAATCGGAAGTTCCCAATTCAGGAGCAGAACATAGCGCAGTACGCAAGTCAGTGAAACTCTTCTGACATTTGTCAGTCCATGGAAGGGGCTGAGGGGTATCTTTCAAAGTGAGTGCCAACAGAGGTTTAGCCAACAGAGAAAAGCTCAGAATCCACTGCCTACAATAAGAAGTAATACCCAGAAAGGCACGTATCTCCCTTTGTGTGGATGGCACAGATATTTGCGCAATCGCCTGAATTCGTTCTGGGGTTAATCGTCGTCCCTCCTTTGATAGGAGATGACCCAAGTAGGTAACCTCTTGACGAACATATTGTAGTTTAGAAGGTGAAACCTTATGATTTAGATTAAACAGATGGCGTAACAATGCAACAGTCACATTTTTGCAAATATCTTCTGAATCAGCAGCTATCATCAAGTCGTCCATGTATTGAATAAGAGCAGCACCAGACGACAAATGAAAAGCATCAAGATGACATTTTAAAGCTTGACTGTAAATAGAGGGACTTTGACAATAGCCCTGAGGTGCGCGCTTAAACCGGAAACTTCGGCCTCCAAGAGAGAAGCCAAAAATATCCCTACTTTCTTCTGCAATGGGAATACTAAAGAAGGCATTCTTTAGATCGATAACAGAAAACCAAGTCGCTGTGGAAGGGATCATCGTCAACAGAGCAGTGATATCTGGGACTACAGGAAATTGTGGTACAACAATTTTGTTTACCTCCCGAAGATCAATTACGAAACGATATACAGGAGGCTGAGAAGGATCAGTGCGTTTAAGAACAGGAAGAATAGGACTATTGCATATGTTACCTCTCGTTTCCTCAACCACACCCTTCTGAATCAAATCATGAATGATTTCCAAAAGCGCTTTTTCACCTTCAGTGGAAATTCTATATTGCGGAATACGTGGCAATTCAACATTAGGCTTAAGAGTGACAACATAAGGTGGAATCTCCAGACAGCCCACATTGTTCGGACCCGTGGCCCAAAGCGTTGCCGGAAGAGAAAGCAATTCAGGTGGAAACTGATCTTTGGACAAATACATTGGAGAAGTCAGTTTCTGTCCTAAAGTAAGATGTACACCAGAAGGAGAACAAGATATCGTAGCATGCATTCTTTTCAATAAGTCCAAACCCAACAGATTTTCACCGCAACCATTCGTCAAAAGAAGCGGAGCTTCCAAACCATAAGGGCCAACTGAAATAGGCAAAGGGCAAGAAACCGGATTACGAACAGGGGCGCCAGAAATCCTACAGAAACATTCGTTAAGCCAGACAAAGGTGCCCCAGGGAGTTTGGAATGAATGATAGAACTTCTCATCGCACCAGTATCTAGGAGAAATGGCTCTGAAACACCCATTGTAATGACATTAACATAGGGTCCATTCTGATCTACTGGAATCGACACAACTCCCTTACTTTGTCCATGGCTGTCCTAGTTAGTATGAAGACTTTCATTCTCGCCTTCAACATAACAATCCTCATTGTAATACTGTGTAGACCTAACATTTTGCTGATCAAAATAATTCACGGAATTAGGAAGAGGAAGGGAATGCTGTTCTTGAGTCGACATACCTCGACCTCTACCTCTGTTTGTTGACTGGAGGCCACCACGACCTCGTGGAGCAGATAATGCTCCATTGCGCTGCAATAAAATCGGACAACTATTCTTAAAATGACCTTCCTCTCTACAATAGGCACATTGATTAGGTCCTAATAAAGGTCGCGGAATATATGACTCAGGTTTTTGATACTACCTCTGAAACTGCGGAGGCTGTTGAAACTGAGGCTGAACATAGTGAGGAGGATAAGCTTGTTGCAAGAGAACCTTCGTTTTCAATTCTCTCGTCTTTTTCTCTTGCTTTTCTCTTTCTTCTTTATCTCTATTTTCATAATATTGTGCAGTAGCCAATATCTGGGCAGAAGAAGAAACAGCCCATGAACTTTCAGAATCTTTCAATTTGTGTGACAACTCGGGAAGCAAATTAAATACAAAATTGTCCACAAATAATCGCTGACCACCCTCTGTAGCCATATCTTGACCACTGTGATCAATAAATGTCTCCTCGAAACGAGTAAAGAAATCAGAGACACTCTCATCTTTCTTCTGTTTGCATGCTGCTAATTTATCCCAGTTAACTCTCAAGGCAGGCATCATCGTTTTCATTAATGTAATAATCCTACCAGGAAGTTCTGAAACCAAAACATCAGGCTTAGCACCACCCACTTGAGCTGCATCCGCAGCAATTATAGCAGCCCAATCACCACCTAATGCTTGAACATGATTCTCTCTACGAATCTTAGCCCATAATGCTTGTGGAACTAGATTTCCCATCAACATATCGATATCATCTAGATTCATGATGCAAGCATCAACCGTCTGTGATAATTCATTATAATAACCCGCAGGATTCTTACGAGGATCCGGTAGAGTCTGCTTAAGGGCTACAACTTCAGATCGTTTCCAAGGGACATGTACCCATATACGTTGGAAATGAGCAGGAATAGCAGGATTATTACCTTGAGCCGCAACTTCTTCCTTCCAAACTGGAGGAACCTCTCTCATGGGATAATTTTTCAGTGTCAGTCTAACCGACGGATCGGAATCAGAGAAAGTCTGAGAGGACAACAAGGATCTAAAGGAAATAAGTGTCCTTACAGCTGTCTCAACCTTAGAACCCACAACAAGTCCTTTATCGAAATCAGTCTGAACATCTAACAGACCCTGTGGAATCGAACTCAAATTCACATCCTCCCATTCTTTAATGAGAGTATCACACATTACATTAAAAACATATCTTTGCGTAGGCGCATTCCATTGTGAGAAGGTAGACATAATATCAGGCACACTATACTGGGGACCCCTCTTGAGCCATTTACGTGCGAGAGAGTCCAACCTTTCTCATTCTTCAGAATCTGGGAACTGACTACGAGACTGTCTTCGAACAAAAGCCGGAGACACATTTAAGGCTTCAAAGAAAGGAGATAGAATACCAGTGACGGTGTCCGTGAGGCGCTTACGCACAGATGGAGAATTGGACATAAGAATAGGGGACAAGGTATTAGGCAAACTAACGGAAGGAGAACCGGTAATTGCAGAAGGAGCAGAAGGCAAAGGAGATCAAAGATCAGGAGATGAGGGCAAAGAAGTTGAAGTTAAAGGCAAAACTGGTGGAGGCAGAGATACTAAAAGGGGCAAAGGCGGAAGAGCCGGAACAGGCGGAGGTTCTGCTGGCGGCTGAACAGGCTGTAACAACTGGGGTGCATTAGCACCTTGTGCATAGGGCGGAGGCAATCTCAATAAATGGGATATTAGGGGATCTTCTTCTAAATCTTTCTTGTTATCGGAAGGGGAAACAGGCAACACCAGACCTCATTTATCTATCGCCATACGATGCTGTCTTTCTGAAATTTCCATCACATTATTAATTTCATCATCTTTGAATTGTTGGGTAGCCTGTATAATTGTCATACCCTATGCTTTCCTATCTCGTTTTTCTTGTTTGATTTCTCTCTGTTTGGCTTCCTTACACCAAAGGCGGAAAGAGTCAAACATTGCCGGCCGGGCTTTTCTTTTGAATAAAACTGCTTCCAAATTATCTAGCACATCAGAATCGAAACTACCATTTTCTGGCCATTTTAAAACCCCATCTTTCTTCGTGTATCGGGTCCATGTCTCGTTAAAGGCAATGGGGCCAACACCATGTTTAGAATAGAGCTCATATGTGGAAGTTCCAACCGAAGGAATCGGACAAGAGTCCTCAAGCCGGGAATCCCTATTACAACCAAAGCAACAAAGTTTTCCAAACTTAGTCAGACCAGGCATCTCGTGATTTCACCGGACTGTTCACAAACTTCAAGGGGGTAAAACTCAGTTTACGCAGCACAAATGCACTTACACTCGGCTTCGGCTATTGCAATAGTCGAATCCAAGGACCAAAGGAACTAAGAACCAAAATTGTGGGCGCGACCCGCCAAACACTTAACTAAGGACGTCTTCTTACGCCAACAGAGGCCCGACTTTCGTCTCGCCTTACCATACATCACCAAAGGAAGGGCCAAAGCAGGGCGTCAGTCAGGGCAGCAGTCGTTAGTAGCCGTCAGGAAGGAGTAACCGCGCTGAAAAAGACCTTCGGACCACTTTCAACATACAGGGGTCGCTTGACGTGGCTCGCGATTCCTCCAGAATTTTCTTGCGGGGTTCCTCACGACCTTCAGGCAGAACCGGTACCACTGAAGCCGCCCCACGTTGGGCGCCAGTTGAAGAACCAGAACCTTTTGGACCTGGTGGCGCAGGGTACGCCTTAATCTCCTGGGTTCTCTTGCTTAGCTACACAGAGACACGGGGTCACTCTGTCGGCGTAAAAGATCAGATTTATTAGCTGCAGCTAGTACATTTGTCCTAGAAGTACACACGGTATGTTCTCAGGAGACTGCCACTTCACTCCGTGGCGCACAATCTTATGTAGTACATAGGTGACATATACATTAACTAAGAACACACCTAAAACATATAAAAGGAGCCAATAAGAAAAGTTGGAAAACAGAACAGAACCAATAGGAAAGGTTTGAAAATAAAGTATCGAGTAACTCGAAGAAGCCTCTCCTCTAACTGTGTTTGTTACCCCTCCCCACGAGCTAATTCATTAACTGACTTGTAGCTGTCTTGCAGGTGACGAGATACGTTTGTGTGTTTTAACAAGAGAATACGAGCAGAGGACAGCAAAGGCCAGACGATAAGATAAAATCAGAAGAGAATAGTGTGAACCAACAGATAGTTGAGACAAAACCAGACAGGGATTAGTGTACTCGGCCAGTCTCTAACACCAGCTTTTGTAAACAGAGGCACAAGGTTATTTCGACACACTATTGCAGGAAAAGCAGAAAAAGACTTCGATCGTCGTGCTGCCTGAGTGAGGGCAACACAAAATGGCGGCGGAGCACAAAATGGCGGGTCGATACAATTACGATCGAAAATCGAAGTTCCTCAGAGGTCACGTGCTCCCCCACTCCCTGGGGCCAGAGGTATTCAGGAGAGGAGGGAACAGGCATATTCTGGCATGGGGGTTTGCCAGTTTGGCTTCTGCTTATGATTTGATGAGTTTTCCAGGCTTTTATGAGCCCACACACGGTACTCACAGCAATGATATGCAAGAGGTAGAAGGCGGGAAGGTTATGGGGCTTACTGCAGGTGCCTTTTGCCACTCAAGATCTTCACCCGCCATTGGCAATTGGCAATGAGCGGGCCGTATGAAAGGAAGTGGGCACAAGGCACTGTCAAGCCCCTTCAGACCCCCCTTTTCCCTTTGTGGTCTCCTGCATGTCTCCTGCGCATATCGTCCAGCATCTCCTCCGGCTTCCAACAAATTTTCCTGCTGCGGCTTGGCCCCACCTTCTCAGCGTTATGGTGTCTCAGCTGCTCAGTGCTAGATTTGCTAGTAAAACAGGGCCTACCTTCTCCCCTCTTGTTTTGCTGTGGACCTTACCACTGCTAACCAGTGCTAAAGTGCTTGCATTCACTCCCTTAAAATATGGTAAAATTTACTTACACTTGATTGGTACATTTAATTCACTAATACGTCTCTTGCAAAATGGTATACCATATTCCCAGGGCTAGTAAACTAAATGCTGCTAGTAGGCCTGCAACACTTATTGTGCTACCCACTTAAGTCGCCCATCAAAACATGTTCCAGACTTGTCATTGCAGCCTATATTCAGTGTTCAATCAAGCTGGCAAAATAAAACCCTTGCTCGGCCGTAAACTTAGTTTTTCTTACATATAACTCACCCTTAAGTAGGCCCTAAACAGCCCATAGAGCAGGGTGCATTGTATTTAAAAATCAGACTAGTACTCATGGGCAGCTCCTCGTGACACTCCTGCTCGGGTGGAGGAGTGTCACCCCACTGCTTTCTCGCAGTGCGAGAAGCAGAAACTTAAAATGGTAATAACTACTATGTTATGTTTCTGCTTTTTTTGCTGCGAGAAAGCAGAACATAAGGGTTTGGTTGCGGGGTGGGAGGGGAGGGGCTGCTCTGCAAGCAGTGCTGGGCAGGGGAGGAGTGGTGTGCCCACTCTTGAGCGCTCATGACTGGTTTGGTCGGCCCTCTGGGTCCGCACAAACCAGTCATGCGCACTCTTCCTTTTCTCCATGCAGGCTGCAATGCAGCCTACATGGAGAAAATGGCTGCCCCGTAAGCCCCTGGCTGGGCGGTATACCAACAAATCACAACGGTGCCATTGCAGCATTGTGACTGGCTTAGGGGAGGGGAGGGGGGCTACCTGCTGCCTGTTCCTGGCAGGAGAGCAGGAGCAGGCGCCGTGCAGGACTGGCGCCGAGAAAACATGGGACCTTGCAGGTGGACAGGTACGTTTTTTCTTTATTATTAACTCCCTCCTTCCCGCACGACCCCCACCCCCCATGCACGATTAATGCCGGCCCGACTGTATGTACTTTTAAGTTTTACATGTCCTGGTAGTGAAAAACTCACACATTTGTTCTTTACTACTGTAAGGCCAACCTCTCCAATCGGATAACATTAGGTTAGTGTATTACATTAGTGATGGCTTGTGTTTGAGAACAAGTTGGAATGTCATGTTTGGTATCTGACAAATTGTAATTTAAAATCCTCTTTAATTGTAGAGTCGCTTTTTAAGTCACAATTCCAAAGAGGACATTTTTTGGACTAACTATTTGGTGCCACAGCCTGTCTCCTAACTCACATGACTAGGTGTAGTTGGCAGTTGGCCTTTGTGTATTCCTCCTAGATAGTCACACAATAGAGGGACTGGGTGTTGGGAGAATGAGAAATCCAAGCAGGATGGGGGACAGAGCTGTGCACAGCCCTACTTACCCGTCAAAGATCCTGTCTCAGCTCATACACAAAGAACTCCACATTATCTTATTGTCCCCCCAGGCAGGTTACAACCAGAGCAGGGAAGCAGGAAATTCCAGTTACTTTTGTGGTGAAAAAAATCCAAAAGATTTTTCCAATTCAAAGCTGGCATCAGGTTTAAAGATAGGACCCTCACATCCACTCTTCCGTTCACTCCAGGACTTGTGGTAGATTCAGAAGGACTGACTGTTGCCCTGCTGCCAGAATGACTGTCCTGCTTCTTGAAGTCTGACTTGCTTCCCTGCTGACTTAACAAGGACTAGACCTGCACCTTGAACCTAGGACCACTAGAGTGACTCCAAGGGCTAGTTGGCTGGCCTCCCGTTCTGAGCTACAGGGACATACAATCTGCAACGCCCTTGAGCCCTGCACATGGACTCTGCCTGCAGTGAGTCCTGACCCCTCCCCCCTAAGTGGTGCCTTCTAGTCCTGGAGCCTTGGAAGTAGAGCTAAAATTATGTACAAGTCTAACTGTGGCTCCATCAGAGTTGATGCAGCGTGACACAACTTGATGCAGGACCTTGCATCACAGCTCTTGCAGCTCCTCATTGAAAACAACACAACACGATGCAACGCCTCTCATCAAGGAAATAATTTACAATTCTCAGCAGGACTAACCTGGTCCCTGTATCCATCAGGCGCTCCATGGTGCTCCGTCACGCTGGGCTGGGACTTTGTCCCGGTCCCGCATGACCAGATGACCACAGTTGGCGCTTTATGCTTTTTGATACTGTTTTCACCAAAAACTTTAAACTTGCATAACTACAGTTCTACTAATAGGATTTTTGTTGTTTTGCTGTCAAATAATTTATTGAATAATACTTTTTTTTCTAAAATGGCATGGGACTTTTCTTGCGTTGTGT
This sequence comes from Triturus cristatus, assembly GCF_964204655.1. Taxonomy (NCBI): domain Eukaryota; kingdom Metazoa; phylum Chordata; class Amphibia; order Caudata; family Salamandridae; genus Triturus; species Triturus cristatus. The sequence goes on from NC_140585.1 coordinate 707,482,607, forward strand.
TTTCATTTTATTACTCTTCGAAGTGCTGCATAAACACTTTACACACTGCGTCTAAGTTAAGCCTGACTGCCATTTCATAAACACCTGGGTGTTTCTGTATTCCTTTCTCTACGTGAGTGGGACTGCGCTTAGAGGGAAAAGTAGTATGCCCCTCTGCCAAAGACATCTGTGCAGCCTGACCTGCCTCCTCAAATGCTCTCTGTCCCATCCCTGCACATGGGTGAGGAGCCACAACACAATCCACAGCACCAAGCTTAGCTCCCTACAGCAAAACAGTTTAATTGAAAGAATCATTGAAAAAAGCTTACCTTTCATTAATACAGTTCCAACAGAAAGAGGGGGGATAATAAATACTTGCCAATCACACTGTCTTTGGGGGTGCGGGGTACCTAATTTAGAAAAGGCTTTGACTGGAATGACTGGTGAAGGGTAAAGAATAAGAGACCAAAGTAACATATTTTATAATGTATGTCAGGGACAGATATCCTGATTAAGCACCGGTCACACTGGGCTGCAGGTTTCAGTGCAGAAGTAGCAGAGTATTTGTGATGGGAGTGGAAGGTAAAAGTAACTGGAGTTTTGGAACAGGGAGACGTTTGGAAAGGAGATTTCACCCAAACGACAAGACCATCAACGCCCATCTTTCATTACTCAGACAGAATACTAATAGGATGAGACTATTGTCCCTGCAGATGCATTCTGGTACTTGTGGTTTTACTTTCATCAGCCTACATATGGACTTAGAAATGCAAAGTGTTGCTGGCAAAAATTTCATAACTGGCTGAAGGTGTGATCGCAAACATAGGGTCAGCTATGTTTATGACCTTACTGATTTTTACCCCTTGAGTGCCGAGGACTTAATGGTCACATCCTCAGCTGTGGCACTGGTGTGCCAAGGACATAACCGTTACATCCTTGGCACACCACTACCTAAACCCTCTGCTGCAACTAGCAGAGTGATTTCCTTTTTTTGGGGGGGGCGTGGAATGTGGGGAAGTGCTTCCCCACCTCCTGAGGTATTTTCTTTTTAATGTATCGCGCTCATGACGCTCTGACACCATTACATTGAAACTGAAATGAGCCAATGGCACATGCTAATAAGGGTACCCACAGAAACAGAGATGCACAAATAACCACTGATTCTTAACTCCATATCTTGTTCCCATTTCAGATATACACAGGTTTCCTTGATACCTATTTTTCACTCTTTAAATGTTACCAAATAAATTACTTTATACTCGGTACACAATGAAAAACCATTGCAAGGCGCAACTCAGTTATTGGCTCTGGATACCTCAGGTTCTTAGTGAACCGACAAGTCTCATATATCTCCGCAACCAAAAGGGTCCTGTGGCTGTAATGGTATACAGCTTTCAAAAATCTATTATAATTAGAAGAAGTTACAGGTGAAAATGTAGGTACAAATAGCTATTTTGTCCAACTAAATTTCAATATTCTTTTATTTCAACTGTTATTTTCTATAGAAAACCTTGAAAGATCTTCCCATATTACCCCTTGCTGAATTCAGAATTGTGTCTACTTTTGCAAAAATATATAGGTATCCAGGATCTATTATTGGTTCCCTACCCATTCCTTTCACTAACTGGAAGGAGGTTGAAAACACAAAAAACAGTAAAAATAGGCTATGTCCGAGTAAAATTCCAAAACTCTGTAAAAAAAATGTTGCTTTTCTGACAAAAGTCTGCCTGTTCCTGAAAGCATGGAAGATGGGGATTTTAGCACCACAAACCCTTCATTGATACCATTTGCAGGGGAAAAAACAGACGCTTTCTTATGCAGCACTTGTTTCCCACTTTTCCTCAAAAACCCCAAATGTTGCTCTATTTTGCCTAATTTCTCCATCCCCTCCAGGGAAATCTGCAAACCCTGGGTACCTTTAGAATCCTCAGTATGTTGGACGAAAAAGACGCCAATTTAGTGTGGATACCTTATGTAAAGAAAACGTTTTGGGGGCCTAAGCGCGAACTACCCCAGTAGGCAAAAAAACGCTAGCCGTAGGGGGAGAAAAGGCCTGGCAGTGAAGGGGTTAAAGTTCATGAACCACCACCAGTCATGAAAGTGATACCTGAACTTGATAACATTTATTGCGCAGATGGTGAATGAAGAGCAGCAGCTTAGACACACCCTTTTACAACAGACATATGATGCCTATGTGTTTTAGATGCGCAAGTCGCTGAAATGTATCTTTCCCCCGTCACTGATTTTGAGCTATCTCTGAAGTCAATCTGAATACATTACAAACACATGGTTTTATCCAGGTTTAACAATCTACTTCAGTGTTGTTTAGTTCATGTGGTCCAGACTGGATGCATTTAACCCCTGCAACCCGTATGGCGTTTTCATTAGGACACCCGCCTAAAAGTGCCATCGTTACAATTAGCCAAGAGTGCAGCAGGTCATCTTACCATATTTCGCATATGCATACGCTCTTCTTGCAAGTGCTGGCGTATGGAAACAGCTCCTTGAAGAACAAGCAGCCGAACAGCCGTTCTAAAAGAAATAAAAATAAGCATTTACTAAACCATTTAAATTTAACTTTGGTGCAAGGCATGCCCACAGAATCATAAACATTCACACATTAACACACCAAGACATTGGTCACTTGTATACTAATTTGCAATTGGATGTGTATAGTGCTTCATACGAGTGATGAAGCACTGAAGCGCTTTGGGTAAAGGAGAGGCACATGACTCCGAGTATATTGGACCATAAGAGACAGCTCAGCTGGATGAATATTGGATTTGATTTTCTTTGCTGAGTGGCATGCAGATATGAATGACACATACATCCAAATATACAGTCCAACATACCCATATTCAAAATCATATGTGCCTACACATCTACAGCCACCAGTATACAGACTAGCAGAAACACTAGTACCCATGCACACAGACCATCTGACATGCAGCTGCTCATACACACATACTGAGAAACATTGCCGTGTTTGTTGTTTGTCTAGTGCTTTATGCTACCCTAAAGCCATCTTAAAATGCTAGAAGTGATGGGAGAATGGAAAGGAAGAAACTAGAGAGAAAAAAATTAGGAAGGGACCCTCTGAGTGTGAATGAGTTGATCTTCTCCAAAAACAGAGTGACTGTTGATAGCAGACTTAGGCGTCTAATTGGCAAGAACGATGAAGGAGAGGAAAATGCTGCTAAAGTTGTAAGGAAGGGGAGGAGATGTTAAGAGGCATACATCAAGAAAGGGGCACACAGTTTAAGGAAATGGGGTTTGTCAGAGAGTGAGGAATGATAGACTATGAGATGCCAGGGAGATCAAGGAACTCGTATCCACAAACCAATGTTCAGAGTCTAACAAACACATTAAACAATACTAACAATCTCACATTACACAGAAAAGAATGAACAGAAAGAAAGAGGGAGGAATAGAAATATGGATACTGGATTTATGTCCACTTAACTTTCAGGTCATTTGCTGTCAAAATCAAGTGTGAGGTAGAAGAAGGTTTGGTGTAAATCTCTGTTCAATGCTTGATCTCTCCATAGAGAAGTCATTTCCACCGGTTGATGGAATACTTCACGCTACATGCCCATTAAATCATTGTGCAATTTGGAATGATCACCTATCATAGACAATGCAATGCTCTCTGTATGCCCCTTCCATCATTGCATTCTGTGTAATGAACGAATAGATGCAGCACTGCAATTCAGTACATTAGTTTCCTTCACACTAGCATATAACAGACTTACGTTTGCCACAGCTCTCTATTTACACCCAACAAGCCTCTGGACCTCCCCTTTACAAATCATTGTCATCGAATGCTATAGTTAGTTGGATCAAATGAAGACTGCAACTTCCAGATTGCACTGATCTTATAAATGAAATCCCATTGTAAGAAACTGGATAATTATTTTGTGTGGGTGACTGCCCACCTCAAGGAGTAATCGCAAATTTTGCCACGGTGAAGCCTTAAAGACACTAAATTGACCTGAGCTTAACCCCCTGGTAGCTATGGCACAGAACATACAAGCGTAATTTAGGACAATGTGTAAAGTATTTATGTGGTATCAAAAGAGTAAAAAAGCACTTAAATGTTTTAAGTATAAATATTGCCACAAAAGAGTGATGGAGCAGGGTTTTGCGTAAATAAAAACCTGCACGGATTAAACCCTCGGTAACATTGTTAACAGTGTGTTGTGAAGAAAATTAAATAAAATGCTAACATGGGGAAATGCCTTTGTGCATGTGTAAGATTAACGTGTGTACTAATGCATGAAAACTAGACCACATTTTGCTCACAAGTATTGAAATAAAATAAAAAGACTAATACTGTTTTAGTGCATGTAAATAATATCCTGCTAGGAATAACACAGGTTGAGCGTGGGTTAGTGCAATGCTGGGATGGTGTGCTTTGAAATCACATTTTCATGAAAATAATAGATGTTTGTGTTTTGCTTATCGTAGTGAAACAAGCATGGGCCTACACTTCTGCATGCCAGTATAGGGTTAACTCTTGTGAATGGGAAAAAATAAAGAAAAAGAAATAAAACTCTGAACGAGGGATGGAAATGAAAAGGCACAAAGTGTCCCTTGAGTCGTCCTGACTGACTGCCAAACTGTGGAAGAACAAAAAGAGATATCAGTGGAAGCAAAGCAACTTCCTTATGAAATGGCAGAGGCAAAACAAAGGGAGCGTGAAGGACTTGCTACATTCGTTCCATGTATTGCTCTTCAGGAAATACGTGCTGAGATTATGACCAGAAATGTTTAGTGGGTAAAGGATGTTATAATATTGAAAGTTTGAACAATAAGCCAGTGAATAACAAAGGTCATGCTGAAAGTGGTGTTATAGAGACACCCCCGTTCTTAGCCAATGAGAGTCGAAGATTTCATGAACTCTGAAACAAATATGGGATGGACATTTAGGTTTTAGGGTATAATTGTGGTGCCCTGGGGGGTGTGGTTTGTAGGCGTTACCCAGAGCTACTGGGAGATCGTCGTTGTCGTCAGTTGGCCTACCTATTTCCCTGACTTAATCTTTGCCGTTCGACTCTTCTCGAAGGCCTTGCTGCTCTTCTTGGCCTATGGGGTAGTTTTCCAGTATTTCCCTTTGGGTTAGTATAATAATCCGAGTTTGCATAAACTTTGCAAATGTATTTTTGTCTCTGAAACTTTTCTCTCTTCGCCTAGCCACTCCTTCAATGCATTTTATTTGATATGAGTTGGCTTTCTTCAATTGCAATTATATGTTCACTGTGACAATTTGTGACTTGCATTGTGTGGCTGTACTTGATGAGCATTCATTTTATTATTTCGATAAACATTTAACATTATATATATTGAGTCTGTTATTTTGTAGTAGTATAGATGAGTGCATAATTATTTACCACCAACTGCTCAACTACAGTATTCAACACCACAGATGTACTGTAAAGGGAAATGCAGGTTCTAAGTGTGTAATTGGTAAGTTAGGTATAAACTTGCATCACGCTGAACCCCAGCGTGAAGGGATTAGTTGGGTAGTGTAAATGGGCCTATGTATATGAAAAATTATTGACCTCTGATCGCTGGATCAAGAGTAAAGTGCCAATGTTAGGTAATGATCCTGGTAGGCTCGGACTAAGGTGTGATTTGGAGCCCTGGTCGGACACACCAAGCAGATTGCTCACAGAGGAAGTCTGGCATTAAGAAAGTTAGACAAGGTTTCTACATCCCACTGGTCTGGAGGAAGTTTTTTAAAGTTTCTAAACTTTCTTCTGGTGCCCAAGCAATTACAGAAGTACAATTCTAAATACCCCAAGACCCTCATGGTAGGCACGTAGAAACTGACAGGGTGTCAGGCAGAGGCCAATATCAGGGTCCAGTCAGGCCCAGTTGCCACTGGTCAGTAGTGAGCTTCCAGGAAAATACCTCTTACCGTTTTTTTTCTCCCTGTAGCCAAGGTGGGGGTCAGCCAAATGAACTTATGAGTAAACATCTTTGTCCTTGGTTCAAGAGGAAGCAGTTCCAGTCCTTTAGGGGTCCAATCATGTCACAGAAAGCATGTCTAATTCTTTACTGATCTTCTGCAGGACCAGAAAGAATCCTGAAGGGGGTGCCTGGAGGTGCCATATTTATGCCTGTGTGGTTCATCCCTAACCAGAGGAGTAAATGTTTTTAGGGGTATTCTTACCCACTTTTGTAGCAATTTCTGTTTGTTGAACTGGATGGATGGGATGCGGCCCAAGTAATTACCAGTGGCTGAGATTATTTCAAGCATTCCATCCACCACTTTTTTGTATACTTCAGTGTGATACCCTATGTAGGCTAGGTATGCCCAGACATAGGTCAAATGCGCACTGTGAAACTGGATCCAAGCTCAACCTCAATGATGATCCTTAATAAGGGCGAAACCAGTCCTGGGTTGCTTGTCTTCCAGTTGAGGGAGGACCTGGCCTGGCAGTTTGGGCTGGACTGTTCCCATTGGAATAGCAACTCTTGTCAGGGTGAGCCCTTAAAGTTACTCAATTAATCTGAGATCAACCCCCTAGCAACTAGGCACAGAGGAGAAAGTGTAAGGTATTTATGCAGTACCAAAATATTGATAACGCAAAAATACAAAACAATAAAAATCTCAACCGGACTTGAAAGAATGCAATTTAATAAATAAAATGATACCAAAATCACAAAAATACATTAAGGAGAACCCAAAATATGAATTTGTTAATTTTAAGCAAACATAGCACTGCTGGTAAATGGACCTCTCTGCATGGTCACCCCCAAAGGTTTTTCCTTCCATCTCCACTTTTTCTGACCTTGCTTTGTTGGCTTTAGGACTTTGCCAGTTCAACCTAGCAAATTAAACTTTTTGCCAGGCCAGCTCCTTACCTTTTTATGCATATAAGTGACCTCTAATGTAGGCCCTGGCAACGGAGAGGGCAGGGTGCAAAGTATTTAAAATGCATGACATGTATTTTTAAGTCTCACATGTCCTGGTAGTGAAAAACATTTACATTTGTTTTCCCTACTGCAAGGTCATTCTCTACCATAGGATAACATTGGGATTACCTTATTACATTTTATAAGTATAGTTCCCAACTGGGAAGAGGTTGACATTTCAAGTCTGGTGTCTCTGGATTCACAATTTAAAATCACAACTTATGATGAAGTCGGACTGTAAATTGTAATTCTGAAAATGCCACTTTTAGAAAGGTGTTAATAACGGAAGGCTTGGCTCCTTGACACAAACTAGATTTGACATCCTTTAACTTTTTTAACTGACAAAATATCAAGTTGCCACAATTATTTTAAATCATAAGGGCTAATGAAATAGGAATGTTGGTCCCTTTGTTTCAAGTGGGTACAAAAAGTGTGGTAGCTAGATATTTTGTCAGCTAATAAAACTTACAAACAGGTGGCATTTTCTTACTTAGGCCAGTTGGTGTCTGCTGCCTGTCTCTGATCACATGTCTGGGGTTGATGATAGTTTGGCTTTGTCCATTACCCCTAGACAGTCACACACAATGGGAGCTTAGGTGTGACTTGATGGGCCATCCGGGTAAGATGGTAGGGAGGAGCTATACCCAGCCTCACTGACATCTGAATAGGCTGTGTCCTTTCCCCCTGTAGTAAGCTTGGAGCCAGGGCAGAAAGAGAGGACCTCTGTGCACTTCAAAGGCATTTCTTCGTAAGTCTCCACCACTTCAAAGGCACAACTGGAGATAAGTGCTGGACCTCCGATGCCACCACTTCAGTACACTTCTAGATTTTTCTAGACTCTGCCAGGAAGAACACTCTGGTACTGCTGAAGGACTACCACTCTGCTGGACTGCTGCTTTGCTGGACTCCTGCCTTTTTGTGCTACCCTGCTGCCTGCTGTTCCTCTACCTGGGTGAGAAGGACTGGACCAGCATTACTTGAACCCAGAGTCGCTGTAAGGGCTAGCTCCTGTTCTGAAGTCTCAGGGACATAAAAGACTTCCAAACACCCTGCTTTTGCACCTGGACTTTGCTATCTGTGAGTCTTCCCTGCCAAGTGGTGTCATCCCAGTCCTGGACCCTTGGAAGTGGGTCTAAGGTTTTTGCTCGGGAAGAACCCACACATTTTCTGTTGAACCGACGCATCGCTGCTGCTGCACAGATCAGAACCTGTGCACTGCCCCTGTTGAGTGAATCAGAACTGGCGCATTGCCTCTGTTGTGTGGATCAACACTGATACATCACTGCCATTGCATGGACGAAAACCGACGCATCGCCTCTGCTGCGTGGATCGGACCCAACGCATTGCCTTTGGAAACTCCACTGCACAATGCTCTTCCCGACGCAAGGTCTTCGCTTCCCCGTCAATTTCTGCCTCGACAATGATGCAAACCTCTGCACTGCAGCTCACCAGTCATCCGAGTTGATGCATCACAGCTGCTGCATAGATCAGAACTGGTGCATCACCACCTCTACGTGGATAGCACCAACGCATCACCTCGGCTGCACCCTGCATCCTCAATGCCGACGCAACTGTGGATAAGGTACTTTTGTTCAGCGGGCCTCACCAGGTCCCTGTATCCAGCCAGCATTATATCATGGTATTTATTAAATCAAGTTCTATTTTTTTAACCTGGTCTGCCATCTTTTTGGGTGGTGTTTTCACTGTTCAACTGTTTGAAGTGTTGCACGAACACTTTACACATTGCCTCCAAGTTAAGCCTGACTGCTCTGTGCCAAGCTACCAGAGTGTGAGCACAGTTAATTAGGGTTTACCTGCTTCTTACCCTGACTAGGATTGTGATTAATGCTTGACTAGATCTTATACCCCAGCCAACCTCCAATCCAATTTCTAGCAAGCACCAAGAAAATGAAAAACACCAGTGATAGTCAATGGTTGTCGTAACCCGGAGCAAGGTGCAATTTCAGGCTGACTGCTAAAGAGACTTGGTTGGATGTATGATGGAACCCCTCAGGTATTTCTCATGTATGCCTTTACTCCACAGTCAAGACCCTGACTGCGATGTTATCACGTGTTCCTTCACCAAGCAAGTCGGTACACCGACTTGCCTTAGGGGGTGCTGGACTTTGGAACAGTAAAATTACTAGTAAGTGTGTAAGTAGGAACAGTGTTAGACTTAAAATCCAACACCAGTCCAACAACGTGCCCCATAAAGCAAATCCTTGTAACAACTTGCATGGTAAAGGAACACGTCGGGGTAGTGACTATGGAATAAAGGCAGGTCGTGGCGTTCTGCCTGCGGGGTAAAGGGTGTTTCCTCCTGGGTTAGACACGCCAAGTGGATTGGTCCCAGTGACAGTCTGGAAGTAAGAAAGTTTGAAAAAATTTCTAAGTCCTACTGAAGGAAAATATTTGAAACGTTTCTGAATATTCTTCTGGCACCCAAACAATCAAAGTAGTACACTTTTAAAGTCGCCTACGACCTCAGTGGAGGTATTTAGAGATTCACAGGGTATCATGAAGAGGTCTACAGCAGGGTCCAGTCCAGGTCCTGTTGACACTAGTCATTCGCGTATAAACTGGAGAAGTTTTATTGCAAACTATTGTCTCCATGTAGCCACATAGGAGGTCAGCCAACTGACCCTTGGGGTCCAGTTCTCTGTCCTGGATACAAGGGGGAGCATATCTAGTCCTTCAGGGCTCCTCTCAGACTGCAGGCCCAGTACGATCTTCAGTACGTCCAGAAAGTGCTCTAAAGAGGATGCCTGAAAGTTACTCATTTAGGCCTGGAACCAGCTAGTGGGTGAGGAAGACTACTGGCTTCTCCCTAACCAATGACATAAAAGTCCCCTGAAGTAACCTTACACACTTTTGCAGCAGTACCTGTTTACCCTAATGTAAATTATATCTTCAGCCACACAAAACCTGGTCTCTAGGGAGCAGTGTGTGCATGTGGGGAGTTTACTATAATCATCCCAGTGTTCTCCCACACATAACACTAATCTCCAGTTGAAGCAGGCCCTGTTCACACAACAATCCCAAACACAGAAGTCCGGTAGGACAAAAGCACGGCCCTTCAGCAACCAGACAGGGTATACATAAGAATTGTCTTAGCATCCTGTTCTCCCTTTCAAGTGTGTCCAAAGTGTTTCATGTGGCTCAACAGAGCTGTTATGCAGGCTTGACAGTGTGGTGTCACAGGATGCCCTCAGGCCTCACTCTGAACATTCTGTGAAGTTCATAGAAGTCATCCCTGCCTGTTCAGACCAACCTATTGTTTGCTTCTGGGAGGCATTCCACACCTCATTCACACACAATACAGGCTCAGAGTTGCTGAAGAGTTAACCCAAATTAGTCCCCAGGAAATAATGAGCTTGATAATATGCCCTTGAGAATTCCAATAGAAGCACAGGTTCACACCAGAACATAAGCTTCTATTGGAATTCTCAAGGGCATATTATCAAGCCCCTTATCGCCGCTTTAGCGGCAGTTTCCTGCCGCTAAAGCGGCGATAATGTTAACGCCGTTCTTGTTAATATGACCCAAGGTGTTTTCAAATTAAGCCAAGCCTTCACTTTCAAACTATGACTTCAATTCCACGCATATTTATGCTGTTAAAAAGTCTGTAGGTCCTGCTATTTAAAGCGTGTATTATTTTAGCAGCCTGCTGCTGTGTTGCCTGAACTGCTGCTGTATGCTTCTGGTGACATCGCCTTTAGATACAAGCCCAATGTGCATTAATGTTAGAGTTTCTAAAAGGGTGTTCAGGAGCATAACAATCATGACTACATCATGGATTCTCTGGTGTTTTGTTTTATCGCCCTTCTGAGCTGTCGGCTTAAACTGCATAGTTGTCTCATTCGTTCCACGCTGCTGCTGGTGTTTGCCCCAGCAGGGCCCTACGCCATTACTCTCCGAGCTCGCGCCACTCCTAGGGGACGATTTATGTCATAACTCCAGTGTAATGTTACCATAATTGGACAGAGTTTAAAACCCATCGGCAGCCACAGGGACTAGAGAGAAGCTATCAAAGGAGCAGCATGCTCATATAAATTAATTTTGTTCCTGAGAGAAGAATGAAAGAAGGTCTTAATGAGAAAGTGATCGAGTTCTTGGCTATTGTGCACTTACCATTAAGTATGTTACTCAAAACATAAAACATCTCAGACCATACTTTGTAATTCAAAAAAGAGCTCGCGTTCTTCTCTGCGCAAAGGACAATTTTAGTAGTGCTTGCTTCATGCACTGTGCCTAGTGATTTAAGTAGGTTCGTTTCCAGAGCATGTGCGTCAATTATTTCTGTGCAATTAAGCATGTGACGATTCAAAACCACATTTTGTAATAAAGCATTATGCCTTGTCCTAGGTCAGCTCTGGAACTGTGCACGCCAACCACCACAAGCTCTCAGCTGTTTCTGCTGTGGTGGCCGCTTCTAAAGACGCTGACTGATACGTGCTGTACTGTGCCTCCTAGATTCAATATATGATATATTAATGGTTTATTATCATAGGAAACGAATACCAGCTACATTTTTTAAAAATACGTTCATTGGGTTTTTCCTCACTTTTACAGATGAATGTAGTGTAACGTAAAACGGGTCTCTCAGGTAAGTACATTATGCCTTATATGCGATCTCATATATATATCCAGAATTATATGACGTCCCAGTAATAGGACACCCCCGCAAGGCATAATAGGTTGGGATAAACTAGTACAATACATGCTATTCATAAAATACAGAACATACCCACAAACATTAACCCTAACCAAACGTTGTGGGGGCTCCTCCGCTAAGACGTACCAGCGTCACCCCACTGCTCAAAAGGAAAAATAAATGATAAGAATGTATTGTTATTATCATTTTATTTTCCTATTGCAGTCAGTGGCGGGCGGGGCTGGCCAGAGCATGGGGAGGAGTAGTTTGCACTCCCTAAGTGGCATGACTGTTTGGCCGGTCTTCCTGGGCCGGCCAATCAGTCATGCGCACTTTGCATGTTCCCCACCAGGCTGCATTACACAGCCTGTTGAGGAACATGCACAGGCTCCCCATCCCCACCAGAGTGCCGAACCACGGTGCTCAGACCAATCACAACGCTGCAGCATTGTGATTGGCTCAGGGAAGCCTGTGTGCCTGGGTGTTTCCTGCTACTGGCCAAGACTGGAGACAGGAAGAAGGAAGATGTAAGAGGACTGAGGAGTTCCAGGTAAGTCCTTTTCTTTTTCATTCCCCCTACCCTGTCTCATCACCCCCGCCCAGTAGCAGCTGCTACTGGGGTCAGTAACAATCCAATATTTCAGACAGCGCACACAAGCTTCGGGAACCAGGTCGGGGATCCACCCCTTACATTCAGGAAGGTGAAATGGGCCCAAACCCTCAGAGATAGTCGCATCTGGCAGTAACCAGCGCATTAGGTGGACAACGGTCTCCCACATGTCTGCGGCTGTAGAGCAGCAGCCAAACTATCCACAAGTACTATGAGCAGTAAGTTACCTCCCACTACTGGGTCTGAAGATTTGGGGCAGGGTGTATCCCAGTCTCTAGGATTTTCGAACGCATCCAGCCCCTCGGTTCACAGTGACGCGATAGGTCTCCTCCTTCTGTAATGTTGACTCCTCCTTTTATCCCACTCCTTGACAGGATTCCCATCTAGACACCAGTGCTTCTGCCGCTGACTTCCATGTCATGACAATCTGTCTCTTAGCTAATATCGGTGCTAGGTTAGGAAAGCGGTAGCCTGAGATGGATATATTTGAGGCACATATTCTGGAAACTCTTTGTGGGTAGGGTAACATTTTTGCCCAATCACTGTCCGATATGTCCCTGCTATAGAACCACTTCACCAAATGGCTTCCTGCTCCCATGGGCAGTAACAGTTAGAGTGCCGCATGGGTCTGTGGTTCATCCACCCCCGGTTCCCAAAGGGCTGCAAACGTCCAGACAAGTGAATCATAGCAGAGGAATTGCCCTGGCGGCAAACCATGGGCCTCAACCAGGGCCACCAGGTGCTTTAATGTGGAGTTCTCATAGCAGTCGCCCACTGTATTCAGACCTGCCTCCATTCAGTGCGACACCTGGGTCACGAAAAAAACCCGTTGGTGGATCCCCATGGTGCAATCTTATCAGTGGAATGGCCAGGGCACAGAGGGGGCAGTTTCTCATGTGGCGCACACATCGCCACCAACAGCAGAGTACTGTGGATAGCAGCAGGCCATCACTTCCTCTCCCCGATGACCTACGCAGGAGCCGTGTCAGGAGTTCCCCCTGGTCAGTCCCTAGTCCCAGGGACAGCAGTACGCTAGAGGAGCCTCGACCCACCTTTTTCAATTGACGGATGTGAGCATTACTCTAAGCAAATCCCTTCAGATTGCTCTGGTAAGATTGTTCTATTTGGTTTGGACACAGACCAAACTTTTGAAAAGCTGCTATTCCGGTGTCTGTGACCTGAAAGTTTTTAATTCTTCTTGTGATTATCCTGGTTCAACAAATCAGTTGTTTGACCAGACATAAGGGTCAATGAAAACTATCTCCTCATCATCCTGAAGATGGTCTAGCGGACATATATGCCATTAAGACCGAAAAGTCGACAAGTTCATCTATTTCCCCAGTGATTTATTTTTTCAAGGAATTGTTTTCTGATTTCATCAGAGTCATTTTCCGTAGTGATATTATTCTGGAATAGATGCTCACACTAATGACCCTGAGGTCTCAATCTCTATACATCATTTATCAACCTAGGTCATTGTGTTTTGTTATAATCCTTTGTACCCTCTTTGTTTGTTCACATGAAATAATTTTATACCTTGAAAAATTCACACCCGTTCTGAAATTATTTGGCGTAGATTTATTATGATATAAATGAACAAATTGATGTATTGATTGTTCAATTGTTAGCCACCGGTGGGGGCTTAACAACACAGTTATTCGTTTAAATGGTCTAATTCAGTCTATTGCATGAAATCCCTTGTAGGCACAGTTACCTGGGCCATTATGAGCGAGGTCCACATGTTCAAGTGGCCTCGCTCACAACTTTCACTTTTTAGCCACCATCTTGGGATTTGCCAAGGACTACTCCATTCCTCGGCTAGTCTTTCTCCTCTCTCCCCATTTCAGAATGCCCACTGCGTGGACTCGCCAAGGCAGGTAGGGTGTCTCTTGGGCACTGCAACTTTTTTCCACAAATTCACATTTGTTTCCAAGTGAGTGCTGAAAATCTTTGGGGGAACCAGGGCCTTTTAAAAGTTTTAATTGATTTTTCACAGCTTGTGCTGCTAGATTCATTGGGGGAAACTAGGGCCATTTGACTGCTTTTGGCATTTGTTTGGCTCATTGTGAATGAGGCACACATGTTCAACTGGCCTGGTTCGCAACTTTTGATTTTTAGCCACCATCTTGGGGTTGCAAGGGGCTGCTTAGTTAGCGAGCTAGTCTTTCTCCTCTCTCCTCTATTTCAGGATGCCCACAGCACTGACTGCTTTTGGCATTTGTTTATGGCATTATGAGCAACGCACATGTGTTCAAGTGGCCTCGCTCACAACGTTTGCTTTAGCTGTCATCTTGTGGTTGCGAAAGACTGTTTGGGGGCTAGACTTACTCCTCACTCCTCTATATCTGGATGCCTACAGCACCGAGGCAGGTAGTGTGTCTCTTGGACACCTCTACTTTTTCCCACAAATTCTCATTTGTTTCCAAGTGTGTGCTGCTAAAATCTTTTGGGGGAACCGGGACATTTTAACTTTTTAAACTATTTTAATTGTTTTTCACAACTGGTGCTGCTAAATTCATTGGGGGGAACCAGGGCCGTTTGGCTGCTTTTGGCATTTGTTTAGGGCATTACAGGAGTGGCACACATTTTCATGTGGCCACGCTTGCAACTTTTACTTTTTAGCCACTATCTTGGGGTTTTGAATTTGAATTTGAATATGTTTCCAAGTGTGTTTTATTTATTTTGTAGTTTTTCACAACTTGTGCTGCTATATTCATTGGGGGGGAACAGGGGCCTTTTGATTGTTTTTGGCATATTTGTTTGGGGCATTACGAGAGTGGCACACTTGCTTTTTAGCCACCAACTTGGGGATCCTAGGGACTGATTGGTTAGTGACTAGTTTTACACCTCTCCCCCCTATTTCAGGATACATACAGCCCAAGGCGCACCAAAGGCAAGCCCATGTGTGCCCGTCCGCACCTGAATGAGGCTAGGGTCTCTGCCCGTTTTGGGCTAGATTTGAGAATTTTCTCAGCTAAACAACTGAGAGCACTCTGGCCTATCTACCCAGAAGCCTGTCAAGCCTCACTTGATCCATCTAAGAGTGCACATGCTGGCACCTCTTGCAATATCTCATTTCATTCACAAGCTATTCAGATACAATTCACCACATAGTATGCTCCCCCTGTATGCTTGCCAGGAAGCATTGAGGCTCTATCACCACGTTCTGGGTCTAACACAAATTTCCACTTTTACAGCCTCAGCATATGCTCTTTATTAGTCATCAGTAAGATCTCCGAGACTTTATGGTGGACCACGCCCCAAATGCAAAGTTCCTTACAAAAACCTGGCTTTACACAGCTTCTATGCAGGATGTTATAGTAGCCCTTCCCCAAGGCTACTCCATTCTAGAGGAGGGATAGATCCAAAATTCAGGATCACTATTATGTTTAGAAACATACACAAATGCAAAATTCAAGACCTACGTGTTCCAGCCTGTGAAGCAGTCCCCTTCTCACTGAGACTTACCGCTAAATTTACTATATTTGGCACTTTTATATACTGCCTTCCGGGGTATGGAGGGACCTGCTGCACGCTGATACCCAATTTACTGCTCCACTTATTCTTAAATCTGCCTACTTTATGCTTTAATCAGACTTGAACATTCATCTAGAGGAACATTTCTGCAGTCCTGGTTAGACCGTGACTGAGGACCTTAGAGCCATAAACTTGACACTTATCAATCCACCCTAACCAATTTGGCAAGTCACATCCTAGACCCGATCTTTTCTCATCTTGCCACTTCTCCCATGGTGCCACTATTGTGGTTGGATCACCATACTGTACCTTTCGCTGTTTGGCTCGGTCTTGCTTCATGTAGAGAGATGGGCAGACCACTGATTAAGACCAGGGCCCAGTCAAGGCTGGACACCTCATCTCTCAGCCCCCAACTGAGGAATATGATGCCTAAACTCGCTCAAGTGACATTGCTTTTTTTAAAAACTTTTTTTTAAATTGATTTTCATATAGTCTCATACAGTGCACATGTGAGGCATTGATAAAGCATGACAATGTGAAAGAAAATGGACATTACAATCAAACAATTTGTTGCCATCATTTACACACACAGAGGGTATACTCTAGTTCTGGCAGTACAATAGCAAATATCATATATTGCATGCTTTGATATTGAGCTTCAATTACACAGTCACAGTTTCAGGGGTATCAGGCGGTATAATCGTGTGTAGGTAGATCAATAGAGGCTCCCAAATATCATTCGGCCGGGAGGCCGTCGGCAGCTCCTCCGCGTATAACACTAAATTCTCCCTGCAGTACGTCAGATCCCTGAGCCATAATTCAACTGTAGGACTCCGCTTGCTATTCCACACTATCTCCACTCTCCGCTTGGCAATAAGTAGCGCCACACTTGCCAGCTTACCCCCAACACCTTTCAGGAAAGGGAGTAGTCCCAATAGACACACTTGTGGTGAACAACTCGGTGCAGCCCCAATGATTTTGGACAATTTAGCAACCACCTCAGTCCAATATTCTCTCACCCGCCCACAGGCCCAGGCCAAGTGCCAAAAATCCACCCAAAGGCACCACACCGTGTACATGTGTCCGTTTCTCTGAGACCGTATTTAAAAAGCCTGTGAGGTATGTGGTAAACCTGATGGAGGTATTTGAAATGTATAATACGCAAATTCCCATTAGAGGTGAGGGTGCCAGTCAGATTACAACAGTGTTCCCAGTCCTCCCGGGACAGTGGTGGGTTCAAGTATTCGTTCCATTTGTCCAGGCTCTTATTATCGGAGAGGGCCCTATCCTCCCTGGCAGCTCGGTACAATTTAGTGACAAGCTTGTGTCGGGTGGGGCTGTTAAGGAGAGTGTGCAACGCCAGGGACATCGGGGGCTCTGCAGGGAACGTTGGGAAGTGGGCCTGTGATGCTTTTTTTAGTCTGTGAAGTGAAAAAGTAAACAGAAGGGTTTTATGCTGAATATTTTCAATGTCAGTGGGTGTCCAAAAAGTGCCATTAGGGTATATGTCCTGTATTTTATCAATGCCCGCCAGTTTCAGTGTATGCATGGTTCCCACCTCATGGGTTACTGAGATGTCCGCATGGTAAGCAATAGGAAGTAGTGGAGAGTATAACGGCAACTTCCCAGCCACGTGACCAGTGCCTGCCAGGCTGTGATCGTTGAGTTGATAATGTTGATTTCCCCACGGCGTGTGAGGCGACGTCTATGTGTTAGCATGGAGCTCAACGGGATGGGATGTGCGTCCCAGTGTTCCACCACCACATGCGGAATGAAATCGTGAGACGCAAACAAAAAATGCGCGTATTGCGCATGTGCGTACAGGTGATACAAATAGATGTCAGGCACACTAAATATCCCATGTTTGTAGTCAAGGGTGAGAGTCCGCCAACCCACCCGAGCCTGCTTTCCACCCCAGACTAGGCAAAGAAGCAGCGAGCGCACTGTCCTAAAAAAATGGTGGGAGAGAGGCATCGGTAGGTTATTAAAAAGATATAAAAATTTAGGCAACACCACCATCTTAATAAGCGCAATACGATCCGCCAGAGAAAGTGGAAGCCAAACCCATCTGTCTATTTGCTGCTCCAACAACGTGGCAGCAGTGCCATAATTCTCCCGGATAACTCTGTCGGGATCACGGTGGACCCAGACTCCCAAATACTTAACCGACTCCGACGCCCACACAAGGGGGAATTCTGGCTCATGCGATGTGTGCAGGGGGTTAGTGGCATCACTACCAACTTGGACCAGTTATTATGTAACCCAGAGAACCGAGCAAAATGAATATACTCCCACAGAACAGGCGCCAGATGAGAGCGGGGTTCCCGAATAAAAAGCAACAAGTCATCCGTGTATAATGAGATAATGAGCGGGCAGTGATGTAAGTTGAGAGCTGCATATTTGTGACATTGTCGGATAAGACATGCCAGCGGCTCCAAAGTTAGGGCAAACAATAGCGGCGAGAGGGAGCACCCCTGCCCGGTGCCTCTAGTGATGGAGAACGGTTCCGAGGTATGGCCTCCCACTCTGACCCGCGCCATCGGGCGTGCATAAAGTAATTTTACCCAGTTAATAAAGAAGAGGGAGAAGCCCATCCGCTGGAGTACAAAAAATAGATAACCCCATTCAATTGAATCGAACGCCTTGGCAGCGTCGAGCATGACACGTATCACGCCAGTAGGTCAGGAGAGAGAGTGTGGAACAGAGAGAACAGTGTACGAAGATTATGGGAGGTGGACCGCGTGGGTATAAATCCCGATTGGTCTGGAACCACCAAAGTCTGCGTAAGTGGCTGGAGGCGGGTGGCTCGTATCTTCGCTAACATTTTTACATCCAAATTAATGAGCGATAGGGGTCTGTATAAATTGCAGTAAGCAGGCGGTTTGTCCTTTTTCAATAAGGTGATAATTCGCGCCTCACGAAGAGATGGGGGGAGTATGCCCGATTCATAGGCTTCTGCATACATTTCTAACAAAAAGGGGGCAAGCTCCTCGGCATAAGCCTTGTAGAACCAAGAGGAAAATCCGTCTGTGCCAGGCGCTTTGTTGTTAGGGAGGGAGGCTATGGCCATACGAATGTACTCCACTGTGATAGGCTGCCCCAGATAGTCCCTCTGACCCTCCGATAGCCATGCTATGTCCACCTGTGATAAATAGGCATCCAATTCTGCAGTGTCTGCCTTGCCCTGCGAGGTGTATAGTGTTGTGTACATCTGTCGAAACTGCTCTGTTATGTCTGTGGTACTAAAGTGATCATGCCCTGCATTGTTCGTGATCTTAGTGATTGTGTCCTGGCTCAGGCAATGTTTAATTTTTGTGGCTAAGTGATGTACCGGTCTCCCACCATCCCCATAGGAGCGAGCTACATGACGCTTAGAGACATAGCGCAACTCTTCTTCCGCTAGTTTTGTATGCTTGAGTATGGCTTCTTTGATGGACGCTAGGGTCGCCTCACAGGGTGTGCGCTCTTAGTCACGCTCAAGGTTGGTCAGCTTACTCTCCACCCTTGCTAACTGGCCCCGCAAATCCTTCAAGATGCCAGCCGATGTATCTATGCAGGCGCCCCGAATGGTAGCCTTGAATCCCTCCCAGAGGACTCCTGCACTATCTACGGATCCCTTATTGTGATCAAAATATTGGATAATGGCCTCGCGAACAGTTTCCAAGTAGGGGGGATCCAGCAGCACCTCGGGTCTGAAGCGCCAAGTGAAGGACCGGGGCTCATCTGATGAATACAGAGAGTGAGTCGAACAGGACAGTGATCAGAGAGAGTACGTGGAAGGCTCCCTACCTCAATCACCCAGCCCACCACCCCCTCACTCACCAACCAATAATCAAGGTAAGACCAGCTGCCATGCACTGTGGAGATAAGCGTGCCCTCAAGTGTTTCTACATGTCTGTGCCGCCATATATCAAGTAATCCAAATTCCACCATACCAGCATTGATCACATGAGCTGCTCCTGGTGACTGCCCCACTCTACCATTAGATTTATCTCTGCTGGGGTCCAGGTGCGTATTAAGATCCCCTTCCCAAAGGATAACTGCGTCTGGCTAATCTCGCAGCACTGTAATGAGACTCTCATACAGACTGAGGTCATCTATATTTGGTCCATAAGAATTTACAACGGTGACCAATGTGCCTGCCGGAGTACCGTGCACCATAGCATACCAACCAGCAGAGTCAATACGAGTTTGGTGGACCATAAACGAGAGGCCCTTCTTTACAGGTGTGGGCACCCCCTGGCTATAGGAGGAATAGGAAGAGGCCAGGCGGTAACCAGCCCAAAGGATCCCAACCAGTTTATCTGTGTGCTGTGTAAGGTGCGTTTCTTGCAGGAGGGCGATGCCAATTCTATGGCGTTCCAAATGAGCTATCACCTGACAAATGTTTTGGGGGGAGTTGAGCCCCCACACTTTCCATGTTAGACAAGAAATTGTTATACCATTACTGTGCATGCTAGATACAAAATATACAGACAGCGGAATCTACCCTGCACCCATCCTGTGAACAAAAAGCGTGAGCAGCATTCAGCACAATAATAAACTATACAGCCACATGAACAATTCCCATAGACCCCCCTCCCCAACACCCCCCACCGACTTCAGCAACCCCAACATGCTAAAGCCATTCAGAACTCCCAGCAACAAATACCAAGTACAGCGCCAAGGGAGCCACCAAATAAGGGGAACACCCATAAAGGGGGGCGCCGGAGCACAAACTCCCTTCCGGTGATAGTAGGAGGTGGCCGAGCTAACGTGTTATTCCTTCCCCAGCCTCCCCAACCATACACTGTACATTAACATAGGGGCAAACCCCCAGCATTTTGCTATGAATAGTACACTTAGGGAGAAAAATCGGGGTTACTGTAATTAAACAGACATTAAGTACTCCCCACACTCATGCCATACCGTCGAATATCCACGACCTTTCTAAGATCAAACTATGTCACCAGGCCCAATAGCTTTGTCACCCTCTGCATGCCTGGGGGAAACAGATTTGGCAAAATCCAAAGCCGATTTCGGGCAGGTGCAAAATTTGTATTTTCCATTGTCCTCCACACGCAATCTCGCCGGGTAGAGCATGGCGTATGGTCTGCGCACAGCAAGAAGCAGTTTCTTGGCAGGCTGGTATTCCCTGCGGGCTTCCTGTACTGCCAGAGTGAAGTCCAGGTAAAAGGCAAGAGTATTCCCTTCATAGGTGATGGTACCCTTCTCCCTCGCCAAACGGAACACAACATCCAGGTCTCTATAGTTTAAAAGGCAAGCAATTATGGGGCGAGGTGGGTCGCCCAGAGGGGGGCATGCAACCAGGGAAAGATAAGCTTGCTCCACTATGGGAACTTGGGATAACTGTTCTGCTCCGAAGATGTCCCGCAAAAGCTTCCCCACAAAGGTCTCAAGGCGGTCTGTGTTCGTCGATTCTGGCAGACCCGTGATGCGCACATTGTTGCGCCATGATCTGGCTTCAAAATCTTCATTATGAGCCTGTATGACAACTAGGACTTTCTCCATAAAGGCCACCTTGTTCGTGACCTGCTGTAAACCATTCTCAGCATCTCAGCATCCGAAAGGCGCGTCTCAGCCTCCCCCACCCGCAGCGCATGTTTGTCTAATTTCCATGCGAAGGTTAAGATGGTTGATTTTTCCATCAATGGACTGCAAGATGGCCTGCACAGCAAGAAGGGTTTTGTCGATGTTAATGAGGTGCTCATTTGGAGGGTCCGCCTCAGAGTCCGAGGCCGCGTGCTGAGTGGCTCTGCCGGTTTTCCGGAGTTCAAATGTGAGGCGCGGTTGGCTACGCTCGATTTTCCCCATGTCGTAAGCATAGGCCAGTATGTCTCAGTGCACAAGTGTAGCAGCGCAACACAGGCCCCCTCAGTGCCACAATTGGGAAGCAGCCCCTCGCTGAGTGAAAAAGGAGTTAGCGTCTTCGCTGTTTAGCTCCACATGGATGATAGCTAGGCCAACCCAGCCACAGTGCGAACAAGGCCCAGACTTCAAGAGCATCAAAGCAATTCAGGGCTCACACTAAATGTCTGCGCAGTAGCAAGGATTGGTCACCAAGTGGGCCCAGGAGGATGGTTTGGTACCCGTAGGCCCGCAAGGCTATGGTGTCATTGCGCCTGGGGGGAAGGGATCGCCACTAGGCAGAGGTCCAGCTAGTCAGTTCAGCAATGAGTCACCCACACTCAAGAAGCCAAGACAAGGGAGAAGAGCAGGCCCAGTTGCAGTCAGGAGATATACAGCAATAAAAGGCACCGTTAGGGCACCCCAGAGGACACGATCAAGCAGGCATCATCGCGCCCCCACAGTAGGAGCTACAAGATCAGGTTAACGCCACAGCCACACACCGTCTCCAGGCGCAACCTGAAGGGACGATGGCGGCCAAGCGCTGATACGAGGGGGGGTCGTGCCATCAATGAAGGTCCCTGGAGGGTCGCTGGGAGAACCAGACTGCCGCGGACAGCAACAGCAGAGAAGCGAGGGTCCCAGCGCCACAGGTGCGCTGTATGGAGCTCAGCAGGGAGGCCCTCCCTGGTAGTACAGAGGCCCGTCGCCGTAGGAGGCAGCAAGCAGGTCAGCCTATAGGGTGAGTGCGAAGTGCACAGGCACACGGGAATGCAGCCTAGGACACAGCGGCCACATCAAGCAGGCCTGCTCCAGCTCACCAGCTGACCGCAAGGCCAGAGCACACAACTCAGCCCCCTACGCGAGCCCGGCATCGATAGGCCACACAGACTGAGATCTGGAGGCGGCGCGGCCCTCCAACCACCGCAGCGATAAAAAGGAGGGCATTCACCAGTCCCCCAGGTCCCACCGCACTGCCCACGAAACACCAGGCCCGGGGAGCCAAGCACATCCCCCGGCACTCCCAGCCCGCCACCAGCGCCAGCCGTGGCCTACCTTAGTCACTCAATTCAAGCGCATCCCGAACCGCCATGCTGTCGGTCCCGGTCCAGAGCCTCCCAGCATGCGTTCTCGGTAGCGGTGATCTTCCGGCCCACAGCGCTCATCCAGGTCAGTCCGCAGTTCTTTAAGACTCCGTAGCTGTCGGTTTCAGCATGATTCGGGGCAGGCTGGCAAAGATAATTGACGGATTTTAAGCTCGGCCGGCGGAGCAGCTATACAGAGCGGCCATCTTGCCTTGGGCCCCCTAGCGCCCCCCTCAAGTGGCCTTGCTTGATCAGTCCAGGATTGATGCCTGTCTGCAGGATTCACTAGACATTGTCCTGCCTTCTAAATTCACCTGTCCTGCTAGCACCCATCATCCAGCCTCATGATTTACTGAGGCACTTTGTTCTGAGAAAACATGATATAAGGGCCTCGAGAAAGCCTGGAGACTCACATATGAAGAAGGCGCTAAACTTGTGCGTTGAAAAATTACCATGCAGAACTGTTAGTGCCACATTTTACTCTAACCAAACCACCTCAGCTCAAAACGAGTGCAAGAACTCTCTGACCCTAATAATGTGACACCCTATCCAATACTGTCGCCAGTGAAGCTTAATACCCAGGACCCTAATATTTTGAGACTGCTGGACCCTAACATTTTGAGACTGCTGTGGGCCTTCTCATTTCCTCCTTACAGGCAGAGTACATTCCTCAACCTTGGAAACATGCCATGGTCTTCCCCCTCCTGAAGAAACCCAATCTGGTTCCCTCAAATTGGTCTAATTACAGACCAATCTCCATGATTCCCATTATTGCCAAAATCATGGAAAAGCATGTCAACAGACAACTCTCTCCTTTTGTGGAAACACAGAACCTGCTTCACCCCTTACAGTCAGAGTTCAGAGAGGGTCACAGTACTGAATCTGCCCTTCTAGGAGTCACAGAACATCTTAGGCTGCTACTGGACGATTGCAAGATGGCAGCATCGATTTTACTTGACTTTAGGGCTGCTTTTGACACTGTGTCACATGCCTCCCTGTTGGAGAGACTGGTCAGCTTAGGTCTACAAAGAACGGCCTTGTCCAGGATGGCATCTTTCCTTAGTAACCGAAATGTTCAGGTCTCCTCAGCGAATGTCTCCCCCTCACAACATGCCCTTACATCAGGGTTTCCTCAAGGGTCAGACTTAAGCCGGCCTTATTCAATATCTATATCCGTCGTCTGGCTGACCTGGTCGAAAGCTTCAGCCTGACCTTATTCTTCTACGCAAATGACACACAAATCATCTTCTCCTTGATTTCAGCTCAGGACCATAACTCAGAGTCCCTGAATTCCTGTTTGGCTGGGGTTGCCTCATGGATGAAAATGAATTCTATGAAACTTAACGGAGAAAAGCTGGTGCTGGGAAAGAATCCAACCCCTTGGTGTCCACAGCACTGGCTTAAAAACCTGGGCATTCCTCCTATGCAGGCCTAAAAGGTGAAGGACCTTGGTTTCCTGCTGGATGAAAAGCTACCAATGAAGCCCCAGGTTGCGAAGGTGACTGATACCTGTTGCCATCCTGAAATGGCTACAGAAAACCTTTTGGATACTCCCGTTTCCAGCCAAAAGGACAGGTTTTCAGGCACTCATACTAGGATTCTTGTTTCTGGTCCAGGGAGGACCTGGCCTGGCAGTTCGAGCTGGACTTTTCCCATGAGAAGCAGGGTCAAACTGGTTTGCATATAGCTGGGTCCAAACTAGGGTGGCATAGTAAAGAAAAGAACAATGGATTCAACCCAGATCTCTTGACTGGGGGAGAATGGTGGAAAAGTTTCAGCCCCCTCCTCTTGTTGTGTTTGCTATGTTCATCCTATCTAGACTGGACTATGGCAATGTCCTCTATCTGGGAGCTGATAAAGTCTTTACAAGAAGGCTGCAAGTAGTCCAAATCTCTGTGATCAAGCTGCTCTACAGACTCCCAAAAAGTCCA
Source organism: Triturus cristatus (assembly GCF_964204655.1). NCBI lineage: Eukaryota > Metazoa > Chordata > Amphibia > Caudata > Salamandridae > Triturus > Triturus cristatus. Next base: position 707,507,111 of record NC_140585.1, read on the forward strand.
TCCGCTCCTCTATTCTGCAGGAGTTGCACTGGCTTCAGGTGGAAAAACAGATCCAATTCAAACCCCTGTGCTTTGTGCACAGAGCTAGAGCAGGAGCTGGCACCTGATACCTCCAGGGAATAGTGAGACCTTGGGCCTGATTTAGATCTTGATGGTAGTCCCATCGTCCCCGTATGAATACTGCCCTGCACTCCTGTTGTTACGAAAGTGAATTGTATCAGTATAAAGAAGTGATCAGCATGAACAAGCAATTATTTAATGTTGGCGTGCAAACTCACTGAAGGTGTAAGCCCTAACACCCTGGTTAAATACTGCCATGAAAAAGACCCGGTTGCCCAGACCTGTGAGATGCACTGCCGTGTCCTATAAGGTTTCAACAATCGCAACCCTTTTTTTCAGATTTTGAATTCAAAATTGCTAAGACTTTATAAAGAATGTTAGACAAACAGATTTATAAATGAGATTATATTTTCTCTTTTAAACAAATAAATCAAATTAATTCAAACAAGTTGCCTCTGTATAATATTCACAGCAGGAAAATCCAAAAACACATGTTGTGCATTACAATTGATGCTTTGGACAATGCAATGTTTGTATATCAAGCAAACAATTTATGTTACAATGTGACTCCCAATGCATTTCGGGTTTGAAAACCCTTCTTCAGGGTCATGTCTTTATACATTGTTGAATGGATCTAGAAAAAGTATCCGCTTCGTGCTACAACAGAAACACAGAAGAAAAACAATCTTTGTTGCATCTGCAATTGTAATTGAACAGTACATAAACGTAAGGAGATAGGATTTGCATATGTCGTGGCAAGGGTGCAAAATTAATAAAAGAAAAGTAGGAAAAAGTCACCCGTGTAAAGAGTTACCGGTTGAAGCTGTCTGAAGATTAAGCAACGAAAGAGCTGTGATCTTCTTACCCCCATAATAGTTAAGGTGTGCCGACGTTAGAAAAGCTTCAATGTATTCCAAAACATGCGTCCAAGCGTGTGTTTCCAAATGTTATAAAAACGACTAAGTAGATGATCTATGGTGTAAAGTGGCTCACCTAATTCCTGAATGCTGAATAACAAACTTGTCAAACGGCACATCCGGGTCGTTACTTGAGTTACAACGACCTTTGGTGTAGAGACATGGAGTCGTGAATTTCAAGTCTGTAAATGTAAACCCGAAATATTATTGTGGTCTCTATCAACCGCCCAATTGTGGGTTAAATAGTCCCCGTGCACCAAAGGCTTACCGTTTGAATCCAACAGAGAGCTCGTGCCTACGAGGGAACAAATGTAACGGGATGTCAAACGTGATCGCGATGCTAGTTCAGAAGTTATTTTTGAGAAAAAATTGAGCTGGTGGAATATCAACAAGTTTAACTCCGAATGTCTTACCGGGTATGATTTGACAGAAATGAGTTCAGTGCCGAAGCTGCAGGAAGTTTGCTGAATCGAGTGAAAGACGTCTCGCGTGAGGACGTCAGTGCGTTAGCAAAGACGGAAAACGCCGGTCTTTTAAAGAGCCCGCATCTATGATAGTACCATTTTTTTGGCAACTTTACTTATTGTGTGCTCTTCTGTGAACAGCGAACAATAAGAGAGAGTTTATCAGGGAAGAGGTGTGCGAATGTGTAGAACTAAAAAGTGTGTGAGAAAAAGGCTGAAATCAGGGCCGGACTGACTACCGGGCGTTTTGGAATGCTGCTGAGCTGGGGGCTGATTTCGTTGATGGGGACCTGCGTGTAATGAACGAAATTCGTTTTGCTTTAGTTATTTCGAAGTACACGCAGGTCTCCATGAACGAAATCAGCCCCCACTGCAGTGAAATCAGCCCCCTGCTCTGCAGAATTCCAAAACGCCCGGTAGTCAGTCCGGCCCTGGCTGAAATAAATAAACATGAGGCTACAGCTGACATAACAAATCCTGTACAATCAGATATCAGACATAATTGAAAGGCTATTGAAAAGTCATCATACAGTGATAATGTGTTTCAAAGGAAACATAATAATTCATAATGATCATTGAGCCCACCCGGATTTAGGGAGCCTAAATACTGTATCCAAAATGTTTCTCTGCATGCTAAGCTGGTATGGTATTCAATCCCAGGAACCTGTGTGACTTTTTCTAATACTGTAAATCTGATTTGTGGAATTGAATGTGAGTGATTTACCCAGTGTAAGGCTAAACTGGAGTTTAAATTCTTGTTACGGATAGTGCTCTTGTGTTCAATGATGCGAGTTTTTATTTTGCGAGAAGTTCTCCCAACGTATACCAAACCACACGTACATTGTATGGCATAAACAACCCCTTCGGTAATCACTAGGTTTGTTTCTTGGGGTATCTCTGGGGTCTCCCACTTTCTGTGAATTTTTTTGATTTGTTCCCTCCGGACGCATTTTCTTATGGGGGGACAGTTTTGTCCGGTGGTACGTTGTCCACTGAGCTTGATGCTAAAAAAGATTGATTTTCAATGTTGGTGTTGTCATTAGAAGTGTTTGAGGGTGCTGGTGGTCTTTGCAAAGATGAGTCTTGTTCAGTGGCTACACTTTCCTCCGAAGACGTGTTGCCTGGTTTTCTTGTAAATGATCTATGGGCGTATACTTCAGCCCAGGTGTAGACTTCATCTAACTTATAATCCATTGTGTCTCGGCGGAATATCCTTATTTTACGTTCATGCACTTCTCTGGCATGTATGGCCAGTTTGCTGTTAATGTCCTCCAGAACCTTCTGCCAATCCTCCTGTTCCATTTTGTCAGAAATTTCATTTTTCAGTTTTGCGATGTCGTGGGAAAGCTCATTTAAGATAGATGATAGTTCTTCAATTATTAGTAAGATTAGATCCAATGAACACTTGTTCAATATTGCGTACCACCGTGACATAAATGTTGTATTGTTATTGAACAGCATGGGTTTTAATGCTATCCTTAGGCCCCTCGGTATGCGTCCAAAACTCTGTGGCCAAGCTGCTCTACAGACTCCCAAAAAGTCCATCCGCTCCTCTCTTCTGCAGGAGTTGCACTGGCTTCAGGTGGAAAAACAGATCCAATTCAAACCCCTGTGCTTTGTGCACAGAGCTAGAGCAGGAGCTGGCACCTGATACCTCCAGGGAATAGTGAGACCTTGGGCCTGATTTAGATCTCGATGGTAGTCCCATCGTCCCGCCACGGCAGCGGTCCCAAGTACTCCATCAAGCTGAGAGCTAACCATCAGCTGGATTTAGACATAAGCGGGCTGATTAGCAGCTGCCATCGATGGAGTGGTTCCATGTGGCAAGTGTGGTGCACCGCAGCCGACATGGCTGGCTCCAATGTTGGTGATTAGTACTCTGTTGCCGTCAGGGCGGTGGTTTTGTGCCAAGATAATTTAGATAATACAGATGGCATGGGTGTCTCATAGCGGCGGTCTGCCAATGGAGTGAGTCAGTGTTAGGATGCAGTGAGCACTGTAATGCTTCCGTGGCTGTAGTGGTGATACTAGCATCACACACCTGATGTCAATTGCACAATTGTGAATACTTGCCGACTCCACTATAAAACACACCCACTTTCAGACCATGATCCTTTGCCATTCCACAGCACCACCCTCCATTGTGTTCATCTGAAATAATTTAAGTATATAGGGGCATATTATCAAGGACTGCGTTAAAATTATCACCGGTTTAGCGGCAGAAAACTGCCGCTAAAACGTCGATAATGGGCTTGATAATATGCCCTGGAGAATTCCAATAGAAGCCCATGTTCACACCAGAACATGGACTTCTATTGGAATTCTCAAGGGCATATTATCAAGCCCATTATCGCTGTTTTTACTGCAGTTTTCTGCTGCTAAAACAGCGATAAATTTTAAGGCCGTCCTTGATAATATGCCCCATAGTTTCTCCATACTGCCTGGCACCAAAAATCCCTGTTTTACAGAGGGAGAATTGTCAGTCATGTGGATGAAATCATAAAAGTAGAGCTACAATTGTTTAGAGCACAAGTCCAAAATACACCCCTGTCTCAGAAAGGATAATGTGAACTAGAATAGTTCACAGAGTGAATCCTGCCGCTAACAATCTGCGCGCACAGTATGATATTAGGAAGTGGTAGAACAACCTATGGTTGAGAGTGCGTTCCTTTGCCTCCAAGTAGCACATGCTGACATGAGGACTGGTGGTGGTTCTCCCAGCCCCCCATTACATCTCATGCTCTTCAAGGGGATGGTCTTGTCCATACTACATCCTGAAGGCTTGACAGGAATCCCCAGTGCAGTGGAGACTGTTAAGTAATACCTTGCAATGTGTCACCAAACACAAATCTCCTATTTGCTTTGACATTAGCAGTTGTTAATGTGTCATGCCCTAATGTTTGTGACATAGAAACCTAAATATATCAGTAACATCTTCATTGGCTTGTTTGCTTGAATGTAATCAGTTGTATTTAAGATAACAGCTTTCAATAGCCATCATATTGCACATGATAGTAAGGTGCTTGTAAATATTTATACTCCAAAATAAATAGATATGTTCCCCATAGTAAATCTCTTTTCTCTTACCACTGCAGATTTCCACAAGGTGAGTACAAGTTACAAGTTTTGCAAGTGTTGTGAATGTTGTGTTGAAAAAACTTCAACTACCATGAAGCATTGTTTCTATGTAGGGACATTTTTTGCCATTGAATATAGCTCATTCTCCCCTTTTTTAACAAATGTACCCATATGCCAAAGTGTCATTCATTCATCAATCCCAATTTAATGCTCTTTTTTGGAAATTGTTTGTGGTGTTGGTAGGATCATGCCATTTTCTTGTAATGTGAGTGAACTGAGGTCATTATTACCACAAAATAACGTTTGTTGACCTTAAGAATATATGTCAGTTTTATGTGGAATACACGTGGCATATCTTAAAACGGAACCATGCACTGTCCATATGAGAAGTAATGCTCAACATCTCTCTGAGTTGTGTAAATGTTGGTCTCTCAGCCTGCTAGGTGCAGGGTCCAGAAACATAGAAGTCACTCCAGGTGCCCACCTCGTTTTCCTGGGTGTCCGCAGGTCTCCATAGTGAATGGTGAATTTCACATTTCTCCTCTGTACTGTGTTGTGCTGAATGGTTGCTACATTGCAGGTATACTTACTAATGCTTCTTTTTTCATTTTTAGGACATCTACTTACCTGTTAATTACAAGTACTTTTGTAGGAAACAGAAACTGTGTGTGTACTAAAGAAAGTTTTACACTGAAAGATTCAATCATGAAATGCAAGTCTTTTTCCCTTTTAGGTGCCTATATTATAGTTGCGCAAAACTCATTGGATGTGTAATTTACACTTTTGCTGACGCATTTTCCTTTACATTCCTGATAGGTCCAACTGCCACAGTATGTGGCCAAACAGCTGCCACTCCAGGTAACTTCACTCCAGCCAACGAGCAAGCCTCCAGGGACATTTCCAATGCAGACAGTTCAAATGAACATGACACGCCTGGTCCATCGCATCAGCCTGGCCAAACCACTCCAGTGAGTCTCACTAGGCCCACAACTACACCTACCACTCCAGCTGTAACAACACCACAGCCAACAGATCCCTTCGCTTCCTGTGGACGCAGTGTAAGAAGCACTGTCTTGTGCCCCCAGTCCTGTCTGGTGGTCAGACATCACCACCACCACCATCACCTCCGGTCCAGGCAGGAACTAGTGGGATGGGGCACACTGTGCCAAAGCCACAGGTTAGCGGGATCAGGGGTAGTGAGAATGGCTCTGGGGGCCAGCATAGTGGAGCCACTAGGTGTCAGTATCACCCAGGCCATCACCACCCAGCTCATGGGATCTTTACAGCAGTCCCAAATCATTATGGGCCAGGACCTGTCCGGAGTGCAGGAGATAACGCAGTTGCAGAGGAAGAACAATGTACAGATGCAGAATCTGAACTGTAATATGGACTGCCTTAGTGGGGTGCTGCAGGACATTTATACCTATCTGTGCAGGGCTTTTCCTGCACCATCTTCCCCTTTCTGTGGGTCAACTCCAGCAGCCTCAGCCACAGAAAGGAGGCCCTGCCACCAGAGGCAACACCTGCAGCCACCTCAGTCCCTGCAACTGTTGATCCACCAATCATCCACAGGCACATATATTCATCCAGACCACCAGGAGAAAATGACAAGACCCACACCACTTGCAAGAAACCGCAATCCGAATTTCATCCAGTATTTGACTACCATTCACTCTGTGGACTATTTCTGGTCACATTTGCCTTTGTGAGGACAGGTGTATTTTGGACATTGGACTACAAATAATGTTGGCTCTACCATTATGGTTACATTCATCATGACTGACTTCATATTATTTTGTTTGCTTCATCTCCATGTTTCATTCATTTCCCTTTGTGCAATAAAAGAAGAAATTACAAAATAGAAGACTGGTATTGAAGTAATTTTTTTGTATGCATGCTATTGTTATACATCCCATCATACTATTCAAATTCTGTGCAACAAAAGGTTTGATTATTAATATACGATTTGCAAGTAGGTTAGGCTTTACAATAATTTCTACCATGACAACAAAGTACAAATATCAAAACTCTCAAACTAGTATTTCTGTAAATGTGTAATGGATTGTTCTGGCAAATCTTTATTAAACATTACAGACCATACATAACACAAATACAAACGTTTGAACCCTGGAAAAGTTAGGAGACGACAGCCTCAAGTGCACCGGCCATTTCCAGACCCAGCCATCATGAAGGAAGGGATATTTAAAAAAAAAATACAGATTGAATAGGTAAACAATACTGGGTTAATGTCATCAGTTGGAGCCTGATCTTCTGCTCTGTACCAGAAATACCACAGCTATTACACCAATTGTCAAAGTCATGGCAGTACTACATTTTGTGGCCAAAGGATCGTTCAAATATACTGTGGCAGTATGTGGTGGGATGTCACAACCAACTTTCGGTGGTGTGCTACATAAAGTTCTTGCTTCAATGATGATACACATTAGCAGCTTCATCCAGTTACCGCAACGTGAGGATTTGGCTAATGTGAAGGGGGACACTACTCTTTGGGGCGGCTGCCACATGTGGTTGAAGCTAATGATGGCATACATATTGCCTTAGTGAAACCAAGCGCCAGAGAACAAGAATACTGCAATCGTAAGCACTACCATTTAATCAATGTGCAAGTTGTCTGCTTACCTGATTTATACATCTCAAATGTCAGTGCTCGCTTCCCCGATCCTGCCCACAATTCAATTGTACTACAGAACAGCAGCATACCCCAGCAAATGTCCCACTTTGGACCTGAGAGGTCCTGGTTTGTTGGCAAGTACAATCAGACATGACATTGTTTGGGTAATCACAAGGTGAATCATCAGTGATTGTGTCATTTTCCAGTTAAGTGACTTAGGGTTCAAATGTCTGCAATTGATAAAAGTAATGACATTTGCAGAACATATTAAACATATACATTTGTGCTAATTCACACAAATATCATGGTGTACACAATATGTACATATAAACAGATAAGTTTTATGTAAAAACATTGTGTTTGTCACTTAACATCAGAATGTCCTTTTTAATATTTCAAAATGTAAGCAAGATATGAATTGGAAAATTATACATTTGTTATGTATAATTTACACATCCTATTTCCCCCCCAGTCTGTTTTCCTTAAATAACATCAATGGAGGTGTTAACACCTCGCTACTACCGCATTTCACTACACTAATGCTATACACATACATTTCATTTTAAACCAGACATGACTATCCTACGATGGTTTTAAATGTTTAAAGATAAAAGCCATCTCCTTGAGTCAAGGCGATGCACTTACCCATCACCATAACACTATTTGAAGTCCTAAAATGGCTGCTGCATGACCTTGCCATCAGGACATTTGTAGGAGCAGGTCTGTGGCGGGACTTGAGCACCTAGTGCTGCTCAGTCCTGACACCAGACAACAGGGTGATCTCTGGGTGCGGCGATGCAGGTCTGATGCATCCGAGTCACTGCTAGGGGAATCCAAGTGCCGACCGGATGATGCCTGATGCACACTTGAGATGCAGCACTAAAACTAGGCCGCAGTCCTTCTCCCTGCTCGCCCGGGTGCTGCCGCCATCACTTGAGCAGCCTGTGCAGGGTCCAGAAACATAGAAGTCACTCCAGGTGCCCACCTCATTTTCCTGAGTGTCCTCAGGTCTCCATATTCCTTAGACCAATTGAAAATGAAGGGTAATAGCAATCCCTCAACAGGGATGAGCCGCACTTCTAGTGAATAAAACCTGTCAATATTAACATAGATAATAACGCGCTTAAATAGTTACTGGAAAAGGGGTGCTGTACAGACTGAGGCACCGATTACCCAACAGTGCTAATAACAGATCATAAAACTGCATATATAAGTAGAAGTTGTTCAGCAATAGCACTCCCTGTCACAATTACATTTGGCGATCTTCGCCCAAAGTACAGAGTAATTAATGCTTGAGTTCTCAGTAAAAAATGTCCGTTAGTGATGTATATTCATCTTCTTTTTATTATTTTGTAAGGAATTTCTCAGCAGCAAATAATTGAGATCAGGCCAACACGTGTTTTGTCTGTACCACAATACATATGCAGACTTTATCAAGGCTGGAAAAGATAAAAGTATGTATAATATGTGAGACTGCACAAACAAGTTCTCAACATTATATAATAGTACAGATTTGGTATTGTCTCATTGTTGTGTTAAACTCAACATGAATTATTAGGTTGAAAGGAGGAAGAGAATAGAACTAGAGCCAAAAGCAAAAAGACCATTTAACACCGTGAAAAAAAGAAGTCAAATGCAAGGAGAGCATCACCCAATATCAGCAGTCAAAAATGAAGCTGCACCCTGTGCATGAAGTAAGTAAAGAATCAGTGGCGATCCTCATGTGTTTAGAGATTATCTAGGTAGCGCCCAAAACCAAAAGATGGCCAAATGCGGAGCGTTTATAAGATTGAGAACACCTAAAAAGGTGTAGAATAGTAATGGATAAAGAGCACTGAGACACACCCACCAATAACACAGATCAAAGTCAATCGCAGTGATCCTAAGGATGTCGAGTTCACAGAGCGTACAAGGAACTGGAGAAAAAAGAAGTGTAAAGAGAAAAAAAAGGGAGTTAATAGTAAACACAGGCCAATGAGGTTAGCCTGATTTAAGCACCAAGTTTAAAAAGTAAAGATGAATCTATTACAATGGCTAATAGTAATTAATGTATCGTATATATCAAACCGACAGTGCCAAAAATATGCTAGTAAAGTGGCACTGAGAGTGACGTCAAGTGAAGACAGTGACCAGTATGTCCGTCAAATGACCTGCATTCTAAATAGTGTGTTGTTGAAATCCCCCGAATTGGACAAAGTATCAGCATCGTAAAAGATATACCTCAAAGGTAATCCCTACAAAAAGTAAAGTATCCAACATGGCAATGTAAAATAAAGGGGTCTATTGCGAGCATGAGAAAAAGCCAAATATTTAGTATCAGTCAGAAAAAGAGTTGGTGGAGGAAAAAATATGTTCACAACACTCAACCAAGTCACACTAATTAAGTTGAGAGTCCTAACATCGTATAAATGAACCTCAAGCGATGACCGATAGTGTCTTCTGTATTTAAAGACTCAAAACAGAGCAAGAACCTGCATAGTGTGAAAAAACTGAAGTAAACGACCAAAGTGGCCACAAAATATACAGGTATAAGTACACAGAAAAGTATAAGACACTCACCCAAGAAAGTCAAAATTCGGTATGTGTCAGGTAATGTAAAAAGTAGAATCACGTTGTCAATTTCTTATCTGAAGCCGGACATATTGCAGCCCCGCCTTGATAAGCCGGCTCCCTATAAATGTAAGTATAAAAGACCCCTGTAACTAGGAATAATAAACTGGACTAAAGATACGATGATAGAGTTTAACATAAAGGGGAAAATTACACGGTCTAAAAAGTGGCACCAAATGGGGGTGTCTGTCAAGTATCATAAAGGTTGCATACCTAGTACCGGTGTTGTCACCACTCGAACAGTGCATCCAATAGAGTCCCGAGGTAGTAAATCATCGGCGCGAGCCTCCCTCTATTTAAAAGAGAACGTGAAGTCGTCACGTAGTCACGTGAGAGCACGTGATCAAACCATAAGTGAGTTAGCTAGATATATAAGGTTAGTGGGGACGTATGACCGCCATCTTCTAGTGGAAGTCGACGTGTATGATAGAAGTGGTAAATCAAACAATAAAGAGTCACATGCGTCCCCAATAAAGATAAATAACGAAACTGCACTGATAAACATAATAAGTGCAGAAAGTGATATGTAGCACAGCCTATACTATGGATAGCTTGTAGGAACCATAGTGGTTACTCGAGTAGCAAGTATCTGACCTCATTAATGAGAGACGAAAAGATTTGTCTGCAGCACTAGTGTCTAAAACAAATCATAATTGATTAAATAAGTAGAACTATCATAGTAATGGCGATACGATAGTGAGCGATAATGAAAAAGCACGCATGGTCATGTGATCAACCGAACGAATATGATGTTCAAGTTAGTTAGCTAACTCGGTAAATATGACCGCCATCTTGTAGTGTATATTAACACAACTCATAAGAATTGGAAAGAATATGCAAGAGAGCGACGAGATGACTCATAACAAACAAAAATATGAATATATGTAAAAAGAAAATATGGAGTAAAAACGGCCCTGTTATAGTATAAGAGGCTCGGGCATAAAGAGTAGGGGGAGCAAAGAGGAAGATGAGGATAGTAGCTAGGCAGAAAGTGAAATAAGGTCTCAGGGTAGGTACATCATATACCGTAACAAATGTGAAAATGATAAAGCTACACATTGGCAATATACAAATGCGATAAACAACCTTACAAATTAAAACATTATTACATATACATTGTCCATGGTTGCATATAAAAGAGGCAGAACACTGAGGAACATCTTTAGCTCAGCCATCATTGACACAGCTACACCAATACAACGCAACTGGCTACCAGAAAAACCCAATGGCTTTTACAAATGCTCAATGTGTAATGTTTGTCAATTTGCTTGTGACAAAATCAAGAGTTTCATATATAACACCAAACAATCACACAATACCATGAATTTCATTAACTGCAATACAAAATTTGTAGTTTATTTTATAGTTTGTCAGTGTGACCTTGTATATGTGGGGAGCACCATCAGACCCCTCAAGGAAGGTATTCAAGAACATATTAGGGCGATTCGCAACAAAAACTGCGATTACCCTCTGGCAGTTCATTACAACACCATACATTCATCTGTTGAGAAACTTAAACTCAAATTCCATGGTATTGCCAAGGCATTGGAAGATACTCGAGGGGGCGATAGGGTCTCTAGATTAAGAAAACTTGAAGCTCAATGGCTAATCAAACTTAGAACTGTTGACATGAGACTCAATGTTGACAGAGATTTACATGTTTTCTTAAGAGACTGATGACAACTTTCTAGGGATTGCGTATATGATTTTACTGGCTCCTTGCATTTTATCATTCTCTGCATTGCTTTCATATCAATCATAATTCTGTGCCACAGTCATTTATAATTATCTATGCGACCTTCCAATAACAAGTATGTGCTCTTGACAACAACTGATTGTTCATGTACGAGTATTTGGGTTCGTCTGTTATTATATGTACTTGACCGTCAACACCAGTGATCATATTGACAATGTATATGTAATAATGTTTTAATTTGTAAGGTTGTTTATCGCATTTGTATATTGCCAATGTGTAGCTTTATCATTTTCACATTTGTTACGGTATATGATGTACCTACCCTGAGACCTTATTTCACTTTCTGCCTAGCTACTATCCTCATCTTCCTCTTTGCTCCCCCTACTCTTTATGCCCGAGCCTCTTATACTATAACAGGGCCGTTTTTACTCCATATTTTCTTTTTACATATATTCATATTTTTGTTTGTTATGAGTCATCTCGTCGCTCTCTTGCATATTCTTTCCAATTCTTATGAGTTGTGTTAATATACACTACAAGATGGCGGTCATATTTACCGAGTTAGCTAACTAACTTGAACATCATATTCGTTCGGTTGATCACATGACCATGCGTGCTTTTTCATTATCGCTCGCTATCGTGTCGCCATTACTATGATAGTTCTACTTATTTAATCAATTATGATTTGTTTTATACACTACTGCTGCAGACAAATCTTTTCGTCTCTCATTAATGAGGTCAGATACTTGCTACTCGAGTAACCGCTATGGTTCCTACAAGCTATCCATAGTATAGGCTGTGCTACATATCACTTTCAGCACTTATTATGTTTATCAGTGCAGTTTCGTTATTTATCTTTATTGGGGACGCATGTGACTCTTTATTGTTTGATTTACCACTTCTATCATACACGTCGACTTCCACTAGAAGATGGCGGTCATACGTCCCCACTAACCTTATATATCTAGCTAACTCACTTATGGTTTGATCACGTGCTCTCACGTGACTACGTGATGACTTCACGTTCTCTTTTAAATAGAGGGAGGCTCACAGAGATGATTTACTACCTCGGGACTCTATTGGACGCACTGTTCGAGTGGTGACAACACCGGTACTAGGTATGCAACCTTTATGATACTTGACAGACACCCCCTTTTGGTGCCACTTTTTAGACCGTGTAATTTTCCCCTTTATGTTAAACTCTATCATCGTATCTTTAGTCCAGTTTATTATTCCTAGTAACAGGGGTCTTTTATACTTACGTTTATAGGGAGCCGGCTTATCAAGGCGGAGCTGCCATATGTCTGGTTTCAGATAAGAAATTGACAACGTGATTCTACTTTTTACATTACCTGACACATACCCGAATTTTGACTTTCTTCGGTGAGTGTCTTATACTTTTCTGTGTACTTATATCTGTATATTTTGTGGCCACTTTGGTCGTTTACTTCAGTCTTTTCACACTATGCAGGTTCTTGTTCTGTTTTGAGTCTTTAAACACCGAAGACACTATCAGTCATCGCTTGAGGTTCATTTATACGATGTTAGGACTCTCAACTTAATTAGTGTGACTTGGGTGAGTGTTGTGAACATATTTTTTCTTCCACTAACTCTTTTTCTGACTGATACTAAATATTTGGCTTTTTTTCATGCTCGCAATAGACCCCTTTATTTTACATTGCCATGTTGGATACTTTACTTTTTGTAGGGATTACCTTTGAGGTATATCTTTTACGATGCTGATACTTTGTCCAATTCGGGGGATTTCAACAACACACTATTTAGTATGCGGGTCATTTGACGGACATACTGGTCACTGTCTTCACTTGACGTCACTCTCAGTACCACTTTACTAGCATATTTTTGGCACTGTCGGTTTGATATATACGATACATTACTTACTATTAGCCATTGTAATAGATTCATCTTTACTTTTTAAACTTGGTGCTTAAATCAGGCTAACCTCATTGGCCTGTATTTACTATTAACTCCCTTTTTTTTCTCTTTACAGTTCTTTTTCCTCCAGTTCCTTGTACGCTCTGTGAACTCGACATCCTTAGGATCACTACGATTGACTTTGATCTGTGTTATTGGTGGGTGTGTCTCAGTGCTCTTTATCCATTACTATTCTACACCTTTTTAGGTGTTCTCAATCTTATAAACGCTCCACATTTGGCCATCTTTTGGTTTTGGGCGCTACCTAGATAATCTCTAAACACTTGAGGGTCGCCACTGATTCTTCACTTACTTCATGCACAGGGTGCAGCTTCATTTTTGGCTGCTGATATTGGGTGATTCTCTCCTTTCATTTGACTTCTTTTTTTTATTGTGTTACATGGTCTTTTTGCTTTTGGCTCTAGTTCTATTCTCTTCCTCCTTTCAACTTAATAATTCATGTGGAGTTTAACACAACAATGAGACAACACCAAATCTGTACTATTATATAATGTTGATAACTTGTTAGTTCAGTCTCACACATTATACATACTTTTATCTTTTCCAGCCTTGATAAAGTCTGCATACGTATTGTGGTACAGACGAAACACATGTTGGTCTGATCTCAATTATTTGCTGCTGGGAAATTCCTTACAAAAGAATAAAAAGAAGATGAATTTACATCACTAGCGGACATTTTTTACTGAGAACGCAAGCATTCATTACTCTGTACTTTGGGCGAAGATCGCCAAATGTAAATGTGACAGGGAGTGCTATTGCTGAACAACTTCTACTTATATTCCTTAGACCAGCTGCCCGTCTTCCAGAAGGGGCCACACACGCCGAGGGCTGATGAGCACATGCCTCCCACGCATATGTATGAGGCTCCACTGCACTGCGCCTATCTCATCACGTGCATCTTTGGTGCCCCCAAGGCCAGGATCTGGGCACAGATGGCCCGCAGTTTCCCTGGGTTGGAAAAAGAAATCAAGTGGATCCACCTTGCTCACTGGCCAAACCACGCCCCCGAATACCAGCTGCATAAGCACAATCTAATATGTTGTGGCATATTTTGTTAAATATTGCACCCCAAAGATCCTGCTATCATTGATATGCAAACACCATCTACCACATTCCTGTATTTTTTACCGTTACGGCTTTCCATACATTGTAACCTGTTTGTTTGCAATGAACCTGAATATTACTATGCAAGGATTAATTGAGGGTAGAGGTAGAGTGAAAGAAGCATTAAAACCCAAGTGAAGATCTACACAGCAGAGTCAAAAAATCAAGAAATGACATAAACATATTGCAAATAAAAACGTTCTGGAAAGAATGTCAGTTTTTTCACTCTAATCAGCTCAACATGACACAGCCTATTGTACAAATAGCACATTCTTTAGGCTTGTTGGCTCAGAATGTTAATATCGTTGACATTTTGACCCTGTAGGTATGTGTTTCTGTAAAATCATCAATCATTTGTTGATTTTTGTTGTTAGATTTACGTGTTCACTTTGTGTCACCTTGTCACAAAGTCACTTGTTTGTTACTTTTGTATGACCGCCATATATGAGACTTCAGGTCTCAATCTTTTGTATAACTTTGATATATAAATATGAATATACTGAGTTATAGCATACTTATGTGTGTGGTGTCAAATCATTAACTAATCTCTTTCAAAGTCAATTGGCATGAACCCTGATTCGTAGATGTTGTATTAATAATCTATGGATCTGTATGAAGGTGTATGACATGAGCACCATAATTACGCAAAGAAATTGCACTTCCCATTAGAACTCACTGTTGCATTATTCTACGGCCGGGAAGCGTGCCATGGGTGGTGCATGGGTGTTCCCATGCATCCACCCATGGATTGCTACACATTTCCATAATTACCTGCATTGGCAGACCTGGGCATGCATCAGAATTGTATGCTACCCCACTAGAGAAATATCTTTATGTCTCCTTGTTGATTACTCTTTCTAAGTGTCTTACATTCTGCAGCACACTTAGAAAGAGGAAAATGCCTCAGAGGATTGTTTTTGTGCAGGAAGGTGCCCGAAGCCTTAAAACACCTTTATTTCTATGTATGAAATTTAGATACCACAAATGCAGCCGCAGCCCACACAGGTAAGAGCGGTGGGGCCGGGTGAGGGGGATTTCAACAGATGACAACAAGGAAAAATTAATTATTTATTTAATTTTCCCTCATCAGTGTCCCTCAAAATCACCCCCGCACCACTGCTTTTACCTGCATGGGCCGCGGCTGCACAAATGCAAAGAAAGGCATGCTACTGTGCTATGCCAGTGCAGCTCTTCATGAAACGCCACCTGAAATATTGCCATGACTGACGTTGCCAATACAAACATCATTCTTATATCAAAAATTTGCTCTACCATGTGCTAGTAATAATCTGAAGAAGAATTTGTGTCCTCTATGTATGAATCCTCCTAATTTTCTTTGGGAGTAATGCAAAGCTAAGGACACAAAAGGATCAATATTTCATAAAGGCATGTTTCAGATGCATATATTGCAGAGTACTAATAGATTCTGTGATGGGCTGCTGATCTCTCCGTAAATGGACATCTCAGAATGATTAGCCCTCTGAAATGACAGCCTAGCTGTTAGGTGGAGAGAAACAAAGGCAGCTGTAGAACACTATGGGCCTCATATATGGGAAGTGTTGCATCGCTGCATGAAAGCAGCGATGCAACACTTCTCAGTGCGCGCTCCTTGCGGCATGATGGATGCGCCATATTTCACTGTCTGATGCATCATGTCGCAAAGAATGACAGATACGTCAGTATTACTGACGTATCTGTTGGTGCAAAAGTGGCGCATTGCTGGCGTGTGGCTGAAAACAGACACAACTCCAGCAATGTGTCTTTTCACTTGGGGCAAGTCCCATGTAAATGGGCCAGCATCACCCTTACACCTGCCATGAGGCAGGCGTAAGGTTTTGACGCATTGGTGTCTTAGAAGTGGTGCAGTGAAATCTTAAAGATTTCACTGCACCACCCCTACAACCCTTTCTTGCGGGGAAATGCCCACCCTGCATACATTATACCTGACGCAGGTATAATGTAGCACAGGGGTTTACGAAGTGATGCATCTGCCTAGGTGCGTCACTTTGTAAATATGGCGCAGCATGGCACATTATTTACGCCACCGCAGCATCACAAAAAGTGATGCAACAGCAGCGTAATTGTGACTCAGGCCTTCATAAATAAGGCCCTCTATGTACTATACTACGGTTGGAAAGTGTAATAATTACCAAACCAATTAAATTGCTTCCTCGTGGATTCAGAGTAATTTGGATGATTTAGACATAGTTTTGACATCATGCTTTAGTTTAAATTTCCCGCTTGTGTCTATATTGGGTCGAGTAATACAATTTCAGTCTCCATTCTACAATGTTTCCGATAAGCAATTAGGCTGGATTCGGATTTCTTTAGCTCCTATTCACAAATTCTGCCACAAATCAATATTTTTACTAGTGCTTGTGTGCCATTAATCCTTAAAGGAGAATGATTGACACATGTAACCCAAATGATGCCATCCTTTGAGAACACAAATCAACATTCTGGGCCTCTTTTTTTTTACCATAATCCCTATGCTGTTTACAAATATGCAACATTATGCATCAGAATTAAGCTATTACAATCACATTTGTCTACTAATAAAGAAAACATCAAGAAACATACAGCCCTACGTATAAGACAGGTCTGGTCTCATTCTGTTGGCAATTTACTGAGGTCATAAACTTAGGATAGATATTTTTTAAGCTGATGTTAAGACAATGTCCACCTAAAGTGGTCCTTTTTCTGTTTAACACAGAATTATTTATAGGACCATTAAGTTATAATGTTCTCAGTATTCTCAACCCTTATTTCAGACCTTCTTGTTACAATGACATCTTAAAGATTTTGGGGGCCCCGGATAAGATATATTTTGGGGCCCTTGTAATGAGTAAATTTGAATGGTATTACCCATTTCCTGCTAATTCAAGCCTGTATGATGTCAAACAATTCTAAATAAGTTATTAAACGTTAACAGGATAACAAAACAACAGTTGAAATATGTCATGCCCAGGATACTGGGTAGAGAGAGAGAGACCGAGTCAGTGATAGAAGTACATAGGAAGGGAGAGAGGTTTAGAGAGAGACATATAATATACAGAGATCTAAGACAGAGAAAGTTCACTTTTCCAGGGAGGTGTGGGGCCTTGGAAGGTGGGTATCAGGGCAATTGCCAACTTTGCCCATGCCTTAAAACGTCTCTGCTTTGTTTGGACATGGACCATGAGTGATAAAGATCAAAAGGCCAGGTTTTGCCCCTGCTTGTGTTTTAAATCGCACATGTAAGATATTAGATTCTATTAGGAAAAGTTGATGTCCTTGCTAAACTCTTTTACAAGTTAGATATTTTTCAATACAATTTGTTGATAGGTAAGTAAAAGTGTCAATTAAATAAGCACATGAATATTGAGGTAATAGCGACATAAAAAATTGCAAAGAGAGGAAAGAAGGAAGTACACCAATGTTAAAATTGAAACAAATGTATAATTCTCAAATTATTAACACTTGTATCTAGAGCAGCGTAATTTAGACTCCACTCTTACATGTCACAGAAATGCAATTATATATGTGCACCTGACATTACATTCATTGTGTGCCTTAACTTTATTATCTTGTGTGAAGCATTTAACACATTACTGAAATGCATTCTCTTTAGAAACTATTGATTTATATGCATGTGCACTAATGTTCACTATAAACATGCAACATTAATTCTTTATTCACATTTTACATTTCGTTTCAAGTTATACTTGCATATGTAAACACATCCTTTTGCTCACAGCAGTTCTTTTAAAGTTATACTTGTGCATGTATATCCATGTATTCGAAGTGCACATTAAATGCTCATTTAAGTTAGCCTGATAACAAGCCTCAGTTGAAATGTAATTTGCTTCCCAGCATGCTTTTCCGTTCCTTGCAGGTTTATTATTTTGTTAGCTAGAGAAAGGCTTATTGTCTGTAGTAGACGACTGACAGAGAGGCCTGAGAGAGACTTGGCAGTGAACCTTAAGAAGCAATGGTCAAAAAAAGCTTTCTGTTCATAGTGTAACAGGAAGGCAAGATGTTCAAGGCTGAGAACAGCCGCCTTCGTTTGCTGCTTTGGCAGTTCAGAGCTATGCTGCAGATACACTTGAGTGGTGCTCTGATTGGTTCCTGGAAGTGTGAGGGAGATAAGATATTTCAGAATCTCTGGTTACTTTTATATTGGTCTTCCCACAGTTGGAGTTCATAGTCAATTGAATTGTACAGTTAATTAAAACCTTTACAAACAAACAAGCAGGTAAAATATACCACATACCAAGTGGAAATCCATGTGATGGGAACAAACATGGCTGAATACAGGCAGATATGATTCATCTGAACTATATTTACAAAAAATAGACAAAAGAGCAAACAGTGCACATAAAAAGAGCAAACCTTTGAGCATAAGTTTAGAAACAATGTGCAAAATACACAAAGCACAGACCTATTGTGAGGGAACACATCTGCAATAGTACTAAACAGAAACAGGAGAAAAAGTTCTCTTACTCTCAGACTGACGTGATACAGGACAAGCAGTGTCTTTTTGGAGCAAACCTATGAAAGAAAGTGGTGATAAGCAAAACAAATATTGTAAAACTTCTAAGCTGCACCCAGTCCCAGAGAGATAGTTTAAGAAAATGTGCAATAAAATACAGTCGTGGGGCCGACTCCAGATAATGGGAGCAGGTATAGACACTAAAGTGCATTGTGCAGAGTGTGCTGATGCCATAGCTGAACCCGGCCCGTTTGCAGCGAGCTGTGCTAGCCGCAATATAATTGATCTTAGATCCGTAGCGTGAAATGCATTGCACTATTTTAGCAGGTTCAGGCTTGCTTGATATTGAGCATGCAATATTGAGTGGCACAAGGAAACAAGCAGATGGGAAAGAATTACAACATTTATGAGCATGTTGCTACAGCACTGTTGGAGTTAGGATAGATTCCCTTTAAACTTAGAGAGGTACTGACCTCTTTGCTTGCCCTATTCTTGCGAGTATGAAGCTTTATGCTAAACACTTATTTCCTTTTGCTTTCAGACTTTTACTGAAGTCTGAACATGCTGACACATTCTTCTTCTATGCTCCCGAATTTGAGACCCTTGATAGATGAATCCATATTTGACTCATGTTTAAAGTAGAGAAGGAAAGTTTCTGTATAACTTGTGCTCACTTACTTATCTCTGTTACTGCATAATTGTGACTGTCAAAATTCTGTATCTCATTCTGTTGCATCTCAACCAACTGAGATCTTTCACTTTGCCAATAGTACTAATGCACTTATTTAATTTGTATTTTGCTTGCATATTTACTAGATTGATTGGTAATCCAAATAAAACTCTTTCATCACTCATTGAAATAGCTTTATTTCGGCACAAAGCCATTAATGCAGAATAAAACAATTCATAAAATAGAATAATAAAACATCTTAAACAAAACGTGCATTAAAAGGAGACAATTAATTAATCTAAATATTAATTCCACTAGATCTCCCAAACATAATAACACTTTGCTTGATAGAATAACAAAAACAAATATACTCTCCTTAAATCTATTAGTACTGAGTGCATATTCAGATCTCAACAGCAATTTATTCGGAGGCCTTAAATATTTAATTATATGTACGCATCACAACATAAAGTGACTTGTGGAGTTCCAACAATTACTACCTGTTCCTTGTGTCTATGCTTGAGGGAATGATACTTTACTAAATATAAATGATAACTAAATTCACCCTGTTTCTCACATCACTGTTACAATGTATGTGCAGTAGTAGAGGTATAGGACTAAACAGAATGACTCTGAGCGCCCCATTTGTCTGTCTCCACATTCCCAACAGGAACCTGCTAACACCAAAACAAATTAAATGATTGTCATCTTATTTAAGCTTCCTAGTGGCCTCTGTGAGTTTTCTATCTCTCCCAGTCTCCGAGAGAATGGAATGATCCATCTTTTCCTGCAATTACCATAGAAGGGACAAAAAAACAGAGCGTGTTCAACAGTTCCTTTGGCAGCAGCACACATTAAACACTGAGTGACATTAGTTCCCTTGTTTTGGGCCCAACTAGCTATGAACGAGCGTATAGGCAAGGTTTCATGCCGAAGTAGCAAATACAGGGGCTTAGCTAGTGGTGGATGCATTATCGTCCAGAAATTCCTCCTCCCTGAAGGAGTTTTTAACAGAAAGGAATGTTTTTGTCAAGGATCCAAAGCACCGCCTACAGAGTTGCGCAGAGACTTTGGTTTGCCAATACACTGATTTGAGCAGTAACTTAGGTATGGCCCTTACAGAGCCATGAGAGCTCCACAAGCTCTCTAACCCTATCTCCATTAAAGTAGCCTAAATATACCTTAACCATCTAAGGAACCAGGAATAGACAGAATTTCTTCCAGGCCCTTGCGATAGGAAGTGAGCTTTGGGGTAAGCCAGATTCTCCTACCAATAGAGCAGGGGCCATAACCCTATTTTGTCAGAGATTGGTCTCAACCCCTGGCCCAACCTGAGCTGCACCAAAGGGGTGATAACAGGAAACCCTATCAGCTGCCGCATAAAGCGGTTTTCAACAGCTGAGAGAAAGTCCACTTTAAGATGACCCTATAACTCAGCTCCATAACACGTTGTCCCCAATGCTTGAGAATTATATATTTCTGAGGCAGGGCTGATGGGTCAAAACTGGGGCCTTAATATCATCTTAATTATCCCACCAGCTGCCTGTTCCAACTTAAGCCTACGGCACATGAGGTGAGTGAGCCACCCCATGTGCTCTTGCAAGGTTCCACACAGGGGGGGCGTGGCTTGGACGCCGAAGAAAGATGGTGGAACGGCTGTAAGCTCTGCACGGACGCAGAGCTTATTTTACCATCAGTGCCTCGTAACGTGGAATTTCTCCAGCCCTGACATTGGCTTCAGCAGAAGAATGTGGCTGTGAGTCTGCAGGCTGCGTTTGGCGCCTCCAGCATCTCTGTGGAACCGGGGAGCCGCAACGGTGATTTATTTCTCCTCAGAAACGCAAGCGCCCGCCATTTCAGGTTGCGGCACTCGCGCTCCATTTTTGTTCATCACGGGCTTTTCACAAAGTTTTCATTAACATGAAGCCCTTCTCTATTATTAGGACCTTGATTTTTAAACGGTTGTTGGACTTGGCCCTTCTGGCAGGTTCACCCCTGAACTTTTTTGCTTTTTACTGATGACTTGGTGTGGTGATATTTTGGTTTCCTGCGCACTTTCCCTGTGTCCCAGGGTAAAGTGCGTGCGTGCTCTGAGTGCATGTGGTGAGATAGGCCTGCCCTCCCATAGGAATGCATGGGGAATGTATGTGTCCCTAGTAGTTCCTGATGCGTGGGGTGTGCAGGCCCGAGTTTGGTATGTGTGGACTCGTGGGAGTGAATGCTGCGCGATGATGTGTGCGGCGTGCATGTACCTAGTGTGGAAGTGCCACTTCTAGAGGTGGGCACTTCTGTGTGCAGTGTGTCTGTCGCGTGATTGGCTGGTCATGTCATGTGACGGGCTAGGGATTCCCCAGAGTCAGGATGAGTCACCCAGTGGTGAATGGGGAGATCAGCAGCTAGATGGGTGGGAGGAGTACACCTGGGTCCTGAATAGGACAGGGTTTTCCACACACAATGCTGGCCCCGCCCCCTGTGGTGCGACTGACGACCCTAGCCCTGCCAATGAATAGAGTGAGGGGCTGAGCACATCAAGGGTGCTCCCCAACCAGCTGCGACTGGTTTTCCCCCTCACCCTGAACCCAGAACAAAGGGGTTTGCTGTATAAAAATGGGGCTGTGTCCCCACAGAAACTGTTCTCTTCCAGGATCCTGAGGGGGCTGCTGCTGCTGGAGACCAGGAGGAACTGCCACTTTGGACTGCCTTCCTGCCTGGAGGGCCCAGTGAGCTGGCCCCCGGCCCAGCCTTGCCCCCCTGCCTACCTTCCTAAAACTTTGCCAGGACTCTTGTTGCTGGACTTTGGTATTCTCCCCTGGAGCGCCTGGAGGTGCTTCTATGTGACTTGTAGCGCTGGGAGCGCTTTGTTTGGGACCCCAGCGTCGAGGAGCGCATTCCTTGGCGCTTCACTGAAGCCTCCAGCGCCTGGAAGCGCCGGACTTGCCTTTAGCGCAGGGAACGCTTTCCCCTGTGCCCCCGGCGCCAGGAGCGCTTTGTTTCCGATGGCGGGTGGCCACCCCGCTTAATTAATTCATTCTATAGCGGGTGCCCACCCTGCTTATTTCCACCTATTTGTGCTTTAATACGAAGGCGGGAGCCCACCCCGCGCTTCGGAAAAAGTCGGGAAGATCACCGCCGCGGCCGGGCTCAAGGGAAGTCAGGCAGCCACAGAGGGGACGGGGGCGTGGCCAAGTACAGGAAGCGGACAGGAGCCTACCCCGCGCTCCTGCAGCCGGACGAGGGAAGCCCCACGGAAGGAGAGTCTGCGCCGGGACCAAGAAGTGAAGACGGACGGCGGCTTCACCAGCGGGGCTCCCGTGTGTGGTGAGAGCCCCGCGGGTGTGTGTAGAGTCCGGAGGAGTCCCTGCCGAGTCTCGGGTCCCAGGAGGGGGCCGGGTGACTCTCCAGTCACCGCTGCAGAGGGGACACCGCCTCCCAGACAGACGGTGAGTGCGGGCGTCCCTGTTCCGGGCATTGGGTGATTAAGAGCCCCGAGAGGGCTCCAACTGCGAGGGGGCATTTCTATCATGCCTGCACAAGGCACGGGGGGCAGTACGAGTGTTGGGTGGCCCCAGAAGGCAGCGGGCCGCCCCAACGTGTTCCCGAGCCCCGAGGCTCCAACGTGGGGGCATGAATGTTTAGAGCGCGAGGCGCTCCAATTTGGGCATAAATGTTCTCGAGTGCGAGTAGCATTGGGGGCATATTTGTTTAGAGTCTAGAGGACTCCAACGCGGGGCATATTTATTTTGAGCCCAGTGAGGCCCCAATGAGGCGCGCATTGTTGTTGTGAGCCCAGAGAGGCTTCCACCTAGGCCATATTCGTTTGTTTCGAGCCCAGGGAGGCTCCAACAACTGCCCTACTTGTCCTAAGAAGGCCCAGTGGTGCCCACGCTCGTTTTCTCCAGCTGACCAGCACTTAGTGGGCAGCTGCATCCTTTAGGTTGTGCCCCTGTGCATTGTGCGCCTGGCTTGCGCAGCCTGCGCAGTCGCGCCCTGACAGTATTGGATATTGGTCATTTCTACACCCCTGCGAGGCCAGTTGGCCTGGGGACAGTTCTGCTGTGTTGTGCCCTCCCCTAGGGTACCTGGTGATTTTCAGATATGTACTTTTGCGCCTGCGCAATGCCTTCATGTTATTTTCTTTCCTACATTGTGTTTACACCTCTGAATGTTTTTATGAGTCATGTGTAATGTGCGTTTACCCCTACAGGTATTGTGATACTTAGGTGGTTGGTTGTTTTCTCCTAGTACAGGTGGTGCTAGTGAGGTCCTGGTTCCCTGCGTGACATTTTCCTAAGGTGGTTAGGGTTGCGTAGGTGGTACTTACCTGTTACCAGTAATTACTGGTCGTGTGCTACATTTGCTATTTTGTACTACAGAATTATTCCTACGTTCTAAGTGCTATTTCTACAAAGTGCTAATTCCTGACAGTGGTCCATGTGGCCCTGTCCCCTGTATATATAATCCCTTGTAAATTCTGCCCGTGCCTGTTGGCACATTGTAAAGTGTGTGTTTTTATCTAATGTGTTGTGTATAATACAAAGGTTATTTTTATATAATACCTTGTGTGGAGTTTCCTTTGTGGTGGGCCTTGGGTGTTGTTGCTGGGTGCGCGCGCAAACGCTTTACACATCGCCTCAGGGATAAGCCTGTCTGCTCGTGCCAAGCTACCAAGGGGGTGAGCAGGGGTTATCTTTGGCGTGTAACTTCCTTGCCCTGACTAGAGTGGTGGTTTCTGCCTGACTTTGGCGCAAGCCTTAGCCAACCAGAAATCCCATTTCTAACATTGGTGATCAGCGGTGGGATTTGGACTTGCGTTTGCGCTGTACCGCAGCGGCAACTGGCCGCACTACAAAACTCTGCATTTAGATAAATCACATGGTATAGGGATTATTGTTCTAAGTTTGTTTTTAATTGTCATTTCTTTGGAAATGTGTTTTTGTGCACTGTGAGTTAGGTGTCCCTAGCTCGGGAGGGTAGATCATCCCCCTTAGTGCATTGTGTTTCTGGATTCACCAGAGGGTGGGATCCAGTGGTGGCAGCGTATTAGTGTCTTGTACATTTGTCCCCCGCCCTGCGCCCAGAGTTGGTACCTGTGTCACGTGGTGGTCAGGTTGAGGAATCAGGGGTGGTAGAAACTAACTTACCAGTCCGAGGGGAGGGTTGTGTGTGGATGAATGGTGTGTGGCACTAGGCAAGTGAGTGTGAGTTCTCTGGGATAGAGAGCTTGCCGAATCCTTTGTGAATTGTGTACTCCTGTGTTAAACTCAGACCTCTAGGTTCCCTGTGTGATCTTTTCTCTAGAACATCTGCCAGAATGGAGCCTGCTTTTGATCTCAGTGATCTAGTTTATTACAGTATGCAGGAGTTGGAAAGGTTCTGTAGAGAAAGAAACATAGGGGTGAGAGAGTCAGACACTGTGTACGAATTGAGGAACTACATGATTGGATGGCAAGCAGATGAATGGAAACGTGAGCACAGTGAGGAAGACAGGGCCCGGGCCTTGCACCTGGAGGGTGGTGGGTCTGTGGGGAGCCCTGAAGATTCAGAAGGAGATGACAGTACCTGGACGCCAGTAGAGAGTGAGGACCCCGTAGGTAGGGAGTCCCTTGCTGGGTCCAGCGTAGGAGATAGCGCCTCATCCCTTTCCCTGTCCCCTGAGCGCAGTGGTAGTTTTCTGGATTCCCCAGTGAGGGTGGAGTCCAGTGGTGGCAGCGATATAAAGTGCAGTATAGAGAGTCCCAGTTCCCCGAGTGTGGTACCTTGTTCCCGAGAGGAGGAATGTAGGTTGAAGTTCAGGGGCAGTAAGAAGCTGTCTCACCAGTCTTGGGAGGAGGCTGTGGAGGAATGTCATGATGCCCTGGTGGACTGGTTGGTGTTTAACCCGGAGCAGGATTTGGATGGAGTACTAAATATGATTATCAAAGAGCAGATGCTCAGTAGTTGTTCTCCAGGGTTGCGCCAACACCTGTTGAGGTATAACTCTTTTTGTCCATTTGAACTTGCAGAGGAAGCAGACCGCTGGGAAAGGGCCAGAGGTTCTCTAGTGTCATTAGTGAGTGATTCCAACAATAGTGGGTCAGAGATCCTCCAGCCCAGCGTGGTGGAGGAGGCTCAGTGTAGCCCAGCTAGGTCCCAGGATAGCGAGGAGGGTGTAGGGGCTCACTGCCTGGCTCAGTGGAGCAGGAGTGAGGGGGTGACCGAGGGTCCCCAGATGCCCGAAACCCTGCCTCAGGACTTGGATGGTTTCAGGAGGGAACACCAAGTTGGGGACCTAGGCTGTCCTGTTAGTCCACTTGAGGAAGATCTCTTAGTGAGTAGAGGACCTGGAGCGCCTGTAAACAGGGCTCCTGTGGTTCTGGAGTCTGGCAGTACCGCTCCGGTAGGGAGGGTACAGGAGTCCAGCGTGGGGGATTGGGGGATGAGTTCCCCAGTGGAAGAGCCGGTGGGTCAGGGACTTCCCAGTTGGGCTAGGATCCCGTGTAGTGACCAGGGTGACACCACTTCTGTTCTGGGGGATCTCCGCTCACTGTCAGGTGGACAGGGGACGGGAGATCAGCGCCAGACAGACAGTCGCTCGACATATGTGTCATTTGATAGCCTCAGGGGGATGGAGTGTAAATCCCCCAAAGTCCTGGAGTGCCAGGCGATTATTCCACCAAAGATTCTAGGCCGGAGGTTGGAAGGCCAGGTTCGGGATCAGCCTGACCTGAAGGGTGGGACGTCTGTAATCAGCGTCCCGACCGGTTCTTCTTCCAGAGGTACCGCCCCAGTTGGTAGGGAGCAGGGCTCTGGAAGGGGGTGCAGAGGGTGGGAGAGCCCACCTATGGCCCCAGTACAACCTGAGGGGTTAAACCCTGGGTTGGAATGGCGTTCTAGGTGTACCCCTCGCCAGAGGAGGAGGAACCCTAGGAGAAGAGGTAGGGGGAGGAGAGCCTTCCCTGAGACTCCTGGTCCGCCTGAGGGTGTAGACCCTAGGCTGGAGAACCAGTGGCAGTCTAGTCCTGTCTTTCAGAGAGGAAGAGTGGAGAATGGCCGCTATGTGCCAGGGGTTACTACCCCCCACTCTGTGATTAGGCAAGGACCGGTGGCACCTGGGTGGCCTAGGGCCTGGTCTTGGCCGCGGACAGCTTGGGAGTACCAGTGGGGTAGCCCAGTTGGTCCAGACAGTGGTGTTAGAAAGAATTCCATGGGTTCACCGTGGCGTAGAACCGGAGGGTGTCCCTGCAGTTGCGGGCCCGCGTCCGTGTTCTATCGCCCCAAGCAGGGAAGTCCATCACGGTGGTGATTGGTCTGCCCTGCGTTTTGGCTGGAAGGGGGTTGTGTTGGACTTGGCCCTTCTGGCAGGTTCACCCCTGAACTTTTTTGCTTTTTACTGATGACTTGGTGTGGTGATTTTTTGGTTTCCTGCGTATCTTTCCCTGTGTCCCAGGGTAAAGTGCGTGCGTGCTCTGAGTGCATGTGGTGAGATAGGCCTGCCCTCCCATAGGAATGCATGGGGAATGTATGTGTTCCTAGTAGTTCCTGATGCGTGGGGTGTGCAGGCCCGAGTTTGGTATGTGCGGACTCGTGGGAGTGAATGCTGCGCGATGATGTGTGCGGCGTGCATGTACCTAGTGTGGAAGTGCCACTTCTAGAGGTGGGCACTTCTGTGTGCAGTGTGTCTGTCGCGTGATTGGCTGGTCATGTCATGTGACGGGCTAGGGATTCCCCAGAGTCAGGATGAGTCACCCAGTGGTGAATGGGGAGATCAGCAGCTAGATGGGTGGGAGGAGTACACCTGGGTCCTGAATAGGACAGGGTTTTCCACACACAATGCTGGCCCCGCCCCCTGTGGTGCGACTGATGACCCTAGCCCTGCCAATGAATAGAGTGAGGGGCTGAGCACATCAAGGGTGCTCCCCAACCAGCTGCGACTGGTTTTCCCCCTCACCCTGAACCCAGAACAAAGGGGTTTGCTGTATAAAAATGGGGCTGTGTCCCCACAGAAACTGTTCTCTTCCAGGATCCTGAGGGGGGCTGCTGCTGCTGGAGGCCAGGAGGAACCGCCACTTTGGACTGCGTTCCTGCCTGGAGGGCCCAGTGAGCTGGCCCCCGGCCCAGCCTTGCCCCCCTGCCTACCTTCCTAAAACTTTGCCAGGACTCTTGTTGCTGGACTTTGGTATTCTCCCCTGGAGCGCCTGGAGGTGCTTCTATGTGACTTGTAGCGCTGGGAGCGCTTTGTTTGGGACCCCAGCGTCGAGGAGCGCATTCCTTGGCGCTTCACTGAAGCCTCCAGCGCCTGGAAGTGCCGGACTTGCCTTTAGCGCAGGGAACGCTTTCCCCTGTGCCCCCGGCGCCAGGAGCGCTTTGTTTCCGATGGCAGGTGGCCACCCCGCTTAATTAATTCATTCTATAGCGGGTGCCCACCCTGCTTATTTCCACCTATTTGTGCTTTAATACGAAGACGGGAGCCCACCCCGCGCTTCGGAAAAAGTCGGGAAGATCACCGCCGCGGCCGGGCTCAAGGGAAGTCAGGCGGCCACAGAGGGGACGGGGGCGTGGCCAAGTACAGGAAGCGGACGGGAGCCTACCCCGCGCTCCTGCAGCCGGACGAGGGAAGCCCCGCGGAAGGAGAGTCTGCGCCGGGACCAAGAAGTGAAGACGGACGGCGGCTTCACCAGCGGGGCTCCCGTGTGTGGTGAGAGCCCCGCGGGTGTGTGTAGAGTCCGGAGGAGTCCCTGCCGAGTCCCAGGTCCCAGGAGGGGGCCGGGTGACTCTCCAGTCACCGCTGCAGAGGGGACACCGCCTCCCAGACAGACGGTGAGTGCGGGTGTCCCTGTTCCGGGCATTGGGTGATTAAGAGCCCCGAGAGGGCTCCAACTGCGAGGGGGCATTTCTATCGTGCCTGCACAAGGCACGGGGGGCAGTACGAGTGTCGGGCGGCCCCGGAAGGCAGCGGGCCGCCCCAACGTGTTCCCGAGCCCCGAGGCTCCAACGTGGGGGCATGAATGTTTAGAGCGCGAGGCGCTCCAATTTGGGCATGAATGTTCTCGAGTGCGAGTAGCACTCCATCATTGGGGGCATATTTGTTTAGAGTCTAGAGGACTCCAACGCGGGGCATATTTGTTTTGAGCCCAGTGAGGCCCCAACGAGGCGCGCATTGTTGTTGTGAGCCCAGAGAGGCTTCCACCTAGGCCATATTCGTTTGTTTCGAGCCCAGGGAGGCTCCAACAACTGCCCTACTTGTCCTAAGAAGGCCCAGTGTTGCCCACGCTCGTTTTCTCCAGCTGCCCAGCACTTAGTGGGCAGCTGCATCGTTTAGGTTGTGCCCCTGTGCATTGTGCGCCTGGCTTGCGCAGCCTGCGCAGTCGCGCCCTGACAGTATTGGATATTGGTCATTTCTACACCCCTGCGAGGCCAGTTGGCCTGGGGACAGTTCTGCTGTGTTGTGCCCTCCCCTAGGGTACCTGGTGATTTTCAGATATGTACTTTTGCGCCTTCATATTATTTTCTTTCCTACATTGTGTTTACACCTCTGAATGTTTTTATGCGTCATGTGTAATGTGCGTTTACCCCTACAGGTATTGTGATACTTAGGTGGTTGGTTGTTTTCTCCTAGTACAGGTGGTGCTAGTGAGGTCCTGGTTCCCTGCGTGACATTTTCCTAAGGTGGTTAGGGTTGCGTAGGTGGTACTTACCTGTTACCAGTAATTACTGGTCGTGTGCTACATTTGCTATTTTGTACTACAGAATTATTCCTACGTTCTAAGTGCTATTTCTACAAAGTGCTAATTCCTGACAGTGGTCCATGTGGCCCTGTCCCCTGTATATATAATCCCTTGTAAATTCTGCCCGTGCCTGTTGGCACATTGTAAAGTGTGTGTTTTTATCTAATGTGTTGTGTATAATACAAAGGTTATTTTTATATAATACCTTGTGTGGAGTTTCCTTTGTGGTGGGCCTTGGGTGTTGTTGCTGGGTGCGCGCGCAAACGCTTTACACATCGCCTCAGGGATAAGCCTGTCTGCTCGTGCCAAGCTACCAAGGGGGTGAGCAGGGGTTATCTTTGGCGTGTAACTTCCTTGCCCTGACTAGAGTGGTGGTTTCTGCCTGACTTTGGCGCAAGCCTTAGCCAACCAGAAATCCCATTTCTAACAACGGTCTTATGTTTTGTACCTGAAATTTCTTGACAACATATGTAGAAACATGATTTTTTCTTTCATGTTTCATTTGTCAACAATCTCTTGGGTCCTCTGAAATTAAGTGAATTGCACAACCAGCTACTTTTACCTGAGTATTATGTATGGAGAAGGACTTTTCTTCTTTTTCATTGGATATTTTGGCATGCTCTGCTCTTACTGATGCTGACCCTCTGCTGATGTGGTGATTCCTCCTCTTTTTGGGGCAACTTTTGAAGGCTCATAACTGAATAATATTTTGTGCTCATACTCCTCTATGTTACACCACTGGAACTATTTTGTTACTATTGTTCATTGACATTGGTACATGGGAAGAATTTGCCTAAATATAGCTGCCAGTCATTGTTCCCATCAGCGAGTCAAGATGGCAAGTGATCCTCACACCACTTCCAAATCATCTTTTTTAGTTGCAAAACCCAAGAGACACAAAAACTACCCACCCTCTCCTTTTCTCTCCTCACAAAATCTGGTACTTGACTCTATTTTAGACGAGGTACGCGGGCTTCAACCTTTTATGACCGCTACCAATAAAAAGTTGCAACAAATAGAGGACCGATGAATTGTCATGGAAGGAAAGGTGTCGGAAATTGAACAACGTGTTGGAGATCTCCACGAAGATTCCTCTCCTGGAACAAGAGATCCATAAACTGAAACTACACACTGAGGACCTTGAAAATCAAAATCGGAGGAATAACTTACACCTCTATGGTCTACCGGAATATATTGAAAGCCTGGATGGGCTATCTTTCTTGAAGATATTCCTCCCAGATCTATTAGATCTTCAGTCTTCCCCTCCTATCAATATTCAGAGTGCACATCGTTTGGGTTGTCTTCATCCTAATTCAAGCAAGCCTCCTCGTATTATAATGCTCTTCCTGGAATTTACTGAACTTATGCATGTTCTGGAAGCTGGTAAACTTGAACGTCATCTTATTTGGTCGGGATATAATATCTTTATTTCGCAGGATTGTCTCCAAAGCAACGAATGCTCGACGTAAAGAATTTTTGGCTCTTCACCCTCAGATGAGACCCTTGAATATCCAATATGGCATTCTACATCCCTGTCTCTGCAAAATCACTCACAAAGGAAATTCACGTTCTTTCGATGACTCTCAGAAGCTGAAAATATTTCTAGACAGCATTTCCTCTCGCAAAATGGATACTAATGTTTAACTTCTTCATAGTTAACTGGTTGTTACTGTTCTTTTAAGTATACTTCTTTTTCTGTTATGCACTTCTTGAAGTATATACATTTTCTCATTTTCCTTTCTCTTTCTGTTTCTTGTTCTGGGCTCATTTATTACTTAAGAGGCTTTTTTATTATCTTTTTACTTTTTCTTCCGTACTTATCTTCGACGTCACATGCTCTGCTCATATCGCATACTTATCTCTCTCCAGAGCTGGATTATTTTCCTTGATCTGTTTATTTATTCTACCCTTCTATCTTTTCCTCCTTCTTCTTGTACCTTTTTTCTTTTTCCTTGGATATTTTCCCTTTAGGATGTTTTTCATCATTATCTTGTTATTTCTATGAGTATCTCATTTTATCCCTATTTTTTATTTTTCAACTTCGTGATTTCATACTTTCACTATGTAACATTTGTTAAATGGTATACTCTTTTTTTTCTTTTTTAGTGGTCTTACAGCATGTTGTTCCTGTTTCCATGTCTTCCCCCAATCCTTCTCATGTTTAGCATTGTTTTGTGGAATGTACGTGGTCTAGGTCATCCTGTCAAGCGTCAAAAGGTATTGTCTCATTTATCTAAATTTAATGCTCAGGTTGCTTTTTTACAGGAGACTCATTGCAATGATACGGAATCTTTGAAACTTAACCTCTTCAATGCCCATGACGAGCTGGTCTCGTCATGGGCCGCGGTGGCGCTGTGCCCATGACGAGACCAGCTCGTCATAAACCCCGCCCGCTAATACAACGGCCGGCACAGGGCGGGGAAAGGGGCGGGCACTGAAGGGGTTAAACATCAATGGGTTAATAAAATTGTATTCTCTCCTGCTGTTGACCGTAATGGTGGTGTTGCTATTTTATTTCATAAATCAATTGATGCACAAATATTATCAACTGAATGTGATTCCAATGGACGATGGGTTTTGGTTGACGCTATTATTTCCAAACAGCAAATCACCTTCCTTAATATATATGGGCCGGTCAAGCCTGATCCACAATTTTGGCATTGTATTCAATTAAAATTGACCTCTATCTCTAACCCCAATATAATCGTCGGTGGAGATTTTAATAATTGGCTAGATCCTTTTTCTGACAGAAAATCTAAATGCAAATTTAAACCTGATAAAACCCATAAATCATTTCAATCTGCCACAGACTCTCGTTCGTTGTTTGATGAATGGAAAACATGTAACCCAGACATTTGTGAGCTTACTTTTTTTTTAACCTGTTCACCATACTATGTCCCGCATAGACTATATTCTAGTTTCTAAATCATTGCTTCCCTCTATGCATACCTCTGAGATTGGTTCTATTTTTATTTCTGACCATGCGCCTATATCTGCCTCTTTTGATTTGTCCCTAAATATGTGCAAACAAGGTCGTTGGCGTTTTAATAATCACTTGCTTCCAGACCAAACCTTTATCTCTGAAGCTACCTCCTTTATTAATGAATTCTTTCATCTCAACAAACCTTCAAATATTTCAATACACAATAATTGGGATGCCTTTAAACAGCCTTTAGAGCCTTTACCATTGCTTATTCAGCAAGGAAAAAGAAATTACTTAATTCTCAATACCACGACACCCTTAAACTGATTAAAACTCTGGAACACAAATACTTTTCCTCTAAATCCTCCTCCACCCTCCAAGAACTGATTAAAGCAAAGTCTACCTTAAACAAAATTACTACTGTGGATGCATGTAACATTCTCCTTAAGATTAAATCTAAATTTCATGGAGGCCAAAATAAGGCAAGGCAAATGTTAGCCAATTATTTAAAAATCAAATCTGAACGTAAGAATATTGGCCCTATCCACTCAGATACAACCAATAAACTTCTCTCTTCTGATTCAGACATTATAGATACATTTCAATCATATTATGAATTTTAATAAACATCTGAAAGTGATCTCGAAACTTTTTTCCAAGGGATTCCCAAACCTCCTTCCCTTCCTGACACTTTTTTGTCTCTTGAGAGTGATATCTCCCTTCAAGAGATAACTGATGTTCTTAAATCTTTAAAAAGGCCAAACCCCGGGACCAGACGGTTTTTCAATTGAACTTTTCTTAACTTTTTCCACAATTTTTGCCCCAAAACTATTGGACCTTTTTAATTCATTCATTTCTAACTCTAAAGCATGTGGCTCCTTTTTAGAAGCCCTTATTGTTGTTATTCCCAAACCGGACAAAGACTCCTCCTTTTGTAAACATTTTCAACCTATTTGATTGATTAATTAAGATTGTAACATTTTTGCAAAGAGTTTAGCTTCCCGTCTTGAGAAGATTATTCCTGATCTTATTAAACCAGATCAAGCTGGTTTTGTTAAAGGTCGTATCACCTCTGAAAATGCTGGAATGTTTTCTAATGTTATTACCCTTGGAAAAAAGTACTCCTCCCCCTTAGCTGCCCTTTCACTTGATGCTGAAAAAGCTTTTGATCGAATAAATTGGCATTATATGTTTAATACTCTTAAATGGTTTGGTTTCGGTCAGAAGTTTTTTTCTTATATCAGGTTACTATATACTGCCCCTCGTGCATGTGTTTTTGTCAATGGTCTTTTTTCCTCATATTTCCACTTGCAAAGAGGCACTCGCCAAGTCTGTCCCTCTCTCCACTACTTTTTCTTCTTTGTTTAGAACCCTTTCTTGAGCGTATTTGACAAAACCCTAACATCAATTGTTTTAATCTCAATTCTCATCAAATCAAACTCTCTGCATACGCAGATGATATCTTAGTTTATATGTCCAAACCCTGTAATTCTCTTCCCCACTTTCTACAAGAGATTTCTTTGTTTTCCACAGTTTCTGGTTACAAACTAAATTTTTCCAAAACTGACGTTTTCCCCTTAAATTCCTCATGTTATCGGTATATGTTTGAGGAAACCAACTTCACTTGATGCCCCCAAAAGATTAAATACTTAGGAACGTGGTTTTCATCAAACATCCCCGATACTTTAGCCCATAATGTTTCAGCTTTAAAACTCAAACTTAACAACTTATTATCCTCTTGGTCCCCATTATTTTTATCATGGTGGGGCAGACTCGATACGATAAAAAATGATGATTGTTCCCCAAGTGCTTTTCCTTCTCTCAATGTTACCTTTTAAAATTCCCAATTATTATTTGTCTCAGATTAACTCTATTTGTACCAAATTCCTATGGAATAACAAACAAACCTGTATTGCTTTATCTAAAATAAATTAATTAGACCAAAATCCTGATTTTAAATTGTATCATACTGCTTTTTTGATTCGCCAATTTTATGCTATGTCTAGAGATTACCAAGATTTTCCTATGCCAACATGGGTTGAAGTTGAACGTTCATTGTTAAATGACGTTTGTTTTCAGGACATAACGCTTATGACCAATTGCACTTTCATTTCCAAATACCTTTTATTAAAATACTCTCATTATCGACATAGCCTTTTTTCCAAGGTTCTGATCCCTATAAATCCTTCTTAGCTTCTTCCATTTGGTTTAACTAACATATTAAGTTCTGTCACTAATCTTTCTACTACAAGCACTGGAAAGAAAAGGGTATATTTTATGTCCATCAGTTGTTGGTCAATAATTCACCTTTATCCTGTCCACAGTTGCAGGAGAAATGTAATCTTTCTGACTCTTGTATACATCAATATAATACATTATTTCCTCTTCTCCAAACTTTTCTACAAAACTTTCCTTCCAATCCCTCCCACACTTCTTTTACTCCTGTTACTCCCCTATTTCGAAATACTCTTCACCCAACCCCAAGTGCTTCTTTTATATATAAGAGCTTGTCCTCCCCTACTACACCTACTCGAAATAAATCTCCTATCGAATTGCTTTGGGAACAAGACTTATCTAAAACAATTTCTGTTTCTCAATGGGAGCGAATGTAGCAAAAGATTTTTAAGACTTCTAAAGCTGCCAATATTACACAATCCCTATATTTTATTTATAACAGAGTTGTAGTTACCCCCCTTTTTCTACACAAAATTTACCAATCTATCTCTCCATTATGTTGGTCATGTCTTTCCTCTGAAGGTTCGTTGATGCATTTGCTTTATTATTGTCCCAAGGTCTAGAACTTTTGGAAGGCCATATGGGTGAAATGTTTATTGATTTGTACTTGTGATATACCATTTGCTATTCATAATATCTTCTTAGGTACTTTGTCTAAGGATTTCAATCATTTTCCTTCCAAATCTATTTTATTCGACCTTTTTATTGCTATTGCCTTTAAAGTTATATTGACATGTTGGAAAGATAATTCTAAGATTTCTTTCTTGTTATGGTGGAATTTGATTTGTGATGAACATAGAACTGCATCTGTCTCTCATTCTTCTATTTATTTAAAGATAAAATCTGATTTACTATGGTTACCTTTTACTACATTTTTATCGTCACACTCGTCTTTTTTATGACATGCATTTTCTACTATTATCCTTAATCTTCCCTTCCCCTTCTTCTCTTTCCTCTCTTTCTTCTTCCTCAATTGTTTTCTTTATCTCTCTCATATATAAAATCATTTCAAATATAACATCTTCTCTAATGGAACACATTCCTTTATTTACGTTAATATATTCTCTTTATCCCGATTTTCTCCTATCCTCTCACACATTTATTTTTCTTTTATTGCAATATTTGTTATTGTCATTATGTATTGGGTTTGTACTAAGAAACTTATGTAATGTTCATTCTCTCAATAAAAATTATTTAAAAGAGAAAAAGGTTCCACCCAGATAATTAAATGTACTCACATACTTAACCCCTTCAGTGCCCCGCCCTTTCCCCCTCCTGTGCCGGGCGTTGTATTAGCGGGCGGGGTCCATGACGAGATAGTCTCGTCATGGGCACAGCGCAACCGCGCTCCATGACGAGACTATCTCGTCATGGGCATAGAAGAGGTTAAGAGAACTGGTTAGGGTTTGAGGTTCCCTGGGTTCAAAATCATGAACTTTGTCTTGCCTACGGTGATCCCCAAATCCCTCTCATTATGAAAGCTGATAAAGCAAACCAACAGCCTCTCTAAGCATTTAGAGAGGAGAAAGGTATCATCTGCAAACATAAGAGCACGGATCCTCTAATTAGCCAGCCTGTGTGCATCATTATCACACAATTCAAGATGATCAACAAGGCCACTGATGTACAATGAAAACAGTGTAGGAGTTAGGACGCACACTTCCCTTATTCCCCTGTTCACTGGGAATGGTCCTGTTAATTCCCCTGCATTACCACTACCTCAGAAAGGACCTTCCACCAGGTCCTTCTAGGGACTAAATTGAAGGCTGATCGAAGTTCCGCAAACACAACATATAGTTTGCCTTTGTCCAGGGTAATAGGTTTCTAGTATAGCATTTGGAGTTGAAATATCTGATCAATGGTACTAACTGACTCCTTAAATCCTGCATGCAACTGGGTAAGTACTTCAGTGGTAGCCATCCCTTCCTGTAATATACAATGGACTTCTTTTCTAAATAGCTTCTGTATACTATCAATGAGACTTATAGGCCTATATTTGAGGGGGGAATCCAGGGAACACTTTCGGTAAATTTGTATAATTTCTGCTTCTATCCACTATGGGAAATTGGAACCCTTTTTGTAATGGCAGGGAACACTACTGATAAATAAGCTCACTGAACACCTGGTTTATTCAGAAATAGGTCACCAGGTATTGTATCCAAAACTGGGGCTTTGTTTGGTACTATCTCTCCAATGGCTTTTAACAGTTACGGAAGTAGAATCTCACAGGGGTCACAGCCTTGTGGCTGTACATTAGTCTTTCAAAAACCAGCCACAAAGCTTGGATCATCCTCCCTAATGTTACTATAGACTGTTTCCTGGCACCCATATTCTGCAATACCAGCTATAGGACCCATTTTAGCCCTGCTATCAGAATAGAGACCAGTGAAATTCTCCATCCAGACACCAGCTGCAATATTAGATTCAACTGGGCAAGACCCATCCTGAATTTCAGCGCTCACCAAGTTCCAAAAGGAAAAATAGTCTTTGAATCTCACTGCCTCAAGGAGGCCTGCCAAGATTTCCCATGCCCCTACTTTTTTAGCATCCAGTAGAGCTTTTTTATAACAGCGCCTGACGTCTAGAATTTCTAACTTATTCCTCCCCTTCACTGCCTTGCCAAATTTATATCTGGCCTCTCTACAGTTTGAATTGTACCAAGAGCAAGGTAACCTCCTTACCTTGGCTCGTCCAAGCTCCTTAAAGAAGAAGTTATCCCTTATGTTGGTGAACAGCTGGCTATTTATCATTTACTGCCACTACCACACCCAGGGCCTCTCTAGTGTCATCAGTTTTATGGAAAATAATCAACTCTTCTAAACTGTTAGCGACTAAACTGTAGATTCCTGTGAATAGGATAACCTGCTTCACTTTATCCTACATCTATTGCTCGCAACTAGTAGTCCCCAATCACATTAACCTTGCCTCTAAAAGGTAGATTTAATTTTAAGGACAAGGCATTATGGTCGCTCTCAGGCTGTACAACTACTTCCAAGTTGATTAAATTAGGACAGAGTCTAGCATCTACCATTATATAATCAATCAGACTAGAGTGGTAATCCTGTTGAATGTGTGCGCCCCGATCTATCAGAATTTGTTCTTCTATTGCATGCACACTGCCCTGATATAGTGTACGGGCGTTGAGTTGAAGTGCAACTGTAGTCCATTTCTTAATTCGTGCAATCCTGATCTCTGGAATATTCCATACAGCATCCTCATCAGAAGAGAGTGACCAACTATCAACACTAAAAGGCTCAAATTGGCAATCAGAATCACCACAAAATACTTTAATTAGGTGAGGCGAAGTGGCCGACACGTGGGCATTAAGGATGTCCAACACTATCGTCTCCGACTTAGGACCTACGGACCATGAATAGATGTTATAAAAATAATATGAAAAACCACCTTCCTGAGTAAGGGACATACTCATTAGATCAACAGAGTCCACCTCCAGCAACAAACCTAGAATGGAGGTTTTCACCCATATCGATTGGACCCCTGAGGGCCTTCCTGACCCAGATGAAATGGCCACCTTAAAAAAATGTACAAACCTGGGAAGAGTTAGTGGCATCTGGGCCCAGGTCTCTTGAAACAAACAGATATCATAATGATTTATAAAAGCACACCACTATGGGTTGGAGAATGTGGGTCCCAAACCTGCCACATTCCAAGAAATTAACTTGAATTGTTGGTCCTGAGGCAGCACAGGGATTACGCCAATTCCCCGGGAGCCGGGGAGCAATGAGCTGTATTATGAAGTGCTGCTGTGACTAACCTTGGGGGAAGTGCCTTTTCCACCGAGAGATGGGTGTGGACAATAAAGCTGGGAAAAGTGGTCGGTCTCAACTCGTCAGGTTTCTGCAGTTTTGGGGACCTTTACCTCTAGTTACTTTTGAGTAGTTAATCTATTCCATCTAGTGCATCAAAGCAGTTATAGGTAAGGCTTGCATAGATATATCCGGCTCTGGTCTGTACAATGTGGAGACGGTCTGTGGAGCCTTAACCGGCCACATTCCAAGAAATTAACTTGAATTGTTGGTCCTGAGGTAGCACAGGGATTACACCAATTCCCCGGGAGCCGGGGTGCAGTGAGCTGTATTATGAAGTGCTGCTGTGACTAACCTTGGGGGAAGTGCCTTTTCTACAGAAAGATCAGGGTGGACAATAACGATGGGAAAAGTAGTCGGTCTCAACTCGTCAGGGTTCTGCAGTTTGGGGGACCTTGACCTCAAGTTACTTTTGAGTAGTTAATCTATTCCATCTGGTGCATCAAAGCAGTTGTAGGTAAGGCTTGCATAGATATATCCGGCTCTGGTCTGTACAATGTGGAGACGGTCTGTGGATCCCAAACCGGCCACATTTCAAGAAATTAACTTGAATTGTTGGTCCTGAGGTAGCACAGGGATTACACCAATTCCCCGGGAGCCGGGGTGCCATGAGCTGTATTATGAAGTGCTGCTGTGACTAACCTTGGGGGAAATGCCTTTTCTACAGAAAGATCAGGGTGGACAATAACGATGGGAAAAGTAGTCGGTCTCAACTCGTCAGGCTTCTGCAGTTTGGGGGACCTTGACCTCAAATTACTTTTGAGTAGTTAATCTATTCCATCTAGTGCATAAAGGCAGTTGTAGGTAAGGCTTGCATAGATATATCCGGCTCTGGTCTGTACAATGTGGAGACGGTCGGAGGAGCCCAAACCGGCCACATTCCAAGAAATTAACTTGAATTGTTGGTCCTGAGGTAGCACAGGGATTACACCAATTCACCGGGAGCCGGGGTGCAGTGAGCTGTATTATGAAGTGCTGCTGTGACTAACCTTGGGGGAAGTGCCTTTTCTACAGAAAGATCAGGGTGGACAATAACAATGGGAAAAGTAGTCGATCTCAACTCGTCAGGCTTCTTCAGTTTGGGGGACCTTGACCTCAAGTTACTTTTGAGCAGTTAATCTATTCCATCTAGTGCATCAAAGCAGTTGTAGGTAAAGATTGCATAGATATTTCCCGCTTTGGTCTGTACATTGTGGAGATACTCGGTGTGGTAGATAAGGCTTTGTAGCTCATATAGCTGCTGGTATTTATCTTCAGTATGACAAGAAGGCGATTTATAGAAAAACCCCAATGGCAGTTGATCGATGCGACTGTTGGATTCAAAATTATTTCCACCCCAATAGGTAAGTACTTGGTGAGGCCGGTACGGGTACCTAAAGTTGATGATAATACAGTCCCCTTGACGATCAACTCTACCAGGCCCCAGCCATGCCACCCTACGGGTAGGTAGAATATTATCAGCTTGTACCAAGGGGAAATATCTGTGTTTTACTAGCCAATCCAATGTGTTGCTATATAACGTAGCATAGGGCTCATCCTGACTAGCTTGCAACCTTGGTACTCTGCTTAATGTTACAACATATGGAAAGGAAGCTGGTGGAAGATTAACTCTTGGAGGCCTTGACCCCCCTGTTGAACTACCTATAGTATGCTCTCCTGGGGTAGAGATGCCCCTACGTATCGAACCTATCTTACTGCGCTGAGGTACTTCATGCAGGGGGGAGGGAATAGGTGGTGGATGGCAGGGGCGGTCGAGCCATGGGCCAGCTTGGAATTAGCTACTGAGGTCAACCCTTCAGTTTGATGCAAACTATCAGCAGCCCCAGCACTAATTATGTTTTGCTTTTACCTTGTTCGGCCACTATCGGTGGTCTTGATTCCCCTGGGGTTCATTACATGCCCTTTAAATAGGGAAACACCAGTTATCCTAAGGGAGGAACATTTACTTTCAATAGATTTGAGACAGGCTGATAGGGGACCAATTTCAGCCTTAAGTAATTCTATAACTTTACTCATACATTCCTTTCCTAGAATTTCAAGACGAGCCAAAAACTGGACTAAATTCTGCCCTAAGTAACCATTTAATATTACTCATACAGTCTGCAGTGTATTTCTATATCTATGCTGGCTTATTTACATGATTCTGACAGGCACATCCCTTAATGAGAGCTTCATCAACACACTTGTACCTTCTAGAAAGCTCAGGAGCAGTCGGGGTAGAATTATTAGGAAGGAGTCTAGCATGCGTGGTTCATCCAGGCTGCTTTTGAACTCCACTACTGCATGAGGAGCCAGGGTTAGGTGCAGTGATCATTTGAGATTTTTGACAGTCTTTACTATGTGGGGAATTCAATGCCTCCTATAATTGGGTACAAAGTGGAGGGGAAGAACTTGACCTCAGTGATTGCTCAGCTTGGAGGGATAGCCATCATTCTGTCAATTCTATTTCTGTACTGAGTACCCCCAGTGCCCTTAGAAGCATTCTATCTATAGAGGTGGTCTTGGCTGGGGGGGGGGGGGGAGAGGAAAAGAAGGTGCTTGGTTATCTAAAGCTTTTCACTTGTCCCTATTGTCAAGAGAACTGAAAGGCTAGATGTGGCAACTATCTAATCAGGGACTGATCAGGCCCTTAATTTAGTGAAAGATGGAACATCACAGAATTAGCCGCAATTATAATGGGTTCTGCCCTTTTACTTCTGCAACCACTACTTGCAGTTCCCTGATAGAAACTGTCACTGAACTGCAATAGAAACTATTGCAGAAGCCCTTGTAACAAAAGTCATTGCAAACATAAAATCTACAAATATGAGAGAGAACCAGAGTCAAAGTCTGAGGAGAGTAGCTTAGTCTCAAAAGGACCCAAACATGTAAACTGTTGTGGCAAAAGGTCTGGCTCAATACAGACTCAGTGCTTCCAGATAATAGGTAGTTCCAATGTCAAATATTCCAGGAAAGAACTTTAATCTGCACATATTGATAGGGGCAAGCAAATTGGATATGAGAGGTTACTCACCACACTTGAGGATGTAAAAATGTTTAGGGGGGTGGCCCAGTTCAGCCTCTTTCGACTGCGGACAGGTGCAGAAGGGCCTCCCAAGCTGCAGGGTGACAGGAGCACTTTTCAGAGCTTCATCAGTGGGTGGCCCTGCACAACGGGATGACGAGTCTGCAAACGCGCCTTCAGGAGTGATATACATTGGGACTCAGAGTCCAGCAGAGTCCTTGTGTCGAGTAGAAGTCAGACCCTCCAACACCTTTCCCTCAAAGTGGCCCATGCTGCAGGGTGACAAGAGCGCTTTTTAATGCGATGGTAGGGGTCGGCCCCATCCACTGAGATGACGAGTCTGCAAACGTGCTTCCAGGCAAGATGCACATTGGGATGCAGAGTCCAGCAGAATCCTTGGGTTGAGTAGAAGTCAGACCCTCAAGCTCCTTTGCCTTAATGTGGCCCTTTGTCATATTCAGTGATTCCTGGCCCTCATTGTGGAGTCACAAGGGTGTCACACGTTTAAATGGTATTGTTGATGTTTTCTACCTTTCACAGCTTCATGTCTGCTATAAAAGGTTCAGACGACCAATGGGGAAAAATCTATGAGGACTTGGCTAAGAGATTACATTTGTAAGGTCCAGGATGCTTCAGCATATCTCTCTATGGGACCTACAGTGATTGCATAAATCTCTAAAAACACCTATTTAGCAATGCATGTGAAAACAATCTTAGAGGTGTGGGATAAGGCAATAAGAGGAGGCAGATTAACATAATTTCCTTATCCCAATGCATAGCAATCCCTCATCTACACCAGAAAATGAGTCAAATGCATTTATATGGTGGAAGGCAGGAGATGGTTGGGTGATTTCTGATGTTTTCCGGATGGATTAAAAAACATCCTTCGAAAAGAGTAGATAGGGATTTGGTATTACTGAGTCTGAACAATTCCAATATCAGTAGTTGAGACACTCGGTCCTGCAACCAGAAATTCAAGCCAAATGAACTGCAGACTTGACTACCATGGAGAAATTCAGTACAACACACCTGGGTAGGTATCTCTAAAATCCTAACTGGTAGGAAAGGAAATATTAGGTAAGGCACAAATACATTCACTGAGGCCTGGGCAGCAGTAACTCTATGTGCAGAGCTCACACACCAGCAATACCAGTCAAAAAATGGGGGTGACCACATAAAAAGAGGCACTTTCTCACAGTTGGCACTCATTTTGCATTTTATGAAAGAAGCTGGTTTAAAATGTTTACAAAATGATGATCCTTATCTTGCCTCAAAATGTGTGTACTCAGAGGTTCTATATAAAAAAGCTTAACCCTTTTCATATGTTAAGAATTACTTGAAAATGTCTAAAAGCTTCAGAGACAACACATTTTAAATATGTTAAATAAACTCAGTGGTGTGGCCATCTAGATGAGGGGAGGAAATAGCCATTGTAACCTCTTATAAGGTAAGACTGGTATTCAGCTTAGCACATTTCAAATTAGTACCCTACATGTTATGAATATTTTCACAATAATGATCAAAAACATGTTCTGAACATCTTGTGCACATATGGGCTAGTTGTATTGTTCAAATGCCTCAGAAATTCCCCTATTTGAAACTAAATATTGAACATTTTCATCGTTGTTGGAAATGACAAGTTTTTGCATGATGTACCCACATATAACTTACCTATAGGGTACCTAAAGTGTACCTAGGACCTGGATTTTTAAATATCAACAGTGGCAGTGTAAACATGATTGCAGGCCTGCCTCCAGTAGCCTGGCTATTATGGTCTAAACTGCAAATTAGACCTGTTAAAATGAACCTTTTTGACAGGACAAAACACACCTTTTGTAATATTAATATATTACCCATAAGTAGTCCTTACTGCCAATTAAAGACAAGGTGCATGGTGTTTAAGAGTAGGACATGTATAAGTATAATGTTAAACATGTTGTCTACAGTAAAAAGGTTCACAGTGCTATTTTCCCTGTAGCAGGGTTAGCTGTTCCAAAGGAAAGCATTGGGATACTTTCTTACATTTAATATTGATATCTCTGCTTAGGAAACAGCTAAAGAGTTCACTGTTGGACTTTTAAAACTAGATATCACAAACCAAATTTTCATTAATATGGTCACATTTGTAACACATATTTTCGAACAAGTACCTTCAAAAACTTGCCTTTTTCATGCCCAAATCCTCCAGAAGCACATTTGTATGAAGAATAGCCCCTTAATGAAGTGTGAACTTGCTCCCACAGTTGAGAGAAAGGCATTGGGGGTGCGGGGAGGTGTTATATTCTCTGGCAGGCAGTCCATCTGGGCTATGCCCAAGAAATTATTTTACTTTAAAGGGGCTTCCCTGTCACAGGCAGATGTAACTAACACCAGGGCCTGCAGCCATTCAAGTACCAGGCCCAGAGGGAGAGGGCCCCCAGAACTGGGTTTGAGTAACCACCTACGAGGGGTAGCTCATTTCCCTGGCAACATCTCTAGGGTGGGCACAGGACCTCTGCACAGAGGAAGAATAGTTCTGCCTTCTTGGTTTTGGGCAGAGAGGGCTACTGGGATGGCTTGCAATAAACACACAGGAAGTGCCGTAAAAGTGAGTAAGGTCATCCCTCCAAATATTTACCACATTGGTTAGTGAGTGGCCACAAGTGTCCCATACCCACAGGCTGGGTATAGATGTGGCACCCACAGTACCCTCCTCAGTAAACTTCTGGACCTGTGGAAGAATAGAAGAGGACTGGACCTGTTGTCTGAGACATGAGAAGAGCCCTGGACAAAGATGTGGACTCCAAGGGCCATAAACCTGACCTCCTGTTTGAGATGCAGGGACACAGCAAGCTTCAAGAGGCCTTTTCCCTGCTTTTTCAGCTTGCCAATTCTAACTAGACCTGCCCGTGCCCTGCTGGTGACCTCTGCTTGAGTGAGTTTTGACTTCAAAGTGCTGTGCCCGGGGGGGGCGCTACAAAGCACCCGGCAAGATGGCCGCACCTTAGTGTTGCTCCGCCCGGCCGAGCCGCCATCCGTCTAATATCTGCCAAAACTCGCTGCATCCCTGCCCGACTGGAATGGATAGTGCTGTGGAGCTTGCCTGCACACGCTGAGCGAGTTGGATCGTGCTTGGGTCCACCGCAGTGTGCTGAAATCTGCCTCACCCTCCCACCGACTGGCGTTCCCATGATGGCAGCTGTAAGGGCCAGAGCTGGGCCTTGTAAATCTGCCATGGGGCCCTGGTTCTGGCGGAGGTGAGTGGGGTGTGGCACCTGCAGGGCCTGTGGCTGTGGCTGGTGGGAGCCCGCTTCTATCAGGGCCGTTGCTCTGTGCGCGAGGCAGGCCAGGGCTGGGGTCCTGACTGCTGCTGCTGACCTCTGGTATCTCCGTTGGGCCTCCTCGTCTGCTGCCGTGCCAGGTACTCCCCTGCACTGCTGGCATTCCGCCTGGCTGCCCCGTACCTGGAGAGCCGCTAGCCCGCCCATCCCGACTCTGTGCCTGGAGACGGCCTTCCCCCTTGGTGGCTAAGGGAATGCTTGGGAATCTGCTGTTGCCCTATGGACCTACCCTTAGATTTCCACGTGGCTCCTTTTT
Organism: Triturus cristatus; assembly: GCF_964204655.1. NCBI lineage: Eukaryota > Metazoa > Chordata > Amphibia > Caudata > Salamandridae > Triturus > Triturus cristatus. The sequence goes on from NC_140585.1 coordinate 707,552,038, forward strand.
TGCGGCAAGACTGTTTAATCCCCCCGTCTTTCACGCGCCGCTGTGGTAGCGCTGCGTATATCGTATGTCCAGGAGTGACTCTCAGATAGCCCCACGAGTGGGATTGAACTTTCTGGGCCTCCATACTCTGGCACCGGCCTGACGTACTCCTCTTTGCATTGTGGTGTGGAGCAAGTTCTTCTGTGGGATCCCTGCTGCTCTCGCTCCTGCTTTACCCCCAGACTGTCTTGCCACATAGAGACAGGGTCTGGCGGCATAGGGTTGCAAGCCTTTCCATCTTCAGCATGGGGAGAACTGACAAATCGCAGCCTCGTCTCACCTTTGAGGCCCACAAACCTGCCAAATCGTCGCAAAAGGCGGCCTCGGACTCAGAGGCGGACACCCTTAGCACCGACTCCCCCACTTTGGAAACCACTCTCTTTGCGATGCAACGCAGCCTATAGTCCATTGAAGGTGCTATGGCAGAAGTGAACCACCGCCTAGATCGGTGAACAATCAAAATATCGATTTTTAAATATCGAAGTACATTTATATCGAGTTTTAAATATCGTAGGGACAGAATATCGACATCAACAATCAGAATATCAAACTTAAGGAAAGAAATATCGATGTTGCAGATATCGATGTTAGTAATATCGATAGTAAAATTATCGATGTTAATAATATCGATATTTATATTAGTGTTATGTATTGTAGTATGCATTTTATATGTATGTGTTCTATATTTTTTGTGAACTATTATACTGTTTTTTAAATATATGTATAGATTTTTTAGAAATTAGTAATTTAAAAAAAAAAGTTAATTATGTGTTTTAGTACCGTAGCGGGTTGTGGGTTTATAGGGGTATAGTGTGGGAAGTAATTTAATTATAGTAAATTAAATAATAATTTTTAGGAATTATTAATTAGTTGTAATAAAATGTTGTGTTTTACTTCTGTAGCAGATTGTGGGTTTACAGGGGAATAGGGTGGGAAGTACTTTAATTTTCATTAAGTAAATATTATTTTTTAATTATTGGCATTCATAATTAATTTATTGTTAATTAATTATTAATTGGTAATTAATTATCATCAATTGATAATTATATTTTTAATATTAATTTATTATTGGAGTGTGTTGTGGGGTTATAGGAGAATAAGGTGAGAAGTAATTTATTTGTAATTAAGTAATTAATAAAAAAAATGGGTATTGATAATTATTTTTTGGTAATTAATTATTAATTGGTTATTAATGTTGATTAAATAATATTTATTGGTATTGATAATTAATGTTTTTGTTAATTAATTATTTATTGGTTATTAATGTTGATTAAATCATATTTATTGGTATTGATAATTAATGTTTTGTTAATTAATTATTAATAGGTTATTAACTTATATTTAATATTATTTATTGGTATTGATAATTAATCTATTGTCAATTAATTATTAATTGCAAATGAATTTTTATTAAATGATTAATTGAAAATTAAATTAATAGTGTGAAATTTTATGTGGAGTGTGTTGTGTGTTTATTGGGGAATAGGGTGGGAAGCAATTATTAATTTTGATATACTTGTAGTTTTTATTTTATTTATCGTTAAGTTATTAATAAATCATTATTTAATTACAATATTTATTTGATTTATAAGTATGTTATTTTTAACACCTCTTTGGAGTGGGAATAGTAATTTTTACCCCTATGCTATCGAACACTTTCCCTACTGTTGCACTCTCTGGAGTGGGAATAGTAATTTTTACCCCTACGCTATCCAGCGTTTTCCCTACTGTTGCACTCACTGGAGTGGGAATAGTAATTTTTACCCCTACGCTATCCAGCGTTTTCCCTACAGTTGCACTCACTGGTGTGGGAATAGTAATTTTTACCCCTACGCTATCCAGCGCTTTCCCTACTGTTGCCCTCTCTGTAGTGGGAATAGTAATTTTTACCCCTACGCCATCCAACGCTTTACCTACTGTTGCACTCTCTGGCGTGGGAATAGTAATTTTTACCCCTACGCTATCCAGCGCTTTCCCTACTGTTGCACTCTCTGGAGTGGGAATAGTAATTTTTACCCCTACACTATCCAGCGCTTTACCTACTGTTGCACTCTCTGGTGTGGGAATAGCGCTTTCCCTACTGTTGCACTTTCTGGATTGGGAATAGTAATTTTTACCCCTACGCTATCCAGCGCTTTCCCTACTGTTGGACTCTCTAGAGTGGGAATAGTAATTTTTACTCCTACGCTATCCAACGCTTTCCATACTGTTGCACTATGTGGAGTAAGTATATATATTAATTTATATGTATATGTTTAATTTATTTTTAAATTTAGGTGCCGATTCCAATCCTGTAAAACCCGGGTACGATTCGTTGTACGGAGCGTATTCTCCATACGACTCGTACCTGGGAAATCCACCGTACAATCCAGCAAGTACGATTCGTACAGAAATATCATTTCCGTACGAACCGTACAAAACACCGTACGGCTAAAAAATACCTACGAGTCTGATCCTGGGCAGCGCGTATGTGACGTACGTACCGAGTCAGGCAGCGTTTTACGGACCAGCAAGTACGATTCGTCCCTACGTCACTCCGCACAGCTATTTATTTACGGCAGCCAAAAAAAGCCGGAAAACTGAGTCTGACGCGAAAACGGAGCCCCGGTACGCGACGGACAGCCATGGACCCCATCCTACGTGTCATCCCGGCCCTCTTAGCCTACAACCTGGTGCACCGAACACGACGCACACGCCACAGAAGGTGAGAACAACATCCAGGGGCCAAGGGGGGGTGAGGGGCAGGAAGCATACCCCCTACCCAAATTAAAACCTACAATATTGAGGACATACATTACCTCCAGGGTCTGCTCACTCCGGGGGGCGTGTCCACCAATCCCTGTGCCATGCAACATCGGAAGTGGACGTGTACGCATACCCCTACGGCAACACTACAACAGTGATACGCACCGTACTCACACATCCATAGCGTGGGTACGGTCCGTAGCACTATAACAGTGTTGCCGCGGGGGTACGCATGGTACGGACTGTACACACGCCCTCAGAGCGTGTGTATGGTCCGTATCACCATTGTAGTGGTGCAGTAGGGGTACGCGTGGTACGGACTGTACACACGCCCTCAGAGCGTGTGTACGATCCGTATCACCATTGTAGTGGTGCCGTAGGGGTACACGTTGTACAGACCGTACACACGCCCTCAGAGCGTGTGTACGGTCCGTAACACCATTGTAGTGGTGCCATAGGGGTACGCGTGGTACGGACCGTACACACGCCCTCAGAGCGTGTGTATGGTCCGTATCACCATTGTAGTGGTGCCATAGGGGCACGCGTGGTACGGACTGTACACACGCCCTCAGAGCGTGTGTACGGTCCGTAACACCATTGTAGTGGTGCCGTAGGGGTACGTGTGGTACGGACCATACACACGCTCTCAGAGCCTGTGTACGGGCCGTACCACGCGTACTCCTACGGCACCACTACTATAGTGATACGGACCGCACCCACACATACATAGCGTGGGTACGGGCCGTTTCACCATTGGATTTTGCCCATAGGGGTACGCGTGGTACGGACCGTACACACCCTATGAATGCGGGGGTACGGTCCGTATCACACGTACCCCTACAGCACCAGTACATTTTGGGATACAAGGCGTACACATGCCACGAATGTAGGCCTGCGGCCTGGTGCAGCATATTACATTTATATTGGTGTGTGTATAGGCCCAGGACAGCAGTGTACTACACCAAGGGGGTGGGTGGGTGGGTGGGTGGCTGCATAGAATTCCCAGCAGTGGACAGACATGTGAGGTGTGGGTGCAGAGGACTCCCAGCAGTGGACAGAGACATGGGGGTGGGTGCAGAGGACTCCCAGCAGTGGACAGAGACATGGGGGTGGGTGCACAGGACTCCCAGCAGTGGACAGAGACATGGGGGTGGGTGCACAGGACTCCCAGCAGTGGCCTGCAATATGAGGTGTGGGTGCATATCACTCCCAGCAGAGGACAGACATGTGAGGGGTGGGTGCAGAGGACTCCCAGCAGTGGACAGAGACATGGGAGTGGGTGCAGAGGACTCCCAGCAGTGGCCTCAATATGAGGGGTGAGTGCATATCACTCCCAGCAGTGGACAGACATGTGAGGGGTGGGTGCAGAGGACTCCCAGCAGTGGACAGAGACATGGGGGTGGGTGCATATCAACACCAGCAGTGGACAGAGACATGGGGGTGGGTGCATATCAACACCAGCAGTGGACAGAGACATGGGGGTGGGTGCAGAGGACTCCCAGCAGTGGACAGAGACATGGGGGTGAGTGCAGAGGACTCCCAGCAGTGGCCTGCAATATGAAGGGTGGGTGCATAACACTCCCAGCAGTGGACAGACATGTGAGGGGTGGGTGCAGAGGTCTCCCAGCAGTGGACAGAGACATGGGGGTGGGTGCATATCAACACCAGCAGTGGACAGAGACATGGGGGTGGGTGCAAATCAACACTAGCAGTGGACAGAGACATGGGGGTGGGTGCAGAGGACTCCCAGCAGTGGACAGAGACATGGGGGTGGGTGCACAGGACTCCCAGCAGTGGCCTGCAATATGATGGGTGGGTGCATATCTGCTAACTCCACTATATGATGCCCGGTTGGCCCCGAAACTGATCGGCCCTCTGCGACAGACTGTGTCTCTCTGGCATGCGGCGCAGGCCAGGCTGGGTTGGCGGGGAGTTCTGACGAAGCTAACGCCTCTCTGGGATACAAAACGACTGGGGCGGCTGAGGGACAGCAAGGGCTTCGATGCTTGGGACGCCATCGGGATCTCGGTGGTAGGCGATGTGGTACATAAAGGGGAGGTGGTCCAATTCGCTCGCTTACAACAGCAATACGAGCTAGCTCCCTCAGAATGGTTCCGCTATCTACAGATGAAACATGCCCTGACGACGCAGTTAACCCCAGGTGTGCAGGTTCCGGAGGCCTCCCCACTGGAGGACAGGTTGTTGACCGAATACATGCCTAAGAGGGCCACGTCCTTTACATACCGTAAATTAGTCAACAATTTGCCGGACTCTATGGGACTATTGAGGGAGAGGTGGGCTGGCGAGGTCGGCGAATTTGATGACCCAGACTGGCGGGAGGCGCTGGCCTTGCCACGTGAGGCGGGTATACCTTCGAGGCTGCGGCTGGTGCAACTTCGTATTTTGCACCGCTCATATTTCACCAGGTGCTTGCTACATAAACTGGGTAGAGCGCCGCATCCCTTCTGCCTGCGGGGTTGCGGGGAGGAGGGCACCTTTTATCACCTGATCTGGGACTGTCCCGTTCTCCAGCTATTCTGGAGGCGAGTGCTGCGCACGATGTCACAGGTGTGCGGGGTGTCGCTGCTGCCGGAGCCCAGGCGTTGTCTCTTGAATGTGTGGGAGCCCACAGATCTCAATCGTCAGGCGCAGGGCTGGGTGACGCTTGGGAACATGACGGCCAAAAGGAACATAGCCCAAAAATGGGGAGCGGTGGAGACGCCGTTGCTATCAACATGGAAGAGTGAGATGGATAGGGCTATGTTTGCTGAGCGCTCCGTTTTTGTCAGGCGGGGTTGTCCTCGTAAGTGGGTCAGAGTGTGGGGAGCATGGAACAAGTATAGGGGTAACATATGTGATCCACCACCTCTTTCAGATGAGGAATCCTCTGATTCAGATGGCTAGGGAGGCTAAGGGGGTGGAGGGGAGGGTGGGCGGTACTGGTGATTGTCAGGTATCTAACCTGGGCCTATCTGAAATAATTTTGACTGTGCACTGTGATTTTTCTAATGTACTATATATACGGTCTGATTCTATATCTGTTGGTTGCCTTTGTTGCAAAAACAATAAAAACCTAAAAAAAAAAAAAACAATGCACATGGGCAGACCAGTGAGTGATTGAGAGGACGTTTGGCCTCCTGAAGAGCCGATTCTGGTGCATTCACAAGACAGGCGGGTCCCTCCCATATGCACCGGCGAAGGTCTGCAAAATCTTCATCGTGTGCTGCATGCTGCACAACACGGCAGTGTAGAAGGCAGTGCCACTCATCCTGGAGCAGGATGAGCAGGAACATCCACCCGTGGAGGATGAAGGGCTTGGTCACGAGGCAAGTGAGGAGGAGGAGGAGGAGGATATCCGGAGTCAGCTCATACGCAACTTCTTCTCATAATGGTGAGTCACTGGGTCTGAGTGTGCACGCTTGTAGCCTTGGGTGGCATGTGTTGTAATGTGTGTGTCCAGCTGACTGTATGCTAAGTGACTTAGATGTGGGTTCTGATGTGTCACTCGAGTGATGATGTCATTCCACACATTTTAGCTGAGACACTTTCTTTTAAATTAGCATGGGGACAACATTGTTCCTGTTTAGTAAATGACCATGTATGCGTAGAAAAATCTTTTAGCTGACTTCTTGTGTGTCGGTCATTCCCAGGTTCTTGCGCATGTTGTCTGCTCGTGTCATCATTGTCCTCATGATATTCCTCATGAGTATTGCAACGTGTGCTGAATCAGCGTTCCATGCACGGACAAGGGGAAATGTCATTTTGGGTAAGGATTGCAGCAAGGCATTTTGGGTGTGGTACGTGTTTGGAATGTGTGGGGACTGCTTCTGTGCATGTTGTGTTACCATGCATACATGTCGACTCACCATGGGGCACATAACATGAAGCATGACTTCCATGAATTGATAGTCACCCTTCGAGACAGTCATCTGTAATGGTGTTTTGATTCTGATGAAAACTTCCCTCTGAAACATACGGGATGCTACGGGTGGACATAGTGTGGGACATCCCCATAACAAGCTCAATGGGGAATTGCAGCCTCTCCGTGTGCAGCGGGAGGTGTTTGGCTCATCCCCTTAACTTGTGTGCCAGTTCATTAGGATTTACAACATCCGTGTTGTGAAGGGGGTGTCCAGCATAGGTCCCACATGTTCAGTCAAATGACCTGTGAGTCTGTTCATATTAATGCATTTCCCTTAGTGTTAGCCTGAGTAATAAAGGTGTTCCTCACCCTCATCTCTGTCAATGCAGGTCTCTTGCCACTTTGCATGCGTCATCTCTGGTATAGTTGTCAATGATTGTTCATATGAGTCTATGTGTAGTTTGGCAACATGCATGCAGTTCTTCATGGCTTATAATCTGAATTGTGCATGAAGTCCATGGTTGTGTATGTATTTGGGCAGGTTGCTCCCCCCAACGGGCCATCAACGCCTGCTGAGGGTGTGTCTCCTGTGTGCAGCTCGGCCTTCTGTTTCCTGATCCTGTGTCAGTCATCTTTGGTGATTGTTCATCCATTTTCTCTGGGTGAGCCATGAGTAACCTGACACTCCTTCCTTTACGCACGCCTGTTGCAGTTGTCCTTTCTGACATCCTTGTCTTTGTGTGCTACTTTTAGCCTAGTTTCCAGTACTTGCCGCCTGCTGCTGCGCCTCCTGCATCAAGGGCCCACCAAGTTCCCGGATTCTGTAATCCACATGCCTCCAAGATGCTCCTCCCTTCCTCCCTCCACCCATTCATTAGGTTGTCATCAGCTTGTCTGTGCCACTGTTGCGGCCATGCGGTGCCAAAGGCAGGACCGTCAGCGCATGCAACGTGCACATTGCACGACCCTCATGTCCTTGCATGACCCACATCACACAACAGTCTCATGTTGCAGCCACCCTCCAAGCAATGTCCAACCGAAAATCAACCGCATGGTCTCAGGCATACCCTAAGCGCACACACGACACCTTCGCATGCTGAGTGTGCAACTCCAACTGCCTACACAGCGCTGCCCCGCCTTCCAGGCCCTGTCACACCAACCAGGTCATGTCCCTCCTACTCCACACCGGCTCCATCCACCAGCACACCATGGGACTCTGTTACCTCCTCAACACAACAGGCCCACACATCACCTTCATGACAGTGACCTGGATGAAAGCATCCTCAGCACACAACTTCTTCATTGCCATCTCAGACAGATACAGGAGCACCCGCAGGGACGGCACTAACAATCCCGGAGGATGAATTGATATCTATTCCCAAGTACGCACTCAGGGTCACAAATCCGGTTTAGCACAAACACCCTGCAAACCCTCAGAGTAACACTCATCTACAGATCTCCAGGCCTACATCCACAATTCCGCAAAGCCATCAACACGTCCATCATCACGCACGCCCTCACATCCACAGGATACATGTGGCTGTGGGCCAGGAACTTCTGGCTGGATGAGAACCACACCAGCATCCGCCATTGGTCCATCCTCATTAGCATCCACGTCTCTGACGAGCAACACACTGCCACACACCCCGCTACCAATCCCTCAAAGATGCTTGATGTTAGTCAACACAGACATGCTGTGTGGGACACTGGAACCAACACCACCGCCACACCCTGCAACCTCACACACTGGATCAGCAACTGATCCAACAATCTAGCCACGTTGACGGACTTTCCTGTGACGCACATCAACAATTAAGCCACCTGGGACAAGGCAGACCTACCGGACTCATACACATCTAGCAGGACTCTTGTGCACAGCTTGCAACACAAATAACCATCAGTGGCCTTACAACCCTGGAAAACGGCACACACAGCCATCACCATATCATCTGCAAGGACAATTGGAGATCCTTCAGATGGGGCCAAGGCCATAAAACCGCACGACATCAAGGAGCTCATCAGCATTGTGAGTGCACTGACATCAGCTCTTCATCCAAAAGACACCCCACCCTTGCACGGCTGAGCCAATCCCTTGCAACTTTCTACCAATGCAAACTCATGGACATACACGCAAGCCTTGGCACACAGAGGCAGATCGCACTATTATACGCGGGACCAACCACCCTCAGGTTTTGGACTTCCATCATCAGCAGATACAACACCCGGCTCATATGCAACATCCCCTGGGGCTCTCCATCAGGCCCCTTCCCACACAACATCTCAACCACATCATTCCCTATCCTTGTAGCCCACGTCCAGCACATCATGTATGTATCATTGGAGTTTGCCACATTCCATGGTAGATAGAGGCATGCAGTGACCCAGGCCCTTCTTAGACAATGGACGGCAGGAACGCTGGCTCTCAAGGAACATCACCGTGCTTCCCTAGCCAGCAAATGTCATCAGGAAGACAGTCAACGAGCAACTGACAAACTTCCTCCACGCAAAGAGCTCCAGGCAACCTGCACAAGACCGTCTTCCACATTAATCACCCCACTGCAACCGTCATCATTGCCACCAACACCGACAACTTTGCCATGCTCAACAATGGTGAGGCCACCCCCCTTGACCTCTCCACAGCATCATGCCTGATGTGGACACACACTGTCAGCTCACACATCTCCAACACTGGTATCCAGGGGATGGACCAGGATGAAATCACCAAGTAGCTCACCAGCAAGGCCATGGGAGTGGGACTCAAGCCTTCAGCATGTAGCACAGTGGCGTCATCTGGCACATGGCCCAGGGCTCATCTCTCAGCATGTCAATCTTCAATGTGTCCAGGACCCCCCTCTCCACCATCACATGCGCACACAACCTCATCATCATCTCGTATGGCATTGACAGCCAGCTGCTCCTTACCCTCACCAAAGACACAGCCATTGCCAGTTCCAACCTTCAAGAAGGCATGAGGTCCGTTGATGAATGGCTGAACTTCAGCCACCTGAGGCTGGACTTGTACAGGACTGAGGTAATCATCTGAGGATTGTCCCCTTACAGCTGGGTAAACTCCTTGTGTCCCACCCGCCAGGGCACTGCACCAGCACCCAGTGGCCACGCACACAAGATGGTGTGCATCATGGACTCGTCGCTCACAATTGCCATGCAGCTCACCAGCATCTGTACCTCATGCTGCAACACCCTCCGCATGATGCACATGATCCTCAGATAGATCCACTCCAAGGTAAAACAGACCATCCCCCAGGTCCACGACACCAGCCGTGTCAACTACAGCGCCGCCCTCTACGGAGCAAGTACTGCCAAACTCCCGGAAAACTTGTCCACATCCAGGGTGCATCTGCACACCTCAGCTTCAACATCCCGCGCCCCAGCCACATCACCGTCCACCTGAGATAGCTGCAATGGATCACTGTCTGCTGCAGGATGACCTTCACACTCCTCATCCACACTCAGGAGCCAGTCCACAACCCCAGCCCCCAAACCAACCCTGGACGTCTGTCATCCAAGACCCCGTTGGGCCAACTCCCTGCATCCAACCTTGCCCTGGTCACCATTCTTCACATCCACCGAACTCCAGCATGCAGGACATAGTTCTCCCACCTGGCCAAACATATCTGGGACTCCCTCCCCGGGAACCTCGACATGAGCCATGACCTCTACGCCTTGATGATACTCTTCCAAATTGGTCTGTACGCACAGTATTGCAAGAACCCCCTCAGCAGCTTGAGGCCATCACGGGTGAGTATTGTGCTCCATGTCTGTATTGGATGATACATTGTGACCCATGTGTGTCCTGTAACGGACTCAGATCCCAGGGTATGGATGGCTGGAGTTAGTTCAACACTCAGGCATAGTTTGACATTTCCCCACACGTATGTTGTGGACTCATGCAAAATGACTGCAACATCCAATGAAAGAAATTTAGTTTTATTCTCGGTGGGGCGCGTGTTTTGTGGGAAAACATAGGTGCTATACAGTGTGCCTAGAATCCAAATTGGGGAGATGGGATCCTTGGCATTTGAAGTCATCAGAGTCCAGACCACAGTGTTTGTCATCATTGGTCAGACTGTGACCAGCAAGTCCATGTGGCAGAGAATGTCAGTGAATGAGGTGCTGCTGTTGCGCATGAAGGCCAGGTGCCAGGCCAGGTGACCTGGGAGATGTGGATGGTCCGCTGCCTCTCACGATCTTTTCCATGGATGACCCACCTTCCTCGGGGGACCCTCAGATGCAGGCCTTGACGATGTTTGGGACGCTCCGTTGGACAAATCCTCCTCCTCCTCCCTCCCTGTGGCTGGTGGTCGTCTTCGCCTGGTGGCACAGGGAGGGTTGCCCATGTTGTCGGCTTATTTGAAGTGGTAATGATTCCCAGAACATCATTCATTGGTACTAGAAAGGTAAAAAAAGAGAAGAATGTGTAAGAAAGTTTATAAAATGTCTAAGACTAAATCTTCTATCGGGGTAATCATTTAATATAACATCCATAAACCCAAGGAAAATCTACTAATGTCTTTCTCCCAATTGTTGATTAATAAGAGTGGGAGTATGAAATAAAGGGCTTCAATAGCAGAACACAGTAAAGGTTTCTTCAAGACGGTGTGTGTACTTACATTCTCAAGGTAAGTGTGTCAATTAGAGGTAAAAGGTCTGTTAGATGGCGTCAATAATGTCACAGAATTCCAGTATGATTCATACAGAAAATCGTCCAATGATACGGACAGAGGAAGCAGTCCTTAGGATGCCTATAATTAAATCATAAGAATGTAATCAAAATACGTTAAGCCACAAAGGAAGAAAAGTAAAATATTGAAATAAATAAAAATAAATAAACCTACACAAAAGGAAAAAAAAGGAAGGGTGAGAGCATAACACCGATCAAAACGTGAATACTCCATTAATGTATATGGATAAAGGAGAGAAGCCACAAAGGCCAATTCCAATTCTTTTCGAAACTGCATTTAATACACATATACCAATGACATTACTCCTGTCAGATAGAAGAAGTCCCAAGTTGGACGAAACGCGTCGGCTGCTTTGGCTGTTTTTTATTGCATATATAACAAATGAATAATAAATAAATTTTTGTAAAGAAAAGACATCGAGGATATGGACTAATCTCAAAATATACTTTGTTTTATTGAGGTGGTGCACCTTTTGCTGTTTGTTTATGTATGCTCCAGTGGCTGGAACAGCATTGTGCTGACGGGTGCTAATCAAGAGTGCACACTTAGGGTGAATTTGAAATATCACCAACTAATATGATGGGGTAATAAGAAATCCGGTGCTGTCTTAGAGGGATACCGTCAGCCTTGTTCCTTAGAGCTCAGCCAGTCTTGCCTCCATCAGTCCTTGGTGTTCTTGTTGACTGGCGTGTTGCTCGGCCTGCTGGTTCTTAATCTCTGTGAGGGTCTCCACTACCTGGCTGATGGCCCTGGTGTCACGCCGGTATGCGTCCATGATGTTGCGTATGTGTGACATACCGGTCCCTTAAGCTGGCTAGTCAGGTTCTTGCCTCCGCCTGCCTCCACTGCCACCACCCCTGCCCACACGAGCCTGGCCTGCCGTTGTGGGCACATCGGGTCTACGGGACCCCTGAGGATGGCAGTTGCGGGGTTGTCTGCCTCCTCCTGGGTGCCCGGCGAACCTTGTCCCTCAAGGTCAGACTGGCTCAGTTGTTCAGTGCGGGCAGGGCTCCTGGGTGTCTCCTGGGATGTGGCAGGAATGGAGGTGGTGGTTGGCACAGATGTACCTGAAGCAGGTGCTGCAGGGGATGGACACCAGAGGGTCCAGGTGGGTTGGGTTCATCCGCGGAGTGTTGAGAGGCGTCGCTGCCGGTGGGATCAGGTTCCTCCCGAGCCTGGGACTGTGCTTCTTCCCCCCCATTGTTGGGGGGAATTCCATGACGTTGCCCTGTGTGTGAGAGAGAGACAATGTTAATGCTGTTTCATGCGACATCCATGTTTCATACATATTCAATTTGGCACAGTTCCTCCAGGTAGTTGTATGTGCCTAGCATTCCCCTCAATGTTCACTTGTGGATGGGTATGTTGCGGGGGACAGATTGATATGTTCTCCTGAGTGTTTGACATGTAGATTTTTGGCTTGGATGCTTCTTTGGCTATGGATTGATCTTGTTGTGTCACATGTCCATTGTGAGGGTGGGTAAATCCATTGGCTGCCCTGGGGGTGTGTGCTTGTGTAAGGGGTGTGTGTGACAGGGCCTGCTGGTGGGTGTAGTGTGATTTGGCATTGGGACTCCCAGGTGATGTATCTGTCCCCTCATGGAGCATGCTGCCATGACAGTGAGTGTGAGTTCCTGTCCTAGATATCTGAGCTTTTGGTGTTGGTGTTTGAGTTTACAGTGGTCACAGGAAGGCCTTGTGCTGCCTACAGCATTGCCAAGTGTCAGCTACGTTGTCAGTACTTTGCCAGTCCCTGTGCATTGAGCATGGTGCATGGGTATGTACCTGGGCCATCTGGGCTGAGGGCAATGGTGGCTGAATCTGAGTTGAACAATGTGTTTTGTGAGCCCCGCCCTCCCAGCATCCCGGACATCCAGTCTTGGGTTTGTGGTTCGTGTAGCCGGGGACATGGCATGGCCTTGCTTTGTGAATGGGGCATACACATATTAGTAGCATGAACGTTGTTTTTGAGTGTGGTTGTGTCCGGTGAGGGCTTGGGGGTAGTTGCGTGCATTTGGTGTAGTTGGGGTGTGGATGCCATTACACCCATGTTACGTAAGTTGTTTGTGTACTCACCAGGCTCTGCAACTCCTTTGACTCCGTGTACTCCAACCGGCAGAAGCAGGACCATCACCTTCTCCTCCCAGGGATGGTAATGTACCGGTCTGCGGGGCAGCCCACTTCCAGTTATGTTGCTCTGGGCATAGTCCTCGTTCATTTTCTGCTTGACTGCCCTCCGCAGATCGTACCACCTGGCTTGGCATTCATTCCTGGTCCTTCTGATGGGCGCAACAGCATTCACCCTATCGACGATCCTCTGCCACAGGCGTGATTTTTCGGCTATGCTGGTCTGTCTGACCAATGTTCCAAAGAGCTGTGGCTCGACTCTGATGACTTCATTGACAAGGATGTCCAGCTCCTCCCTTGTGAACTTTGGATTCTTGTCTGTGGGCATGGTGTGGGGTGAGGGTGTGGATGGTTGTGGGTGTGTGGGTGTGAATGTGAAGGTGTGTGTGGGAATGTGAAGAGGGGGTATGTGTTAAGGAGTGTGTGTGAAGGTGTATATGTTAAGGTGTATGGGTGCAGTTGTTGGGGTATGCTCTGTAGCTGCAGTGAGTCTGTTGCAAAGGCTCATGGTTTGTGTGTGTGGGCCCTTTTTATTGGTCCATTTGTGGGTGTGCCTGAGTTTGAAATTTTTGTGGGTGTGTTATAAGAGGTGGTTGTGAGTTTGGGCCTCTGTTTGCCTGTTTGGATGTGCCAGGTCAATCATTTAGATGTTTTTTCAACTGTAGACGTGTTTTGTGGTGTTGTGCGAGTCGAATTGACCCTCCTTGTGCTGTTTTACAGTGTCCTGGTTCAGTCCGAGTCGTTTTCGCGTATGTAAGGTGCGTACATACGCGATGTTGTTGTACCATGCTCGCATATGTAATGTTGTTGTAAGGTCCATACATACGCGATGCTGGGGGACAGTGCTGGGGTACGGTGCGTCCAAGTATGGGGCTGGGGTACGGTGCTGGGGTACGGTGCGTACAAGTACGGGGCTGGGGTACCGTGCTGGGGTACGGTGCGTACAAGTACGGGGCTGGGGGTATGGTGCGTCCAAGTACGGGGCTGGGGTACGGTGCTGGGATACGGTGCGTACAAGTACGGGGCTGGGGTACGGTGCTGGGGTACGGTGCGTACAAGTACAGGGCTGGGGTACGGTGCTAGGGTACGGTGCATCCAAGTATGGGGCTGGGGTATGGTGCGTCCAAGTATGGGGCTGGGGTACGGTGCTGGGGTACGGTGCGTACAAGTACGGGGCTGGGGTACGGTGCATCCAAGTACGGGGCTGGGGTACGGTGCGTCCAAGTACGGGTCTGGGGTATGGTGCTGGGGTACGGTGCGTACAAGTACGGGGCTGGGGTATGGTGCGTCCAAGTACAGGGCTGGGGTACGGTGCTGGGGTACGGTGCGTACAAGTACGGGGCTGGGGTACGGTGCGGACATGGGGGGGTACGGTGCTGACATACGGAGGGTACGGTGCTGACATACGGGGGTATGTGCTGACATACACAGGGGGAGGGGGTAGCTGTACTACTCGTATCCCGGGCACAAGTTTACCCGGGATACGAGTGGTACAGAGTTCGCTCCGTACGGGACGTTTTACATACGCTTGTGTATTCGGAAGGGCGGTACGGGTCGTACTTGTGCGCTCGGACTTCAGTTTTACAATTTGTACGTAAAACTGTCTGGGTACGTCTCGTAGACCTTTTCCCGAAGCGATTCGTATGTATTTTTAACGTACGAATCGTACTTCACCGGTGGGACAGGACTTGTACGATTCGTACGTAAAAATATACGGATAAGAGCCGTACGGGAATTTTTTTTACCGGATCGGAATCGGCACCTATATGTATTAGCTATTATTTTTAAATATGTTTTAATATTTTTTGCTATATTTCTTTTAATTATATGTATTATTTACTTAATTTTACATTATTATTCAAACATTTTAAAGAACTATAATTTTAACATCGATATTTTTGACAACGATTTTTTTCCCCCGATATTTTTGTACTTACCATTATGTAGATTGGACTTCGATTTTTTTGTGTTGATATTTTTGTAGGTCGATTTTCTGTCCATCGATATTCTGTCAAACATTCGCCTAGATCATCTGTCCTCACAGTTGGAGAAACAAAACGCCCGCATTGGTGTGGTCGAACAACGTGTCTCGGCAGTCGAGGATGGTCTGAGCGAAGTTACTAGCAAGACGCTCAACATGGAGAAAGTGCTGTCCAAGCCAAAAATGAGGATTTGGAGGCGCGGTCCCGGCGCAACAACATCAGACTTATTGGGCTGCCGGAGTCCACGAATGTGGGGAAAATGGAGACATTCATGCAGGACCTGATTAGGGAAATTTTTGGGTCAGACCACCTCTCCAATATGTTTATTAGTGGCGAGACCTATACCGGGTGCCCCTCCACGTCCTATAATAGCGAGACTCTTAAACTACAGGGACCGGGACACTATCCTGTGTCTCGCGCGGGATAAGGGGACTATTGAACATCAGGTCTTTTTTCCCAACTTCACTGTGGCAGTGCAGTCTGCGAGGTGGGAATTCAGTGCAGTAAAAAAGTTTCTACAAACGGAGGGGGTCCCGTATGCAATGCTATACTCGGCGCGCCTGCGTGTGGGCCCTGATGGTGACTCTAAAATCTTTTCCAAGCCTAAGGCAGCTCTCAAACACGCAAAGCAACTCAAACGTAGAGGAAGAAGACTGACGGCAATATGTGTTATTCTCGTTCTATACCTTATTTTTTTTCTTCATGTGCCTAACTTCTTTATAGTTTCCACACTCCAGATTGTACGAGTTATATGCAACGACATGTCTGGTTAGGGTGTGCTCCAGCTGGGGTGTCTCTGGAACTTGAAGGCACCGCACCTTGTTACACTATGCACTAAGTGACTGAAATCTACATATTTTGGCATATTTTTAGACCTGCTCGTCCACCTCCTACTATGTGGGAGGCTAGTAGCATTCTGCCACCGTATTGGGTGTACCCCAAATGTATATTGCTCTTGTATGGGTTTGTTTGGGAGACGGGTTTTCTGTATTGGGATGGCTTTGGCGAGTTCGGGACTCTGAAGTGGGTGGGGGGTATGGGGTTCATGTTCAGGGTAGGCAGAATGACGTTGAAACTATACTGTGAATTCTTTGTTCAGGGATACTATGGTACCTCGGACATGCTTGGAATACACTATTGTGCATGTGTCCAGTTGACGATGGTCTTACGATATGAGCGGTAAAGTTAAGTTCCTCACCTGTTATGTGCGTTGGCTTTATACCCCAAAAAAGATAAGATCGGTATTAGCAAACCTAGATAGAATGGAGGTGCAGGTAGCCTTGCTGCAAGAGACTCATCTCACTAAAGAATCAGCCAAAAAGGTGGGTGCGTGCTGGGCGAGTGCGAGTGCGAGAGTTGCGTTCTCTTACTCTACCTACTCCAGGGGGGTGTTAACTCTTGTAAAAAAAGGGGTTCCATTTACTGTGATTCAGACTGACACAGATGAACATTGACGTGTGGCAATAGTGCATGGGCGACTGGGTGGCATGAGTGTGCTGTAGGTGAATATTTATGGACCAAACACGGATGATCCATCCTTCTTTTCAGATGTATGGTGCAGGATCTCAGTATTCCCACCAGCTGCTATCATCGGGGGGATGATTTTAATGTTTGTCTAGATGTTACTTTGGATAGGGTTAGCAGCAGTGCGGTGAGGCCTAAACAGGTGGCAACAATACTATTGGGGTTGCTGGATGTTTGGCGTCTTCAGCATCCCACTGGTCGGGAGAGCACATTTGTGTCTTCTGTCCATGGGTCTTGGTCTCTTATAGATTTCTGGCTATTCTTGGAAGTGGTTTGCACCTGTGGGGGTGGAGCATAGGGCTTGCATGCTCTCGGACCATTGCCCCGTAGTTCTTGAGTTACAGGTACCCACATGTGAGCGACCGCCCTTCATGTGGAGACTACAGTTGACAGAGTTGACTGATCCAGTCTTTTGAGATGCGATCACATTTTTTTTTTAAAGAAAATTAGGGTTCGGTGGATAGTGCCGGAGTGCTTTGGGAAGCGTTCAAAGTGACTGTGAGGGGGTCTTGTATAGGTGCACAATCTGGAGTGCTGCGAGATATCCGGCGCAGAATTGGTGTCTGACATCTCCACGCTCGAGCGTGCATATGAGGCCAACCCCTCCCCTGGAAAACTGGCTGAAATAAGAGACCTCTTCACGGAACACAATGCAACTGCTGATCAGGAGTTATTGCACCATTCTCACCGCAGAACTGCTTGTTATTATGGAGAGGGAGGGTGTCCGGGTCGTTCTTGGTGCAAAAGTTGTCAGCACCCCGTAGTCAGGAGTGTATAACGGAACTACTAGATGAGAATGGGGTTGCCCACTACTCGACTCCAGAAATTTGAGATGCAGTCTTACAATTTTACACTCAGCTCTACGCCGCTGGGAGCTCCCCATCACCTGAGGAGATTTACTCCTATCTGGACGACGTTGCGTTAGGGTGGCTCTCTAATACACATCGCGAATACCTTATACAGCCATTTGATGTTGAAGACGTTAAGCTCGCCATATTTTCCTTACCGGCCTGTAAGGCCGCGGGAATGGACGGGCTACCCAGTGAATTCTACGAGGCCTATGTATCTGATCTTACCCCCAGACTTCTTGACGTCCATGCGGAGGCTTATGAGAAGGGACGGCTACCGCCTACTTTTAAAGAGGCTTTGCTGGTGACAGTACTGAAACCTGATAAGCCTCAGAATATTTGCGAGTCATATCACCCTCTCTTGATTAATAATATCGACGCGAAGATCCTTGCAAAAATGATTGCTACCAGGCTTCAACCGCTGGTCCCTCTCCTGGTCCTACCTGACCAGTCCGGGTTTGTGACTGCTCGCTCTACAACTCACAATTTACACACAATTTTTTCCACCTTACACTACTTTAGACTTCCAAGCAGTTGCGGTGCTGCTCGATGAAGCCAAAGCTTTTGACTCTCTCCAATGGCCATACATGTTCACGGTCTTAACTAGAATGGCCTTCCCCGATTTTTCCTGCCATGGATTAGAGTGCTTTATGACAATTCGGTTGCTCGGCACGTGGTATCGGCTGGGTGTCATCTGCATTTTCTATAGGAAGGGGAACACAGCAGGGGTGCCCTCTGTCACCAATGTTCTTCTTGCTCGCATTGGAGCCCCTGGCCTGTAAGCTCCGTCAGAAGCATGTGGCGGCTGCACTGCGTTTTCGGCAGAGACCGCTCATGGTCTCGTTATATGCCTATGATATGTTGCTCTATGTCCGAGAGCCCGCCACATTTCTGCCTGAACTGCTCTGAGAATACGTAAAATTTGAGCGGTATTCCGGTCTCGGGATCAACTGGACCAAGTCGGTGGTGTTTCCACTGACGGCAGGCACGAGAGAAGTAGAGCTGGATTTTCCACTGGCCTGGACGTCAGATCCCGTGAAATATCTGGGGGTGTGGCTACATGGGGATCCCGACAATGTGATATCAGAGAACTATGGACGTACCGTCACGCGTATCACTGAAATGGCAGATCGTTGGGTGCACCTGCCGCTCTCACTTGCACATAGGATAGCTGTTGTGAAAATGGCCTTCCTCCCCAAACTGCTCTACTTCTTTGTCAACATTCTTATTAAGCTGAATGTGCCGCTGTTTCAAACACTTCAATCAGCATTGCTGACGTTCGTATGGGGCGGAAAGAAGCCCAGATGCAAGTGGGATCTTCTGGTCCAACCTTTTGACCGAGGCAGGTTTGAGGCAGGCGGGCAGCGACTCTGCCTGGAGGCTCGGGTGGCCCACGGACTGAAATAAACCCTGTACAATGTACGGCATGGGCTTAGCGGATGCTGGTGAAACAAGCTTAGCTACCTTCTCTATATGCTCCACTGTTGCCCCTGGCCTAACACCCCAACATTTCTGCGGCAAGGGAGAAACTTGCTCTCTGGGAGTTGGATAAAGTTGGTATCTCCCGGTTGGTAGACCTGTACACACATGGTCAATTCAGGACTCTACAAGAGGTGCAGGGGTGGCGGATCATGGTTTTATGTTCGGTTTTTCATATGTCCGGGTCCGGCATGCTATTAGGACTATCTACCCAGAGTATCCGGCAGAACCCACAACTCTACGAGCATTGCAGGCAATGCTTACGGGTGAAGGGCACAAGGGTTTAATTGCCAAACTATATAATGCTTCCTTGCGAGAGCAAGAACTGGGTGACCATCCCTCCTGTCTCAGATGGCAGGCAGCGCTGGGAATCACCCTCCCTCCGGACCTTTTGAAGGCATGTTGCGAGCTTACTGGTTGTCTCATGGTGAACTGTATCCTAAGAATAATTCACTTCAAATTCTTGCACCAATTATATTATACACCTTTGCAATTCTGTCGGTATGGTCTACGCGACTCTGCTAACTGTGTGCGATGCAGGAAGACTGATGTGGACTTCCTGCATGTAGCATGGTTGTGTACCGGTGTGTTTGCTTTCTGGTCAAGTGTGGTGAAAATGCTTACTGATATTGTGCTAGAACCAGTGTATTGAACTCCTGAGATCTGCCTCCTTGGGTATGTTAATCAATCAATCAATCAGAGGATTTGTAAAGCGCGCTGCTTACCCGTGAGGGTCTCAAGGCGCTGGGGGGGGGGTGGCGCCGTTACTGCTCAAAAAGCCAGGTCTTGAGGCGTTTTCTGAAGGTGAGTAGGTCTACGGTCTGACGTAGGTGGGTAGGTAGGGTGTTCCAGGTTTTGGCGGCGAGGAAGGAGAAGGATCTGCCTCCGGAGGTAGTACGTTGGATGTGGGGGACGGTGGCGAGGGCGACGCTGGCGGAGCGGAGCTGGTGGGAGGGTGTGTGGAAGTTGAGTCTGCTGTTCAGGTAGGCTGGTCCGGCGTTGTGGAGTGCTTTGTGTGCGTGGGTGAGGAGTTTGAAAGTGATCCTCTTTTCGACGGGGAGCCAGTGGAGGTCTCGCAGGTGGGGGGTGATGTGGCAGCGGTGGGGTGCGTTGACGATCAGTTGGGCGGAGGCGTTTTGGATGCGCTGGAGTCGACGCAGGTGTTTGGCTGGGATTCCGGCGTAGAGTGCGTTGCCGTAGTCCAGCCTGCTGCTTACGAGGGCCTGTGTTACCGTACTTCTTGTCTCGTCGGGATCCATTTGTAGATTCTGCGAAGTGTGCGGAGGGTGTTGTAGCAGGAGGAGGATACGGCGTTGACCTGTTTGGACATGGAGAGGGTGGAGTTGAGGATGAATCCTAGGTTGCGTGCGTGGTCGGTCGGCGTAGGTGCTGTCCCCAGGGTGGTCGGCCACCAGGAGGCATCCCAGGCTAAGGGGGTGGGTCCGAGGATGAGGATCTCCGTCTTGTCCGAGTTCAGATTCAGACGGCTGCTCCTCATCCAGTCGGCGATGGCCTTCATTCCGTCGTGGATGTTGGATTTGGCGGAGTGCGGGTCCTTGGTGAGGGAGAGGATGAGCTGAGTGTCGTCGGCGTAGGAGATGATGGTGAGGTTGTGGTGTCGGGCCACTTGTGCGAGGGGGGCCATGTAGATGTTGAACAGCGTCGGGCTGAGGGAGGAGCCCTGGGGGACGCCGCAGATGATGTCGGTGGCTTCGGATCGGAAGGGCGGGAGGCGGACGCTCTGGGATCTGCCGGAACGGAAGGATGTGGTTCAGTCGAGGGCCTTCTCTTGGATTCCGGCTTCCTTTAGTGTGCGGGTATGTTAAACGTCGTAAACCGTGTAACAGACGAATAGTTGCAGTATCCACTTTGTTTGCAAAGAGGGCTGTTGCACAGTATTGGGGGGCTAAGACCATTCCAACGGTAAAAAAGTGGCTTCTGGATCTGCTTTACTGTAAGGATCAGTTGTTGATCTATGAGGAGGAGCTACCTGAGGCTTCGCGACCCAAGGATTTCTGGGCCACGTTCACTGCAAACCTGCTGTCCCACCCATATTTGTTGTGATCTCTGGAAATGTCTGTTGAAACTTATAAACATATTTTTTATAAAAGTGCTGTGCCCAAGGTCTTGGACCCTTGTTTAGTGTAAAAGTGTACACCTTCTAGCAAATCCCAATACCTGGCACCTAGAAATTTTTGCCAGCCTTTTACTCCAGTCACTGTCAGGGAACGGAGACCAACCTGCCAAGCCAATCCAGCTACAAAGCATTTCAGTTGGGGGAAAGACTCCTGTTGCTATTGCTACGCTTTCCTCCAGAACAGGAAATCTGATTGAACTCAGCCTTCTGAAGTAAATATCTAGCCTTGTGGAGCCCTCTTTGGCTACAGCCTGCAGCCTTGTCCCTTTGGAAGAATCCGAGCTCCAAACAAGTGACTAAGGCCCCGATTTAGACCTTGGCGATACACCCGTCATCCCTCCATGGCAGAGTTTAAAAGTACAAATACACGCAAGGGGTCCCGAAATGGGGATATGGGCAGGTGGCTTCAGAAATTAGACACTGAAAGCAAAACCCTCCACAGGAAGGGAAAAAGTGTCACCTGCCTAAGAATAGTTAGGTAGAGTCCTAACAGGGGTTCAAGGTAACAAAACATATATCAAACAACAAAAGTCCTAACTAAATCACATACATTGTGACAATTAAACAAATTAGTTAGAAGAAAAATGAAAAGATATGTGAAACCCATGTACAACAAAATATAAATTCATAGAAAATGTATTAAAACATTCATTAAAATTACTCAAGCATAAAAAAGACAATGGCGCTCAACACAGTACACAAACAATAAAATTGATCAACAATACATTGTGTAGTCAAACATGTGGATAAGGGAAGGGTATATACATAAATGGGAAGTTCAGAACAAGACTAGAACAACACAAAGCATAACAATGCGTCCTTCATCAATTGCGGCCACATTCATGCGTCAACGACGTTTCGACCGTTGTAGGCATTCACAGTCATCATCAGGACAAAACAATAGCTACATGAGCATCCAGAACAATGGAATAAGACATCTCTTCTATCGAAGAATGAGATCAATCTGATTTGCGACGATAGTTTGAAGTGAGCCAGAAACTGTCCGAACGATAAATTAATTTATAAATAAACCAACCAAGTTTTCATCATTTGTAGTGTAAGGATGGCCCACACGTAGGGATTAGGAGAACCAACCTGAATTGCCGAGAAAGGAACAAAGCCAATATAATTGGCAGTGATGAAATCGTACATCCGGTAATCGCTTCAGAATTTGCGACCCTAAATGAGTAACTAAATAACGCATTAGAAGGATTAATGCGTGTGTAGGATGATCCAGAAGGTCTGGCATACCCATCAGACTCTGAAAATCATATTCAGTAGATGAATGCGTATGAAGCATGCTCCAGACAATTCTTTGCATGCCCATCGGACTCTGAAGTTCCTGATCCCAATCCCGAAAATGCGGAAGAACCCTAAGAATAGTTAGGAGCGGACAGTGTCTCACAATGGCAACAAATGGATCTCTAGTATGGGGAGCGGAAACAAAAGCGCACCTAACCTTCAAAAAGATACCTAATAAACACCCTCAAGGGTAAATGATACAAAGAAAGGATTTAATAGGTCCAAAATATAACAATATCAGAAAATGTAATGCATTTTTTACTTGTTTTCAATGTACATGTAAATTAGATCAAAACAGTTAACAATAACATAAATATATTCAGTCCAAGTACATTCATATTAGTACAAATAGACATATAACTCCCCCAGCTGGATGAATTGCGGCAAAACAATTAAAACATCCTTATACTAGTTGCATCAAACTCGATATAAACAATCAAGCATACCGAAAACACATTCCTACTACTAACTCACTAACACAATTGTACATTTAAAAGAATTGCATAAGAAAAAAGACAGGCACTGGCCCCGTCTCCCTAGTCTCCTTGTCTCCTTGGTTCTGGGTACTGAATCCACTTTGTTTCCGCTCCGGCCTGTCCCCCCCCCGTTTTTCCTGTGGATCGGTAGGGTCCTCCCCAGGGGAGCTCATACTGCTGCTTCGACTTCTTGCTGCCTTGTGGATTTGTTTGTTATTTCTTACATAAAGATGGAACCGCCATCTGGGGGGTCCGGACGGTGTGACCGCCAACGTTTTTTCTTTCCAACTCCTGTGATCTCTCTCACGCTGCAGCGTGTGTTTCCCACTTGTATTCTATGCTCTTATTGTTTGCTAGCGGCCGGCCCGAAGGTTGTAGGCCCATTTTTGTATCTCTTTTGACTTCTGTAATAAAGGTTTCAAAAAAAAAAAAAAAAAGAAAAAAGACAGGGATCTTAAATTGAAAATGATGTGGTATCATGCACAGTAATTGGAAAAGAATCTAAGGGGGACGCCTCGATCAGATATTGGAAATCTAAAAGATAATTGGAATAGAATCTCTATTAGTCATGTAAATTCATATACAGTTTATACTCAGTTTTAAAGACATGAATTTGCATTGGAATCCTAGGTTTTTTATAGTTCTTTTGCATGTACCACTATGTGGTTCCCGTCAAGCAAGTTGTGTACTCCTAACTATTTTTAGGCAGCTTTTCCCTTCCAGTGGAGGGTTTTGCTTTCAGAGTTTAAAAGTACTCTACCCAGCTGATGGTATCCTTCCTGCTGTATTTAGATGTGTGCTGGCTGAATCTCTGTCTGCATTGTTTTACGTCAAGTAAGTGGCAGCAGACTCCTCTGCTGTCAGGGTGGTGGGATTGTGCTGAGTATATTTAGATTTCACAGTTGTGCTGGCATTGTTCTAGGGGCGGATTGCTTAATGAGGGAGGACCAAAGGACTGGTGATGGTTCTCCTAGCCCCCCCACCCTTGTAACATTTTTCCTGGGAGGAGAAGGTCTTCCAGATCCTACATCCTAAAGGCTTGGCAAGAATCCCTGGTGAAGTGGAGACTGGTAAAGTAGACTTTTGAATTATTATATATATATATATATATATATATATATATATATATATATATATATATATATATATATATATATATATATATATATATATATATATATATATATATATATATATATATATATATATATATATATATATATATCATTTTTCTTTGTCTTGTTTGTTTGAATGTATTTTCTTGTATTTACCATTACAGGTTTTAATCTCTATTGCATTTCACATGATGTGATTTTACACAAAGTAACATATTTCAAATATGTGCTTTATATTTTAAATGTCTGTTTTATTGTTTCTGCATATTTACACCTGGTATGTTTAACTTACAAATTTGCAACTACCACAATGCCCTGTTCCTCTTTTCTATCATAATTTTCACCTATGTTAAAGTGTTATGTATATATCAATATCTATTTCATGCTCTGTTTTGAAATGTTTGTGTTTAATTTTGTATGTTATCCTATCCTTGTTATTTCATTAAATTGATGTTATTTGTATCACAAATCAAAGTTTGTTGACTTTAAAATGTTACGGTGTGTAATTTTGTAAGCTAAATATAAGTGTGTTTTGTAAAAACATGATTGTATTGCATTGTGGATATGATGACTATTGCAATTTATCCTTCTAAGTTGTGTAATTGTCAGATTTGTGGCTTGCTAGAATGTTTTCTTTCACAATTCTCCTCTCTACTACGATGTGTTGAATCTTTAGTATATATCATGTATATTTTCTAAATATTTTATTCTTTTCAGCACATCTTTTTACCTGCTTCTTTGAAGTAGTTTTGTGTGTAATTAAAACTCTTTGTGTAATTTATTATGATACCACTAAATGGTACACTCATTATAGTAATTTCCTATTTCCTTTTAGGTTGCTTCTTTTTTAGCTTCAAACTCATTTAATATATAATCCATACTTTAATAATATAATTTTTTTTTTAAATTCATAATAGGTCCAACACACAGAGTACAAAGACAGTCATCTCCTACACAGGATACCTCCACTCCAGACCAGAAACAAGCCTACAACGAGAACTCCACTCCTGCAAGCCCTTATGAAGCCTGGTCCATCTGGTCTGCCAGGGAAGACCCCTCCATTGAGTCTCACTCAGCCCACTCCTATACCTCCCACCACAGTTGTTACCACACTTCAGCTTATGGATACCTCCACTTCCTGTGTCCAAGCCAATATCACCCCAATCTTATGCCCCCCAGCCCTGGCTGCTGGTGAGCCAACACCACCGCCAACTCCAGATCAACCACTAGCTAGTGGGATGGGGCACACCGGGTCAAGGGCACAGGGAATTGGGGGTAGGAGTCATGGGAGGGAATCTGTAGATAAGCAAAGTGAGGCCACTGGGTTCACTATCATCAAGGCCAACATCGACCATGTTTTGGGATCCCTCCATCAGTTCCAAGACATGATGGGCCAGATCCTGACAGAGCTCCAGGAGATGAAGCAGTAGCATAGGGAGTACCGGTGTACAGATGGAGAATCTGAACTCCCAGTTTGTGCTCTTTGACTGGGTTGATGCATTATATTTTTACCCATATGTGCTGTGCTTTCCCAGCAATATCTTGTCCTTTCTGTGGTCCAACTACATCTGCCTCAGCCAAAGAATGAGACGCCTTGCCACAAGAGGAAACAGCTGCACCCAAATCAGTCCCTTTATTTAGAGATCCAACATCCCCCCTCAGGAGGGGACGTTGAGCCCAACTAGCAGGTGAGCATGGTGAAACATCCACCCCCACCATGCTATAGAGGCAGAACCTAATTTCCTCCACTGTTGACTGTTTTCTGGACACATTTACCTTTTGCATGCCAGTTGTATTTTGGATATTGGATTGCACGCAATGTAGGCCCTTCGCTTTTAGATTCATTCACCATGATTGACTTATTCTGAATTTTGTTTGTTTTCTTGTTAACATCCTGTTTTAGTTCATTTGGTTTTATTGAATAAAATATAAGATTAAAAAAACTGGTGTTGCATTTTTTTCTCAATTTATTCACTTTTTGTAGTTTATTCATACATTTAAAAAAGTTACATTAAAAAAGATTGTTTAATCATAAATAAATTCCTTTTAGGTAATGTGTTTCACAATTTTGAAAGGATTACAAAAATGAACAAAATCCACAAATCACAAACAAGGATTTGTTTTAATTTGGAATAAAGACATTTTACTCATATTCTCCTAATACATCATAGCCAATGCATGTTCCAAAATTGTCATGCAATATTTTCATCGACAGTTCCAGACCTTGCCACCATGGAGGAATGGGAAATTCTCAAAAATCTGATTAAATAGCCAAACTCTTGTTGATGGATGCCATCAGCAGGAGCCAGCTCTTTCTGCCTCACAATAGGTAACACATATCATTAATGAAAATAATGACAGTAGTCCCTTTAGTGTCCACCGAATCATTCCAATACAAAGTTGCAGTTTCTGGTAGAATGTCACAACCAACTTTAAGTGATGTGCTAGAAGAAGTTCTTCCTTCAATGATGAGACACATCATCAGCTACATAGAGTTAAAACTAATTGTAGATTTTGCCTATGTGATTGAGATTGGTATGCTTTGGGTGGGCTACCACATATGGTCAGAGCAGCACATATTGCTTGGTGGCAACAATCAACAGAAAACAAGTCTAATGCAATCTTTAAAAATACAATTTACCCACTGAGCATGTTATCTTTGTACAAAATCTGTACATCCAAAGTGTGTGTATATTTTTAGGATTAACCCATGTTCCCTTTGTATTTCACAACAGCAGCATACATCTGCAAATATCACAATGTTGAAATGACCAAATGAAAATGACATGGTGAAGGAACCTAAAACAGATGAAAACAAAAATATAATTGTATGACATTACAAAATACACACAGTACAAAGGCCAAATTTTGAGGACACATTTTCTAAAAACAAACAAAGATAAACAATGTAAATAAACACAGTAGTCAATGTGTCAAAATCAACAAACATGTTTGCCCTGGATTTACCTTAACTTGCCATTTCACAAAAATATCTAGCACAGACTTTTATTCTCATTAGATTATAAATTGGTTTTAAATGTAATGTAACAATATGTGAATACATTACAATCATGTGAAGAAGTTGTCAATAACATCTTGACATAAGTCTATTCCTTCCTTTTCACCACTATCAACTTCATTTGGTATTTCAACATCCTCTACCGGTGGGTAATCATGGTCTTCTTCCCTTGCAATGTAAGTGATGTTCTGTCATAGGTCTATGTTGTGTAACATGCAGCCTGCCAAGGTAATTTCGTACACCTTATTGGGTGAGTAGAGGAGAGCTCAACCAGTCTTATCCAGACATTGAAATCTGGCCTATAGGATCTATGGGGCAGATTTACAAGCCCTGTGCGCCACTTTTGCGCCGCCGTTGCGTCACTTTTGTGACGCAGCAGCGGCGCAAAGCTAGCGCCATGCTGCGACAGATTTACAACGTGACGCATCTAGGGAGATGCGCCACGTTGTAAAGCCCTGCGCCACATTAAACCTGCGTCAGGTTTAATGTCTGCAGGGTGGCCGTTACATCGGAAAAAGCCTCAGAAAAGTGACGCAATGAAATCTACGAGATTTCACGCAGTCACTTTTCCGACGCTGGTGCGTCAAATCCTTACGCCTGCTTCAAGCAGGCGTAAGTCGTGCCGCACCATGTTAGGGATAGGGCAGGTTGGAACAGTGCTGGAGTAGCGTTGCGCTTGCGACACAACTTCAGCACTGCGCCAACCTTACGCCAGCAGATGCGTCACGCATCTGCTTGTCCTTGCGCCACGATGCACCGCATTGTAAATGCGGCGTATCTGCAGTGGCGCAAGGGCAAACTTGCGTGACGCATCTTCCCTGGCGCATCCCTGCTGATTTGCAGGGATGCGCCAGGGAACGTAAATCTGCCCCAAAAAATCCAGTGTTATTCCATGGGCCTCATTGAAGCAGACTTCCCCTGACGTTGTTAAATTCCTCGGCGATGCTAACAATCATGGTTGGTTAGGATAAGCTGAGTCTCCTATATGGAATGAAAAAAAGAGCAAAAAAATTACATACTATATTTAATCATTAAACTTGAAATTAACAAAAAAAAATATTGACAGATTGTACTTACCACCAAGCCAGGCCCTCTCAGGTCCAAGTTGTGACATTTGCAGGGGTATGTTGCTGTACCGTAGTACAAAGGAATCATGGGTTGATCCTGGAAAACGTGAACACACACACACTTGTGTAGTACAAATCTGGCAAGCAGACAACTTGCACATTGATTGAATGGACGTTTTTTCAATTGTGGTAGACTTGTTCTCTGGCGTATGGTGGCACAGAGGCAATATTTGTGCCATCAATTACTTCAACCACGTGGTAGGAAACCCAAAGCATAAAAACCTCCCTTTACATTGGCAAAATCCACCAGATACTGCCATAGTGTATTGGAATTATCTTGTAGCCACAAAATGTATTACTGCCTTAATTTTGACGATTGGTGTTATTGCTGTGAGATTCAGATTATGAGACAGAAGACCTGGCTCAAGCTGATGACATAAATCAATATTTATTTTCCAATTCAATCTGAATTTTTTTATATTATCCCATTCTTCTATGGTGGCAAGGTCTGGAAATGGTCAAAGAACTTGAGGCTGTTGTCTATTCACTCTTCCTGGGTTCATTTGTCTGCATTCAAAAATTGAATGTTTTAATAACATTTGCAAACATATTCATGATATATCACCCAAATTTCATGTATTTGTAGAGAATGTATTTGGTTTCTGAACATAATTTTACACAACATTTATTATTGTTAATATGTATTTAAAACTATAATTTTTGACATGTGCATTAATTTTTTTAAGACGTGTAAATAATACATTTTAAATTTATTTTTTACACATTATTTCTTTCATCAAAACTTCTGTCAATGGAAGTATAAACAGAACATTGCAACTATCGCACTTAACCACAGTAACGCAATGCATAATACAGTTTTTGTGTTAAAGAATTAGTAAGATTAGATTTCGTAGAAGTAAACAAAGTAGCTACCATTTTGAGCGGTGGTGAAGCACTTAACATGCACTATTTCACCATCTAATATAGCGACCGCTTGACCTCGCTGCCAGGACGTTTGCAATCAGATGGTCATCAGCTGCCCGTCAGCGAAAGTTGACTGGGTAGTGAGTGTCGTACTCCATGAAGGAGACAGCCATAGACGAAAGTGTGTGAAAGGAACGTATGAAAGGCAATGGATGTGTCTGTCTCCATTGACTATCGTGTACATTAGTTACACGTATGTGGTGTTTCAAAAAAAGCTCACTTGCCTCCTAACACTGCAGCCAACAACACCTCCTCAACTTTTGCCGCTGTTTCTGACCTCTGGGAGCCACGATGCCCTGAAAACCAGGACCCCAGCATTTTATTAAAAGAGTAGCTGGAGTAGCAGACTATTGAGGTCATGTCCCTACAGCCAGCTGTATAGCTCACCAGAAGATCAGGTACATGTCTAAAAAGAAAATGCTATTTTCCTTAACTTTTTTTTATTTTTTTTAAACAAAGGCTAGATTGTCCCTTTTAGTTCCTGAGTGAAGTGTAGAGATTGAAGTGAAGCTTCAATTCTCTTTAAATTAAATAGAACAATTGTGGTGTGTATTTTTAAACACATTATAATAAGACAACACCGCATTAGTATGTGCTATGAGTTTTACGCCCTATATTTTTGGGTGTGTGTAGTACTGCAAAGAACTTGCCTTCGTGCATGTCTGTATGACATGGTAAAATGCGCCAACGAGGGGTGCTATGTTAATGGAATTCTAGAAGTAAGTTCACTCCCTTGGGGTTTACAGCTGAGCTAAAATGTCGGAAATAAAGTGTCTTGTGCGCTAAACATCCAGTGAGGGAATATGACTACTCAGGTTAGCACATTGATACCGTCATTGGGATTAAGCAGAGACATATTTTATGATGGCAGCATGCAGGCCATTAAATGAAACAGAGAGTGAACAGTCTGTTTTTCCTATCAATTATATATTGCCCAATGGGTGTATTCTGAAATGTATTTAAATCAATCATGTGATGTTATGTGCAAGACCAGTAACCGGCAATCAATCAATCACTCAATCAGGGGTTTGTAAAGCATGACCGTGAGGGTCTCAAGGTGCTGGTGAGGGGCTGCTGGTCCTTCTGGGTGTGGAGGATCATTCGAAGAGCCAGGTCTTGAGGTTCCTCTTGAATTGGGTCAGCGACGCAGATTCCAAGTCTTGGCGGCGAGGGATGAGAAGGAACTTCCTCCGATTCTGGTCTTGTGGATCCTGGGGATGGAGGCTAGGGTGCGATCGGTGGAATGGAGTTGTCTGGCAGCAACGTGAAATGAGAGGCTGTGGTTCAGGTATACTTGTCCTATGTTCTGGAGAGCTTTGTAAGCATGTGTGATGTAGCTATTGTGGGGGATGTTGAGGACCAGTCTGGCAGAGGCGTTTTGAACATTCTGTAGTTTCTTGAGTTGTTTCTGGATGAGGCTGGTGTAGAGTGTTGTGCTGTAGTCAAGTCTGCTGGTGATGGGTGCATGGGTGACAGTCTTTCTGGATTCTGTGGGGATCCATCTGAATGTCTTTCGAAGCAGGCAGAGTGTGTTGAAGCAGGCTGAGAAAACTGTGTTGATCAGGCGGTTCATTGTGTGCGATGAGTCCAGTATAATGCCAAGGATGCGTGCGTGGTCTGTAGGTGTGGGAGGGGGACCCAGATCAGTTGGTCAACAGGTGTCATCCCAGGCAGAAGGGGTGGGACCCAGGATGAGGACTTTGGTCTTGTCTGAGTTGAGCTTGAGGCAGCTGTCTTTCATTCAGGTGGCAATGGCCTTTATTCAACGGTGGAAGGAATATATGATGTTACAATGCATACCATTACAACGCATGCTTTTACATCACCGATTTTTCAATGATAACACTATTACATCGCATGTTTTTACAACACATACCATTACAATGCATGTACATTGAGATACATCAAAACTACCATTAAAATGCATTCCATTACAATGCACACTATTATTACGCATACCATTACAACGCATACTATTTTTTAATTTTAATATAAATTAGTATTTTTTTAGGGGTTTTGGGTGGCAGAGATTATTAATACCCAGGAATTACTTTTAATGCTCGAGTACTTTTTAAAGTACCTTTCCATTAAAATGCCTGAGTATTAATAACAATATTTAAAAAATGTTCAAAAAGACAGGGAAAAAGAAGCATAAATTTGAAACCTTTCACACAAACAAAAAGAGATTAAACATCCAATCTTCTTCAGAAAACATTAAAAAAACGTAAGTCCTTCAACTATTTTTGGTCAAACATATGTTTATTAGCATTTAGCATATACTTCGGTACAGTACGGCAAACGCAACAAGGCACTTATACAAAATATTGCAATGTTAGTTATACCGAGGTTGAACTCTTACCAACAACACAGGCCCAAGCCGTCCTTTGTAAAGGACCTATATTAACAAATACAGTTTCAAGTTTTGTAAGGCATGGAGTATCCCTTATATTAAGAATGTGTACGCTCAACCAGTCTTTCTTTTGTGACAGGTTTTAACTCAAACCCTTCCAACTGGGAAGGTACCCCGAAAATAACCCCCTCCCAACAAACATTGTATGTGGTGGCGGCGACACGTTTTGGCATTGATTACAGTTTAGTCATGCGTAGGGTGTTCAAAATTGAAAGAGGTGCATATCCCTAACTGAAGGCGGACATACTGCAAGTGGCAATCCACATGTAAGGAAGGCAACCAGTGGTCCCCATTTGTACTCAAAACGTTTATAATCGTCCCGGAAGATATCCGTCATTCTCTCGAGACAAAGTAATTTCCAGAGTCTAAAATGCCACAGTGAAAGAGTGGGAGTTGCTTTTTTCTTCCAGGCTGCCGAGATCGTTACTTTTGCGGCCCCTATGCATGTCCACATGATGGCCTTATCTGCTCTGGTTTGGTGTTCAAGGGACGGGTCTCTAATGCCCAGAAGGACTCCTTCTATAGTAGTTGGTATAGGGTAGCCCAACATGCTTTTAATTTGTGCGAGGATTTCCTCCCAGAAAGGTCTTAATGTGGGGCAGTCCCACCAAATATGTTGGAAGCCGCCAAGCAGGCCACAGCCCCTCCAGCATTTATCTGATGTATTTGGGAAGATTTGTTTAAGTTTAGCGGGGTAAAGGTACCAGTCCATTAATGTCTGACCACAACCCGGCCCATTTCATATTGAGTATGTCTCTTTGTATCACCCCTTCCCACATAGCCATGTATCTAGGTCGCGGAGAGTGTGTGGAGGAGAGCAGGGACTTGTATAGGAACAAAATCACCCCTCACATAGAGCCCACTCTTTGCACAAAAGTTTCAAAGCCTGTTCTCTCTCTCATAGTCGTGTCACGAATGTGAGGGGTAATGGCCCAGTGCTTGAGCTGGAGGTAATGAAAGTATTCATGAGGCTTTATGTGAAACTCCCTTCTGCAATTGTCAAAAGTAAGAATATCATAGTTATGGAATAGATGGGATAGCATTAGCAGCCCCCTTCTCTCCAGGAGTTAAAGGGCCCTTCTCGAAGGGCCGGAGGAAAGGCCGGATTGAAGTGTATCATGTATAGGGCGAGGGGAACATGGCCACTGCTCGCTACCGGATATTGAGTCCCACACTTCAGGGTGGTGCAAGTGGGGGTGCTGATATAAGCATTCACGGGTCGCTCCTTCTTGGGTTTCCATACAACATCCCAGATTGTCCTCCCCGAAATGGCTCAGTCCATATGAAGCCAGTGTTTTTCCAACTCCCTTTTAGACCATTCCGCCACTATCCTCAATTGAGCTGCTATATAGTAAAGACCTAAGTCCAGTAGTCTTACTTCTCCCTCCGCTCTGGGTCGCCTCAATATTGAAAAGGAAAGTCCTGCCCTCCCCCCCTTGGCCATATAAATTGCGTAAGGAGGTACCTAACCTTGGGGAAAACATTTTTATCGAGTTCAATAGGTAATGCTTGAAAGAGATATAAAAGTTTGGGGAGCACCGTAATTTTGACCGCATGTATGCGGCCGAGCCAAGAAATAAAAAGGGGCTTCCAGCGCTTAAGATCGTTTTGGAGCTGAAGGAGAGAGGGCGGGAAGTTGGCTTTGTAAAGCCCTTCCACGCGTGGTGTCAGATGAATCCCCAGGTACTGTAGTCAATTGGAGTGGGGTATGTGTCTGCAGTTCACCTGCCTCAGCGTACTGGACCGTGAGATTAAGTATATATGATTTATCCAGGTTAACTTTGAAACCCGCTTCAGCTTCAAACCTAGCCAGTTCAGACTGCAGTGCAGGGAGAGAGAGTGATGGTTCTGCGAGAGATAAAAGCACGTCATCTGCAAAAAGTGAGATTTTGTGGGTGTCTCCTCCAAAAAGTATTCCTTTAATCGCTGGAGCTTCCCGAATGCATATCGCTAATGGCTCAATGCTAAGAGCAAACAATAGGGGTGACAAGGGGCATCCCTGTCTCATCCCTCTCATAAGGGAAAAGGGGGCAGATAGAGTCCCATTTACTTGCACTCTAAAGCAGGGTTGTATGTAATTAGCCCTGACCATATTAATAAATTTATCTGCGAAGCCAAAGTGCGTGAGCGTGCTAAAAAGAAATGACCAATCCACCCTGTCAAAGGCCTTCTTGGCATCCAACCCAAGCTGGAATCTTTCATTTGGTGACTTTCTCAATGAGGTGTACTATTTGCCGAATGTTATCATGAGTCTATCTTTTATGAAGCCTGATTGATCAGGGTGGACTAGGTCTGGCAGCAGGTCATTTAGCCAGGCAGCTAGGATAGCTGAATAAAGCTTCGCATCTAAATTTAAGAGGGCGATGGGGCGATATGAGGGGCACAGATGAATATTTTTCCCTGGTTTAGGAATAACTGTGATCACTGCCTCAGCACTCGAGGGGGTCACCCCTCCATCCTCTGCCATTTTATTAAAAAGATGTGTGAGGTGTGGTATGAGGTCTGGCGCAAAGGTCTTGTAGAAGTGAGTCTTCAATCCGTCCATGCCAGGGGTTTGTTGAGTTTGAGGGAGGTAATGATTTTGCTCCCCTCCTCTGGTGTTATGGGAGCCGTAAGTCTGTCGTTCCAGTCTTGTGAGACCTGGGGAACTGTAGTGCCTGGAGGTATCTGTTTTGCATCTCCGTATTTCATGTTTACCCCGTGAATAGTGTCCTGTAAAAGGATCCAAAAATGTCTGCCTTTTGTGGACCAACCCGCCCTCCCTGTCCTGTATGCCGCCAATGTATTATCTTTCACGCTTCTCTTACAGTTGCCTAGCTAAGTGTTTGCATATTTTGTTTCCCTGGGATTAGGAGAGTTGGCGTAGTTTCAATATTGTGTATTCTGCCTGGTTATTATAGATTGCCTTACTTTTTCCCCGTAGTGCAGTAAGGGTGTGTAGTGAACCTCTGGTGGGTTTGTTCTTATGTTCTTTTTCTGCTCTTTCTAGTTCTGCCTTTAGGCATTCTCTCTCCTTAGCTCTCTGTTTGTTCAGGGTGGAATTCAGTTCCATGCACTTCCCCGTATGACCCCGTTGAAGGCGTCCCAGTTATTGAACACTGATGTATCCTCTGGCATTTTTAAAGTAAAAAAGTCCATGATCGCTTCTCTCAACTCAGTTCGCAGCACTTTGTCCCTCATGAGTGAGATCGGGAAATACTACTTGCGTGTTGTAGACGTGACTTCCCTCCAGTTGGGACCGATACTGGGCAATGGTCCGAAATGGAAAGGGGGAAGATCTTGGCCTCCTGGAAGGTGCCTAGCAGGTTCTGGCTAAGAAAAATATAGTCAAGTCTGGAGTATGTATGGTGTATGTGAGAGTAAAATGTATGATCTCTAGTCTGAGGGTATAGTGTACGCCAGGTGTTTCTGAGGCCTAAGTCGTGTATTTTCTGTTTAATATCTTTAGAGAAGGAGCTGGTTCCTTATCTGTGAGATTGAGTGCTATCTAGATTGGCTTGACAAGTAAGATTAAAATCGCCCAATAGGATCATTGGCCCCTCTGCAAAATTACTTATTTTATCTAGTAGTGTAGCTAAAAAGGCCGCCTGGCCCATATTGGACTCATATGTTGCAATAAAGGACCACAATCTACCCTTGCTTCCTTTTCTGCCTGAATGGCTGTTGGCTGGAATTTCATTGAGCTGTTGAAGAGGAGTGCGACCCCGCGGTGTTTAGAGAGTGCTGAGGATCTATATATAAGAGGGTATTGTTTGTGTCTAAGTCTCGATTCCTCGGCCCTTTGAAGCTGTGTCTCTTGGAGAGCCACTATGTCAAAGTGATGGTCTGTAAGATATTTCCAGACTTCTTGTCGCTTTTTGGATGAATTGAGACCCGTAATGTTCCACGTCACTATAGAGAGCACCATCTTTCCGTTGGTGTCCCCTCCCTCTCTATTCTGTCCCCATGTACCATATCTGTGCTCCCGGCCCCAGTTTCTGGGGTTAGTGGTCCACCCAATTGTGTCTGTCTTAATGAGTGTGCCCTAACTAGAACATGTCTTCGTGAGTACTTAAGCGGAGCCGCCACCACTCCCAAAACCCTCTCCCTCCCAACAAACAAACAAAAGCAAACCCCAACATTACCAACAACAACATGTCGGATCAATGATAAGTATCTGATTGTGGGTGTATCCACCCTTCTGGGTATGTTGATGGATGGAGCAACCAGAATCCCCGTCCGCGCCCATCTTGAGTGTTCAAAAGAGAAAAAATGACCAACTACTTGGCTAGATCGCCGACGTGGAGCAGGTCCAGTCTGTCCAAATCCCCAGGTTCAAGCAGCTTTTCATGGTCCATGGGGATCCCCGACCAGGCATATCTGTCCTCCGCTGTAGAGATCGTAGTTCCTTGGTTTCTGTGAGACTATGTTGTAAAGTGCCTCCCTCTGGTCATCATTTATGACCCCCCTTGGGCTTGTGGTCAATGGTGGTGTGGTCGTGCGGCCTCTGTCTGTCCCCTTGGACTGTCGCTGTGTGTCGGAATCAGCTGGAGGGACGCCTAGCAGTTTCAACCCTTCCTTTAGCTCGGTAACATGTCGTCGCATGTACTTATGTTCAAAACTCAGGCCAAATGGGTAAGTCCATCGATATCTGACATGGTCTTCGCAGAGTTTCGATGTGATGGGTCTAAACTGTTGTCGCCTCGCCAGGATTGCAGGTGTCCGATCCTGATATATGCTGCATGTGTGTGTCGCGATCCTAGAGCCGCAGGCCGAGTCCGGCGCTAAACAGACTACAAGGCCCAGAAGGCCAAGGGGCAAAGACGTGCGGGAAGAGCAGCTCGCTACGTTACCGCGCATTACAAAAGCCCCGCCTCTTCCAGGAAGCGGGGCTTGACAAACAGTCCGTGATCTGGATTTCCCTGTTTCGTAGAGTAGCGCGTTGCGGATGGTATTCCCCGCGGATCCTTTTGCGCGCTACTCTTTCAAGCCCCGAGTTGGATTTGAGACATCTTTGGCCCCTGAGGATTGAGACTTTTCAACGCACCCGTGATTACGATCTTTGGAGATCGGTTCAGGTATTTAGGTCCGC
This sequence comes from Triturus cristatus, assembly GCF_964204655.1. Taxonomy (NCBI): domain Eukaryota; kingdom Metazoa; phylum Chordata; class Amphibia; order Caudata; family Salamandridae; genus Triturus; species Triturus cristatus. The sequence continues at coordinate 707,588,928 of NC_140585.1, forward strand.
GCAGGGAGTGGAAGCTTCTCCCGCTCTGCCTGCGCTCCTTTTGTTGTGTTTCCCCCATTCCTCAAAAAGGCATTCCAATTGTCTGTTGGAGTCCGCAGTACCTTGGGTTCTTGGCCTCTATGAAACTGTCCTACGTCGCCAGAACCAGACTACGTTTCCTTGTTTTATTTGGTGGCACAAGCCTGCCGGGCCCGTGTGGGCGTTGTGACGTTTAACACGCCTACCAGGGTACCCCCGACGGAGGGCTTGTGCAACATTCACATCCTGTTTGAATTCCTGCCGTGTTTACCGAGGGATCCCTGGAGAATACTTAAAACTACAGTAAGGAGAGACGTAAGGGAAGAGGGGGTGTATGGTATCTTTCATAGTAATGCTCCTAAACTCCCTCTGACCCATTGCTTCTGTTATTTTCTCCCACTGCAGCCTACCTCAAAAGGGACCGTGCCTTACCACTTCCCGGCATCCGTTCCCCATCCCTCTGCACTCCCACAGTTTCCGTTATCTTCTCCCGGTTGTCCCCCGGGTTGCATCTTCACACCTGGAGTTTATCTAGATCTAGGTGGGCGTTGTTTCCAGGGGAATAATCGGGATTATCTACACGACATCGTCCCTGCTGGCCGCCCTTGTTGCAGGTTAGTGGTCTTTTCACGTTGCACTTGGCCTAACAGTCTCGACAGTGTGCCCTTGGAATGAGATATTGTTTTTTTTACGGGCCACCTGCAGGACCACTTCCTTCACCTTATAGGAGTGGAACTTAGTGAGCACATCCCATGTCCGTCTCAATTCTCCGGTTGGTGGTCCCCCTACACGATGTGCCCGCTCCAACTTAATCTAGAGTGTTTGTGGGCTTACAATCTCTGCGAATAGACCTTTGAGGAAAGCTTCAAGATCCGACCCTTGCGCTCCCTCCTCCCGGTCTCGGATCCGTATGTTATCCCTCCGTGCCCTGTTTTCCAGGTCTTCAGATTTTTATTGAGTTAGGTATAGTTGCTCTTGAAGGTCTCGTGGTTTATCGTGCGCTTCTGAGGTTCTCTTTTCTACCCCCTGTGTCTACATTTCCAAGTCTACTACTCTCATGCCCACCGAGTCAACATCTTGTTGGAGTGTGGCCATACGGCCGTTTAAGTCAGTTTTCAATTGATCAATGGAGGCCTTAATGTCCTGACTTAGTTCCGCCCGGAGTTCCATTTTAAAATCTCACAGAGATGCCATCAAGTCATCTTTCGTCAGGGCCATGGCTTCTGTGGGGGCGTCGCGTTCTAACGGCAGTCGTTTGTCCGCTGGCGGGAAGAAGTTGGAGAATGTATTCGAGACTTTGTCCAGCGCCTTCTTTGGTGGCATAGAGGCAGACCCTGCTGCACCCCCGCTGCTATAGTATGGGAGGCAGGCACCCCGGATATCTATCTCTTCTTTTTGCCCCATGCGTAATGCTGATAGTAATCAGTGGAAGCAATGACTCTCCCAATCAGCAGTTCAACGGTCCCAGGGGGCAAGGTCACCAATCTTCCAGAGATCCGACCCTGCCGCAGGTGTGTCACTTCAGGGCGCCATTACCCCATCACACTTTTGAATGGAGGCGAAGTAGCTATTCCACCTCTCTTCTTCCAGACAGCCCTGGGCCTGCCAATGTTATGGACGCTCACACCATGCAGTACGTACTTCTCGCTGTAAGGCCGAGCCTTGCATCAGTCGCCATCTTGGATTTAAGTATAGAGTCCTGAGGGGTCCCGTTGGCCTGAACATTTCCTCGCTCTGTACTACCTGGCCAGGGTGTCTCAGAGCCTCACCGCCTCAAGAGAGTTTTCCGCTACCACATTGCCGTCTCCAGCTCGCCCGGAGCACTCGCTTCCTTCCCTAGTGCGACGCATGGTAATTAAGTGTGCCTTTAGTCTTCAGTGCCACTCTGGGGCAGTCAGCGTGGTGGATTCCTACTCTGCATGGGACGTGTCTCCTACGGCGCAGCCCTTTCCCGCAGCGGCTGCCATCTTAAGGTCAGGCATGGGGCCCGAGAAGAGTCCAGGCCTTCAAATAGACCTCTAGTCGGTTTTGGCTGGTTGGATCCCAACACGGCCGCACCGTCCCTCTGTCACTCTTCCCCACTGCAATATCTTTCTCAGCTCACCCAGTGCGCTTGATCCCTCCGCTGGCGTGACGTGTGGTGACATGGCTGGCCCCAGTGTGAGCTCCGCAGAGTCTGCTGTACTGCTTCTGGTGACCTACGCCCGCAGTGCTCATCTGTAAGTACCTCTGGTAGAGGGGAGGGGGATAGCGCGACAAGGCAGGCCTCCCGATCACTATGCCCTCGGTCTGCAGCCTCCACGTCTCAGGGGCCCGGCAGTCGCCATCTTGAGGAGCTCCGTGGCCGACACCACGTGCCTCCGATGTAGCTCAAAGCTGGGTGCCCTGTCGGAAATCAAGGTCTCCACACCTGCCCCGGTCGCCGAGCTATAGTTTGAGTATCTTGGCGGCAGTTGCGGCGGTGCCCATCAACGTTTATACACTCAAGATTTGAGCGCGGACCAGGAGCCGATACGAGTTACGTCCGCCATCTTGCCTGGCCACGCCCTTCAAATATTTTTATTACACTACCTGTGCCAGCAACTACACAAAATGGCTGACATTCCAAGAAGGAATGTACAAACAAACATTTTTAGACATGAAAAAATAAATATACTTTCTCTCAGGTTGTGAATCACACGAAAATACTGTTTCCAAACATATTTTATTTTAAATTGCTGTTTACCCTCAAAAAACGTATAAAAGAACCAACCACCATTTTGTGCTCAGTGATAAACTGACTTCCGAGGTGACCACACACAGCAGGAGTAGCAGGAGTAGCAGGAGAATATTGCTGTTTGTCAAATTGAACACTGCCATCTACAGACCGAAGTAAGGGTACGTTTACAATAAAACAGCATCATATTATTAACACATAAATCATAAATACTCACAATATAATTTTACATTCATTTACAGGATTTACACATTTTGAAAAGCAGCCAGAAATCTAAAGCAGCTATTCGACAAATTAGCTCAACATTAAAAAGTAAGTGATTAAATGAAAAAAAATGGAACGTACATTTAAAAAGCCCATAAGGTAGATGAGAAATTAAACTACATTTTGCTTTTGAAATTAACAGATTTTGGACATAAATCAACACCAAATACAAAGCAGGAAGAAACAAACCTTTACAGAATCAAATGTAAGTAAACTGTTAACAATAATCTGAATGAAAAAAAAAATATTGATCCGAGAAATATAACATTAGCAGACAAAAAACAGAATTATATTTAAAATATTACTAATTTAACTCAAGAAACAGGCTGAGGGAAAGAGTTGGATAATGGTGGGGGCAAACTTACTATTCCTACTCCGACCTGAGCTTGCCTCAGGTAAAGTGCTGGATGGTGGTGGGGGCAAACTTATATTCCTATTTCGACAGGTGCTAGCCTCAGGGACAGTCTTGGATGGTGGTGGGGCAAATTTACTATTCCTACTCCAACAGGTGCTTGCCTAAGGGAAAGTGTTGGATGGTGGTGGGGGCAAATTTACTATTCCCACTCCAACAGGTGTTTGCCTAAGGGAAAGTGTTGGATGGTGGTGGAGGCAAATTTACTATTCCTACTCCGACCTGTACTGGCCTCAGGGAAAGTGCTGGATGGTAGTGTGGGCAAATTTACTATTCCTACTCCGACAGGTGCTTGTTTCAGGGATCGTGCTGGATGGTGGTTGGGGCAAATGTACTATTCCTACTCCGACATGTGCTTGTCTCAGGGAAAGTGCTGGATGGTGTTGGGGGCAAATTTACTATTCCTACTCCAATAGGTGCTTGCCACAGGGAAAGTGCTTGATAGTGTTGGGGCGAATTTACTAGTCCTACTCCAACCTGTGCTGGTCTCAGGGAAAGTGTTGGATGGTGGTGGGGGAAAATTTAGTATTCCCACTCCGACATGTACTTGTCGCAGGGAAAGTGCTGGATGGAGGTGGGGGGTAAATTTATTATTCCTACTCTGACCTGTGTTTGCCTCAGGGAAAGTGCTGGATGGTGTTGGGAGAAAATTGATTCTACTTAGGGGCCAATTCTGATTCCGGACGTAAAACGTACCAACATACACGGACAGGGAACGGAGACTGACCGACACAGACCGGCACCGTATGACCCGCGCAGTACGATGCAACGCGTGTGAATTACAACCCACTTGAACCGTACGCAAATCAGTGATTCGCCCGTAAAATGACCGGGAATCGTACCGACCGACACGCATCAGGAATTGACGCGACCGAAATGTACCCGCAATGCACGAACCGTGCAGTACAATGCAATACGTGTGCATTGAGACCGACTTGCAAGGAGTACGACCATGAAAACCGAGACGCACAGCAAATAGTGACTAGCAAACAACAGACCCCTTTGCGTCCGACGTGTACGCCAACGTCGAAAAACAGCAGAATGTCAGTGTGACAGACTCTGGTTACCCTGCGCGTGCCACTGGCAGCGTCCGACACGGTAAAACAAACGTCTCTATCATGCACAACAAAAGCAAAGAAAATGACACAAAAAAAGCACCAAAAAACAAACGACAAAGCCAATAAATAAAATAAATAAAAAGGGAACAAAGACACCCACAACTCCACCTATATAAAGGCAAGAAATCCCTACCATGATCCTTTACAAACTACAGCCATATTACAGCAGACACCACTACCACACTGCAGAGACACACCACAACTCACACAACTACACCATTTGCACCACTCAAAAACTAAATCACATATTCACTGACAAACTCACACCCACCACACTCACATATACCCCCCACACATCAATCCCCACAACCACCCAGCACCATGGCTCCCAAGAAGAATCCAAAGTTCACAGATAGTGAGTCGGAAGTCATGATTGACGAAATACTCAGGGTAGAGCCACAGTTGCTTGGCAAATTGGTCCAACAGACCCCCATGTCACAGAAAACCAAGATGTGGGAGAGGATTGTCGACAAGGTCAACGCACAAGCACCTTGTTTGCGCACAAAGGACGATATGCAGAACAGGTATTATGATGTACACAGGAGGGTCAAGAAGCTCATCGACAGGGAACACACCCTGAGCAGGCAGACTGGTGGTGGCCCTCCTGCCAAACCAACGCATTCAGGTCCTGGGAGGAGAAGGTGTGGGCTACCTACTACCGGAGAGAATACATGGATTAACAGGAATACCAGAGCCTGGTGAGTACACAACCTATTTACTCAAATTTGTGTGGCAATACACATTTAGCACTGTCAAGGGGACTGTGAAACCAATTACTGCCAGCAAGGCCATAGCAACGGAAAGGCAAGTATCCTGTGACGTGTATATCAGTTACACAAACACAATACCTGCCATCCCACAGTAATATGGAACTACGACCTAACATGTAGAAACCTAAAGACTAATACTGCAAGGCATGACCATAAAAAAACAACAAACACTGTCATCCATTTTCCTACCACTGTCACACCACCTCACAGGAAAGCTGAGTCAAAATGATGGTCGGTTTGGCTGCTGGGAATGTGCATGTAGCAGAAAGCATGATGGGAGTTGCATTCACAGCCACCAGTCCCCCACCCACATGTACCTGCAAGCTCACACTGAACCGCGCTCACCTCACAGGGAGTGCAAAAGTACTGCCAAGATGGCCCTGCTGTGGGGAGCACAAGGCCCTGCTGGGCCTTGGGCTCTAATTGACAACAGGACACCAATGCCTGACAGCCTTAAAAGTAACTACTACTCCCTGCAATGGAAGCATGCTGCATGGTGGGATGTCTGGACTGGGGGAGGAGGACTAACTGCTCTGACTACATCTACCATCAGGCACTTGCACACACACACACACACCCTTAACACAAACTACACCCAACCCACTGGTCTAATGCATTCCTTCAGAATCCATTTAAATATCCCACAAAGATTCGACACACTGGGTTCTGCTGTGTGAAGGACATGGGCTTGTCGGGACTTGAGTGTAAGCAAACAACAGGACACCACTGCTTGCCAACTTGTCAGCACAGGCACACCACCATATAGTGAAAAAGATTCACAAGAAAGCTCAGGTATTGTGGGAAGGTGGGTGGAGCCAAAAGCATGATGGGAGTTGCAGTAACAGCCACCAGTCCCCCACCCACATGTCCCAGCAAGTTCACACTGAACCATGCTCACCTCACAGGGAGTGCAAAAGTCCTGCCAAGATGGCTGGCACTAGGTCCTGCTGTGGGGAGCACAAGGCCCTGCTGGGCCTTGGGCTCTAACTGACAAGAGGACACCAACGCCTGACAGCCTGAAAGGTAACTACTACTCCCTGCAATGGAAGCATGCTGCATGGTGGGATGTCTGGACTGGGGGAGGAGGACTGCCAGCTCTGACTACATCTACCAGCAGGCACTTGCACACACACCCCTCCCACCAACACCAAAATACACACCTGGGATTATGCTCCACAAGAAAGTCAGTGAAAAGTCTCTACCAAGAACCCTGACAATGTGCTCCGCTGTGGGTAGCACAAGGCCCTGCTTTGAAATTGTGCACAAACAAACAACTGGATACCACTGTCAGTCATCTTGCCATTGCCATCTCAATCACTCACATGGAAGCACAGTCACAGGAAGGAAGCTTAGGTATTGTGGGAAGGTGGGTGGAGCCAAAAGCATGATGGGAGTTGCAGTCACAGCCAGCAGTCCCCCACCCACATGTCCCAGCAAGCTCACACTGAACCATGCTCACCTCACAGGGAGTGCAAAAGTACTGCCAAGATGGCTGACACTAGGCTCTGCTGTGGGGGCCACTAGGCCCTGCTGGGCCTTGGGCCCTAACTGACTACAGGACACAACTGCCTGACAGCCTGAACGTAAATTATGACTCCCTGCAATGGAAGCATGACACATGGGGGATTAGCTGGCCTCTGTGGGTGAAGGAGGTCCTGAAATGACTCCAAATGCCATAAATGCCACCTCAAAGCACACCTTCTCAGCCAGAACACGGTGCACCCTTGGGACCAGTCACTCCAAAAGTAAATGCCTTGGGAAGATGGCTGACACATGGTCATGAGGTATGAATTGTCTGCAAGTCACACCTATGCACTGGCCAACTCAAACACATCTACACTCACAGCCATTGGAACTGTAGGTATCCTCCCACTCTCTGAAGATGCAGTGTCCCTGTGGTGTCCCCTGACCTGGCTGTGAAGGTGTGTCTCGCAGATGAAAATTGGGGAGATGTAGACATAGTACATAGCACCAAGCACACACAATGTCACCCAAACATCATTGACAGTGGACACCTGACAGTGACTAGAATGGACACACACATATAGCTGACACTGTAGCATGGTGTCATTCACAAAATGGGTCGTTGTGAGCTGAATCTCAATTCCACATCTATATAAACAACCGCAATGGAGCGCACACCGCTAGCTCCTCCTCCGGGTCGCCCCATGGGAAGCTGGTGCATGAAGTTCTTAAGTGGCTCACCCCAGTGGGTGCATACTTGCATTCACACTCGAGCATAGGTGTATCCGCCGACGCTGACCTTCAGGGACCATTTTCATTGGGGGAACACGCCTGGTAGGTGTAGCAGTGTGCGACCAATCTGGTTTAACTTTATATTCAGGCTCCCTTGAGCCGGTGGAGTCGACGGACTCATGGTTACGCACCTGCGCGCTACGAGAGGTACTAGACCTGATACGATTTTAGCAGCTTACACAGCAACCCCACACATTTTCCTACTCCCTGCTGACGAGAGGCAACTACCTCGAAACACGTGTCCAGGGATGGCACACGCCACGCATACTTGCATTCACACTCGAGCATAGGTGTATCCGCCGACGCTGACCTTCAGGGACCATTTTCATTGGGGGAACACGCCTGGTAGGTGTAGCAGTGTGCGACCAATCTGGTTTAACTTTATATTCAGGCTCCCTTGAGCCGGTGGAGTCGACGGACTCATGGTTACGCACCTGCGCGCTACGAGAGGTACTAGACCTGATATGATTTTAGCAGCTTACACAGCAACCCCACACATTTTCCTACTCCCTGCTGACGAGAGGCAACTACCTCGAAACACGTGTCCAGGGATGGCACACGCCACGCATACTTGCATTCACACTCGAGCATAGGTGTATCCGCCGACGCTGACCTTCAGGGACCATTTTCATTGGGGGAACACGCCTGGTAGGTGTAGCAGTGTGCGACCAATCTGGTTTAACTTTATATTCAGGCTCCCTTGAGCCGGTGGAGTCGACGGACTCATGGTTACGCACCTGCGCGCTACGAGAGGTACTAGACCTGATACGATTTTAGCAGCTTACACAGCAACCCCACACATTTTCCTACTCCCTGCTGACGAGAGGCAACTACCTCGAAACACGTGTCCAGGGATGGCACACGCCACGCATACTTGCATTCACACTCGAGCATAGGTGTATCCGCCAACGCTGACCTTCAGGGACCATTTTCATTGGGGGAACACGCCTGGTAGGTGTAGCAGTGTGCGACCAATCTGGTTTAACTTTATATTCAGGCTCCCTTGAGCCGGTGGAGTCGACGGACTCATGGTTATGCACCTGCGCGCTACGAGAGGTACTAGACCTGATACGATTTTAGCAGCTTACACAGCAACCCCACACATTTTCCTACTCCCTGCTGACGAGAGGCAACTACCTCGAAACACGTGTCCAGGGATGGCACACGCCACGCATACTTGCATTCACACTCGAGCATAGGTGTATCCGCCGACGCTGACCTTCAGGGACCATTTTCATTGGGGGAACACGCCTGGTAGGTGTAGCAGTGTGCGACCAATGTGGTTTAACTTTATATTCAGGCTCCCTTGAGCCGGTGGAGTCGACGGACTCATGGTTACGCACCTGCGCGCTACGAGAGGTACTAGACCTGATACGATTTTAGCAGCTTACACAGCAACCCCACACATTTTCCTACTCCCTGCTGACGAGAGGCAACTACCTCGAAACACGTGTCCAGGGATGGCACACGCCACGCATACTTGCATTCACACTCGAGCATAGGTGTATCCGCCGACGCTGACCTTCAGGGACCATTTTCATTGGGGGAACACGCCTGGTAGGTGTAGCAGTGTGCGACCAATCTGGTTTAACTTTATATTCAGGCTCCCTTGAGCCGGTGGAGTCGACGGACTCATGGTTACGCACCTGCGCGCTACGAGAGGTACTAGACCTGATACGATTTTAGCAGCTTACACAGCAACCCCACACAATTTCCTACTCCCTGCTGACGAGAGGCAACTACCTCGAAACACGTGTCCAGGGATGGCACACGCCACGCATACTTGCATTCACACTCGAGCATAGGTGTATCCGCCGACGCTGACCTTCAGGGACCATTTTCATTGGGGGAACACGCCTGGTAGGTGTAGCAGTGTGCGACCAATCTGGTTTAACTTTATATTCAGGCTCCCTTGAGCCGGTGGAGTCGACGGACTCATGGTTACGCACCTGCGCGCTACGAGAGGTAGTAGACCTGATACGATTTTAGCAGCTTACACAGCAACCCCACACATTTTCCTACTCCCTGCTGACGAGAGGCAACTACCTCGAAACACGTGTCCAGGGATGGCACACGCCACGCATACTTGCATTCACACTCGAGCATAGGTGTATCCGCCGACGCTGACCTTCAAGGACCATTTTCATTGGGGGAACACGCCTGGTAGGTGTAGCAGTGTGCGACCAATCTGGTTTAACTTTATATTCAGGCTCCCTTGAGCCGGTGGAGTCGACGGACTCATGGTTACGCACCTGCACGCTACGAGAGGTACTAGACCTGATACGATTTTAGCAGCTTACACAGCAACCCCACACATTTTCCTACTCCCTGCTGACGAGAGGCAACTACCTCGAAACACGTGTCCAGGGATGGCACACGCCACGCATACTTGCATTCACACTCGAGCATAGGTGTATCCGCCGACGCTGACCTTCAGGGACCATTTTCATTGGGGGAACACGCCTGGTAGGTGTAGCAGTGTGCGACCAATCTGGTTTAACTTTATATTCAGGCTCCCTTGAGCCGGTGGAGTCGACGGACTCATGGTTACGCACCTGCGCGCTACGAGAGGTACTAGACCTGATACGATTTTAGCAGCTTACACAACAACCCCACACATTTTCCTACTCCCTGCTGACGAGAGGCAACTACCTCGAAACACGTGTCCAGGGATGGCACACGCCACGCATACTTGCATTCACACTCGAGCATAGGTGTATCCGCCGACGCTGACCTTCAGGGACCATTTTCATTGGGGGAACACGCCTGGTAGGTGTAGCAGTGTGCGACCAATCTGGTTTAACTCAATTCCACATCTGTCTGCGTTGCACACATCATTCACACAACACATCATTCACTGACATGGACACTCAAAACACAATGACTAACATGGACTGCATCGGAGGAAGCATGCAACTCACAGCAGCAGAACTGTAACACACACACCTCTGCCCATCACTGTCACGAGCATGTAAAAGCAAGAGAGTGCTTCTGTGCCCAATCCCTCTCACCATGGTGGAAATTGACAAGATAGAAGATGTTAGCACTTACATAAGTCAGCACCAACTTCATTAGCTAGGCTAACCCCATGACTTGTCTGAAATGAGATGTGAACTAGGAACACAGACAACAAATCAGTATCTAACATTGGATCTCTGGCATCCCGGACTGTGAACATGTTGCACTGACACACCAATGTGACGCACAGAGGAAAGAAAAGAATCACACAACACATGCCCCAATATTGATACATACCCGAAGTATAATTGTACGTATGTCATTGTTAAAGCACAATTGTGGGCAGGGATAATACAGCTGTGTCAGGCATGTGATGGAACCTGAGTAGCAATGGCCATCTACAGACAATTGATCAATACCTGAGCTGGTCATGCTCACAGCTTGACGTACACATCAAAATGATTCAAGTTGCCATTACAAAGTGCTTCAACAACATCAACCTCTGTCTGTCACAACTTAGGACAATGCAATTTTACAAACTCTCATAATGATGTACAGTGGCAACTGTCATGTGTGTGCAACTTTGATGTCGATAGAAACATAACATACATTGTGTGTCTCCTCCAAACACAGGGGATGCTGGGGACACAGCAGAGCCTGAAGAAGAGTCCCAGTCCCAGACTCTGGCGGACCCTGAGCTCCCTGGTGGGGATCAGTCCCTGTCATCTTCGGACGACAACCCTGAACGACCTGGCACCGCCGGTGTGAGTCATCGTGCAGCCCCAGCAGCAGGAACATCAGCACCCCCGGCAACCACTCCTGCCACATCTGACACCAGACAGAGTACCCCTGCCAACACTGACAGGCTGAGGCCACAGAACAACAATGGAACAGGTACACAGGGCACCCTGGAAGCAAGGGACAACACCACTGGAGCCAACACTCAAGGAGGCCCAGTGTCGCCTGTGCCGACCACGGCAGGTCCTGCCTGTGTGGGTAGGGGCGGTGGGAGGTTGGGCAGGCAGAGGACACGGCCTGCAGAGGGGGCTGGACTGCATGATGAGCCACACCTGGAACACATCATAGATGCGTACCAGGAAAGCACCGGAGGGTTTGGACAGGTAGTGGGGATCCTCAAGGAACTCAAAGAACAGCAGGCTGCCCATCATGCCCGCTTGGACTCCCACATGTCCCAGGTGGAGTCCAAGTGGGAAAAATTGGATGAACTAACAGCGGTGCATAGGGAAATAGTGACATGCCTCTGTCAGATCAGCACCAACATGACCACACTTCCCTGTGCACCCACATCTGTTGCCACAACATCCGCAACAGCCACAGGGAGGGAGGAGGACTCTGGCGGAGAGTCCTCGGCACCGTAGCAGCCTGCACATGAGGGTCCCCCGAGAAAGAAGAGGGGTCGTCCGAAGAAAGGCAATTGAGATGCTGATGGCCATGCATATCCCCCAGGTACCCAACACCTGGTCCTGATATTGTCCTTTGTGTGCAAACCATTTAACTTTGTCGACTTACATCAAAATCACCCACTTGACATGGAGGGTCAAAGTTGTGACAATGCACCAAATGACTGTGGATTCTACTCTGGACATTTAAAATCCCAAGACTACCAACTCACCTGTGAACTTTGGATTACCATCACATTGTACAGAACTTCCAATTCCGTTCACCATCCTTACACATGTTTGGAAATAAAATTACAATCACACAATATTTGCTTCTGTCGTGATTTATACTTGGTTTGTGCCATGGCGATGATGATCTGCTAAGGAACACTGAGCATGCAAACTACTACAGTCATGTGAACACCCTTATGTGAATCATGGGAATGTGACCCATATGAGGGAGACACACCACTATGGCACCACAACACATACTCACCATGGCCATCTAACTTATCGTCAACAATGATGTTAACAGGAAATACAGTGGAATGCACATACACAACGCCCATCCTGGGTCAGTGGCATCCAGCCCACAGGTACAGGATGCAAATGACTGTCAGATGTGTGGACATACACAGAGCACATCCCAAAGTGAAGCACCGGTTTATTAAATATTCACAATGTGAGAATTCCACAACTGATGCAAGTTAACCTCACGTGACAGTGAGCAAAAATTAAACAAGTGGTGAACAATGAAAGTCCAGGGGTGTGTGGCACATCATTGGTTGGGACAACGAGTACTTGCACTCTGGAACAAGGATCTGGGCCTTGGGGTTCAGACCACACCATACAGCATCCAAAGTACCCTGTGAAGGACAGACAGAAAACACAAACAAATACACAGATTTACAGCAGACAACAACAATATACATGCCCAAAACAAAACACTAACTACCTAGACACAACCTAACAATCAGGTAAACACTGTTTGGGAATACAGACTACCAGAAAGGACACATCACAGCAAGCATCCTGACAAGTAGCATACAGCCACACTCAATCGGCACCAGTGCACCGCCAACATAGGTCATGCCGACACATTACTTTAACAACACATACCTGTATACTGACATTCATGATAAGAATTTCTGGATCAGCTGGCTTCGAACATCACCATCACCCTCATCGTCACTGGCATCATGCCCCAGGCCAGGATCCTCCACAGCTGGTGGAGGTTGGTCATCGTCATCCTGGATGAGAGGCAACCGCTTCCTCACTGCCAGGTTGTGTAGCATGCAGCACACTATGAAGATACTGCACACCTTCGTAGGTGTTAATGGGAGGGCCCCACCTGTCTTGTCCAGGCAGCCGAATCTGCTTTTCAGGAGGCCAAATGTCCGCTCGATCACTCTCCTGATCCGACCATGTGCCTCATTGTAGCCCATCTCCGCCGGTGTCACAGGGTTTCTGAGGGGTGTCAGCAACCACGGCATGTTGGGGTATCTGGAGTCCCCTACATAGAGACAATTGCACATTAGTTCAGTGTGAAAATAGGGTGCTAATCAACTCAAACAAACACACACAATGGTAAACAGTCAGTACACACTGACAAGCCAGGACCGCTGGTACTGCATCTGTGACATCATCGTTGGGATGCGACTACTCCTCATTATGTAAGCGTCGTGTGCTGACCCCAGGAACCATGCAAACACATGGGAAATGGTCATGTCTGCCAAACAAACCACCAGAGCATTTATAGAGTGGAAATGCTTCCTGTTCCGGTATGTTTGCTCATGTGCCTGTGGTGGTACCAAAGCCACATGTGTCCCATCAATGGAGCCATTTACATGTGGCATCCTGCCCAGGGCATAGAAGTCCTCCTTGATGTCAGCGAGTCATTGTGCTTTGGGGAAATGGATGTACGGGTTGAGGAAATGCAACATCGCCTCCAACACATCTTGAAGCACACGGCTGAACATAGTCTGTGACATCTCACCAGCAGTAGCAACAGTGTGCTGGAAAGTACCGGTGGCAAAAAAGTGTAGGGCTGCCATCACCTTCACCTTGGGGGTCAGCGCTGCAGGGTATGTCCGGCCAGGTTGCAAATGTGGGGCCAACTGTTCCACCAATTCTTCGATCAGTGGCCTGGTGAAGCGGTACCGTCGTATGCAGTAATGTTCAACCATGGTTTCAAGGTCAGGGAATGGTCTGTGGACAGCTGGTCTTCTGCAATACATAGATGAGCAAATACAGTTTGTCATTCCCCCTATCTATGTGACAGTGTACATGACAAATAGCACATGAAACCACATTACAGTACACAAGAACATGATGTGTGTGCTGTTGAGCATGGGCACACGTCAGATACATGCCCATCATCTGACATCTCAGCTCTACAGGTCCACACAACAAGGTCCATGTTGTGCTGTTAGCAATCAATGGGCTCTGTCACAGTACATAAGTACGGGTGTCACATACCAGACACACACCACAGTGACTAATGAGGACAGATGTCTACCCCACATCACAGGTTTTTGACAGACTCACACAGGGACCTTGTGTCGCAACAAGGACATCATCATGATGTAGCGTCTCATATGCACACCACAACGGACACATGACACACACATGTAGTGCCCCCTGATTTTTTGCCAGCTCACACATGGATGTCTGTGACACACAGACGCAACAGCAACTCACATTGACAATATACATGGATGTTGTGACTGTTTGACAATGAGCACATGAAATCTGTGTCATCCCTGCATGGAAATGCACACATACTGTGGATGAACATCACATATGTGGCACTGCGACACCCTGTGAGACACATACCATTCCACCGAAGAGTGAGGCTGTATGTCACATGACATACACAATGTACACCGGGAACAGTGTACATGCCTCATGCACTGAAATGTACTGTTGTCAACCACAGTGGTTATGTGTCCAGACCACAATTGTATCTGTCCACATGCCACCTTGCCCTGCCTGGGTGTGGGTGCCACTAAGTGAAACATACAAAATCACGTTTACCCACATACACACACAGGTAATGCAGCCTGACATGCACTTTGAGATACTGTGTCACAGACTGTATTGTTGTTGGTGTGCCCATGGGTCCATGGCAAGCTATGGTGTGTGGCACGCCTTGCACAGTGACTTCAATGGGGACTGATGCGGGTGACCAATTCGAAAGACGTGTCGGACACCTAGGGAAGTAATCACATGCATGACTTGCACGCACACTTTGCACAGTGACTTCAATGGGGACTGACACGGGTGACCAATTCGAAAGACACGTCGGACACCTAGGGAAGGAGTCGCACGCACACCTTGCACGCATGCCTTGCACATTGACTTCAATGGGGACTGACGCTGGTGACCAATTCGAAAGACGCGTCGGACACCTAGGCAAGGAGTCGCACGCACACCGTGCACGCACGCCTTGCACATTGACTTCAATGGGGACTGACGCGGGTGACCAATTCGAAAGACGCATCGGACACCTAGGGAAGGAGTGGCACGCTCACCTTGCATGCATGCCTTGCACATTGACTTCAATGGGGACTGAAGCGGGTGACCAATTCGAAAGACACGTCGGACACCTAGGGAAGGTTGTCGCATGCACACCTTGCACATTGACTTCAATGGTTCTGACGCGGGTGGCCAATTCGAAAGACACGTTGGACACCTAGGGAAGGAGTCGCACACACGCCTTGCACGCACGCCTTGCACAGTGACTTCAATGGGGAGTGACGTGGATTCGAGCCTGGTACGAATCGGTTTCTTGAAAATCCGTTGGCTGCCTGCAACAATGTATCAGACTCATTAGTGCAATGCTTTAGAATTTTTCAAATGATGCGGAAGGCGTGTACGAGGCGTGCAATGCGATGGATTGGGCAGATTCATAGGATGCAAACGTGTCGGACCTATCGCTTTTGATGCATGGGACTGAATCTGCCACTGTAGCACAGATATAAATCTGTCTGTTTCCCTGGGAGCTCACTTGACTGCACTACATGCTCAAGATTGACATCTTTGCTACCACTGCTGCTGTCTCTGCATCCTCTGGCTCCAAGAATGGCACGTACTGTGGAGAGGGCCCCAGCCTTCACAGAGGAGGAGAACAAGGCCCTGCCTCCACAGAGGTTGTGCGGTGTGGAGCGGGGTTGAGGCAGCCCTAGAGAGATGTGGTGTTCATCCCGGGGTGGCTCCACCTACTCGAGGCCCCGGCTTCAATAAACCAGCTAAGCCCTGCCCGACATACGGCAGCATTAAAATAAGGACGGGGCAGAAATCAACAGTGGGGCCTGCAGCTCCAGGAGGGCACACGGCCCCAATCATAGGACCCCCTTGAAGACACTCCCGGTCCGCGAGATATAGTGATTTGACCCGGCGACGTTGGGGCGGGTGCCGTTAGGAGGCCCTTCTAAATCAAGACGCCGGCTGCTGGAGGCCTACTAGGCCCCATTCCTCCTTCAGAGTGACACATCAACAAGTGGAGTCCCGGGACGGAGGAGGGGGCCGGTATCCATCAAGGGATAAGGGCACACACCGGAGCAGCCGAGGGGGACATCCAAGCGCCTCCCCCCCACCGTGTGGTGAACCTTCTATCGTAGGAATGAGCAGGACACCAACCATGGGAAATCACGTAGCGACGTGCGTGCCATAGGCACAACTGGCAGACAAAGTGCGTCCTGGCCCAGTGACATCCTGTTGAAGCATACTCTAGGCTATCTGCTGGAGACCTAGTGCGCAGTGTGGTCCCTCTGGATGTGTTTGGGCACCTGGGAATGAGTGGTGGACTGGGGAGCTGCACTACACAAACTAGCAACACTTTGGGGCAGTCCCCTACAGCAGCAATTTTTAGTGACCAGAGGCGGGGCCTGGCGCAACCCTCTGTCCTCGCCGGCGAGACCACCCAGAAACACTGAAAGTGCGCAAGGAAAGGTGGAGACGGAGCTGATGGCCTGGCTAAGTAACCTTGCACAGCAAAAACCAAAGGAAATGATGGACGGAGTGTTGAACATTGCAAGCACTCACCCCCAGTCAACTGATCTGGGTTTAATCCATCACCGTTCTTTAGCCCACTCTGCCACCCCAGTTCAGACATGGCCATATGCAAATCAGTCTGACCCTGTGCCTCATGGGAACAGTCCAGCCCGAACTGCCAAGCCATGTCTTCCCTGGACCAGAAACAAGCTTCCTAGGACCGGTTTCTGGCATTTCAGCCGTCTTCAGCCGGGCTTGCTTGAATCCAGTGGCAAAGTGAGCAAGGGACTCACGTCTGAGCATACCCTGCCAACTTATGGCGAACAAAGCAAAAACCAAAGGAAATGATGGACAGAGTGTTGAACATTGCAAGCACTTACCCCCAGTCAACTGATCTGGGTTTAATCCATCACCGTTCTTTAGCCCACTCTGCCACCCCAGTTCACACATGGCCATATGCAAATCAGTCTGACCCTGTGCCTCATGGGAACAGTCCAGCCCGAACTGCCAAGCCATGTCTTCCCTGGACCGGAAACAAGCTTCCTAGGACCGGTTTCTGGCATTTCAGCTGTCTTCAGCCAGGCTTGCTTGAATACAGTGGCAAAGTGAGCAAGGGACTTACGTCTGAGCATACCCTGCCAACTTATGGCGAACAAAGCAAAAACCAAAGGAAATGATGGACGGAGTGTTGAACATTGCAAGCACTCACCCCCAGTCAACTGATCTGGGTTTAATCCATTACCGTTCTTTAGCCCACTCTGCCACCCAGGGGTCATGGCTAATGCTTGTCTGCACATGGCAGGGGGAGTTCTTGTGATACACAGCATTCTTTGCCTCTCAAATCTATGTTAGTATGTGACACAACCTCCACATTGCCACTACATTGGTTGTGGTGTTTGGTCCAGTAGTCACAAATGCTGGTCTAGGGATGCTGCTATTGTTATGTCCACACTCACCTTTTGGTCACTGTGGTTATGGGGGTTTTAGACCCCTTTACCACAATGATCCTACAATGCTGGACTTTTGGACACAACATTCACCTTTTGCTCACTGTAGTGATGTGGGGCTTAGACCCCATTACCACATTGATCCTAAAAATCAGGTTTTTGGAACCCCACAACAACCTTTTGGGCAGACATGTGATGGGAGTCATATTGTATGTTCACTATCAGGATCTGTGTTGTAGGCATTTTGCACACACAAACATATAATCTTGCCAAGATGCTAGGGGGGTGGTTTGCTTGGTCAACCTATGAGTGGGGATGGTAGTAGTGATGGGCATCCATCCCCCTATGAGTGGGGATGATAGTGGTGCAGGGCATCCAGTCCCTATGAGTTGGGGTTAGTGTTGCAAGACATACAGCCCCCTATGAGTTGGGGGTAGTGGTGCAGGGCATACAGCCCCCTATGAGTGGGGAGGGTACCGGCGATGGGCATCCAGCCCCCTATGAGTGGGGAGGGTAGTGGTGCAAGGCATATAGACCCCTATGAAATGGGGGTAGTGGTGCAGGGCATACAGCCCCCTATGAGTTGGGGGTAGTGGTGCAGGGCATATAGCCCCCTATGAGTGGGGGTTGTGGTTCAGGGCATACAGCCCCCTATGAGTTGGGTGTAGTGGTGCAGGGCATACAGCCCACTATGAGTTGGGTGTAGTGGTGCAGGGCATACAGCCCCCTATGAGTTGGGGGTAGTGGTGCAGGGCATACAGCCCCCTATGAGTTGGGTGTAGTGGTGCAGGGCATACAGCCCACTATGAGTTGGGAGTAGTGGTGCAAGGCATACAGCCCCCTATGAGTGGGACTGGTAGTGGTGATGGGCATCCAGCCCCCTATGAGTGGGGTGGGTAGTGGTGCAGGGCATCTAGCCCCCGATGAGTTGGGGTAGTGGTGCAGGGCATCTAGCCCCCTATGAGTTGGGGTAGTGGTGCAGGGCATATAGCCCCCTATGAGTTGGGGGTAGTGGTGCAGGGCATACAGCCCCCTATGAGTGGGGGTTGTGGTGCAGGGGATCCAGCCCCCTATGAGTGGGGGTAGTGGTGCAGGGCATCCAGCCCCCTATGAGATGGGGTGGTGGTGCAGGGCATTCAGCCCCCTATGAGTTGGGGGTAGTGGTGCAGGGCATACAGCCCCCTATGACTGTGGTTGGTAGTGGTGATGGGCACCCCCCCTAGGTGTGGTTACTGCTGGTAGTGAGGACCATGCTACCCCTGTGGTATTGCTTTTGCTGGTGGGAGGGATGTCACCCCCCCATGTGTGTGCAGCATTTCCATGTGCGTGACGTTGGTTTGTGGGGGTGTCTGACTTACCGTCTGCGATGTGCGCATCAGTTCATAATCCGGTCATAGATATACAGTACTGGGATGACCTGCGCGATGGGATTCATCGTTGGTTCGTCTCGTACTTGCTCGTCGTTGCTCCGTCTCGTGCCTCATGGGAACAGTCCAGCCCGAACTGACAAGCCATGTCTTCCCTGGACCGGAAACAAGCTTCCTAGGACCGGTTTCTGGCATTTCAGCCATCTTCAGCCAGGCTTGCTTGAATCCAGTGGCAAAGTGAGCAAGGGACTCATGTCTGAGCATACCCTGCCAACTTATGGCGAACAAAGCAAAAACCAAAGGAAATGATGGACGGAGTGTTGAACATTGCAAGCACTCACCCCCAGTCAACTGATCTGGGTTTAATCCATCACCGTTCTTTAGCCCACTCTGCCACCCCAGTTCAGACATGGCCATGTGCAAATCAGTCTGACCCTGTGCCTCATGGGAACAGTCCAGCCCGAACTGCCAAGCCATGTCTTCCCTGGACCAGAAACAAGCTTCCTAGGACTGGTTTCTGGCATTTCAGCCGTCTTCAGCCAGACTTGCTTGAATACAGTGGCAAAGTGAGCAAGGGACTCACGTCTGAGCATACCCTGCCAACTTATGGCGAACAAAGCAAAAACCAAAGGAACTGATGGACGGAGTGTTGAACATTGCAAGCACTCACCCCCAGTCAACTGATCTGGGTTTAATCCATTACCGTTCTTTAGCCCACTCTGCCACCCAGGGGTCATGGCTAATGCTTGTCTGCACATGGCAGGGGGAGTTCTTGTGATACACAGCATTCTTTGCCTCTCAAATCTATGTTAGTATGTGACACAACCTCCACATTGCCACTACATTGGTTGTGGTGTTTGGTCCAGTAGTCACAAATGCTGGTCTAGGGATGCTGCTATTGTTATGTCCACACTCACCTTTTGGTCACTGTGGTTATGGGGGTTTTAGACCCCTTTACCACAATGATCCTACAATGCTGGACTTTTGGACACAACATTCACCTTTTGCTCACTGTAGTGATGTGGGGCTTAGACCCCATTACCACATTGATCCTAAAAATCAGGTTTTTGGAACCCCACAACAACCTTTTGGGCAGACATGTGATGGGAGTCATATTGTATGTTCACTATCAGGATCTGTGTTGTAGGCATTTTGCACACACAAACATATAATCTTGCCAAGATGCTAGGGGGGTGGTTTGCTTGGTCAACCTATGAGTGGGGGTGGTAGTAGTGATGGGCATCCATCCCCCTATGAGTGGGGATGATAGTGGTGCAGGGCATCCAGTCCCTATGAGTTGGGGTTAGTGTTGCAAGACATACAGCCCCCTATGAGTTGGGGGTAGTGGTGCAGGGCATACAGCCCCCTATGAGTGGGGAGGGTACTGGCGATGGGCATCCAGCCCCCTATGAGTGGGGAGGGTAGTGGTGCAAGGCATATAGCCCCTATGAGATGGGGGTAGGGGTGCAGGGCATACAGCCCCCTATGAGTTGGGGGTAGTGGTGCAGGGCATACAGCCCCCTATGAGTGGGGGTTGTGGTTCAGGGCATACAGCCCCCTATGAGTTGGGTGTAGTGGTGCAGGGCATACAGCCCACTATGAGTTGGGTGTAGTGGTGCAGGGCATACAGCCCCCTATGAGTTGGGTGTAGTGGTGCAGGGCATACAGCCCCCTGTGAGTTGGGGGTAGTGGTGCAGGGCATACAGCCCCCTGTGAGTTGGGTGTAGTGGTGCAGGGCATACAGCCCACTATGAGTTGGGAGTAGTGGTGCAAGGCATACAGCCCCCTATGAGTGGGACTGGTAGTGGTGATGGGCATCCAGCCCCCTATGAGTGGGGTGGGTAGTGGTGCAGGGCATCTAGCCCCCTATGAGTTGGGGTAGTGGTGCAGGGCATCTAGCCCCCTATGAGTTGGGGTAGTGGTGCAGGGCATATAGCCCCCTAGGAGTTGGGGGTAGTGGTGCAGGGCATACAGCCCCCTATGAGTGGGGGTTGTGGTGCAGGGGATCTAGCCCCCTATGAGTGGGGGTAGTGGTGCAGGGCATCCAGCCCCCTATGAGATGGGGTGGTGGTGCAGGGCATTCAGCCCCCTATGAGTTGGGGGTAGTGGTGCAGGGCATACAGCCCCCTATGACTGTGGTTGGTAGTGGTGATGGGCACCCCCCCTAGGTGTGGTTACTGCTGGTAGTGAGGACCATGCTACCCCTGTGGTATTGCTTTTGCTGGTGGGAGGGATGTCACCCCCCCATGTGTGTGCAGCATTTCCGTGTGCGTGACGTTGGTTTGTGGGGGTGTCTGACTTGCCGTCTGCGATGTGCGCGTCTGTTCATAATCCGGTCATAGATATACAGTACTGGGATGACCTGCGCGATGGGATTCATCGTTGGTTCGTCTCGTACTTGCTCGTCGTTGCTCCGTCTCGTACATATTGAGAGTTGGTCCGTCTTGTAGCTGTGGATCGTGTTGTGGCGCGAATCGGACCTGATATGCAGCTCTACCGGATGCTGTGATGTGCTGCTAGTGGCGACACGTCCGGCGTGTAGGATTTGCGCATCGTACTTGTCTGGCCGGAAACTGCTGTGGGAACTGCTTCCGGGTGACTCGAATCGGCTTTCGGAGGTACGACTCGTATGGGAAATGCTGCTGGAATTGCAGCCTACGTGTCGGACGGAATTGTGGCACTTTTGTGCATCGTACTTCGTCGTCCAGACGGACCGGCTCCCGGTACGAGTCGGTCACCAGGTAAAGCTACGGACAGTTCTCGGAGGGTTGTCCGATCCAGATCGGAATCGACCCCTTAATGTAAAAAAGTGTTTCAGGTATTTGTCAAGCATACAGTCAAACATTTCTATTTTCTTTTAATTTCATTAACAGATTAAACCATAAAAACCAGCAAGAATAGAGGAACACATTTCTCAATCCAAGTAAATTCCAAAGCCCACCACCACTCGAGAAGCCAAAGTATACAAGGTAAAAATATTCAAAAACAGCATTATGGTTTTTTTTTGCACGTTTCAAGTACAGAATCAATTTATTTTAAAAAGTATCTTTGCAGTAAAAATGTCAGCCTCATAAACAACAGCCAAATTACTTTTTTTTCAATGTCAAAAGCACTAATCAATTTTTTTTGCAGGCTAATTGCAGAACAAAATAAATCCAAATAACAAACTATAAACATTTCTCAATTTTTTACAGAACCAAAGAATCCAAACCGCCAAACAAAACATAGTGAAGAACTGCAACAAAAATCTCAAGTAAACCAGCAAATACACCAGGCCTTTTCAGCACGACAACAGAAAAACCTTAAAAAAGGTAAACTTTACAATTCTGTTAAATCTAGCCAAAATTAACCTTTTTTTTCATCCAAGGAACAAAAGCAGGAAACGATTCCAACAAAACATTATGAAAGCAATGCAATTAAAATCTAGTACAAATTTTGCAAAAAGTTACATTTGTAAAATAAACAATGTGTCCTAATTTTTCACTTACAGGCAAATTAGGTTTTAAAACAACCACACTTAAAATCACTTAATCAATCCTTTTCTCTTTTTCTTGTTTCTACAGAGAATGGCAGCAAGAAAACAAGCCAAATATATACAATCAAGTCGTGGAGATAGACTGTTAAGAAACAGTGGCTACGTTTATTGTAGGAGAGATTAACTGAGCCCAGTTGTCATTGGAGGTGTGTGCATTATTACTCATCCCATTGCACATGCAGAGCGGTTACTCTTGGTGACACTGTTGAAAGGGCCACCAAGCATATCCACTCTGCTTTTGCAATGGAGATAGAAGTAAGAGAGAATATAAATGAAATTAAAGCCCTGGCATCCGCCTCTACTGAACCCTGTGGCTCAGTTTTGAGGGAGGTGTCTCAAAACATTCCAACACATTTATCAAGGTGTATGCCCACAATCCCCAACCTATGCAGAATTATTCAGCATAAAAAACAGGCAAGTAACTCCCTACGTGTAACACCCCAAACCTTTTCTGACATTCATGGGACTATTAGCATGGCAGGTGGATCGCCACCACCCAAGCAGCAGTGGCGATCCACCCGCCAAAACCCCCCCACCGGACGGCCTTTTACCACCCACCACATTAGCATGGCGGGGGTACCGCGGTGGATGGAAAGACCGTCCGCCACTTTTCCGCCGGTAGGCAATCGTCACAATTGCCTACCAGGCGGAAAAGGCCTGTGATATCCATATTATGATGTGGGCTGTGTTCCATAGAGGAGACTCCGCCATGGAACGGCATGTGGGAATTGCTTTGGGGGCCCGTTGTGGGCCCCCGGGGGAGTGGGGGGCTGCACTTGGGGGGGTACCCATGATACTCCCCTTCACTGGCATACACAAGGTTGCAGGCACTTCACAGTGCCTGTCACGTTGTGCATGCCAATGCACAACATGCATTTTCTACATTGTGGCGGGTGCTGCCCACCACAATGTTGAATATATGGGATGCGACCGCCACGGTGGTGGTCACATCCTAATTGGCAGTGCGGGACCACCGCACCACTGGCGGCTGGTCCCAGCACCGCCAGGGTGACGGGCAGCCTGATGTCCGCCCGCCATCCTAATGGACCCCTCACATTCCACCTGAAGTTTCTGTAACCATTACTAATGAACCCTTTCTTTAGCATGTCAACAAAAACCCTCTCAAAAGAATTCTAATCTTTAGCACACCCCATATTCTTGTTAAATTGGAGAGTAGTGATATTTGGATGATGGATGGGACATTGAAATCCACACCCCATTCATTCACCCAAATAGACACTATTAATGCCTACATTAATCAAACAGTAGTGCCCTTTACTCCCTGATAAACAATCCTCAACACACACTGAGGTGCCGATTACGATCCGGTAAAAACCGGGTACGAACCGTCGGTCGGAGCGTATTCTCCGTCCGACTCGTACCCGGTCGTAAAACATTACAAACATGGAATTACGATTCGCACGGAAACACCATTTCCGTACGAATTGTAAAAAACACCGACCGTCGAAAATATGCATACGAATGTGATCCGGGAATGCTGCGACGTGACGTCGGGACGCTTCCTGGCAGCGTTTCACGACCCAGGAATTACGATTCGAACCGACAGCAGTCCGGACGGCAATATTTTTACGGCACCCAAAAAGTGTCGGAAATGCGAAGTACGGCGCGAAACGACCAGAGTAGGTGGCCCGGTAAGTGCCGTACCCCCCCAGCCCCCGCATGTACGCGCCGTACCCCCCCCAGCCCCCGCATGTACGCGCCGTACCCCCCCAGCCCCCACATGTACGTGCCGTACCCCCCGTGTATGTACACCCGAGTACGTGTCGAACCCCCCCCGTGTACGTACACCCGAGTACGTCTCGAACCCCCCCGTGTACGTACACCCGAGTACGTGTCGAACCCCCCGTGTACGTACACCCGAGTACGTGTCGAACCCCCCCCCGTGTATGTACACCCGTGTACGTTCGAGTCGTACCCCCACCCGTGTATGTACGGTGCGTACCCCCAGCGCGTCGCTGGGGGTACGCACCATAAACAATAAAAATATTTACAATACTATTAATGTCTATAGATTGTTTTGTGAAATATTCATTTTTATTATTAAAATTTTTACTTCTACAGATTTTATATGTCTATGTATGCATACGTATGTTGTGCATTTATGCTTTATTTACTTTTATAAATATCCTAATTAACTTTTAATAGATTAAGTTAAAATTATTAAAGAATTTTTAAATTATACATTATATTTTTTCCTTTACATCAAATCACCCCTACCCAAAATCTCCCTGAATTGTTCTGCACATTAATTTAAAAAATATATAATTAATTAAAAAGGTTAGCAATTAAAATCATATAAATTAAGCAATAAATTATACTCAAGTATTTATATTAATCCCTGAGTATTAATATACTCCCTGCACAATACCCCTGTTTCCCTTGAATCCTGTCCCAGAGAATAGGTGCAAATGCCTTTTTTAATATTATTACTTAATTTTTTTTATATAATTAACTATCAGTAAATCAAAATATCAATTAATACTCTAGAATAAAAAAAATAAAAGCCTGAGTATTAATACACTTCCTCACCCAAAACACCTATTTCCCATATTTTTGATGCAAAAGACGTTTTCATTAAATTCCTTTTAAATTAATTTTAAAATTATTTAGCAATAAAATGAACTTTCTATGAAGTATTGATATTAATACCTGATTATTAATACATTCTCCCACCCAAAAAACATTATACACCTACATCTATCCCCAAATTATAGCAGGCTAAACAGTTTACAATTTTATAATTTAAAATTATATAAAATATTTATATCAATATAAATTAAAATAAATGAAATTTAAATGATCTAAAAAATATTACCTGAGTATTAAAAACCTCCCCCACCCAAAACCCCTACTTCTCATACATCCCATCCCAGGGCATGCGTGCCAAATAATTTTTTTATCATTTTTAAAAATGTATTTTAAAAAATGTATATGACTAAAACAAAATTTCATTACATTCTCAAGTATTAGAATTAATACCTGAGTATTAATACACTCCCACCAAAATTCCCTATTTCCAATGCATCCCGTCCCAGGGAAAAAATGCAAAGCACATTTAATATATTTTAATTTATTAAATTAAATGATAGATTTTTTATATATGTTTTAAATAATTTAACTCCTAATATAATACTTTAATAAAACTCAAATATTTCCTCTAAAAAACCTGAGTATTAATACACTACCCAACACAAACCTATACAATTTAAATACATTATATGATATATATGTATATTTTAACTATTTTTAAACTATTTAATTGTTTGTAAAATATTACTGTTACTATTAACTATTACTTTCCTAAAAATAACATTACTTACCTTACAATGCGTTGTAATGGCATGCGTTGTAATGGCATGCGATGTAATGTCACCTGCGTTGGAAAAGTTGCATTGTAAAGGCATTACGATGTAATTCCTGCGTTGTAATGGACGTCTCCCCTGTGGTACTTGGTTCTGGCAGTTGTAGGTTCGTTGGTGGGGGAGAGGATCAGTTGGGCTCAGGGAGGAACCCTGGGGCACTCCTCAGCTGATCTCTGTAGATTCTGAGAGGAACAGGGGTAGTCTGACTCTCTATTTCCGGCTGGTGAGAAAGGAGTTGATCCAGTCCAGTGCCTTGTCACGGATGCAAACATCATGGAGTCTTGTGATTAGGGTGCGGTGGGAGACGGTGTTGAAAGCAGAAAAGAGATCCAGTAGGATGAGGGCTGCGCTCTCATCCTGGTAGAGGTGGGGGCGGATGTCGTCGGTGGTGGTAAGGAGAGGGGTCCCGTGCTTTGGTTACTTGGGAAACCAGATTGGCAGGTGTCCAGGACATGGTTTACTTCGATGCACTCTGACAGTTGGGCGTTGATGGCCTACTCGATGACCTTGGCTGGGAAGGGGAGGAGGAAGATGGGTCTAAAGTTCCTGAGGTCTGTCGGGTATGAGGACGGCTTCTTCAGCATGCTAAGCATGCTTCCAGCCGTCGGGGAAGGTGGCGGTTTTGAAGGTGAGACAAAGCTGGGGGCAATAACGGCGGCTGCTCTGTGGAAGATGTGGTATTGGCAAAGATCCGATGGAGCTCCCAGGTGGATGCTCTTCATGGTCTTGAGCATGTCCTCTGTTTTGAGTGGGGTCCAGCTGAGCATGGTCTGTTGCGGTACAGCATGGTTGCGTGTGGTGGTGGCAGGCATAGTGGCAGGGTCTAGGGCATCAAAGCTGTCGTAGATCTGCCTGATCTTGTGGTGGAAGAAGGTGCCAAGTTTGTTGCATAGATCTTGGGAGGGTGGGACATCTGTGGTCTCGATGTTGGGCCTGGTGAACTGCTTAATGATTAGCTCTTTGCTGTTGTGTGCATTGGCGTTGATTCTGTCTTGAAAGGCCATGTCCTTTTTGGTTTTGAGGAGAAGTTGATGAGCATGACGGCTGATTAGAAGGTTGCATGGGTTTCCGAAGTTTTCTTGTTCCTCCATCTCTTCTTGAGTCGTCGGCAGGTACATCTGGACTTGTGTAGGGCACGAATGAACCAGCTGGCTTTCTTGTAGGCCTGGGCAAAATTTCCGTTCCGTTCGCGGAATTTGCGATAATTTGGCATTTCCGCGTTCCGCGGAGAGTGCGGAAATGTCAAAATTTCCGCATTCCGCAGCTTTGCGATAATTTGGTTCTTGCTCGCGCTGTAAAATAATACATTCTCGCGCGCGCGCGATCGCCTTACCTGAATCCCCGCGTTCGCCGACAAGTTTTCCCGATCCGGTCGCGTTCTCCATGAGATGTTGTATTGTTTTAGCCATTTGCGCTGTCTCGCGACAGTTCGCGTCCGCAGTGACGTCATGCGTCGCGCGATCACGTCTTTTTTCTCGCGATCATGCACCGCGAGACAACTGAAAACAAGATGGCCGCGCCCGCAAGCAACCACATGGGTAAGTTGGCGACCCGCAACCATGCAGAAAATCTCGCGAACATGCCAGAAAAAAACTTCCGCATCTTCGCGATATTTCCGCTTGTTTGCGGAGATTTTTAACATTTTCGCGATAATTTGCGAAAGTCGCTTCCGCAAATTCCGCCCACCCCTACTTTCTTGGTGTGTTGCTTGCCTGGTCTCTTCTTGAGGGGTGCCAGAGTATTGGCGCAGTAAGAGATTCATCAGTGAAGGTTGCGTGCTGCGGTGTTGGCGTCAATTGGAGTTGGTGGGGTAGTTATCCTAAGGGAGTCAATGAAAAGTTCTTCCTTGGCCTTACCCCAGCTGTCTCAGGTGGGGCGTGGTGAAGGCGAGATGCATGCAGTTGTGGTTGGTCCAGGAGAGTTCAGTCATGTGGCTGTAGCTGACGTTCCTCTGGCACAGAAAATGGGTTTGAGCGTATGTCCAGCTGTGTGGGTCAGTGCGGTGATCAGCTGCTTGAGACCGGTGTTGGCAAGTTCTCCAGTAGAGAGGTGTTGTTCCGGTCATTGGGGTTGTCATCAATGGGATGTAGTCGGTGGAAGCAAGAGCTTGATGTGCAATGAGGTTTACAATGGCATCAGTGAAGGGTGGTCAGGGTCTGGGGGGCCTGTAGATGAGGGTGCTACGGAGGGTGGTGTTGGGGTTGTTCTGCATCTGAAAGTGGAAGTGTTCCATGGTCGTCATTGGGTCGTTAGAGTGTGTGGTTAGTTGGAGGTTGTTCTTGTGAGCGATGGCGATGCCTTCTCCTGGGTGGTCAGGCGGTCTTTGAGGGTGATTTTGTAGCCATTGGGAATGGCGATGTCCAGTTCGGAGCATGGGATGGTCTAGGTTTCCAAGGCATGTTTGTGGAGGGATGACACATTGAGGAGTATGCAAGTGATTCGGTTAAGTGCGCTGTTGGTCAGCTGCGTGGCGAGAGGACCTGGTGTGTTGGTTTGGATGAAGGTGGGGTTGCAGTTCCCACATTGAGAAAGGCAAAGTTTACACGTCTGGTATTTGGTGAATGAATTGAATTGAATGAAAAGGTACCCGCAGAGTGCTCCGTTTTAATTCTTGGAACTTTGGTGGATAATTATTAATGTGTGGCCACAAACATGTACGGAGGCACCTGTTTAAAGTATTCGCAGTTGATGTGGCATTTGGGAGGAAATTTATACATATTTATGAAAGTTAACTAAACAGCCATTGTCTCAGTAATTTTACATGTTTTTAGATTTTTGTGCTTTAGTGTTGCACAGAATAAGCACACTTTGCTACGTATATATAATTGACACTGACTATCTTTATTTGTTTGTTTACTTACAGGACTGGATGCAGAAGTGTGTCTTGTCGTGATTGTGACTTACCTGGAATGTAGAAGAGCTAAGATATCTTTTTTTAATTTTCTTAAAATGTAAATCTTTTTTCAGAGTTGGACCAGGTCTTGCTCAATAGGGCATAATTTGTACTTGTGTTAATCTGTGCAAAACTGTTGATTTCCATGTTTTGTTACTATTTTGACTTAATGGAGAGTTAATTGAATTCAGTATGTGAGATGAGTTATTTTTCAGTTGTTGCTAAAATGTAGTTAGTGATATCTAACAACCATGTGTGTTTACTTAGTTTAGATTTAGGGGCCTATTCCGATCTGGGTCGGAAATCAATCTGACCGATCCGGATCCGGGGTGTTTTCTGACCGATCCGTACTCCTGCAGTCCAACCGAGCGAGTACGATGCGGCCGTATGCTGTCGGACTCAGTTCGGTCGGACTCCCATAGAACTCAATGGGAGCCGGTTGTATGACACGTACATGGGCTCCCATTTACTGAATGGGTACGTCGCGGACAAGGGCGCCCCCTACAGTGGTTACGCGTCGGTGCCATCGCACCGTACATGCCTTTGTTGGGGAGACTCAAGGGTCTCCCCCTGTGTCCGAGTCGCAAGGCTGCCGGTGACAGGGGGTCCAACGCGGACACCCGAAATCTGACTGCGGGAGCTTTTGCGAGCCGGATGCTCCGACTCGATCCGGTTGTCCGATTTGAGCATGGTACTAGCTAGGTCGTGAAATGTCTCCATTGCGCGCCACGGTTGGCTTGCGACCGAGTCATACGGAACGGTTCGGAGCCGGAAATGATTTGGACGAAAATGTCGCGCTTGTTCACATCGTACTTCGACGTCCGGACCCGTGTACGACTCGGACGGAAAATCAGCCTCTGAATCGGATCCGCTAATGCCGAAACCGATTCGGTGCCCTACCGCCCGAGATCGGAATCGGCCCCTATGAGTTTATTTGCCCAATGGGGCCTATTTTCCGAGTTTCTCATTTTTTTATTTCGAGTATCATGTTATATTTGAATGTTTATCTAGCTCACCAGAAGCAATTTGTGCCTATGCCCATTGGGGCGGAATTCATCAACACAATTGTTATCACTATAGCATTCCAGTCACTTGGGTGGCAACAGTAATCTCTATGTAATTCTATGTACTAACACATTCCAATATGGCCACCATGTGGATCTATAGTACTAAGTCCATTTTCAAAATACAACAAATAGGAAGTGTTTTCTGTGCACAGGCGTTGTGAGAAAGGCTTTTCATGCCGAAACGCGTCTGTCACTAAGGGGTCTATTAGCATGGCGGTCAGAAAATCACTCCGACCGCCATGATAGCGGGAAAACACTGCCCGCCAGGACCGTGGGAAAACCACTGGTCCAATTATTATGCTACGCAGTGGAAATCCGACTGCGGCGGTCGGATAGCGGAGGTTAACATTGTGGCGGGCGATGCTGCCAGCAGCATGTCCTGCATGTCCCTGCACTGTGTTGCAGGCACTGCACAGTGCCTGCCACCTGTTACAGGGACATGAGTGCACCCACACACCCCCCCAACACATTGGGGGTCTGCAATGGACCGCCGGATACATTCTCCACATGCCTTTCCATGGCGGTTCCACCGCTGCGGAAAGTTGGCTACCGCTGGCATCATAACCGTGCCGGCAGTGCTTGGCCCTGATCCACCACAATTGTAGCGGTCCAGCTCCGCATGCCAGGCAAGCAGGCGGACAGCAACCGGCGGAAAAGTGGCGGGCAGAAAATCACACCGGTGCGGTCATGACCGCAATGCTAATCGGACTGGCGATGTTCAGGGCTTCGATGGCGGGCGGATGTCCGCCGCCAGTTGCTACTGCCCGCCCGGCGGAGGACATCTGCCCTCCATCCTAATGGACCCCTAGATGTTTGGATCTGCCGTGATGAATAAATAAGAATTACAACACTATGAGGAGTGCCATTCTGTTTCTAACCTAAAAGAAGTGTTTCGAATGTAAATACGCCCGGGCATGAGCGCTTGATGAGCAACCCGAAGCTATGGCTGCACGTCAACTATACGCAGATATTAAATGTAGAAAAAACATTATATATTCAATACAAATTAACATATATATGTTTTTTTACATACTAAATAAAAATGATTTTTTATATTTGTATTATCCCACAAATCAGCCTGCCTAGAATGTCACTAGCGTGGTTTAGTAAAATGAAGACATGACAAGGTAAAGGGTACTCAACAGGTTACTACAATTTCTTTTTCTTAATTTTTTCAAATCTAGAAAAATGCTGTTGTAACTTTTTTAACAGCTGCTTATGATTAATTCCTCAAAATTGTGTTACAATAATACAAGCAAAGAAAAAGTCACAAAATATTTTTTCTTTCTTTTTTATATCCATACATGTCAATGCTCATCAAAAGAAGACCATCTGGAAGGCCATCCCAAAAAAGGTGCGGACCCTAGGGGTCAACAAGAGGGGTAGTTTCCACTTCAGAAATAGATAGGGCGACCTACGACGCTGGACCAAAAAGTCAGCTGAAGTCCAGCTAGGCCAGTCCTCCCAAAATGGGAAGCATGTGAGCTGCAATCTGAACCCTTTAATGGCCCACATAATTGTGGTGGCCTATCCCCAGTTTGATGGGCAGTTGAGAGCCCAACAGCGGCATCAAGGGGTAAGTTCTTTGTCAGTTTTTTCATGTTAAATAGCTATTTTTTGTTACGGCAATAACTTATGGCATCAGCATAAAGACTGACTTATGTCCAACGCACAAGAAGAGTTCTAGAAGGTGTAAGTTTTGCACAAGGTGTATGATGATGTGTTTTGTATATTAAGTTTTGGAAACTGATACCACTATATTTCTGATTACTGCCAAAGGATTGCTTTGAGTAGAGGATCACCTTCAAGCTCCTCACCCACGCACACAAAGCACTCCACAACGCCAGACCAGCCTACCTGAACAGCAGACTCAGCTTCTACACCCCCATCCACCAGCTCCGCTCCGCCAACCTCGCCCTCGCAGATGTCCCCCACATCCAATGTACGACCACCGGTGGCATATCCTTCTCTTACCTCGCCGCCAAAACCTGGAACACCCTCCCAACCCACCTGCGACAGACCCAAGACCTACTCGCCTTCAGAATACTCCTCAAGACCTGGCTCTTCGAGCAGTAGCGGCACCCACCCCCCCACCCCTCAGCGCCTTGGGACCCTCATGAGTATGTAGCGCGCTTTACAAGTACCCTGATTGATTGATTGATTGATTGATTGATTGATTGATTGATTGAGTAGACACATGCCTGCCCAAACAACACATATACATGAGTTTGTTTGATGTAATGAAGCAAAGTTGTACCCAAGAGGCTACAAGTTATAATTGTGTCAGGTGTGATGCTCTGTCACAATTGTGAATGATGTTACATTAGCCCTATTAGAGGTGACATAACATAAAATGCACTTCTGACACTGTGGATATTCCAAACGTCAAATTGGTCAGTTGGCATTATGAGCAAACAATACTGAGCATGTGAGCAAAAATGACTAGAAACATAAGATTAAATGGCTAAATTTGTTATTAAAAACATATCACAAACATGGTTTGAATTAAAAATACTATTTAATTTTTGTTAAAAGGGACAAATGTGCATGATGTCTTACTCCTTCACAAATGTGCATGTAAGCCAGTCTTTCTTTTGAAAAAGAATATGTTTACAAATTGGTGACAGAGTAACACATACCCACAAACATTTTTTTAAATGTCCTTTGTTATGCCCAGATGATAAATCAATGATGAACAAAAATAGAATACTTAAAGGGTTTTTTACAGATGTGTTTTGTCACATATATATTGGAGCATCCTATCTTAAAAACTCAACATCAGGTGCAACTCATTACTTTGTAGGAATATGTAGAAATGCATCAAAGTTTAATCTGGTGCACATTGTGATTTGCATTTTAATTTTTGAATGGAAAATGATTTATGAATCAGAGTATGAAATATTTACTGTGCTGTTGTACCAATTATTGCCTAAAGTGAAAGCCAGCATATATTTAACATGTTTCACAATGATAAAACAAACTGGAAATAACTTAAGATATTTTGGAGTAAAATGTAAATCTTTTTTTGCTCTGAACTAAAATTGATTATAAATGTATCAAGCCCTATGAATTTACTTATGCTACCGAAGTCATTTGTAAATCTCCTGAAAATTAGTTCTGAATTTCTTCAACAGCATAAGTAATTTCATAGGGTGTGATACATTAACAAGCAGCTTCAGTACTGACTCTACATAATATTTTTAACATTTGAAAAACTTCCTAAGTTACTAGAAGTAAGTGTTAACATTGTGAAAGAAAACAGGCTTTCAGTTTATACAAATATTAGTGGAACTTAGCAGTAATTGTTGACACACATTAATTAATATTGCAATAAACAATAAAATCTGCTTTTTCACACACTGTGTAAAGGTATTTTTGCTTTACAATATTTTTTTAACATAAGTTCATTATTCAAAACAACAAATCAGAACCATTCAAAGGTGTTACACCGTTCCTTGAAAGAATTTAAAATGGTTAAGAGGAAAGATCATAAATGATATAGGAGCAATAATCTGGAATTGCAAGACTGTGACTAAACGGTTTCTGAAGATGTTTCCTCCAGTCATGAGATAATGATAAAAATGAACTAAAGTTTGAAAGCCTTGAAGCAGAAGAAATCTGAAAATTTGGAAAATGTTTTGAAAAAAAAGTTCATGATCAGTTCTATATACACAGATACAATAAAACTATTGTATATGTCTTTTACAGCATCTTCAGGAGCAGGTGAAATGGACATTGGCCACAAAAGCCAGGAAGCAGCTGGCCACTGTGTTTCGGGTGGTAAGACCTTAGACACTGATGGACACAGTGGTACAGAAGGAGAGGGGTCTGGAATGGAGGTTACCTGCTGATCAACATCTGCGGAGGCCTCTGCAAGCGATCAGTCTCTAGTGGTGGCGGGCCCTACAGGAACTGTACCAACTGCATCCTTGTCCGCCACCCAGAGCCCCTTTTTTTATCCACCCGACCCCCTAAAAGGCCTTGTGTCTCCTTCACCACAGGCACTTCACCCCCTGCCCCTGTCCCCCCCGCTGCGCTGAGCAAGGAGGCTATTGAGCTATTATGCAGCATCTCTGTGGCCAGACTGTGATCATAAATGGCATCCAGGGTCTTAGTTGCCACATGCAACACATGGTTGCATTTCTGGATGCCATTCACAGTTCCATGTCGGGCATGCAGACATCCCTTGCTAAAATAGCCTCCTCACTGACCCGAGCCTCTCAACCAGCCCAAATTTGTGCCCCAATAGGATCTCTTCCTCAACCCAAATCCAAAGTCCCACCCCTATCCCAACCATACATGCATCTCTGTAGCCACCCACTCCAACATACACAAGCAGCACACTCACACAGACACATAAACACAAACACACAAAGTAACACAAATACCCAACCAACATACAGCCATTATTGACACTATACCCACAGGTACCATAATAACCACCACACCCACAAGCAACACAACCACCACCATGCCCACAAGCACCACAATCACCACCACACCCACATTTGCCACCACTAATACAACCACAACCATCACCATAACCATCAGCACACCCACAACCACAACAACCACCAGCGCACCCACAAGCACCACAACCACCACCACACCTACAAGCACCTAACACACTCTCAAACACCACAACCACATCAACCACCTCAACAACAAAGTCATCCAAACAAACACACTCATAGAAAGCCACCCGCACACAAAACAGCACCCACTAAACCAAACACACATACTCACCTGAATACAAGACACCTGACAAACCACACACATCCAAACATACACCAGACCTACATGCAACTGCAAAACATACACCCACACAAACCACAGCCACAACAACCACCTCAAAAGCATTCTCATCCAATACAACACACTTATACGCAAGCACACCTACATGCAAAACAAAACCCACCAAACCCAAATGCAAGCATTCACCCAAACACCTGTCAAAATACACACACACAAACATACACAACATACATCAGACCACATGTAACTGAGCAACATATAGGCACACACACATCACCCATTCCAGCTCCCTCTACCTCCCAAACCCAATCCTGTCCCACACCTCCTACCTGTATTCCTCCTACTGAATGTATGTCTTACATGCCCCTCACCCATGTCAAACCAAAACCCACTCCTCACAAGAAAGATCCTTGAGGTGCCTCTCTGTGCCCACAAGATGCCCCTTCCTGAGGAAGTTCCCCTTTGACAGTCTGTTTAGGAGGCACATATCAGGCAACAGTCCAACAGCCAGTAGCGCTAAACAAGACTTTTTTCTCATGGTTTATGTTTGAAAAATAAGGATGTATGTATATGAGAGAAGTATCTCATTTGTGAATAAACAATCTAGTTTATTTTCACCAAGTTTGTCCTGACATTATTTTTCATTTACAATTCTTTGATTCCCAAGACTGTTAATGATGAATATGTGTATTACATATTTTTACTTTCAATTATGACAGGAAATACAACAGTGATTTTAAATGTCTAACCTGTAAAGTCCATACTCTAGTAAATAAACAATGTGATGGACATTTACATTTTGGTGCAAGCAATCATGATAATGGACACTCACACCAACAAATGGGTTTTAATTTTTTTTAAATGTTAATACAGTTTATTGGAACTTCATAAGTGATAAAAAAAAACACAGATGCATTACACCTTCAATGAAAATAGACATAAAAACATGTATTAAAATACAGAAACTGCACTAGACAAGGGGAAATGTTACATGGATAAATATATTAAATGATTCAAATTTGCAACTAACATTGATTCATTTTACAGTTATTTTGAAAAATAAGTTTCACCTTGTGTTGTGCAATTTCTCCATGTTGTTAATTTCAAATGATCCCAATAATGTGCAATGCATATATTTATAATTTTATTGTTTACAAAAATTAATTAAACACACCTGTATGGTCACTTTTAGATTGTTTGATTGATGTCAATTTTTTGGGAAGTGTC
Source organism: Triturus cristatus (assembly GCF_964204655.1). Taxonomy (NCBI): domain Eukaryota; kingdom Metazoa; phylum Chordata; class Amphibia; order Caudata; family Salamandridae; genus Triturus; species Triturus cristatus. The sequence goes on from NC_140585.1 coordinate 707,625,009, forward strand.
CCTTTTCATTAAGGCAGCTTGCACCAAATTTTAAAATACAATAGAATTATACAGGTGTGTTTCTTTACATTTCTTAAACTACAACATTACACATATGTGCATTACACATTAGTATGTTATTGCTTATAAGAGAGATTTAAAAATGCACTAGTCCAGAGCAAATGTTAACAGACCAGGCCTGGGTTAGGATCAAAAATAGGCCCAGGCACCCTAAAAAAAAGAGATCCAAATTTGCGGAGTGTGCCTTTTAGCAAAACACTGCTTCAGTGTTTTAAGTATTTTGAAAAGAAGGAGGAGGGGTTCTCGATAATTGGCATGTTTTCTTAACTTCACAGAGATAAAAAAAAATGCAAATGTTGCCGAGACGTTTTGTGCACGGATTAGGTCACAATGGTGAACCACACCTGAATAAAAGTTAGACCAATTCTGCCCCCTGCCCCTGCTCAATCTGCATACATTAATGGGCCAACCCAGAGTGAGACTGAGAATGACAACTCTGTCAGGTTGGTAAAAGGGTAGAGGCCAACAGTCACTTTTGTCTATGGGGACATCGATGCAGGAGGAAAATTCTGACGGAGATAGCGGCACTCCAACGGTCTTTCATCTGTCGACCCACCAACATCTAAATAGAGCATGCGGACTCGTAGTAGGAGGACAGAAAATCCAATGGAAAGCGATGGCTGGACCAAATCTGCCAAGATCTAAATGAGGCTCTAAGTTCTAAGATAGAAATCTTCACCGAGCGAGGGTGCAAACGTATCCAGCCAGTGAGGGACCATCTCTAGACAGGAAATTCAAATTTCTCCCACTCAGAGCTTTTCCACCCTATTCTGATGACATGGAGCCCTCTTTGGCCATAGCTTCTGCATTGGGCCACTGAGTATTTTTTACTTCTATTCCAGAGACTAAGTTCAACAGTAAAACTTCCGAATGGATAGAACCTGGTTTCTGTATCTCACACTCTGTCACTCTCTGCTTTAACTTGCATGTAGGTACAGGTCAAACTCCACCAGATGACCACGTTTGTCACTCAATACTTATGAGTTAATCTTAACCTTAAACTTTCATAAATTCATACCTATGTTTTCCCTTATTGGATTTTTGTTTAAATTTAATTTATTATGAAATGAATCTATTTTTCTAATTTGTTTGGAATTTTTCATGTGTTGTGTTTTCATGTTATTAACCCCTTCGATGCTTGTGACGGAGCGGTTCCATCATGCGCGTCGGTCGTGCTGTGCGGATGACAGAACCGCTCCGTCACGGCCGAGCCCGTGCACGAACCCTTCAGCACAGCGCGGTAATCCGCGCCGCGCTGAAGGAGTTAATCCTTTTGTACTGCATAAATACATTGCAAATTGTCTCTAAGTTAAGCCTGCCTGCTCTGTGCAATAGCTTCTGGGGGATGAAGCACAGGTTTACTTAGGTACTTTAGTGGTTCACCCTGACAAGGGTTGTGGCATATTCCTTGAGGTCAGTACTCAACCCCCTCAACTAAACCCCAATTGCTAACAGCTATATTAACCTTTGTTTTTTTCTGTGAATTTCTGGGGTTTCAGCCAACTCTTCTGCTTTGCATCTACAGTCAGGGGTTGGAGGCAGGTCTTGCACCAACCCCTAACAGGTGGCTCAACACCTGCTGCAGATGGCCTTTGGTTGTTTCAGCAGTGGTTTGGTCAAAGGCCGTGGCCTGCTGCCTGCCCTGCAGTGAGAGGCACCCAGCCCCCACTTCACACTGCCTTTGCCATCTACCCAGGTCCTACACTAAACCCCTAACCCTCCCACTGCATAGGGCTTTTAATCCTCTGGAACGTCCATCCCCCCAGAACCCTCAACACATATTTATTTTTTGTTTTGTACATCTTTACAGGTAAAGCATCATCCCAAGATACCTCAATAGTGTGTAAGGTCACTCTGAATAGCTTGATAGTATCTCATTACCATGGGTGTGAAACCTGAGCAGCAGGTACCATGAAGGAACCACAGTACTTTATTCTCGTGCCACACTGGATCCGGTAGGGGGACCATGCACTTGCAGCACAACATTTTCTTTTTGTTTTCCTCCCACCACATACACTAGAGCTCAGGGTGTCCCTATGCTGCCTCCTCTACTACTTTTTAAAAACAAATTCAGGACATGGGAACCTAGTCCGAGTTGTGTAATAGCAGCCACAACATTTTTCTCCAGTTTGCAGCCAGCCAATCAAATCTCATGGTACCGCGGGACTGGTACCAACCCTTCGATATCGAAATTGGCCGATGTGAACTTGAGCCCTCTCCATGCCCTGCTAATTATCCAATATATTATATCACATGTGAAATGATCTAGGGCATCATTGGTAGCATGACAGGAACATTTAAAATTACATCATTGATGACAAGACTGTGCATGGCGGAGGTGTGAGCTATATTTACTTTAAGGCACGAGTTATAGTTACTTGAGATAACTATAACTGGTGAATTCCAGTAGTTTTGTTTGTTTGAAACTGTATTTTTTAGCTAGTATTTTCACCTAAGAAAGTGTCAATTTACCTGTCCGCCAGCCAACTAGTACAAAACCTCTACTATTTACCCACCGGCCGGAAAAATAGTACATAATCTCTGCTGTTTAGCCAGCCACAGGTTTAATAGTAAAGATGAATTACAATTTGATCATTGGACAGATAGTTTAAAGGTGGTCTTTATTTAGCCGGCGATAAAGAGAAAAAGAAACTCTAGGCAATGATAGTGTGGTGGCCATGTTGCAATGGGGATGCAACATGTGTGAAGCATTTAAAAGTAAATCCATATACAAATCTGCAAAAGTTTGTTAAAAAAAAAACAAGGTAAGTGCATGAATTAATCTAAGCGGGTTATAAATGAAAAAAAAGTAAAATCAATATTGAATAAAAACATTTGTGTCACTTTAGTATTTCAAAATAAAACAGAAACTTCAGGATATGGCACACGGATATTTTGCACTTCAATCAGGGATTATTTGGCTGTCAGCAAAGAATAATGAGCATGGTTTTTATGCATGTTACATAAATGTTCTATTAAAACATGAGAAGACATTGTTTTGTAATGTTCATGATGCTCATTTTTGATGATTTTTGAGGGATGGGCTCTTTTTGGGGTTCCTATGAAAGGACTTATGCTACATTAGGCTGATCTTTAAGGGGGATTGTGCTTGCTATAAGGCCAGGGTTCTCAGTGCCAGAGGAGACCAGGAACAAATAGACTATGAGGAACAGGACACTGAAAAAGAGCACTAGGGGTACCAGGACCAGGGTGAGAAGGATCAGGGGGCCAGGAGGATGTGGAACAGGGGGATCTGGACCCAGTGGACAAGGCCTCAAGCGAACAGAAGGACCAGAAGTAGAAGGAACAGAAGGCCCTGGACTCTAAGAAGGAGGGCTATGGGGGCCTGTGCGAACTGAACTGATCAGAGGCAGACCCATGTAGGCAGACCAAAGAGGACTATTAACAGGAGAACAATGGAGAGATGACTCGGAGACTGGAGAGCCAAGATCACAGACATCAGATAAGGAGGATCAAGGGGACAGAAGCAAAAGGACCAGAACCAGGAAGACCACAAACAGAAAGGACCAGGACTAGCAGGACTTGGAGACCCTAGATTAGAATGACCAAGGGGTTAAAAAGGACAAGAAAGTCTAGGTTCAGTGGGACCAGAATCAGAAGGTCCCAGATTGTCCGACATAGGGAGATCCTAAACCAGGGGGACAAGAACTACATGAACTAGGGTGACCCACAAATTGAGATTTAGGAGGACCACTGCCAGACGGATGAGGAAGACAAGACCCAATAGGGCCATTACTAGGAAGAACATGATACAGGGGCCCATGGTCAGATGGTCATGAACACACTACAATAGCAAACCATGAGTCCAGGAGGACTAGCAGGAGTAAGATGGACAGGAGGACAGGGGACTAGGAGGGTGAGAGAAACCAAGGCAAGTGTAACTAGCATCAGAAGACCCAATACATGAAGGCAAGACACAGGAATATTAAAACGAAAGACCAGGACTACATGCATCAAGGTGGCAGGATCAAAAGGATTAGGAACAGGTAAACAACGGGGCTAGGTAAACCAGGGGATCTGGGCCAGGAGGACCGATGGACAAGAATTAGGGTGAGGAGGATAAAAAGGCCCAGGACTGGGCAAGGAGCAGAAGGACGAAGGCCAGGAGGATCAGGACTAGATTAAAGAGGACTAAGAAGATCAAGACCTGAACAGCAATTCCAGTCTGTACAAAATACTAGGATAAGCAGGGCTGGGATTAGGAAGACTGAGGAGGGGGGGCAGTACCAAGGGTACGCAGAAGACCAGAGCAAGTCATGATGATCAGAACCTAGGGAACCAGGGCTTGGATTACCAAGTGGGGTAAAGCAACCATTACAAGTATCAGGACCAGGCTGCAGAGGATCTAAGGTAAGAAGGTCAACCGGCATGTGGAAGGCCAAGTGGAATGGGCAGTGGTGGGCAGGAAGATGGGGACTAAAATGACTAAGCTTAGGAGGACCCGAACAAGGAGAACCTGGATCAATGGCTGCAGTACCAGGAGGATTAAATGAACAAGGAACAGATCCAGGAGAACACAGACAAACCAAATCAGGAGGACAAAGATTAAGAGGGCCAGGTCACAAGAGGCAAGATGGACTGTGGTACCAGGGCCAAGAGGTTCATGGTGAGGAGAACCAGGACAGGTCATAAGGACATACCAAACCACAAAGGAACAGGGCCAAATGGGCCAAGACTGGGGGAACCAGGAAGGGACATGATGGCCAAAAGGAAAGGTTAATGATAAACATAATAGGACAAGATGGACCAGGATGACCATGACCAAGGAGACCGAGACAATGATAGCACATGGGTCAGGTCCAGGAGAACTAGGTCCAGAAGAACCTAAACTATAAGGAACAGGGACAAGAGGATCAGGGACAATGTGCACAGACTCCTGAGAAGGATTATGAAAAACATGAATAGCATGTCCTTGGCCAGGAGAGCCATGTAGCTGGGACCAGGGACACAGGCAGTGAAAGTCAGAATGAAATGTTCTAAGAGGACCAGGAAACAAAATGACTGAGGGACCAGGAAGCTCAGGGCAAATAGGATCAGGACCTCGAGTACTAGGACCAAAAGGACCAGGGTGAGGAGGAAAAAGAAGATCAGGAAGACCAGGGATTTCAGGACCAGGATGATCCCAGCCTAGAGGTCCAGGACACAAGGCAAGGAACGGGATGGCCAGGAAAATGAGCAGCTGAATGACCAGGCCACAGAGGACCAGATAAAGGAGAACCATACCAGGTTTATGTAGTAGAATGAGGGTAAGCAGCAGGAAGGCCAGGGCCAAGAGGATCAGGACCAGATCCAGAAAGACAAGATGTAGGCCAATAGGACCGGGGCCAGATTAAGCCAGGAAGACAAGGGAGTTTAGTACCAAGGATTACAGGAGGACCACAGCCAGGTGGCCATGTGCAAGGAGGATTTGAAGGATCAGCACCAACAGGACCAGGAACAACCCCAGCAGTATCGGGGGGGCATGAGCATAGGACAAGGCCCCAGAGAACAAAGTAGAGGAGAAAGACCTGGAGCTCGGGGGTAGCAGGCCAGGTTGAAGATCAGGAGGACCAGAACAGCCAGAGCTAGGACGACTAAGGGGACTGGACCTGGATGTCCAAGAGGATTAGGACCAAAATGACGAGGCTCAGAAGGACCAAAACCAATAGGACCAAGAGGGCCCAGACTATTGGGTGCAGTGCATGAAGAACTATGAGGACAAGGCACAGGACTAGGAAGACATGGATGATCCAAAGCATTAAGCTGACCAGGACACAAGAGGTCAGATAGACTGAGGGGACCAGCAGGACCAGGAACTGCTATACTGAGAGCCAGATGAACAGGATGAGAAGGATTAGAAAAACCAGGTTAAATGGGCGAGGGTCAAGAGGATCAGGAAAGAAAAGAAAAAGCTAGGAGAATGGGGCCTGAAAGGACCAGGAGGGCTAGAAGGACCAGAACTAAGAGGACTAGGCATACAAAGACCCTAAAAGGGAGGGCAGAAACAAAAGGATCAAGTCTAGTGGATACAAAACCAGGAAGTGATAGCAGACTGTGAGGACCAGTAATAGGAAGACCAGACTGAGAGTGAGGAAAACTCAGGAAATATCACAACCTGACATGCCATGACAAGCTGGATCTGGATGAGGAGGCAATGGAGGACCAGGACATGAAAGGTCAGTATGATAGGAGCCCTGATGACCAAGCTGGCTAGCTAAGTATAGGATGACCTGATGAGTAGGATCCATATAAACTGGACAAGTTAGTCAAAGATGACAATGAGCAGGAGGACCAGGGCCAAGATTATCATGACATGTTGGATGAAAACCCAGAGAATTAGTCAGGTCAGGAGTAGGTGAACTATAGCCATTAAGACCAGGTACCAGATAGGGGAGACTTAGGTGGATGAGAAGTCTCAGATAAGTAAAACCAGGAGAAGGGCTAGGAGGACCAGAGAGGTCTGAACCAAGGGACCTGAAGTTCCAAGTTGAGCCGGTAGACCTGGAACTGGGGTATTAGGATCAGGCTGGTGAGGATCAGAGGAACCAGGGCAACCAGAGCCACAGGGACCAATGGGACTAGACAAGGACAAAAATCCAATCCCAGCCCAAGAGGACCTAAATAGGAGGAGAAGGACTAGAGTAGGCAGTACCAGATGGACCACAAAGACCAGAGCAAAAAGAATCAGGATGACACAAACCAGGAAGATAAGGCGTGTCAGTCCTAGAAGAACCAGGACAACAGGATTAGTTAGATAAGGACACAGCAGATCAGCAGGATCAGGATAAGAATCAGAAGTACCAGGATCAGGAGGCCCAGGAAGGGCTACCCTCCTGCACAAATCCTTTAAGGCGTTTTACTCTTTCAATGTGTGCTGCAGAATGCAGCATGCAAAGAAAGAGGAAGTAGCAAGGAGCAATAGATATTTCTCCACCATTACACCTCACTTAGGAAGGGGCACCATTTTAGCTCGATCCTAGGTTTAATTACCTTAGTAAATCTGGAATTGCATAAAAAACCATGGGTGGATGAATGAAATGACCATACTCTACCCATAGAATGCCTTCTCAACAAAGGGTAAACAAGGCAGTGATGTGCGCTGTCTTGAGTCACTCTGGATTTACCAAGCCACCCACTGCCACACAAGGTGGCTTTGCGTGGCTTAGTAAGTCCCATTTAAGGGTGTGTGTTCCCTTGTGTCGCTTTGATTGATGCAAGGGCGATGCAAGCCCTTAGTAAATCTGCATACAAAGTGCATAGTAGTAAGACTCCTTGTGTGATGAAAGTCTTAGTGCATGGACTAGTGGGAAGCATTTTACATGGCATAATGGAGAGTGGGTACAGCTTTCCTACTCGGTTGAAGTGAATTGACTGCATTCCTGTGGATAGAGGGTGGAACTGAATTGTAGAAGAATGGAGAAAAGTCTACCCAAAAAAAATCTGTGAAGTCCTTTTTAGCAAAAGGCTGCTGATTAGTTCTTCTGGGGTGCAACATAGAGTAGATGTTAGAAGTAAGGGGCAGGTCATAGGTTTCTCATGTTAAAGGTGTTAACGTTTCTAAGCAGGGCTGCCATTTTAGCTGTGTCAAATGACTCTGAAAGGCTGATGACAGCCAGGTGCACTTGGCCTTTATATGGCGACCGTGCGACACAGGTAAGTGTGACCCACTTGTGGGACACCCCCGCGCCGCACGGCCACCAGCTGCTGCGTGTGCCCCTCAGCCTTGTCCCTGCCGCGCTGCCTGCCTCGCCGCCGGCTGACTCCGTTGCCGTTTGTTTTGCCTTTGTTTCTCTCGCCATTTGTGCTTGTCATCTGTATTCCCTGCCCGTGTTTGAGTTTCTTTTTCCCTTGTTTTGTTCGCCATTTGTGCTTAATAAAGTATATTTGCCTGTTTATCTGTCCAGCTTGTGTCCTTCCTGTTAGCCCGCCTACATCGCCGCCTTCCCTCCCCGCTCCCCGCTTCCCGCCACCACCGCAAGCCCCGCCCCTTTTTTCATTCTGTTCCCGCCCCGCTCCCGCCTCCCAGCTGCTCCGCCCACCCGCGCACTTCGCCTTTATATGGCGACCGTGCGAACGCGCAGCGGTCACGCGCAGCGGGCGCGCCGATTGTGCGCCGAAGGCGCGCCAAAGGTAAGCCCGTCTGCGCCCGTCCGCGACCGGATCGCGACCAGCGCCAGGACCCCTGGCCCCCGATGCCGCCGACCGACCCGCCTGACGTACTCCGCCGCCACCCTCATCGCTCTCAACTCTGGCCGACTCCCAGAATGCCATCAAGCCACACCACGACGCACCCACGGACCTTTCAGCTGCCACGCCTGCAAATTCACCTGCATCCGGACCTGCCGCACACCAGCCCCCGCCAAGTCGAACAGCAGCAGCACCCACCTCAAGTGCATCCTGCTCAACACCCGCTCCGTCCACAGACACGCCATCGAACTCTGGAACCTCCTAGACGCCACAGCCCCTGACGTTGCCTTCCTCACAGAGACCTGGATGAACGCCTCTTCAGCTCCCGACATCGCCATCGCTATCCCAGAGGGCTACAAGATCGTCCGGAGGGACCGCAACGCCAACCAGATGGGAGGAGGCATCGCCATCATCCACAAGAACACCATCCGTCTCACGACCAGCACCGAGAACACCCTGACCACTGCCGAACACCTGCATTTCCAGATCCACACCAACCCGAACACCACCCTCAGAGGCACCCTGATCTACCGACCCCCTGGACCACGCACGCAATTCAGCGAGGACATCGCCGACTTCGTCAGCCCGCATGCCCTCCCCTCCGCTGACTACATCCTCCTGGGGGACCTCAACTTCCACCTGGAGAACAACAACGACCGCAACACCAGCACCCTGCTGGACAACCTCGCCAACCTGGGACTCAAGCAACTGGTGTCCACCCCCACCCACCTCGCCGGACACACACTCGACGCAGTCTTCTCTTCCAGCACAGACATCGACTTCAGCCACGCCACAGAGCTCCAATGGACGGACCACAGCTGCATCCACTTCACCTTCAAGAGAACGACGACCCACCACCACCAGCAACAGGCCGCCCGCAGAAGCTGGAACAAGATCACAGCAGACCAGCTCGCCACCTCCCTGAGCCAGCACCCTCCTGCCAGCTCAGCGAACCCCAGCCAGGCCGCCGTCAACCTCACGAAGTGGATCAGCATCTGCGCGGACGAGCTCGCCCCGCTGAGGACCCCGCCCAGCAGACCCGGAAGCAAGAAAGCCCCATGGTTCACCGACGAACTCAAGAGCTCCAAGAAGAACTGCCGAGCCCTCGAGAAAGTCTGGAGAAGGGAACCTACACCGGACAACAGGACCTCCTTCAAGCTTGCCACCCGGAAGCACCACCAGCTTATCCGCGCCGCCAAGAAAACAGCATTCAAGGAACGGTTGGACAACAACGCACACAACTGCAAGGAACTCTTCAACATCGTGAAAGAGCTCTCCAACCCCAGCGCAGGAAACAACGACATCACCCCATCACAAGACCTCTGCAACTCCCTCGCTTCATACTTCCACAACAAGATCACGGACATACACAACAGCTTCAACAACCAACCAACGCACACCATGACCGAACAATCACCCCCCACCACCACCCTCCACGCCTGGACCCCGATCAGCACCGAAGACACCATCCGCACGATGAACTCCATCCACTCCGGATCACCGACCGACCCCTGCCCTCACCACGTTTTCAACAAGGCCGACGCTGTCATCGCACCCCACCTGCGAGACATCATCAACACATCATTCAACACCGCCACCTTCCCTGAGAGCTGGAAACACGCCGAACTCAGCGCCTTACTCAAGAAACCAACAGCGGACCCCACCGAACTCAAGAACTACCGCCCCATCTCGCTCCTCCCGTTTCCAGCCAAAGTCATCGAGAAGACCGTCAACAAGCAGATGGCCGCCTTCCTCGAGACGAACGGATCCCTCGACCCCTCACAGTCCGGCTTCCGAGCCAATCACAGCACCGAGACCGCCCTCATCGCCGCCACCGATGACATCCGAGCCCTGATGGACAATGGAGAAACAGCGGCCCTCATCCTCCTAGACCTCTCCGCGGCATTCGACACGGTCTGCCACCGCACCCTAGTACAGCGCCTCAGTAACATCGGAATCCAGGACAAGGCGCTGGAATGGATCATCTCCTTCCTCGACGGAAGGACACAGAGAGTCCGCCTACCACCATACAAATCAGAAGCCTCCGAAGTCATCTGCGGCGTCCCTCAAGGATCATCTCTGAGCCCCACCCTCTTCAACGTCTACATGAGCCCCCTCGCGGCCATCGTACGCAAACACAACCTCAGCATTATCTCCTACGCCGACGACACCCAGCTGATCCTCTCCCTGACCAACGACCCCGCCTCCGCCAGAGCCAACCTGCACGAAGGGATGAAAGAGGTAGCCGAGTGGATGACGACCAGCCGCCTGAAACTGAACTCTGACAAGACGGAGGTCCTCATCCTGGGCTCTTCCCCCTCCGCCTGGGACGACTCCTGGTGGCCTCCAGCCCTGGGCACCGCACCCAAACCAACAGACCATGCACGCAACCTGGGCTTCATCCTGGACTCCTCCCTCTCCATGACCAGGCAAGTCAACAACGTCTCCTCGGCGTGCTTCAACATCCTACGCATGCTACGGAAGATCTTCCGGTGGATCCCCACCGAGACCAGGAAGACCGTCACCCAGGCCCTCGTCACCAGCCGACTGGACTACGGCAACGCCCTCTACGCCGGTACCACCGCCAAGCTCCAGAAGAGACTCCAGCGGATCCAGAACGCCTCGGCCAGACTCATCCTCGACATCCCACGAACCAGCCACATCACCGGACACCTGAGAGACCTTCACTGGCTCCCCGTCAACAAAAGAATCACCTTCCGCCTCCTCACCCACGCACACAAAGCCCTACACGACCAAGGCCCGAGCTACCTCAACAGCCGGATCAACTTCTACGCTCCCAAACGCCACCTCCGATCAGCCAACCACGCCCTCGCCGCCGTCCCCCGCATCCGAAGAGCGACTACAGGAGGAAGGTCCTTCTCCTACCTGGCCGCCAAGACCTGGAACTCCCTCCCGACCGACCTGCGCCTGACCCAAGACCACCTCTCCTTCAGGAAGAAGCTGAAGACCTGGCTGTTCGAGCAGTAGCGGCACCCCCCCCCCCAGCGCCTTGAGACCCTACGGGTATGTAGCGCGCTCTATAAGTGTCACTGATTGATTGATTGATTGCTGAGATCTCCCATTTCAGTGTATTCTTGTTTTACATGTATACTTCTGCTTGGATCCAGCACTATTGCTACTGCTGTGAGAATCATCATCCAGCATAAAGGCTGCATCTGACAGCCAGAAAATGATACTTGAAAGGGAAACACCCCAAATCAGTTCTGAAACATATATAGTGGATCTACAATGTCTGTCTGGAAAATGGGTATTAAATGGAACTCTGAAGTGATCAATCAGTAGGTCATATGAATGGTGGTAACAAAATGTCTCTGCATATTCAGTGTCTAATGTCTTATATCTTTCAATATTTGTAACAAAGTCAATGAATACAACTCTCTGTGCGCTTCTTTTCTTCTGTGTCATTGATGACTATATGTCTTTCTCTGATTTAATGGGAAAATGCATTCATATCCCAATGACATTCAGTTTAATTAATTATAGTCCAATTCCTTTGCTTGTGGCTTCTCAACAAACTACTCTCTGATGGCTGGCCAAAGAACAGGCTGTGAAAGGAAGAACTTGTACTATCTACCCGGCTTTGACTAAAACTTGGTTGTACGGAACCGAAAAAAAATAATGACCCATCACCCGGTTTGAAAACTCTCAGTGTGTGGGACCATTTATTTTTTTGGGTTGCATTTGTTTTTGAAAAAGAGACATGTTTTTTAAAGTTTGCTAGCAGCCCATCATGTCTGACTGTACTGTTCATCAAGCGTTTCGAGCAAAAATAAACTCCTGCTTTGGAAGTAACCATGGGACCGAGACTGCACTTCTATTTGCAGTCAATAACATCCACTCCATGGTTGATGCTGGACAGGCTCCGGTACTGATCCTGATGAATCTATCCGCAGCCTTTGACACCATCTCTTCCACCTGGATGATTGACCGCTGACAGGAAATTGGGGTCACAGATTTAGCCTTGAAGCTTCTGTCATCATTCCTGACGGACAGGACACAGACAGGGTGGGGGGACCAGTTCCACTCTGAACCCATAGCCACTCTATGTGGGGTCCCCCAGGGCTCATCACAAGTCCAACTCTGTTTAATATTTACGTCTTCCTGCTGGCCAAATTGATTAGTTCCTTTGGGCTACAGGATTTATCCTATGCTGATGACACACAAATAATTGTGTCTATCACAAAGGACATAGAAGCCTCTGCCTCCAAATTTAATAATTATATGCACGCTGTGGCCACCTGGATCATAACAAATTACCTCCCACTTAATGGGAACAAATCCGAGGTCTTGATATTTGGTAATAAACAACCCATTTGGACCCCTTCGTGATGGCCAGAAATGCAACGTCAATGTCCTAGCCCTGCTGACTCTGCTAAAAAACTTGGCGATTGCTAAATTGCCAAATCAATCAATCAATCAACATTACCTTAATTATATTGCTGACAAAATTTTGGAGAGTAAAAACCCACCCAAAATGATTTTTTCTCTTCTTAGACAGATGCAACACCCTAACGTGAAAGCGGATCCCCTGTCTCTTCCAATGCTCAGTATGAAAAACTTGCAGATTTCTTTGTGCGTAAGGTGGAGATTATTTATAATAATCTTCCAACCGCCAGTCTGCATGCAGCTAGTATCGACATTGATCTAGTAGCTAAGGGTGAGGACTGGTTGGCTACTCCTGCATCAACGTTGGGCATTTTTCCTCCTCTTACGCTTGCTGCGACAGAATCATTATGCCGCATTATTAAATCAGGTTCCCCAGTCGATCCTCTGAGACCAGGCCAACTGTGTTTAGTCCTTACGTCAGTGCTTCCAGTGGTTAGGGATCTGATCAATTTATCGTTGTCTTCGGCATCTCTGCCTGCAACATGGAAACATGCAAAAGTGATTCCTCTACTAAAGAAAGCATTTTTGGAGCCTTCGGACCTGGGAAATTTTCATCCGATCTCCCAACTCCCTTTTTTAGCCAAAGTCACTGAATCCTGTGTAAATTCTGTTTTGGCTGAATTTGTGGAGAAGAATAAAATCCTTGACCCCTCACAAAATGGCTTTCGCCCTCGCCACAGCACCGAGTCGGCACTGTTGGCTGTGACTGAGAATATTCGTGGTAGTCCAGATGTCGGGAACTCGGTGGCCTTGATTCTATTGGATTTAAGTGCCGCCTTCAACACTGTTTTCGCAGGACATCCTTTTGGGTAGGCTTCACGATATTGGGGTCCGGGGTCTGGTTTTCACCTGGCTCCGCTCTTTTTGGGAAAATAGGACCTTTCAAGTTGCTGTTCCTCCTTACCACTCGCAGGTGCATGCTATTAAGTATGAGGTCCCTCAGGGCTCGATATTGAGCCCTGCACTGTTTCACATCTATGTTCAACCCCTAGCAGTGGTTGCTAAAAGTAGAGGGCTGTCGTTGGTATCTCATGCCAATGACACCCAGCTAGTCATTGCTTTTTCAAAGAATTGTAGAAACAACCTTTTTAAATTTAAAGAGGATTTATTAGCAATTTCAGACTGGATGACAACCAACTGCTTGCAGCTTAATGCTGCTAAGTCGAAAATTCTTGTGCTAGGGAAAGTCAGTGCTCTATGGTCAGAACAGTGGTGGCTGGATCAACTTAAACCAGCGCCACTGCCTAAAGAGGCGGTTAAGAATCTGGGCTTCTGGATAGATAGGGATCTTTCTTTTGATATACAATCCAAAGTCCTTGCAGGGGTCTGTTTTGGACTCCTGAGGGGGTTGAAGCCCCTGGTTGGATATTTTGAATCAAAAATCCGCCAAACCATTCTCCAGGCCACAATACTGTCCAGGTTGGATTATGGCAATTCCCTTTATTTGGGGGCCAATAAATCGCGTATTCTACACCTCCAACGAATTCAGAACGCGGCAGCCCGGGCGCTGTTGGCACTTCCCAAGTCCTGCTCAGTATCTAATCTTTTACCAAAGCTGCATTGGCTGCCTATAGCCAAAAGAATTCAGCTTAAGTCTTTGTGTCTAGCCCATAAAATTCTGACACAACAAGGCCCTCCAATTTTAGGTGACATGTTAGTTCAGTATATCCCGAATCGCCGCCTTCGCTCTGCCAACTTGGGTCTTGTTTGTACCTTTCGTTTTCAAATAGTCAGAGCAGGTGGACGCTCTTTTAAGGTCCAGGCAGCCCACCTGTGGAACTCCCTCCCGACTTCTATCAGAGGATTGCAGAATCATTTGATATTTCGCAAGGCCTTGAAGACCTGGCTTTTCCAGGCGTAATTCTGGTTTGGAGTTTGTTGGAGTAGTCTTTGCACTTTTTCTTTTGGGAAGCGCTGGGACGCCCCATCACTGGGGCAGCTATGCGCTGATTAAATCCGTAAATAAATAAATAATTAACCTTTGGTTTGTTTAGTGTCCTGTAACCTCTTTTCTCACTGTGTGTCTCTGTAAGGGAATAGAGAGCTATGAATGTGTGACTGCAACTACCGTTGAGTCTGCTGCAGGCATAAGTAGTTTCTAGTAAGTGACTGCATGTATATGTGTTTTTGTAGCTGTCTGATTAGATTGTTGAGTGTGTCTATGCTTTTGTGAACATGTATATCAGTTGCTTTAGGGGTGCATACTCTATGTAGTACTTCACATAGGGGCCTACAAGTGCTCGAGTAAAATATTCTACTCATAAGGACATATGTCAATCTCCCAAGCACTAAGTACATCCTTTATAGCATATTTACAGCATATCTTGGAAGTGTGTTATGTGCACTAAAACATGGGTTTGACACTTCAGAAACACCTATAATAAGCCAAGTGAAGCTTGCAGTGACAGTGCACAGACAGGATCTGCACTAGTAACCATAAGCCTTTCTGCACGGTTAAGAAGATTGTGTCAGTACTTGCCTACATATCTGAGAGAGTGCAGAAGTACACCACTATCAGTGCCATGAGTAAATGTGATGGTATATAACTGCCTGCTATATTACCCCAATCGCTATCTAAAAATGAATGTAAATAGCTGTACAAGTACTTCAGTACCTGTGTTGGTCTGTAACTGCCTGCTATTGCTGTCTAAATGTGTAGATGAGTGGCTGCAGAAATACTTCAGTGCCTGTGTTTGGCAATACAGAGCTACATTGGCGTGACTGCAACTACCTTTGAGTCTGCTGCATGCATTTATAGTTTCTGGTGAGTGTCTGAATCTATCCGTGATTCTGTAGCTGTCTCAATAGCTAAAACAGAGGCTTTATGCTTTTCTGAACACGTATGTCAGTTGCTACAGGGATGGCATACAATAGTATTGGCATAGGGGCATGCAAATGCACAAGTAACTTGGTGAACTGGAAAGAATATCTCTCATCTTTTAGGCACCAAGCAGCATACTTTATAGTAACACCTACAGCATCTCTCACATGTAACTTGTGCATACTGAAACTCGAATTTAAGACTTGACAAACAGCTTTTACGTGGCAACTCAAACTACAAGTGAAAGTGCACATCCATAACCTGTACTGTCAAGCATCATCCATGTTTGAAAGAATATTTCTCTACATGAATGAGAAGGTTGTGTTAGTACTTGCCAACATTTTCTGGGAAATTGTAGGAATACACCTGTAGCAGTGCCATGAGATGCTTAAGTAAATGTGCCTTTATGTTCTTGTCTATTTTAGTATCTCCATGGCTCTCTATATAAGTGAATATAAACAAACACCGCAGTGCCTGTGTTGCAGAAAAGAGAGCAATATAGATTTGACTACAACTATGTAGTTTCTGGGTAAGTGACTGAATGTATATGTGCTTCTGTAGCTGTCTGACAAAGCAGTGTAACAGAAGTACAACACCCAGAATTCAAAGGAAAATACTCTCTGAGAACAGAATATCATATTTACACATGTAAACATTTTCACATCCTCTAATACCTTGCTAACTAAACGTTTAGCTCTTGATCTACAGTTGTTTTACTACCAATTATACAATGTAGTAAGCAGCAAATGTACAACATGCTAATTCAAAGTTACAGATTGTGAACCAACTTATCACACACCTAAGTCTGCAAATCAGACACAATGTCACATTTTCAAGCACTCATAAAGCATCTTACTCACCCGTTGTTAAACATACAAAACCACTCATACATAACGTCACATAGCTCCAATATTTTCTCCAAAATATTTGATACTCTCTTATAACATGCTAACATAAACATATACCTGTTAGATCATTTTCTTCTCCAAATTAAATGTTATTCACATACCTGAAAATTCAGTTCGTTGATCAAATATTATTTTCTGGTCTTATCAGATGGATACAATACTGTCAGGAAATGTGAAAACTAAGCATATGAATGGCACACCACTTTCAGACAAAGCAACCATTAATGTCAGCATTTTCATCTGTGCACCCTCTGATAGTGCAGAAGGCACCAAATAAAAACATATCTTTCATTGTTGTATTATGTCACTCTTTTGAATGGTTAGCGTCTGTTAACTCTTTCATGCACTTTTATAAAGAAGCCCAAAATGTGTGGGTGTTTTGCACACTTCTGACATTGGGCTATACTTGGGCTACACTTGAGTGATATTTGTGCCACATTTGGCTCCTTTCTCTCTGGTGGCGATCTTTGGAGACTTATTTGTTATGAAGCTCTCCAATCTCTTCATTTACTGCAGTATCCTCAGTAGAAAATGGTTTTAGTTTTCAACTTCGATTCCGTCAGGATGGCGGTCAGAAGTGCCACACTTGTGGCATGAATTCAGAATGTTTGCACTATAGCTGATCATCAGAACACTGTAGTAAACTACCGATCCTTAGGGAGGTAACTGGCAGTCTGCAGATTGTGTTACAAGTGCATGTTGCAGTCTACATGTCAAAATGTTTTAATGAAATAGAAGAAGAAATTTGAGAACTCACTTAAAACATGCCCTAATTTTTTCTTTCAACATCACTAACCATAATTACTATGGCAAAATGAAACCCCTGGTTTAAAGTTTTACCTGCTGGAATCAATTACGATAGCTTAAGGTGCACCATACTTTTGTCATAAGTAAGACTGTTAGCGCTCTAGTTGTTATTTAGAACACTCTGGGAGGCTGCAGTAGGACACAAGGGAATCAACTGGCTCACTGCTCCTGTTGGAAGTACATGTTTTACTGAGAATGTCAGACTTCATTATCATATTGCTGGTAAAATAGTGTGAATTTGCAGAGAATATGCTCTCATGTTAGCTTCTGGAGTACCTTCTATAACCTCTATGGAAAAAGCATGCGAAAACTGTTTTCTCTCAAACATGATTGATGTACTCCCAGCATTTTCACAGTGTAAAATCACCTTAGAACACACCACAATCCCTAAAATTAGTATGGTACTATCAACAAATGATTTCTCCTTTTTTGTGATCCTCAAAACCTGCCATTCACTAGAATGCATTTAAATGGGGTGCTATCATATATATTGGTCCCAAGATGGCTGTCAGCATTTTCTGATTGAAGTGCTGACAGCCAATCAGATCTGACCATGAGATCTGTGCTTAAGCTCTGCTCAGATAGCCTTATTTGCTTTCCCTTAAATTTCTCAACAACTACTGACCGGATTTATACCACATAACTGCATGCATGATCTGTGGCCGAAAATCTAACTTCCTGCCAAATTTGGTGTAATTCCGTCCTGGGGTTCGGACTTTAGTCATGTTCAAAGCTCCTACGGGAATTAACATGAGAAATCATGTTTTCTGCCCCTATTTTTCTTAGCCCCTGCTTGACAGATCACCCTGAAAGTGTCCAGGCACAACAAGACTCACTATGACACTTTTTAAAAAAAACGTTTGTGAAGATTTGTCAAAGGACACCAAAGATATAAGCAATTCAGAAAATGCTTTTGCTATAGAAACATGGCTCTAATTATAACTACCTAATGGCGACGCCAATATATATACCACAAAAAACCAAAGGTTACAGGGACATTATAGTTAGGAAATAAAATTATACAAAAACAGAAAAATCCTTTATTGTTAGGATTAGATTTCACTCATACAAAACCATAGAAATTCAGCAGTTATAGTTGCCAGAGCATCATGAGTGATGTCATATGTGAGGTCATAAGCAATGCATTGTGGGGCTTAAGTTATAGTTAACTCAGGTAACAGCTACATTTCCATGGTTTTGTACAAGTGAAATCTGAGCCTAACTATAACGTCCTTCTAGCATTTGGTTTTTTCAGTGAATTTCGATGGTTGTTTAAAATGTATTTCCTAACCGTAATGTCCCTGTAACCTTTGGTTTTTTAAGTGAATTTTTAAGGTTTTTTCAATTGTATTTCCTGACTGTAACTTTTGTTTTTTTAAGTGAATTTCTATGGTTTTTTAACTATCAGGCGTGTTTACAGAGTGGTGGAAAAAGGGGACAGGGCCTTTGACCAGCTCTCAGCAATCCCGCTGTTTGGGACTTACTGGAGGTAACAGGATGGGATGTTGCCCCCAAGGCCCCTAAGCATACAAGGGGACTACATCCCCCAACCAGGATGCAGATTTGCAGAGTGTTGGGAAAACAGGAGGGGCTCTCACCAGCGTTCAGCAATCCTACTGTGTGGGACTTACTGGAGATAACAGGAAGGTTTGTTGGCACCCAAGGGCACTCTGCATCTAAGAGGACTTCATTCTATAACCAGCAGTGTGCCAGGAGGCATGTTTGCAGAGTGGTGGAGAAAGGGGGTGGATCTCAGATGACCTCTAAGCAATCCCCCAGTATATGACTTACTGTAGGTAACAGGATGGGTTGTTGGCCCCCAAGGACCCACAGGAACCAAGGTTACTTCATACCCCAACCAGTAGTGCACGAGAAGGTGTATTTGCAGAATTGTAGAGAAAGGGGCAGGGCCTCAGATGACCTCTCACCAATCCCGCTGTATGAGACCTACTGGAGGTAACAGGAGGTGTTGTTAGCCTCCAAGGACTCTCAGGAGCCAAGGGGACTTCATCCTCCAACAAGTTGCGTTCCAGGAGGCCCCTTTGCAGAGTGATTGAGGAAGGGACTGGGCCATTGGCCACTTCCACCGGGGGCTGATGTTTTTTTCTTACATTTTTTTATTAGGGGAGGAGGATCACGTGGCTCGCCCTCCCCGGGACCCCATCCCCAGGGCATGGTCATTAGTGCTGGGTGCAATAGGTTTGCACTGGGACAGCGGGATGAGCCGCAAGAGCATTTCTCCGCTCTCACTGGCTGGAAGTGAATTGTTTGCTGTGACATGGCATGAGCGGTAAAGCTCCCGCCAAACCATAGCAAACAGCTGTACCCCAGGGATGGGTACCCTGGAACATAGCAGGAGCTGGCATGGGGGTTTGTGGTCACCGGGGCATATATGGCTCCAGAAGGAGGGCCGCACTTAACCCCTCCTATTTTAAAACAAATAACAAATAAATTAGCCCCAGGGAGGTGGTGGTCTCTGGGGCACAGGGGTCCGCAAGTCCCCCCATTTCTTTTCTATAGGCTGCGAGCATGGGTGGTCCCCGGGTGGTCCATAGGACCACTCATCTATTTACTCAATTTTTAACCTCATGACTCTTGGTCCTGGCCCATCCGGGGGTTTAATAATAAAAGTAAAATGCTTTTTTTGCCCTGCAAAGACCCTTTGGAACCCCTCCGAGAGGCCTTCGGGGTTGGGGTATTTTTAAACATTTTTGGTGGGAATCGGCTCAAGCCGAGTCCCAAGATGCCTGCCAACTCTTCCTGGTTTGAAGTGTTGTCAGCCAATCAGATTTCATCTCAAGGACTGTTGGATCCTCAGAGCATCTGAATCCCTATATATGCAATTAGATTTTTCTCCTAATACCTCAAAAACTTCTGAATAGATTTACAGCCATTTACAAAAATGTAACTTTCTGGACCAACAGTTATCTTTCTGCCACATTTGATGTAATTCCGTTCAGTAGTTTGGGCTGTGGTCGTGTCTAAAATCTTTATGGGAATTAACATGAGGAAAATGTGTTTTGGGGACCCCACCATTTCCTCAGCCCCTGCTTGATCACCACAAAACTATCAAATCAGCAGCTGGAGTGCGTGTTATACTAGATTTGAAAATGTTGCGAGCATTCATCAAACTATGCCAAAGTTATAGGAAAATGAAAAACGCAATTTGTCGTAGGTATTGTTATGTTATGTTATGTTACATACATTTGTAATGCGCACTGCTGCCCCAGCTAAGGGGCGTCCAGGCGCATGGCAGGTAAAAAATGCAACACCACAGGAAACACAACAGAGGGAGGAAAATAAATGTATTAAAACAGAAAAGTTTTCAAGGCTTTACGAAAGACTAAAAGGTCATCTAGCAGACGCAGCTCTACAGGAAGGGAGTTCCAGAGCTCGGCTGCTCTGACCCGGAAAGAACGGCCCCCGACCCGACACAGCCTGTATCGGGGAATCACAGTGAGTGCCTGACCCATGGATCTCAGGGGCCGAGTAGGCACATACCAGGACAGAAGGTCCATAAGAATAGGGGGACCTACCCCCCTCAGGATCTTGAACGCCATACACAGCACTTTAAACTGAATTCTGGCCCTGATAGGCAGCCAGTGCAGTGATCTCAATGTGCTGGAGGCAGAACAAGTACGGGGTAGGCCAACAATGGCTCTCGCCGCAGCGTTCTGAACACGTTGGAGGCGGGTAACCTCAGCCACATTGGACCCTACCAGAAGAGAGCTGGCATAGTCCAGGCGAGATAACACTGTAGCCTGGACTATCAGCTGCCTGGTGCGATGGTCAAAGAACTTCAAAACAGGGCGAAGCGACCGTAACACACCAAAGCAACAGGCCGCGATTTTCTTCGTGTGGCCAACGTAGCTGAGGGAGGGATCCATCCATACTCCTAAGTTCTTTAATTCCGCGACCGGAAGGGGGGCCGGCCCCAGCTCCATAGGCCACCACCTGTCCCCCCATAGCTCCGATCTCTTGCCTACGATCATGATCTCTGTTTTCTTGGCGTTGAGCTGGAGACAGTTGTTCTTCATCCAGCTCGCCACCGCCCTAAGTCCGCTCTGAAACCTGGGGGCATCCCGGTCCGCATCCCCGCTGATCGTAACCGCTAGCTGAGTGTCGTCAGCATATGAGACCATAGACATGCCCCATTGCTTGACGACCTCAGCCAGCGGTCTCACATAGAGATTAAACAACGTGGGACTCAGCGAGGATCCTTGCGGCACCCCCTGTTTCAAAGGATGGAATTGGGACTGGAACGGTGGGACGGCGACGCTAAAGAAACGATCGTCTAGAAAAGACCGGAACCACTGGAGGGCAGGTCCACCCAGCCCAATCTCCTCCAGGCGATGCAACAGGATGGGATGCGAAACAGTATCAAACGCGGCGCTCAAGTCCAATAAGACGAGCGCTGCTGTCTGTCCCGCATCCATATCTCTTGTAGATCAAGGGCACAGATGTCAGGACCACTATGGCCTCTATATCATTGACAGACTTGCACAAAAGCAGAACGGCACCAATGCCCAAAGCCCCTTCTGAAACACCCCTGTCAGGTTGTTTGATATCCTTATATGGGTATGTGCCAAGGAGGGAAAGGGGATGGGGATACAGAAGAGACTGCTAATAAATAGCGGTTTCACTTGTGAAGGTTTCTTCTGTCTTCTGCTATCTTCTGCATTTCTTTTTATTATGTCCAAACCCGCCCTGTATTGGGAACTGAAATACAATAACAGATTTTTACTTATAACATCTATCTTTACAATGTTTAACTCTATGTGTGATTATTCAACTTCCCAATAACTGACTCTTACCCAAGCCACTCTTCTATTTGTGTAGGCTGCATATATCTTGTCTTTTAAACATAGTATATTAATAACTCTAGTTCTAAATGCATTAATTGTCCTTCACAGGAAGTAGCTGTGTCACAGGAACTGAAGGCTGGATCCGAATTACTCTCAGGTAAGTTCCTTTTTAATACTCTTAATTTCTTTTCTAAATGTTCGATATAGCCACAGAAGTAATGCTACTATTCAGTTGATAGGGGGGTTTGTAAGCACCTTTTTTCTTTCACTGCCAGAGACGTGAAAAAGGCTAATTAGAATTGACCATTTCCTAACAGACAATAGAGTGCCTTACTCAGAACAAGTCTCCACGCGAATGCGCGTTTGTTTGAAAATATTTATTTGCCCTTGTTAAGCTGCTAGACTTGAGGCTATACTAACGTAATTATCCCCAAAAGATAATTGACTTGCTCGGAGAGTGAGACTCTTCTCCTACAAGCCCCTAAGCAAGCACAGTAAGACTGACCTTAGACTGGAATTCCTTCCTCGAGGATGTTACCGAAGGAACTACAACGACATCCAACACCTCTACCCTCTTCTAAGCTGACGAGATGGCGAGCAGGACCTAAGCTCCCTCCTCAGGAATTATCTCAGGTGAAGTGCGCCTTAGTGAGTCAGCATGCGCTTCATCTTCCAATCATGATTGGAATGAAGAAACACCAGAACGCTGCAAACAGGGGTGATCTGGCAGACATCTTTGAATTCCAGAGCTACCATCTCGACCTCCAGTTGTTTCCTTTTAGAGACTGCAGTCTTTTTTTTTAATAGTTGCTAGTTTGAATGTTCGCTATTATTGGGCCATGAGAAGCAAGCCTCCTAGGGATCCTGACAACAGCACAAAGTCATCCACAGCCAGGTAATGTGTACAGTTTTTTAAATGTATTCAGTGAACGCCAAAAAGGTTACAAAGACATTATAGTTAGGCTCAGTTTTCACTCGTATAAAACCATTGAAATTCAGCAGTTATAGTTACCTGAGCTAATTATAACTAACACCCCTCCAATGCACTGTTCATGATCTCACATATTACATCACTCATAACATGGTCAGTGACATCACTGATGGCATCATTGATGACATTTAAATTGATATCGATCAGTGAGCGTTAGTGTTTTTTAAAAGGTTCTGAGAGTTAAAGATATATACTAAGGTATTGCATAAGTTTAATTTACTATTCCTTTTGTTCTACTAATGAGTGATACAGTTTCTAATATATGTCATCTCAGTGGCACTGTAACAGTTTGTATCAGTGGAGGAGTGGGTGTCTGAGTTGCTGTATGTGTATGTGAGTGGGTATGTGAGTGACTGTATGGGTGAATAAGTGGGTGTGTGAGTAGCTAATTAGGTGAGTGAGTGAATGTGTGAGTTGCTGTATGGGTGGGTAAGGGTGTGAGGGGTTCTATCACTGATGGTGGTGACTTTGTGAGTGGCTCTATGGGTGGATTAGTGTATGTGAGTGGCGGTATGAGTGACCTAGTAGCTGTGTAAATTGCTTCATGGGAGAGTGACTGGGTGTGTAAGTGGATCTATTGGTAAGTGAGTAGCTGTTTGACTGGATGTATGGGTATATGAGAGGGTGTGTGAGTGGCTACTTTGCACAATACTGTATTGTATGCTGTGTGAATGGGTATGTAAGTAGTTTTGTGAATGATGAATGGATGTGTGAGTGACGGTATGGGTGAGTGAGTAGCTCTGTTAGTAGCTGTATGGGTGAGTAAGTAGCTGTGTGAGTAGCTGTAGAGGTGAGTGAGTGTTTGTGTGGGTGTGTTATTGGGTATGTGAGTGGCTGTATGGGTGTCTGAGTGAGTATGTAAGCTGCTGGATGGGTCTATGAGTAGCTATTTGAGTGGTTTTGTGGGTTTGTAAGAAGCTGTATAGGTCTGTGAGTTACTGTGTGAGTGGCTATATGGGTGAGTGAGTGGTTATGTGAATGACTGTATGAGTGATTGAGTGTGTGTATCAGTAGTTGTATGGGTCTGTGAATGAATATGTAAGTGGTTGTGTCAGTATCTGAGTGGGTGTATGAGAGGTTGTATGGGGTTGTGAGTGGGTGTGTGAGTGACTGTATGGGTGAATAAGTGGGTGTGTGAGTAGCAAAGTAGGTGAGTGAGTGAATGTGTGAGTTGCTGTATGGGTGGGTAAGGGTGTGAGGGGTTCTATCACTGATGGTGGTGACTTTGTGAGTGGCTCTATGGGTGGATTAGTGTATGTGTGTGGCGGTGTGAGTGACCTAGTAGCTGTGTAAATGGCTTCATGGGAGAGTGACTGGGTGTGTAAGTGGATGTATTGGTAAGTGAGTAGCTGTTTGACTGGATGTATGGGTATATGAGAGGGTGTGTGAGTGGCTACTTTGCACAGTACTGTATTGTATGCAGTGTGAATGGGTATGTAAGTAGTTTTGTGAATGATGAATGGATGTGTGAGTGACGGTATGGGTGAGTGAGTAGCTCTGTTAGTAGCTGTATGGGTGAGTAAGTAGCTGTGTGAGTAGCTGTATAGGTGAGTGAGTGTTTGTGTGGGTGTGTTAATGGGTATGTGAGTGGCTGTATGGGTGTCTGAGTGAGTATGTAAGCTGCTGGATGGGTCTATGAGTAGCTATTTGAGTGGTTTTGTGGGTTTGTAAGAAGCTGTATAGGTCTGTGAGTTACTGTGTGAGTGGCTATATGGGTGAGTGAGTGGTTATGTGAATGACTGTATGAGTGATTGAGTGTGTGTATCAGTAGTTGTATGGGTCTTTGAATGGATATGTAAGTGGTTGTGTCAGTATCTGAGTGGGTGTATGAGAGGTTGTATGGGGTTGTGAGTGGGTGTGTGAGTGGTTCTGGGGATGATATCAGTGATATCATCAGTGATGTAATTTCAGATGTCATCAATGATGTCCTCATTAATGTCACTGACCATGTCATGAGTGATGTAATATGTGAGATCATAAGCAATGCATTGTGAGGGCATAAGTTATAGTTATTTTAGGTACCTATACCTGCTGAATTTCAATGGTTTTGTACATGTGAAATGTGAGCCTAACTATGAGGTCACTGTAACCTTTGTTTTTTTCTGTGACTTTCTAAGGTTTTTGTAAATCCTTTTTCATTACTATAACGTCCCTGTAACCTTTGTTTTTTTTGTGAATTTCTGCTATTTATTAATCCTATTTCTTAACTATAACGTCCCTGTAATCTTAGTTTCCTAAGTGAATTTCACAGTTTGTTTTTTCATATAAAGTGTACACCAATTTCACCTATAAGTTCAATTTAGTAATATATATTTCTACGAGTTTATAAATAAATTTTAGTCACACTTTTATTCTTATTATGTCTTTTAAAAGTAACAATTAACAAATCAAGGTATGGTAACTTAAGTAGTCTTTCTATAAATGCAATACACCAAGTTTTTCTCTTTAAAAAAAAATAATTTTATAAATCTGCGGAGCCACCACAAATTTGGGAAGGGAGCCCATATGTGTACTCTATGGTCCCTAACACTGAAATTGTGGTGGATCCACAGATTCGATAAAATGTTAAATACAATATATAAATATCATATATAGGCTCCACACATTTTAAAATTTACATCAGAGAAAACATATCCATAATTTAATATATTGAAGCCTATTTGTGCTTTACAACATACTTATTTATTTTATGAGTTAGGCGAATCTGTGGATCTGCCACGATGCCACCCTGGATCCGCTGCGATTCCAGACACACACCCAAACCTTATCTTCTCATTGGATATAGTAAGATTCCACCCATGCATATTGCAAACCACACCCTAAATCAGTTATTTGGGTTTCACATCTCTCTGGAGATAGAATGAAAACCACAGTTTTATCCTTTTTTGGCTTTCCTTCCAAAGTACAGTTTCAAAGTCAGGATGTATTCTGCTGAAGAGGGAACAGAAGAGCAAGAGCAGGACGAAGAAGAAGAAAACTTACGACCTCTAAGGAAGTCTTTAAATGTTTGGAAATATTTCTCCATTCCTTCAGGAGAAAAGAACATTCTTGCAGAAATTGTCCAATGCAATATCTGTAGAGAGGTATGGGGAAGAGCTATTCACATGGTAGATTCTTTATGTAGAAACATCTGAAAACCATACATAAAAGGACGCATGACAGGATGATGAGCGAGAGGGAAGGTGGTACATCATCATCAGCAGCTGGACCATCTGTGGGACCCTTACTACCCGACCAGATCTTTACTATCCCTGCTGTTTCAGCAAAACTGCAGGCCATGGTGGCTCATTGTGGCAAATACCATATGACAGTTGCACTAAAGATTTCATCATTTGCCCGGTTTATAGTTGCTGTTTTCACCTCAATATTCCACCTGTCATTCCTCTTGAAACACAATTAGATAACTGAAAAGCAAATATAGAATACATTTAACTTTTCATTTTATACTAAGTTATTACATACGATAAGCAAGTGAAGAGCTACACAAGTGGTTATGTCAGTGTGTAAGAGGCTGTGTAAATGCCTGAGTATAGATGTAAAAATTGGTGTATGAGTGGCTATACGGGTGGATGATTGGGTATGTGACTGGTTGAGTGGATATGTGAGTGAGTGTATCAGTTCTTCTGTGGGTATGTCACTGGTTGTGTAAGTAGCGGTGTTGGTGTGTGACTGGGTGTGTTAGTGACTGTATGGGTATCTAAATGGGTATGGCTGTACAGTGGCTGTATGGATTGGTAACTGGCTGTGCCAGTGGGTATTTGGGTGTGTGCAAGTCGCACTGTTAGTGGTGGATACATAAGTGCTGTGTGGGAATGGGAGTAGATGTGCAAGTGCCTTTGTCGCTGTCTGACTAGGTGTTTAAATGGCTGTATGGTTTTGTAAATAGGTATGTGAGTGGCTGTACGGGTGGGTGACTGGGTATATAACTGGGTGTATGAGTGTGCAAGTGCATGTGTAACTGACAGGCTGTATTGGTGTGTGAGTGGGTGTGATTATGCCTATATGGGTGTGTGAATGACTATGCAAGAGTTTCTAAAACAGAATCAGAATGTTTCAGAGGGTGCAGAACACTACAGCCCATATGCTTCTGAATATTCCTGGGCACTCTTTTTTGGGCCCAGCTAAGCTTTGGGCCTTGCTATTGGCTTCCTATTCAGCCAGAGTGGCTTTCAAAGCTTTATGCTTCTGTCACAGAATCGTAAATTTGAAAGGTCCTCGATTTCTGTTTCCCCTGATCAAACTTTATGTGCCAAATCACTGCCTTAGATTCTCTGGAACAGCCAGGCTCATTAAACCCAAAACGCAGAGAATTTGTTTTTGTAGCAGCTCCTTCAGTCTTCTTGTGACAAAGATGTGGAATCTCCTCCCGTTGGACCTTAGAATACAACCTTCTTTAATTCTGTTTCGTAAAAATTTAAAGACCTGGTTCTTCAGGCAATCCTGGTAATCTAATTGGTATGGCTGGCTCTCTGAATAGATTGAACTGATTGCTATTAGAAGAAAACCTAGAGCGGGGACACTCCATATTGGAGTAACCAGGTGCTTTGCAAATTTCTAACATAACATAACATCATTTATGACTTTTGTGGTGCAGGGGAGCACAGCAAGTCACTTTGCTGTGCTGCCCTGCATCACAGAGAAAGGGCAGGAATGTGTTGTATTTATCCAATATGGCACATACCTGTCCATTTCCCTTGTGCTGGCCCTGTTTTGGCAGCCTCATACCAACGCAGGCACCCTTGCACCATGGTGCAAGACCGATGCTCACCGGGTCATAAATATGGCCCTATATTTTTGGTTATTGTTCTCATCTAAACTTCCTTCTATTTTGCCTTTTACTGTAGTGCCTAGAAGCTACACATTTATTTCAGCCTCATTACACTCATAAGATTTTTTTTTATATAATTTTTTAGAGTACAACCTAATCAACAATTCTTTTAAAGATATTGCTGTTGTCCATCTTTTATTTTAAAATCTATTAGTATTGTTTAACAATATACATCTCAAGTCAGAAATATGGCAATGCTCCTCCTCTCTCAGTACAAAAGTACTAATGAGTCCCAGTTATTCCAATGTCTCTGAAATCCTCGCTCTTTTACACAAGCCATTAAAAATAACTGACACATTTGGAAAAGCTCTAAGTACATCAGGGCTTATTTCAAATCATTGTGGTAAAAAATGCACTTGTTTGCAAAGAAAAATGCAAACGAGTGCATCTACTATTTGAAATGTAAAACAACAAACAAACATACAAAAACAAGCATACATCAAGAAGTGGATAATATAAGAAATATTTTACTTAATTTACAAATAAAAAAATATGTACAAAGATCTGAACGTTTTAATGATGTGTTACTGTCACTATTTTTTGTAATCATAATTCATGCTATTATCTGTCCTCGCATACTAGTGATTTACTTGAGGCCACCCATCATCCATGATACTGTTTGCTGTATTTGTGCTACTCCCACCAATCAAGCTAAATATATCAACTACATTTCTTACCTCCAAATTCAAATTCCTTCATGTTTAGAGAGCATTTTGAAATTAAATGTTCAGTTTTGCATTATTATGTGTATATATTTTATTAACCCCTTCGACGCGCATGACGGAACGGTTCCGTCATGCACGTCGGTTGCGCTGTGCGCATGACGGAACCTTTCCGTCATGGCCCGCCCGCGCACGGAACCTTCAGCGTGGCGCGGAAATCCGCGCCGCGCTGAAGGGGTTAATCAGCTAATTTTATTTAAGTTTCTAAACAATTGCAGACCCTCTGAGATCGTGGATATCCGGGAATGAGTGGACCCCATGTCGAGAATCACAGAAAAAGAGATTTATATCATTAATGCACTCTCAGAATTCACTTAGCAAACCAACAATTAATCACCCCATGGTATGATTTAAGAATCTAAACCTCTGAAATGTTTCGGGTACAGTTAGGGTCAATGCCTTTATGGATGAATTTGTAGTACATATATATGCTCAGGTAGTAATTTTGAAAATATCCTTATCAATATCTAACAGCTACTTGTAAATATCAGATTAAACTGGAATTTCACACATAGGTCAACATTCTTTGCAGCATGTCACCGCAGAGGTTAAGTACATTCACACTGAATCTTACACAATAAATAATAAACAGCAGTTTCACAGGGCCATACGCTTGTTCCATGAGGTAAGAAGTGCATGCAGACAGCACTGCAATGCTTGACAGAAGGCTGCCTTTAGGGAAAGTCAACTTGAGAATGAGATGTATGGTAAACAAGTGACACAAGGTTTAGCATCTGCATGTAAACCACTGTCTATTTGTACTTGAAAAGCATTAGCCTTTAGCAAATATGGTAAATAACCAAGCAGCAAGTCTGACTCTGGGGGAATCATTACAAATTAAAATTCATTTAAAACAAAACATAGATTTAAAAAAAATATATATATATTTCATTGTGATTGAACCAGTAATAGTAAAGCCTGGTATATAGTACTACATTTGTTAATATAGATCAATTACAATAATTAGGAAATATTTTTAGTTCAGCAAATTAAATTAGATTTACTGGAAAATACCTGCGTCTTGCTAAGTGATATACAAACCTATGACAAACAAAAGTGAATTCAAGTTGTGTATGGAAGGTTGTATTTATGCATATTGTGCATAAATACCTAGCAGCATTCTGTCATTGTCATAATAAATCTATAAACCTTTTAAAAATGGCTGGGGAGAAACTGTAATGTGTAACCCAGGTTAGACAGCTACAGAAAAAGAGTTGTAGAAGAAAGGCATACGTCTAAATCAGTTAACATATAATTATTTATCAATTTTGTTATTGATTTATTTATATTTTTATAAAAGTACAACAATTATTCTTTGGACATCCTGGCACAATTGAGGTCACCGTTCAGAGTAGAAATTTGAATCCATTTGGATTTTTTTCTTACAAGGTGAGTTTTCAGGCATTTCTGGCATTCACATATCATTATTCATAAACATGCTAAGCTCAGTTTGTATCATAATTTATATTTATTTGTGATATTTCTGCAATGCTTCAAAACAAGGCACTTTTTATAAGCATTGATAAGATCATGCAATTGTAATAAAGTGCATTATTTTCATTGTGATGCTCATATTGTTCCTGGTGTTGCTGGTTGGAGGACTCTGGGGCATATTTACAAACCCCTATCACCACTTTACTGCGACGATAGGGGCTTTGCCTTATTTACAAGGTGGCGTTAAGCCCTTTAATGTGGCCTAATGCCGCCTTGTAAATAAGGCACCCTTTCACGCTATACTAAAAAGGGATGGGCAATGGGTGTTGCGGTGGGCATTCCGCCTCAACACCCATTGATTTTGTGCTGCCCCCTATTTACAAGGGTGGCATAAATAGAAGCAAGCACCAAAATCAAGACCAAAGAAAACCTGGTGTTAACATGGCGAAACAAGAAGAAACGCTTTATTTCTCCTCGTGCAGCACACATAGAAACAGCAAATTGTCATGAATGATTGTTCATGTGCAGGAAGGTGTCCCTTCCTGCACATCAACAATCATTAACAAAATGACGATTTGCAACTTCTATGTGTGCTGTGCAATACAGCACACATAGAAGTTTCAAATCACCATTCTGGATTGTTTATGTGCAGGAAGGGACCTCTTACTTCACATAAACAATCATTTCCTCAATGCAGGCACCCTTGCATTATGGTGCAAGGGTGCCTGCGTTTGCACTAGACAGCTGAATTTAGTACCAGTACAGGGAGAAATGCAGGGGTGCACCGTTTTATTGGTGCATCCCAGCGTTCTTTAAGTGACGGAGCGCGGTGTTAGCTATTTTGTTGGAGCCAACCCGCGCTCTGTAACTTTATTGTAAATATTCCCCTCTGTGTGCTATATATTTTTGCTTTCCCTTAAAACATATACATTGCATTGAATTATCATGGTTTATTTAACTTTCCCCTAAGGCCATAGCACATGGGGCAGTAAATTCACCCTTGGCATGGAGGCTAAATGTCATATGTGGGCTGCAGTGTTTATTTACACCATCCACATATGTGACAAAAATATATGGCTTCCAGGAATACTACTGTTCTGTAGCTGGGCTTCAGTTTAAAAGTGATGTAGTAATACCTGGCAAGGAAAAGTATTGTGGCCAAGTAGGAAACTTATTTAGATATATATTATTAATTATTAATATCTATTACATTAATTAATCCAAAAACTTCTAATTTGAAGCTATAGACCAAATTTTAAATATAAAAAACAAATATATAACACAAAACACACTATCCTTATACATATATAACCTTATAGTGCATAGGTGGCCCAAAATGATCATTCTGTTTTGGGTCCGTCTTCGGGTAGTCCACTTGTACGTTCCTCAAACCAATAGCGTAATGTCCTTATATTACACATGAAATGTGATTAGACTGGTGATCCTTGTATTAGTGTTCATTTTCTGTTTATAATGTGGACTCCTCTTTTAGAAATAGTCGACTCAGGGTCTTGAGACTGTCTCGGGTGAGTAGCGCACTTTACACCCTCTGATTGATTGATCGATTGTTTGATTGATTGATTGATTAGAACTATATAAGGTGTGTGGATCCTTTTACTTTGAAAGTTTCAAAGCTGCCTGCAAACAACTTCAATGCACCGCCAAGGGGGTGAGTAAAGCATCGCTTTTGAATGGTACACATGGCAGTTGGTTGTGTAGTCCATAGTTTATGCTGGAAACCTACCGTTTTTCAAAGCAAGCGATGTCTAGTCAGGTTGTTAAAGTGACACACTGTAGGCAGGACTAAATGTGATTAAAATATATGTTCACTTGTTCTTTTTGGAAAAGGTTTAAGAAATCATTCAAAGGTATTTTTCCCTTCATTTTAATAATCTAATTTATTAGCGAAATTGGACTTGTGTTAGCTTTAGTGGAAAACCAAATTTATAGTAAAATGTGATTTCGGCAGCCTAGTTTCAGATCGTTGATGCCGCTAATAATATCTCCAGAGATCAATACACTTTCCAGGCTGGAGTTAATGACCTTGCTCTGCAGAGGACAATGGCTTTGCCTATGAATCCATGAAGTAGGTGCTGTCAGCAACTGGCCACTTCTCAAGGATTACACATTTGGCGGGGACAGGAGTAGTTCGCAGAACAAAGGACAACGTCCATGGTACTTCTTTTGACTTGGAGATGCCAAATGGGACTGCTCCAAGTTTATTCCCAGGTTCCTCTTAGACCTTTTGGTTCCATCCCCAGCAGGGGCGGGGGGGGCATCTCTTACCATAAAAGAGGGGTGAAGATGAACTCTACAAAGTTAGAGTTTGGCTAAGGACCTGACTGGAGCTCTTCCAGTCGGAAGAAGGGGTCAGCCATCTTCAACTTAAGGCTTCTGTGGATTTTTAAAGTAAAGCAGAGATATACAATATACATGAGCAATCCTATCATTTTGAGTCATTCTTAGTGCGAAATCTCTTGTCGATAGTTTTACTGTCATCAGCTTATAGAGAAATTGTTTATTTATCTGCATGAATTTGGCATCTTCTTATTCCAGGTCCTCATAAGGATTTGCCCCATGTTCTCTTAATATCCAAGTCCCAGTTAGCTCACATAATAGATTCGTCGGAGGAACTATGGTTTGTAAAGTTATTTTGGTAATGGGCCCAGAGAGGAAATAGATTGAGTATTATGAAATGATGTAAGTATATGTAAATACATTTTTGTTTAGCTTCACTCTGCATCAGTTATCTGGTAGCTTGCCGGATGGTTAGCTTGACTAATTAAACTAGGATATGAAGAGACATGATTAATAGTGATTGGGTTTTTATAGTGGTGAAGACAAAAATAGGGTTTTGACATTGATGAAAGATTAAAATGGACTTGTGATCACAGAAATTGTCGAATTGTGTAAATTGTATGTTTATGTCGTGGTCCGTCGTGACCTAAATGAGTACGGGTCAGTCGAGGTGCAAGATCCCGGGATAAGCCTACGGACAGTCTTAGTGTGGCATACACTAAGGGGTCCATTAGGATAACGGGCAGATCGCCACCACCCGTATGGCGTTGGGGATCCGGCCGTCAAAAACCTCCGCCCGCTGCAGATTTCCCCCGCCACATTACCATGGCGGGGTGACCCCGGCGGACGGGAAGACCGCCCGTCGGTTTTCTGCCAGTAGGCAATCCGCCCGATTGCCTACCGGGCGGAAAAGCATTTTATATGGTACCGCCATCCATATTATTATGCAGACGGGGAAGCCGCCACGGAAAGTCAGGCAGTTTTTGCCAGCTCCCAGGGATCCTGGGGGGTGGGGGGTGCACATGGGGGTACCTATGGTACCCCCCTGCAGTTCCATGCACAACATGGCAGTCACCGCGCGGTGCCTGCCATGTTGTGCATGGAAGTGCATGACATGCCTTCTTGGGATTGTGGCGGGTGGTGCTGAGAGCACCGCCCGCCACAATGTCAATTATGCAGGATGCACCCGCCAGTGTGGCGGGCGCATCCTAATGTCTGCAACGGGACCCCCGCACCGATGGCGGGTGGTCCCATTCTCCGAGAGGATGGCGGGCAGACAAAGTCTGCCTGCCATCCTATTGACCCTCTAAGTGTTCTTGTCTGCTGTTTTGGGAGTACTGTGCATGAGACATTGTTGATGGTACTGAGAAAGGGAACTTGATGCATGACAAGCAGGATTTGTTGAGATTTCTGGGGGAACCCCACCGGGAGAGATCTTAAGAGTTTTTCTTTAATGAGAGTGAAAAATCGCTGGTCAAGGTTATCACAGGAAGTGAATGAGATTTTCTGAATGAGTGGGTATCTATAATTATTTTAGTTGAGCAGACAAAGTTATTTTATGTTGTATTGTTTTGTGAAGTCTGTTTAAAAGGATGAGAGAAAAGACGAAGTCAAAATTGTGAAGAGAGTGTCACTGATAGTGGTGGATGAGAACAAACAGTGACTGTGATAGAAAATAATAATACAGAAGAGAATTTAGCAATTTTAAAATAACAGATTGCGTTAGAGGAAAGAATCGTGAAATTTTTCAAGTTTTTTAAGTTTTTAGTGTGAAAGGATGAGTGGATACCAGCAAGGGAAGGAGTTCCTGTGGCTCCGGGAATGACACCTGCTTTGCAGATGTCATTAGAAAAAGGATATCATACTTGTATTGGGTTAGAGAACTGGGTGAAATGCAAAGAGAACAATGGTTCCTTAGCGTTTCCACAGTATGGAACATTTAATGTCCGAATTAATAAAAATTTGAGAAGATAGATAAATGATTTAAAACCTAACCCTAGGCCTATGCAGTTTGAAGCCCTTGAAGAGTGTGAACATGAAGCACATCGGAGAGAAAAAGAGAAATGTCAGGGAAGATATAGAAACACAATAAGCCAATATGAACAGACAAAATGGGATTCCCAGACAAAGATATGGAAACAGGATTTTGCTTTCGAAGCTCAAATGTATCCGGTAATGGTAGCAGATCAAAAGGAAGGTGAGAAATGTAAGGAAAAGAGGGAGCATGTACAGGAGCAAAAGGCTGAATTACTCCCTGGCGAAGATGAGAATTTATAAGATATAGATGATGAGTTGTTGGATGAACTTTTGCTGAATAGACCCCCACCTTATAATGAAGAGAAGAAGAATTCAGAGACCAATACATTTGTAGGTTTACGGCAAGAAGCTCTATTCATAGATTTGAATCCAGCTTATAAGAGAATATTTTTAGATAAAAATCAGACCCCTGAGAGAGCAGGATATCCTAATATTGTCATGACAAACCAGTACCTGTAACAATTGGTGCTATTGTTTCTCTTTATCAGACAGGGCGAGGAGTTACACAGATTCATGCAATAACAGTCCCAAGAGAAAATGTAGATGAAATATACATTACCTGGAACGAGAACGATTGTGAGAGATCAGGGAACGATGTGTACACCAGTAAGAATAGAGACTCATGAGAATAGTGCAGAAGAGTGTAATATTACAAATTCCACCATGGAAGAGGGAATAGATTAATTAATGAATATCTCAGAGAAAAATCTTGAAACACCAAGTAGAGGACAACGAATGGTTACTGGAAGAGTTTTGCAAATGGGTTGTCAGAAAACAGATTCACGAGTATTGCTCAAGCCAGTAGAGACTGGAAGAGAATTACAGATATCAGAAACGAGTACTTCGAGAGGGCAATCCCCATAAGAACTTGATGACTGGATTAAAGGCTTAGCTCCTATAGGAAATGCATTGACTAATGCAAATCGAAACACCAATATAGATATAAGCAAATTAAAAGTAGAAAGAAGAAATGATATTGGAAACTATCAAAATACCGTGATGAAGAATTATTTATGTGGAACAATATAACTCAGAAAGTGAGAAATACTCATGAGAAATTTGCAGAGGTAGCACAGAAATATGGGGTGGATGTAGAAAAGTCCAAAGCTCTACAGAAAACCTATCGATTGGATTTTAGTGACAGAAATTTGGAGAGTCTAAATTCCTCTGGAAAGAGATTGCAAATTAAAGAATTAATTAAATCTTGTAGCGACAGGGAGAGATAGAAAGATGGGAAGGCAGATGGGCTAAGAAGAAGGAAGATACCAAAGTACTACAGCCTCTATATCCGATGAGGGAAAAAGGAAAGATGATGGAGATGCGTTGGCTTACCCTATGAGAGAAGTCCCAGGAAGAGGGTATGTACATGTCCCTTGGAGTAGACAGGATATATTGTCCTTTAAAAATAATTTTCCGTGGTTGAGAGAAAGACCAGTTGAATGGTATAAGCAAGTGGAAAGATTTGTAAAGGTCTCAAAAGTCTTGTTGAAGGATTTGTATGCTTTATTTGATATTGTGGTTCCTACGGATTTGTGGGTGAAATGTAAGATTGCAGTCGTTTGGCCGGAAACAGAATATTCTAAAGATCCAAAAAACAGGTGCACCATCAGCAGAAGTGATGAAGAAATACAATCAGGTCAATACATATTTGAGTTTGCCTAAAGAAACAGATTGGGTGAAGATAGATAGAACTACCCAGGAATTAAAGGAAACAGTACATGCTTACTATGTGAGGCTTCTGGATTCAAACTGTACAGTGGGATTGAAAGTGTGTCAGAGAAAGATATGGGACATTTTGTGTATCGATTTGTTAATGGTTTGAGGCCTGAGATTAGTGCTATGATTCAACAGCATTTGATTTGCTGGCAGAGCAAATCAATACATGAGATATTACACTATGTAAAATATTGTGGAGATGACATCGAGATGCAACATAAGAAGTTGAAAGAAAAGTTAACGTTGGCACAGATGAGGGCAGCCAAGAAAGGATATGTGGGTTTTGATTCAGATTTTACAGGTATGATACAGGGAAATAGTCATATTACAAGAAATCGTCCCCAGCAGACGTCAAAGGTATGGTACTCGGCATTACACGGAGAGCGACGTTCGAGCGAAGGCACTTCACGATCACGATTCGGTGTCATTGGGACATATTTCAATCCTTGACTTCGAGACTCATTACAGATAGACGTCGCGAAATACAGAACCCCCTGTGGGATGGAAATATCACCACAGATTATAGTTATTGACTGAAAGGACAGAGCCTTGAAAAAGTCTTGGGATATTGCCCCCTTTTGTGACGAAACACGTGTCGGCTGTTTCTGTCTGAAGACTTAAAAAAATAAAATCCATATGTGTTCTAAAGAATTTTATGCTTACCCGGGTGCATGCACTGTAAATTATGAGACACCTTTTGACATGTGCTGCTGACGATTTCTTGTTTTCATTTTTTGTTGGCCTAGGCCACAAGGTTTTGAGGAGGTGGGTGGTTCCCCTCACCCTGCTATCACCGTCACCTAGATATTCATCCCAGTATATAATTTAGTGCTATTCTCCTTAGCTGCGCCCAGACACCTATAGTAAGTATACCACGGCCTTGATTCATTAAATAGTCACACTACTACTGGAACGAAAGGAGTGATGGTAAATCCTATGCTGAATTTGATGCCACATGGAAGGGGATATTGATCAAATACAGAGTAATTGAAAAAGACTTACCCTCGTCACAGTTGCGGCAAGTTCAGGCATTGGACGCGCAAGTGTAAGTTAAATCTGGCTAATCAGGTGAATGGACAAGCAATTGTGACAAGTGGGGATGGATTAATTCAATCACAGGTGACCAGTGATATGTTAAATCAGTCAACGTTAAATGTAAGGATTCAGAATTAGAATATGCCTCAAGCTCCTATGCAAAATTTGAATGGACAAGTACAGAAATACAATGTAAATATGGGTTTTCATACCAATGATCAAGTAAATCAAAATGACAAGTGGCTTCACAATATTTATTACAGATGGATGACAGTTACTCAGATACTTCCCAATGACGGTGCCTGAGAGGGGAGGAATGCGTGCTTGGCGCATCCTAAGAGGTTGACCAGATTGGTCCCTATGTGGATGTCAGGGTAAATGGAACACCTATTTTATTCCTTGTAGATACTGGTGCAACCCATAATTCCCAACCCACCCCTCTCGGGAGAATCAATCCAAGAAGTAGGAATATTGAATCAGTTAATTCCAACCCCAGTGACAGAACCAATGCAAGTACAGATTGGAATATTTGAGGATATGCAGAACAAACTAGAACACAGCACCTCATGAGTATTGAGTTAACAAAATATGAGCAAGGGATCTTGGATGCAGAGAATATGACAGTGCTGAGATGTACGAGTTTGAATCCAGCTACCTTGATGCCAATACCTGGACATGAAGTTGTGATTGAAGAAGATGATCATGATTGCCTTGACATGACTGAGATGTGTACCAAACCATGTCCTGACATACAAGATACTCCGTTGTCAGAGTCAGATCATGTGCTGTTTGTGGATGGATCATGTTTGAGAGATTCAGGAGGTAGGTTTAGTGCTGCATATGCGATTTGTACCGTGGTGGGTGTGGTGGAAACATCATGGTTAAAAGGGGTGTATTCAGCACAAGTGGCTGAGTTGATCACACTTACCAGGGCATGAGAGTAACTATATTCACTGATAGTCAATATGGTTTCAGGGTTGTGCACGATTTTGGGCAGTGGCGGTCTGAACAAGGGTTAATGACCTCTTCGGGTTCACCTATCCGAAACAGAGAGTGTGTAAAAAACCTACTGATTGCACTACAACTGCCGGCCCAAATTGCAGTGGTAAAGTGTTCCGCTCACCAAACTGGTCATGACTATGTCACAGTTGGCAATAGATATGCCGACGACAGTGCACGTTATTGCGCTCTAAATTCTTATGCATTTAATGAGGAATCCTTGAAGGAACACTCTGATGATACGGAATGCAGATTGATGTTTTCAGTTGTTGAGACTTGGGAAGAGATCAAAGAATTAAAAGATTCAGTGCCACAGGCAGTAAGAGAAGGGTGGATCAAAATAGGGTGTAACCGCAGACAAGAAGATGAGGTTTGGGTTTACACGGAAGGAGACCTGTTTGGCAGATAGCCTACGGTCACAGATGGCAAGGATTTGTCATGGAGCTGCACA
Organism: Triturus cristatus; assembly: GCF_964204655.1. Taxonomy (NCBI): domain Eukaryota; kingdom Metazoa; phylum Chordata; class Amphibia; order Caudata; family Salamandridae; genus Triturus; species Triturus cristatus. The sequence continues at coordinate 707,663,515 of NC_140585.1, forward strand.
TGTGGGTAGAGATGCTATGTTGCGTTTCGTTCGTCAAACATGGTACAATTTAGAGCCTTTGCAGAGAGTCTGTGTCAAAGATGTGTAATCTGTCAACAACAAAATGCAGGAAGAAAGACAGTGGTCAGTACGAGTCACATTAAAAAATCAGGAGGTCCCTTTACCCGCATGCAGCTGGACTTCATTGAAATGCCCCCATGTAATGGATTGAAATATGTCCTTGTGATTGTTTTTTTGTTTTCTCGTTGGGTTGAGGCTTACCCTACCAGGCGGAATGACAGCTTAACTGTGGCTAAATTGCTTCTTAGAGAATTGATACCTAGATTTGGTTTTCCAGTCTCGTTGAAATCAGATAGAGGAGCGCACTTCAATAATGAAGTAACATGAATGCTTTGTCCTGCATTACAAATTGAGCCACGGCTACATTGTGCATACCGTACAGAAGCTTCCGGTGTGGTAGAACAGGTGAACAGAACAATTAAGTCTGCACTAGTGTAGGTGTGTGCATCTACATCTCTAAAATGGTCTAATGCATTTGCTTTTGGTGTTTATGAGTTTGCGAAGTTTCCCAGACAAAAGAACCAGACTGTCTCCTCATGAAATACTTATGGGTAGGGCTATGAGGTACCCTACAGTCCCAGCAAATCAGCTTGTGAATATTTCTGATGACTTGGTATTCGATTATTGTAAATGATTGGCTGATGTGGTGTGCTCTGTGTCTCACCAGGTTGGAGAAGTCGCAACTACCGTTCAACACAAGCAGTGTTACGATTTGAGCCCAGGCGAATGGGTGCTCATTAAGAAGCATGTGTGAAAATCCTGTTTGGAACCTCGTTGGCCTGGGCCTTATCAAGTGATCATTGTAAACACAACTGCTGTTAAATGCGGCGGTCTACCTAATTGGGTTAATGCAGCCCATGCTCGTCAAGTCTCATGTCCTCCAGAAAATGTTGGGTCTGTGGTGGATGAACCGTTGGTAACAGAAAATTGTCCTGTTCAGACTAAGCACAGAGTAGAGAGGGTACCAGCTACTCAAAACACTATTGTAAACGAGGGTCAAAGAGAATTGATCCCGAATGGTATTGAGGGACAAAGTGGAGGGGATCCAACTATAAGAAATGTTGACTCAAATGATGTGAACAACGTACCAGAAAAACGAGTGTGTAAATTAGACCGTTGGCCCAGGAAATCTGATGATTGAGACACATACTGACTGCAGGATAAAAATACCTTCCACTATGATTGAAGTCTCTAGTCAGTCTGAACAAAGTGACACTGATGGAGAAGAACCTACAGTCCAAAGAACAAAAAGAGCAAGAACACTAAGTCTGAGATATGCAGCTCTGGAATGGACATATTAGCTGCTACAAATGACTGGAAAAAATAGTTCTTCACGTTTTGCTACAAAAACTGCGACTCATACAAACTGCCATGAAAGAACTGTTGTAAACAAGGAGTAACAAAGAACAGAAAGAACAGAAAAGCAAACAAAGAATAAAGGGGTGACAGGACGCTGTTTCAAATCCACTGCACAAAGCCTATAGATATAGATTGAGTACATACATAAAAATAAAAAAATAAAAAAATGAGTGCTTCTAAATTTGAGACGGGAAACCAAAATCTAGTTTCACTGAAACGTAAGCATATATGTGCTTGCTCTTTATTTGCTTTTGTACTAATTCTTGTCTTGCTGTTGATAATACTAAATCTACCTCATCACATTGATTTGAATAAAAATACTAATTTACATGTGTCCACAACAACTGAAACTACTAAATAGAAAGAAAGAGTGGAAATAACTAAAGATCTAACAAGTGATAATTTACATCATGGTCGTTCAATTAATGATTTTTCCTTAAATGTGTTTACTAAATCACTCTACGAGTATGTGGGTACCAAGGATGCAAGAGATTGTTATGTTTGCATGCAATTACCAACTTCTGTGTCTGAGGGGGTGACATATCCTCACTTACCTTTAACATATGTTATATCTTGTAGTGTACTAACAAGTTTGTTTTATACTAAAGGATAATTTCAATATTAATATTCTAACTATGATTTAATATTCTCAGAAGTTACAGTCAAGAAAAAATTAAATAGAGTGCCTTATGCACAAGATGCTGAGATAATGGGAGGCTTTTTTCATCCTACATCACCTATAGATACTGTAAATGCACATAGACACAATCTGACATGTGCATTTCATGGTGTGGAAAAATAATGTATTAATTCAGTTGAAGATCGTAGTAAAAAGGAAATCTGAAAAACAAATGAAAACACCCCTATGGACTCATAGGGAGGGTGATTATAAAAAAGAAGATACATACGCTGCAATGACTCTAGATTGGCAACACAAAGGAAAGTTGTGCATACTAGGACACAAAACAGAGTATAATAATAAAAATAATTGGTTCCAGTGATTGTGAACACACCTTCCTACTTATGGGATGATGGAGATTATTTTTAGCAGGACAAGATTTGGTGTTTCCTGGAGTATATTTTCTTATGTGAGAAAAATGCTTATCACAAATTGGTATGGCTGTTGTTATATAGGAATAGTTTTTCCTATCATGTTGATGAAAACAATGGACTCAATGAAAGAAAACCTGCACGCTTTAGAAGAAGGTTAAGTGCTGACAAGATTATCGGGATATATTTGGAGCTATAATACCCTTCATTTGGGGTAATACTAAATTCAAATAAAATTCAAACACTATCAACCGTAGTAGATCAATTATCAACAGGACCTGCAGGAGGTACTAACACCGTCAATAACAATTGCTTTTGGCTTACTAATAATGGTACTAATATGTCGATATTGTAAGAATAAGAGAAGCTCTAAAGAAACTAGAGGGTGAAAAAGAAATAGATCAGAAATTGAATTAGAAGACAAAAGGAGTGAGTTTTATGATGAGATGAAAAACTTGGAACTAATGAGATTGAAACAAATAAAGACAACTGCATTATAATCTAACATCAGATTAAGATTTAAGATAAAATAAGATTGTGTGATGGCTTAATTCACCATCAAAGAGAGAATTCATGGAGCATAAAAGTTTAAAGACTTTTGCCTCTATCAATTCTAACTATTAGATGTGACTTACTAAAATATTTTTAACAAAATGTGCAAAATTAAATGATGATGAAAAACAGATCTATTACTGCATTGTAAAAACATTCAGAAGTGTTCTGAAACGTAAAAATATGAGAAAACGTGGTCAACTTGGAAAATGTGCTGCTGATTATGTAACGTGACATAATGAAAAGAATGCTTCAATAGTGAATCCCATGAAAAAGATTAAAATGTTTAGTTTAAAGATGCTAAACTGTACAAGTTTTACTGCTTTACATTAGTAATATGTGAAATACAAACGTGAATAACAAAATTGATACGCATCTTGATCTGTTCGAAAAATAAAACGTGTGAAGTAATCATTTCAGAAGCTATGAGAATTTTTCTGAGAGTTTCCTTTTAATGCTTATGAACAATAACTCCCTTTCTCATTCAGCTACACTTTTGACAGAAATGTATCAATACAATTGCAAACCCAGAGAGAGTGTCTGGGAATGTACAGACAGTAAACAAATTAACATTCTTCCTTCTGAAGCGAGGATGCAAAATTGATGATTTTACAAAAGGATTACTTAAGGCTTCTGGATTTCTTAGTGAGGTATTGATCACACCATGATCAGCCCATTGGGATAACCAATGGAAACCATAACATACGATAGAACTGATACTTTGTGGGCGTAAACTGAGAAGTATTGGAAGTATAATTGCCCCCATGGAGGAGGAGTTGAGGCTGGTTATCATTTTCATTTTCCTGCCTGGCATGCTGTCGGACTGAACTCTGATTTCGTATGGCTATCCAATTTAAAACTGAGCTTTCCAAACTGACTCAACCTGTATTTTACTGTCTGGTAAAGTGTGCAGGTACAACTCTTTGGCTATAGAGTTATAGACTCCATCCTGTGACTCCTTATGTTTCATCTCTGCATATTTGGTTTGTATAACCTAAATGCTGAACTAGATTTTTCCTCATGTATTCTCTCTCTATAGGTGATCAGCAAATGTTTATTACTGAATCTGTAGGATATTGTGTGACTATTTGTACTAAATGATTTCTATAAAGAAAAGCTTAAATGTGATTTGTGTTTCTTGACCATTCAAATTGAGGCCTAGATAAACGCTAAACATGAGCAATTCTATTGTTTTGAGTCATTCTTGGTGTGAAATCTTTTGTTGATAGTTTTATTGACGTGAGTTTATAAAGAAATTGTTTATTTGTCTGCATCGATTTGGCATCTTTTTATTCCAGGTCCTAATAAGGATTTGCTGCATGTTCTTTTAATATCAAAGTCCCTGTTAGCTCACATGAAAGATTCATCAGAGGATCTATGATTTAAGGTTATTTTGATAATCGGCCCAGAGAGGTAATAGATTGAGTATTATGAAATGATGAAAGTATACTCAAATACATTTTTGTTTAGCTTCACGCTGCATCACGGGCTATAAGGCAAAATTAACCCCTTGCATGCACATGGCACCTTCTGAAACACTTCAAACATTGAACTTCATGAGAAGCACACATATACACACAAATTAATTTTAAGGCTCAATATAGTACCATACTAGGATGTCTGGGCGTCCCCTAAATAGAACTGGGGGGCAGGGAGGAGACAACCACTTGGAGTTTGCTGAAGGTGTTATCATTTTATTCATTCAATCTCAGTAGTGCTTTTACAGTGTCAAATGCCCAAGCTCTCACATGGAGGTACGCAAAATTAAAAGAACTCACAACTGCACCCTGAAGAGTGGGGAATAGGGGGAAATAAGTAAATGGAGAGTGAGAGCAAGAGTGTTAGTGGAAGAGGCAGGTGAAGCGAGAGAGTTGTAAGAAGACCTGAGTGCTAATCTAAGCTTCAACACTTTATGCAAGCTTCAGCACATAATATTTACCTCATCCCAGTGAGACGTTTACTGTGTCAGATTCTCATATTGTCCTAGAAGCTCCACGATGGTGTTACAGAAAGGCAAAGGGGAAAGGTAGAATGAGAAAGAGAGGGACAGGGATGGGAAGATGGAAAGGGACAGTGAGAGGGAGAGGAAGAGGGAAGGAGAGAGCATGTTTACAGTTCTTTACATCTTTACTAAGACTTTTTATATAGAAAGATCCTATTTCTCATTGCCTTGAATGTGTCGTCATTCACTGAGTTGTGCTTTTGTTCCTGGTGGAGTAGTGCAAAGATTTGCTAAAGGAATCTTTTCTAGACTGTAAACATTTTCAAACTATAGTGACTGTAGCTCCCAGTTACCTTCCCCTTCATGCGTATTTACAAGAAATATCATTTATTTTATCCTAATTTTTTTTTTTTTATTCTGTTGTCTTTGGACCAAATTGGTAATATTGAGTACATAAAATCAGTGCCACTGAAATAAACTAGGACCAACACTGGGGGTCATTTATTAAATAGTTAAAATAGATGAAATGGGTCATGGGGAGCATTATCACGTTGCATGCTATGTGAAGCTGTGAGGTGGAATGTCCATGGACAGTTTACCTTTTGGAGGGATTTATTTCTTAGGGCTTGTGAGGATCATGCCTTGTCCAAAGATGTTTCCTCTCTGTTATATTTGGGCTTTGTTTGGCATGAACCCCATAGTCACATGGTTTCTGTTGCATTCTTTGCTGATATTCGGGGTGGGATAACTAAGGCTTACAGTGTATGAAGTTGGAGTCATTTTCTTCCATTAACTGCCTTCTTCCATCTCCAGAATAACTGCCTACTTTGAAACTTTTATAGGGAATTATCCTTTCTGTACCAGTCTCTCAATACCTGCGTTATTTCTCTGGCAGCTTTATGGTGCCAGGACATTCAAGACCAGGAGAAAAGAGCATCAAAAAGAAATAACCCTGCAACAATTGGCAGTTCTTTATTATGCCTGGAATATTTACAGTTGAGAGACAAAGGATTCACTTCTCAGAGGTTGCACAGTCTTGTCAATACTCACAGTGATCGAGAACCTCTGTCAAAACTCCTAATAGATGGCACTCAACTGTCTTATCAGTGACAAATTCCTTATTCGGTGCAGGCAGTCTATTTTTGCAGCTTCCACAAAAGTGTAATGCCATCCTATACCCTACCACCAATACTGATGTCAGGACCTTTGATTAGCTCCAATGCAAGACTTAAGCCATATTATCCGGAAACAATTAAATTACCCTGTCAAAAGCCTTGAATGGAAGCACAGTTTGGATGTAAGTGCGTCCATGATGACATCTGCTCTTCCTCTAGTGAGAGGTATTCTTCTGGTTAGTACCTCAACAGCACAGAGCATGTATAAAAAAGAAGTGTTCGCAGGTAGGTTAGTTCACGCATTCCTTTGAAGAATGCTTATCTGTTGTGCCTCTCCATTCTTCTGTGGTCCAGTCGGTATATTCTTTTAGTGTGTTAGAGGTTAGATGGTTCAATTCTATTTGATAACTATGAGGCCTTCGCACTACCAAAGGATAGCCTTAAACATTATAATGCAGCTAGCATAATATACAATACTTAATAAAGTATTGAATTTGTTTTACCTTTTCAATGCATGCAGCATGTATTGCATTGGTGTACTGGAGCACTGCTTTCTTATGCTGTTGTAGATTTTGAAAAGCTACTCCCAGATGATAATATATCTCATAAACCTGAGGGGAAAAAACAAGTTTTAAGTGTTTGAAGCAAATGTTCAGTTATAGAAAGTAGTTAATTTAAACATTTTAAATGTAGTTGACCCCTGCCGGTGCGAAACATTGTTTTCCATGCTAAATACATACGATATCTGGTAGATTTCTTGAAAAAATATACTTCAGGGGAAAAAACCTTTACAACGCAGTCATTACAACGCACTACATTTACAACACAGTCATTACAACACGACATCCTTTACATCGCATGCCATTACAACGCAGCCATTATATTGCATGTCACTACAACGCATGTCATTACAACACATGTCATTACAACGCATGTGACTACAACGCATGCCATTACAACGCAATATAAGGTAAGTAATGAGGAATAGTAATTTTTACTCCAAAACTGTCCAACACTTACCCTACTGTTGCACTCACTGGAGTGGGAATACTATTTTTTACCCCTACACTATCCAACACTTACCCTACTGTTACCCTAAAAGTAATATGCGTTGTAATGGTATGGGTTGTAATGGTATGCGTTGTAATGGAATGTGTTGTAAATGTAGTTTCTAAAATGGGTTGTGATGGCATGTGATGTAAAATCATGTGTTGTAATGGATGTTGCAATGTAAGAACTGCGTTGTAAAGGCATGCATTGTAAATGTTTGCATTGAAACGTCATACATTCATACTTCAGTAACAAAAACGCACATCTGGCCTTCTGCATGGTCACCTCAATTTTTTTTCCTTTTTGATGGACCCTATTTTTGCTGGCTTTATAACACTTTGCCCCTGCTAACCGGTTCTAAAGTGTCTGTGCTCCCCCTTTAAATATGATAGAATTGGCTTATTCCTAATTGGCACATTTAACTTACCTTTAAGTCCTTAGTATTTGGTGTATAAAGTTTACCCAGGGCCTGAAAGTTAAATGCCACTTGTGGACTGCAGCACCTATTGTGCCATTGACTGCAAGTGCAGGCCAAACATTACTTTTAGCCTACCCTGTGCATACAGACTGCAGTATAAAACCAGTAATGCAACCTGTCAAAATAACCCTTTTTGACAGGAGAAAAAAGTCCTTTTAAATAATATTAGGTAACCTCTATGTAGGTTTTGCAGCCCACAAGGCAGGGTACAAAGTATGGAAAGCAGGACATGTAGAAATATAGTCAGCATATGCTTGCAGTGACTAGCACCCAAAGGTTATTTTTAATGTAAGAAGGCTCTGACCAGTCCATAGACAACAATGGGAAGCAGAATTAAATATTAATTTTGCTATCTTTATTTTAAGACCTGCCAGAAATCCGATTAAGCTTTTCTTTTTAATATTTATTAAAAGCCCAACTCAATTGTGAAGTTGATTTTGTTAAATGTTTTAATGAATATTAAAGAGAAATAACTTTTTGAAAGTTACCTTATCACTCCCTGACGTTCTTGCAGGCTAATCTGCATTAGCTATCCAGGGGTAGCCAAGTGGGTGATTAGCCCTGATGAGGTGTGATAACTGCTCCCAAGACAATGGCTTGAGTGTGGAAAGGTGTTTTCTGTTTACCTGTCTGGAAGACTAGTTGAGATGTACATAGGAACTGCATTTGCTTCAAAGGGGCTCCTCCTGTCACAAGTAATTGTTAGGTGATACCTAAAAAGCTTTTGGTCTCCCAGTCCACCAGGTACCAAACCTAGTGAGGGGAAGGCTGCCCAGAACCGGTTTGAAGTAACGATAGAGGAGGGTACTATCTATTATCCTGGACACACAGCTCAGTGGTCACACAGGCTCTGAACAGAGGGAGAAAGGTTTTCCCCCATCTTGGCTATTAGGAATGAGGGGCACTGTGAGATTGTTTGCAGTGGAGAAAACAAACTGCTGCAAAAGTGATTAGTGTAACCTTAGGAACCTTTACCCCATTGGTTGGGGAGGAGCCAGAAGTGACACCCACACACTAGCTATTGCCAGACATAAAGGTGGCAGTCAGGGCACCCTCTTTAGTACATTTTCTGAACCTGCAGAGGAGCAGACGAGGACTGGACCTTCTGTCTGAGAGGAGCCCTGAAGGACTGGACCTGCTCTCTGCTGAACCACATATAAAAAAGTAGACTCTGAGGATCAGTGGGCTGACCTCCTGTGTAACTACAGGGCAACAACAGTAGGAAGCCTCTGCTGGTGTTAGTTTTAATTCCCAAATGCTGTTTCTGGGAATTTTGGATGTCTCTAACTTGTCTTCTCCTACTACCCCTGGAAACCTGGAACTTAGGAATGTTTAAACTTCTAGAACTCTGCAGGACAGGAAAACAAATCCAGCATATCTGACCAAGGTGAGACCTTGCTGGGCTACGAAATCACGTTTCTCTCACTCTAAGTCTCTCCGCAGCACCAAACCCAGTTCAGCAGACCTCTGGGGAGAAGATATTAGGGCTCGTGGAACTGAAGGTGGGATACAGCCTCAGGCTTGCCAGGCTAAAACATTCCAAGCACCAAAATAAGACTAAGTCCAAAAGTAACAATCTTGACTGAGAAGGTTCCAAAAGTATCGGACTGGCTAAAATTTTCTTTAGTGTAAATTGTAAGTTCTCTCTCGCTGACCTTTTCCCTCTAACAGCAATAGCCTCAGCAGTTACTTTTCCAACTCCTATATGCCTTTTTGAAAACCTCAGATACAACCTGCTACCTTGCGCCGCCGAAGAATTTTGACTTCCAGAAAAAAAGTCCCAACGTAAAACCTTGGACCCTGAAAAACTTGATTAGTGTATCTAAGTTGGGCTACATCGCGGTTGGCCTCAGATCATGCCTGTGCCCTGGTCTACTGTGCCCATTGACTACCATTGGTGCTTTAGACTTTTTAACACTATTTTTATTTACAACTTTACCAATGCATATCTCTACTGCCATTAATCGATATTTGTTGTGTTGGTGTCATTTTATTCATAACATTTTCCTCTGCTTGTCTAATCCAGTTTGGGATTTTTATTGCATGGTGTTTTCACTTTATTAATGTTTTATTATGGCATAAATAATTAACATATTACCCCGAATTAAGCATGTCTGCTCTCTGCCATAGATAGGAGGGGGTTGAGCATAGGTTAATTTAATGACTTGGAGAGGTCACCTTGACATGATTTCTGATTATTCTTTAAGGTGGGGTCTCCCTCCCCAACTAATAATCACATTTCTTACAAAATTTTACTTTATGTAGCTAGGAGGAGAATACCAGCAGAGTATGGGACATCTACAACTAGGGCCGGAAAACAAATGCGTGATAACTGCACAAAGAAGAGCAACACATGAGTTAGGGATAATTATTGGCGATTTTGGATTCGTGGCTGAAGGCAATTGCTGAAAGTCATGATCACTGGTGAGGCATTGGGAAATAAACAACTATGCCAGTACTCTTGTGAGAAATGGCTAAAAGAGCTGGTCAGTCGAGCACAGTGGAGACGCCTGGCCACACAAGGATTCAGCATCTTCCAAACAAAGAACATGCCCTCAGAGAGGAGAACATCAAGCTACACCCACACCACACATCTTTCCTGCTTGAGAACCCATATCATGTTTTGATTACACAAACATGAACTACCAGAAGCCACAAGGATTCGGCATCTTCCAAGCACATCTTTCATGCTTGAAAACCCATACTATCTTTGGATTATACACACGTGAGTCACCAGTTTTTTTACTGAAATCAATAGGCTGCTCCTGGAGAGTACTTAAAAAGTAGGAAACAAAAAAAAGAAATAAAACTAAAAGGACCATCCCAACACAAGTTATTTGCCTAAAGAGGTTTTCTAAGTAAAAAGTTCACCTCAAACTCTGTAGAAGGCTGAATCCAAAGACTCTATCCAGACTGTGTTCACTTACTATTGGATATGGTTGTATGTGTAAAAATAATTTTACTAAACCTTTTTTGCTAAACTTTATTTAAGAAAATACATTTTACAATGACTTTTTTTGTATGTATTGTATTACCTTCACCAAAGGACATTTTTTATAAATCTCAATCTCTCATAACACATTTTTTTAATCTATGTTATGGTATCTGGAATTTTTTCTAAATAAAGTAAAAACATTTCTCTTACATATGAGTACATGATCAAGACCCATGCCAAAGGGGTAAACTCTCCCAAACTTCAAAGTCATATCACTCCTTTAACCTTACTTGTGGCACTAAATCCACCCCATACCTTTATGGTCCATAAACCATGCAAAATACATCTTTAATGGCATATCATTCGTAAGTAATCTATATTATACTTATCAACATTGGTGGAATTATTTTGTTGTATTTTTCAATTTTTTTTATTTGGCTTGACAAAAACAATTCTATGTGCTGTGCATTATTTTCCTGTTGAAACTCGGAAATAAAGGTAATTTTCCACAAGTGGAAAATATCTCACCCTGGGGTAATGGTACTTACCAAATCTGGTAATTAGCCCACATTATTCCAGAAAACTCATAATGAGGACATACGTTCAATCAATCAATCAGGTGACTTGTAAAGTGCAACTACTCACCCGTAAGGGTCTCAAGGCGCAGGGGGGATTGAGTAGGGGGCTGCTGATCCACTGAGGGCCCTGAGGTTCATCGAAGAACCAGGTCTTGAGATCCTTCCTGAATTGAGGCAGTGACGGTGATGGCCTGAGGTGGAGAGACAGGGTGTTCCAGGTCTTTGCTGCGAGGTAGGAGAAGGACCTTTCTCCATCTGTTGTTGCCGATACATGGGTCTGTGGCCAAGGCCAGATTGGCAGAGCGGAGGTCTCTCGTAGGTGTGTGTAATGGGAGGTGGTGGTTGAGGTACGCAGGTCCTGCGACATGTAGGGCTTTGTAAGTGTTTGTGAGGAGCTTGAAGGTGATTCTTTTGTTGACTGGGAGCCAGTGGAGGTCTGTCAGACGGCTGGTGATGTCGCTGTGGTGGGAGATATTGAGGATGAGTCTGCCGGAGGCGTTCTAAATGTTCTGCAGTTTCTTAAGGAGATTCTGGGTGATGCCGGCATAGAGTGTGTTGCCGTAGTTGAGTCTGCTGCTAATAAGTGGGTGGGTGACTGTCTTTCTGGACTCGGTGGGGATCCACTTGAAGATCTTTCAGAGCAGGCATAGTGTGTGGAAGCAGGATGATGACATGATGTTGATCTGGTGGTTCATGGTGATAGAGGAGTCCAGGATAATTCCAAGGTTTTGTGAGTGGTCTGTGGGGGTGGAGGCATCCAAGATCTGCAGGCCACCAGAAGTAACCCAAGGCAGAGGGAGTGGAGACCTTGATGAGGACTTTGGTATTCTCCGAGTTGAGCTTGAGGCAGCTGTCCTTCATCCAGGTAGTGACAGCCTTCATCCTGTTGTGGAAGTTGTTCTTGGCAACTGTGGTTTTGTTGGTGAGGTAGAGGATCAGCTGGGTGTCATCTGCATAGGAGATGATGTTGAGTCTGTGGTTCCTGACGAAAGAGCCCTGAGGCACTCTGCAGCTGAAGTTTCTTATTTATCACTATGGTATTGAACGTATGGCTCCTTCATGCATAATTGACTATTGAAATGCAGTAAAACACATTCACAAATGGCACATCTACTCCTGAAACAAAGTCCATATAGATTTTGTGTGACACTTAAAATTACACTTTACCCTAATGTCATTGGCCTTGAACTACAGCACTGTACAAAACACAGGGGGAAATAACACTTAATAGACAGTGTGCATAAGGTTAGCAATGGTAGGCCGGCACCGGGAAATAGATTCTGACACTGGAATGTAGTTGAGGTCATGAGCCTTTACCAAACTTCTTGATGCCAATGATATTAGAGACCACTGTATGCCACCATTCCACCCAGGCACAAGTGACCTTTATGATTAGATAAGGGACAACTACATAACAAGTACATACAATTATAACAAGGTCACTTTAACAAGACTTCAATCTTCTTCATAACATGTCATCATATGTCAACACACAGAGAAGCAATATGGAAACCTGGCTAGAGATCTGCTGCAGGATAGTTAGATAGTTCAAGCTAACAAATCAACCAACTATGGGCCAGATGTAGGAAGCTAAATTTCGATAGCAATGCGTTTGTGATCACAATTTGGCTGTGAGCAATGTAGGTAGGCAAATACCCTCTCGCACAATAAGCAATCGCACAAATTGTGATTCCTTATTGTGCGCAAGCATTTAGAGAATCGGAATTTGCGATTCCCTAAATGCTATGCTAGTAGGCATCGCAAATTGCAATTTTGCCTTAAGGAATCACAAATTACCACCAAATTCAAGTTGGTGGTATTTTGTGATTTCCTTTAAAAAAGCACTTTTTTGCTTTTTTCAAAGTGCCATGTGGCGCACATACGTGTGCGCTACAAGTGAACACATGCACATTTCAGGGGTGCAACAGGGCGTCCTTTTGGACCCCTTGCACCCTTGAAATTGTGCACGCAATTTGCGAGCACCTCTTGGTTACTCACAAATTGCATGCGCAAATCCCATTTATTCCTATGGGCCTCTTGGCCCATAGGAATGAATGGGAAGGTATTCCTTGATTGCGAATCTCAATTTACAATTGGAATAATGGAATATGAAGGAATCACAATTATCTTTGCGATTCATACATACATGTCATTTTGTGAGTCCTTAATGGCAATTCGGTAAAAATCACTATTAAGGACTCGCAAAACTAACTTTACCTACATTTGGCCCATAGTCCAATGCTTTAAGGTAGGATATTTTGTCCACGCATGGAACTACTGGTAACCACAATGATGAATACATATTGTAGTTCTCGAAGGGACTGCCTATCTACACTGCTGATTCCTGATAAAAATCCTAACACTGAAAAAAAAAAAATTACAGCCGGCAGTCGCAATGACAGCATACCATCACACCTACATTACAAGGTGAACAGCCAAACGTGTTTCAAGCATTCAGTTCACTCTTCATCAGTGGCTAAAACAGGAATACAGAGGGAGCAGTGTTCTTGAATCGCCATATTTATTCAAAAGTTCCGCCCCAGTGGGCGCAAGCATCCTGGTCATAGTAGTCCATTAAATAGTTGCCTGAACTCTGGATTTGCATAAAAATCCCAATGGGTACTGCATGCTTCTTGAACCATCAATCCAAGTGGATAAATAATGTTCAATTTCTTCCAAGTGGGTGGAGGTAAGTGAAGAAGAAGTCTTCATGCTCCTTATTACATCCCGGCAGCAAGGCCCCCTTCTGTCCAAACAGTGCCCGCGGTTGCGTGCACTAGGGATCCACCTCACAAGCGGTGGGACATCCTCGCGGCCGGACCAGTCGCAAAACTTCAAAAGAAGAGGGGTGCCTCAGTGAAGATATCACACCAGAAGGGGTTACCGCACACCACCGCCGGCAGTCTCAATGACAGCATACCATCACACCTCCATTACAAGGTGAACAGCCAAACGCGTTTCGAGCATTCAGTTCGCTCTTCATCATTGGCTAAAACAGGAATATAGAGGCAGCGATGTTCTTGAATTGTCATATTTATTTAAAAGTCCCGCCCCAATGGGCGCAAGGCATCCTGGTCATAGTAGTCCATTAAAAAGTTGCCTGGACTCTGTATTTGCATAAAAACCCCAGTGGGTACCGCATGCTTCTTGAACCATCAATCCAAGTGGAAAAATAATGTTCAGTCTCCTAAGCGGGTGGATGTAAGTGAAGAAGAAGCTGTCATGCTCCTTATTACATCCCGGTAGCAAGTCCCCCTTTCGTACAAACACTTACATATATATATGTATAGCCAGAAAAAATTGTGGTTTTGCTGGCGTGCTGCCTGATCGCTGGTGGTGCACAAAAAGTAGCGCTACCGCAAGCGCTAGAAATATGGAACAAACAATTCCCCAATCTTCTATGATTGAAGACCCGGCACTCGTGATCACGAGTGCCGGGTCTTCAATCATAGAAGATTGGGGAATTGTTTATTCCATATATATCTGGTTGGTTGGTGGAAGGAGCAAAACCTCATGGCCACCCATAAGGAAGCTTGGGATATGCTAATTCGCTATTATGGCAGATACATAGACAATATATTTATCGTTTGGGAAGGCACTGAACAGGAGGTGGCTTTATTCATAACATCCATGAATGACAATGCTATGAATTTACAGTTTACTGCCACCCTCAGTACTCAGAGGGTGGAGTTTTTGGATGTGGAGGTTTACATTTTGAAGAATCAAATAGAAACCAAACTTCACAGAAAGTCTACTGCTGGCAACTCTATATTACATGCCAACAGAGCCCATCCTCCTCATCTTATTCCCAGCATACCCTATGGTGAATTTCTCCGTTTACGGCGCATATGTAGCCGTGAATCGAATTTGGAACACTGACAAAAAGAAGCATTGAATCGTTTCTTAGCCCGGGGTTACAAATTGTCTAACTTGGAAAAAGCCTTGAACAAAGCCAATGCCCATTCCCGTGAGACATGCCTTGTGACCAAACAGCAGCAAATTACATCGAACATGGGTAATGTAACTAAAGATGACACACAACCCATCAGATTTATCACCACATACTGCAGACAGGATAAAATCATGCGCAAGATAATTTATAAACATTGGCCTATCATTCTAACTGACATTACTCTTAAATTTCTATTGCCTGCACTACCAAACATTACTTTCAGAAGGGCACCCTCAATGAGGGATGCCTTAATCAAATCCAGCCCTGAACTTACGTTAAAAACTACCTGGCTATCTCGGTCTGGCTTTTTCAAATGTTCGTCCTGTCGAGCATGCAAATTCAGAATTAATGTATCTTAGTATTGCACAGCCTTTTGTGACATCCCAGTCCCCATTAAAAACCATTTTACATGTCGGACGGATTTTGCAGTATATGTGCTTGAGTACACTTGTCATCCCAAGTACATTGGCAGTACGCAATTGCCAGTTTTCAATCGCATATTACAACATCTGCGTGCGATTGTTAACTCAGATTCGAATTATCCAGTTGCTCGACATTTCAAAGCCATTCACTCAAATAAAATCTGTGATTTGAAGTATTTTGTAATTGGGGCAGTTCCCCCATCAATTCGTGTGGGGAACAGGGAAAGACAGTTACGTCAGTTGGAGTCTTCCTTCATTCTTTTACTCAATACTAGAATGCCTAATGGATTAAACACCAGTGAAGATCTCCATAATTTTTTATAAAATGTCATCATTAATTTATTTGTTAGGCCTCCATGATGTGCGATGTTTCTGCAGTATGTAACACTTTTGCTATTGAGTTCTTTCATCCAAATAATAATGTGACCACATTGGATCTGATCTTGCTAGTTTACCTTTTGCCCGTTGACTGACTCTTTAAGATAATCCATATCATTGCACATTTTTGCACGTTTTTATTGGCAGCTATTAATATAAGCATTAGCATTTTATTTAGTGTTGTTTACAATGTACAGCTACCTCTGGCACCAGCCCCACCTTTTATATGTGTTTTTTATCTATATTGATTGTGCTTTTTTATACACTTCACTACTTGCACTTAGTTTGGGGTATAATATTAAGGAGCATTATCACATTTGTTCATTAGCAGCCATTGTATAACAAATCATCCACATCTAAACTCATAAGTCTTCTGAGTAGATCGCTAATTAAATTATGTTTACCATTTTGCAATTTTGCTACATATATTTATATAAGCATTTGTGAATCGTCTTTAGCATTATTGGGCACTTGCCATTATTTTAGCTACTGTTGGTACACGCAAAATGAAATCCATATATAAGAAAGTTTCATGATATGATTTATCTTGAGTATTTTTGTAGGTCCTCTCAATCACAAGATGATTTTATCTGTCTTTTTAACATTTTCAACATCATGGTTTGCTTTTAATTAATTTTCAAGATTGAATTTTCTCAGTCTTTCATCTTTTGTGATTTTATGCCTCCTCACCTATGTATGTCTTGTCTGTCTATTATCACATTGTTACCAATCTGCCCTTTTGATTGGATGCACATAATTTAAACTCATTAGACAGAACCAAATAGATTCTGTAAGCATGGCATTATGTTCAGTAAATTGCAGAGATCTACCCTTTAGAAAGTACTGTACAGCATGAACTCCTTTATCATGTGTGATGCAAGTATAAAGGCTTGTTATATCAAGAACGATCATAAGCATATCTGATTCCCATGGTATATCCATAATATTTTTTATGAAATGAGTGGTGTCTTTGATATATGAAGGTAACATATGTCCGAATTCTGATAGAAAAGAATCAATATACTGAGACATGTGTTCTGTAAGGCAACCCTTTGAAGATACAATTGGACGGCCCGGTGGTCTAGCTGAATTCTTGTGGACCTTAGGGAGATGATAAAAGGTGGCCGTAACTGGATAAGGACACGTTAAAAACTTTAATTCATTATGGGTGAGCATATGTCGGTCAAACCATTTTTGGATAAGTACGTAATATTCATTAATACTTTCAATATGGAAATTGGAAGATAACATGTCTTATCCGAAAATTGTCTTAATGCCTCATCTTCATGGAACTTGCGAGTCATCAACATCACATTACCTCCTTTATCAGAAGGTTTACAGATTAAATCAGGATCAATCATTAATTCTGAAAGGGCAGTACGTTGTCTTGTGGTGAGATTGTTCTCTAAATTCTTGGATGTATATATATATATATTCACTGAAAAAACCATAGGCTTCAGGGGCGTTATAGTTAGCTGGACATTTCCCTCGTACAAAACCCTAGAAATTCCCCTGTTATAGTTAGTTCAGCTAACTATAACTCGCGCCCCCGCAATGCACTGCTGATGACGTCACATATTACATCACTCATGACATGGTCAGTGACATCACTGATACCATCACTGATGACATCTCAAATGACATGATGACATCACTGATGACGTCATCCAGTGAATGTGTGTTGTTCTGAAAATTAACTATGTTTAATATATATAGGGAAAGGCCTGTTGAAGAATGAGTGGGTGTACAAGTGTGTGAATGGATGATTTTCTAGGTGTGTAACTGACTCTATAAGTGAGTCATTAAATGTATCTTACTGCAGCCTAGTGACTAAACTGTGTGAATGTCTGTATGTGGCTGTGTGTTGGTGTATAAGTGGCTGCATGGTTTTGTGAATAGCTATATGAGTGTCTATATGGGTTATTGATTGGTTGTCTGAGTATCTGTATGGGTGCCTGAGTGTTTGTGTGGGTAGGGTGTGTGTGACTCTGTGCATAGATGTGTGAGTGGGTGATTCTATGGGTGCATGGTTTTAAGAGTGCAACTGTGATGGACTGTATGGTTGGGTGAGTGTATGTATGGGTGTGTTAGTGATTTAATGTATATCTCAGTTGTACATGTGTCAGTAACTACATATGTGAAACGCAGTGTATATGTGTGTAAGAGTATATAACTATCTATATGTGAGAGTGTGATTGCGTGAGTGGCTGTATGGATGAGTGTGTGCTTGTATCAGTAATTGTATAAGAGCGTCAGAATTTGTTAGTAATTTTATGAGTAAGTGATCTTGAGTGTGTTTAATTGTATAGGTGAGTAAATTGGACTGTGATTAATTATTTGCATGACTGACTAGGTGTGTCAGTACCTCAATGGATGATTGGCGGTGTGTGAGTGTCTATATAGGTGTATAAATGCATATAATAGTCCTGTACGGAGTGACTGTAAGTATGAGTGACTGTACAAGTGAGTGAGTGGAGATGTATGTAGACCTAAGAGTCAATGAGTGGGTATGTAGTTATTGGTATTGGAGTATCTATGGTTTTCAAAATGGCCGTCTGAAATTTTGAGCCGGTGTATCAAAGGTTATATTAGGGTGTGAGAAGATGCACTAATTTATCACATGGATGACATCATCCGTGATGTCATCAGTGATGTCATTTGAGATGTCATCAGTGATGTCATCAGTGATGTCACTGACCATGTCATGAGTGATGTAATATGTGACGTCATCAGCAGTGCATTGCGGGGGCGCGAGTTATAGTTAGCTGAACTAACTATAACAGGGGAATTTCTAGGGTTTTGTACGAGGGAAATGTCCAGCTAACTATAACGCCCCTGAAACCTATGGTTTTTTCAGTGAATTTCTAAGGTTTTTTAAATGCCAATTCCTAACTATAACGCCCCTGAATCCTTTGGTTTTTTCAGTGAATTTCAAAGGTTTTTTAAATGCCAATTCCTAACTATAACGTGCATGAAACCTATGGGTTTTTCAGTGAATTTCAAAGGTTTTTTAAAATGCTAATTCCTATCTATAACTTATCTCTAAAGATATCATGTTTAATGATTTTCATTGGATTTCTATATTTTTCAAATTCAGTGTGTCAATTTCATTAATTATGTTTTTTTGAAATTCTTTTTTATCACCGTTTTTTAAACTTATTTTTTCAATTAATTCTTTTAAAGATTAAAAAATATTATTTGAATTTAATGTGTTTTTCAAACATATTTTTTTATATTTTTCAAAATATTTTTTTAACTATATGTTCAAAACTTTATTTTATATATTTTTTTTCCATGTTTTTGGATCCGCACACCCTATGCGCACCATTCTCGATCCCGACGCGTTAGCATCCGCGCATGCTACGAGTTGGGTACGTGTTTAGTGCGCGATCGCAATGCGACTGGTACGCGACTCCCAGCCTATACGTGACACGTTCGATGTACGTAACGCGACGATTACGCGCTTCCGCGATGCGTCATGTGCGTCTATGACGCGGTAGGTGTGCGGATCCCGCGAAATATTTAACATTTAGAAAAACATCTATATGTATTTCATGTGAATATTAATTGAAGACAAACTCTAAACTAGTCTTAAAAGTAATATATTTTTACATCTAATCCTATTTTCTTTTTTATTTCAATTTCGCGGATGCGTGCTGGGTGCGTGATGCGTAAGCGCAGGGTGCGCAGATACCATGTGACCTGAAAAAAATGAGATTTGATTGGTTCATTACACTTCCTGTTCTAACTATTGAAATACCCCACCCAATGCAATCATTCTTCTTTCACCTTCTTTGGAGGAGCATCTCTTTGCAGAGAAGAAGATTTTTGGGACTAAGATTTCACTTAGCTCTAACTTTTTTCAACCAAAAATGGCTTCAGGGCAGCAGGCATCACCTGCATCTCCTCATACATCTGAGGATGCATTTTTGGAGGAGACACAACGCACACCACGTTTTTCATCTGTGGTGTGGAAATTTTTTACTTTTCCCGAGGGGCAAACGAAGACCAATTCCACCTTGATCACGTGCAAGATTTGCAAAAGAGTGCTGTCGCGAGGGATCCTAACAAGAAATACTTGTGCGGCACGGCAAGTATGATGAAGCACCTGAGGACCCTTCATCCGAACAATCTTGCACGAGAAGAATGCCGACGGATGAGAGACACTCCTGCTCCTGCGCCTTCCACCTCATCGCAGCCGAGCACTTCAAGAGTGCATCCATCAGCCCAAAATTTGGACATCCGTCCTCAATTTCAATTTTTAAAAGTGCTCTGCACTAAGTGCAATGCCACTTTGTGCTACGGTGAGCAGTCGATCGATCTGATCTGCCGCCGCCAAGAAAGTCACAATTGCTAGTTTGTTTTTTTTGTTATTTTTTTGTTCCCTGAAGTTCGTTGTTTGGTTCCTCCTGTTTTGTTTTTTTTGCAGAAAAACCCTCAAAAATTAAAAATTGTTCAGAAACTCCCCAAAAAAATATAAAAGAAGAAAGAAGAAAAAAAAAAGTTCTTCTAAGAACTAACTTTCCTGGTTTAAAAAAAGAGCTAAATTTCTTTGTTAGTGTGTGAAAGTTTAGATGAATATATGTGTAGTACGTAATTGACTGAATTAATGCATTAGTAGCATATGGTGAATGTATAAGTGCAGAACTATGAGGAAGTGCTGCAGCATCACACAGTAACCTCTTTAACTGCAGTGTGCTGTAGTACTTCTGAAGCACAGGGATGCAACATATGTACATAAATATGTTGCAAATTTATGCTTCTCTCTGCACGACTGCTTAAACTGCAGCCATGTGGTGACACAGGCACCCTTGCACCATAGTGCAAAGATATCTGTGTCATGTGCTGTTTGTTTTTCTGCAGGAAGACACACCTTCATGCACAAAAACAATGAGAAAATGCATTTTTCTCCTTCAATGTATGCTGAACATTTCAGCATGCATTGAAGATATAAAAATGTGGAGAAATGAAAACAATTCTCCTTGCTGTGCTTTCCTACACCAATTTTAGAATGGTGCAGCATTCACACACATATCGAGATTTATGATTTCTGATAAATCTAGACATGTGTCTTGTTCTATGAGTATTCAGTGCAATCATGCACAACAACACTTATAGAACACCCTTTTAACGCAAAGTGGTGTGCATAATGAGGTTGTATTTACATGGAGTATAAAAAGTGCACAGAGTGCCTTTTCCTCTCTTTGTAAATATGAAAGAGTGTCTTGCGCAATAACTATGTTACAAAAAGTGACATATTTCCGCTTTTAAAATTCCTTGCAAATGATAGAAGGTAAGCACAGAGTTTTGTCTGCAAAGATGTTCAAAGAAGAATGATTGAAATGATTGCGGTCCTTCAATAGGTACAATGGGAAATAATATGAACCCCTCAAATCTCTTTTTTTGCAGGTCACATGATATCTGATTATGGTCAGATTTCAAAACTACATAGGTATAAACAGAGTGTTTTTAGAAACGTGTTTCAACTTCGTAGCTTCTTGCAGACCTCCTCATTCTGCATATTGAGACTTAGTTAAACTTACCTTCACAGTAATAGGAATAAAAAATGGTATACATTTTTTTCAGATTTTCATTGCAATCTAAATTCATATAAATGTCTTATTTTAAAATTTGGATCTGTGAAAGAAAAGAAAAAAAAAATATAACATGTAATAATACATTTTTTACAACACAGCATAATTTCCACAAAGTAATTTGTTTACCTTTTTTGCTGTTCTCAGAATATATTGAATTTCACTAGAAATAGTGATTTGAATCGTACTCATCACTTAACAGCAGGCAAAAAAAAAAACAATCAGAAAGATTGTTAAAAAATCACACATATATAAAATGCTTATGGCTAACAAAATTTTATAAGTTTAACTTACAAAAACTGTAAATGTTGTCGCTTTAAAATATTTGCCGAATCTAAGGATGAATTTTTGGAGGAGGCACCACGCCCACAACGTTTTTCTTCAGTGGTGTGGAAATGTTTTACTTTTCCCGAGTGGCAAACAAAGACCAATGCCACCTTGGTCACGTGCAATATTTGCAAAAGAGTGCTGTCGCGAGGGGATCCTAACAAGAAATACTCGTGCGGCACGGCAAGTATGATGAGGCACCTAAGGACCCTTCATCCGAACAATCTTGCACGAGAAGAGTGCAAACAGATGAGAAACACTCCTGCGCCTTTCTGAGTTTCTTTTCTTTTTCTTTTTTTTTCTGGCATGATTTCTCTATTTTAACGTTGAAAAACAGTATCTGTAAAAAAGAATTACAAATAAAAGTATATTAATGACTTTCAAATTTATACTATTCCATTACTGTACAAACACATTTTATATAAAAACTGACTAAGAAACTATAGCCCTGAACCACAAGTGTGACGGTGGTTAAAAGACTACATGCATAGTGCATACTACTTTGAAGCAGTTCATGCCCTAAAGCCTACCTCACTTAGGGCCTTATGTAGGTGGGCTTGCATTTACCACTTCATAAATACCGAATCATACCGATTCGGTATTTATGAAGTGGTAAATGCAATGTAGGTAATGAGTCGGTAAATATTACAGATTCGGAAAAATTCGGTAATTACCGAATCGGTATTTACCGATTCGGTAATGAGGCATACCTTCCCATTGATGGGAAGGTATGCCTCATTACCAAATCGGTAAATACCGATTCGGTAATGGGGGAGCACATGCAAGGGTGGCAGGGTGTCACATTGACACCCTGTTGCACCCCTGATTCGGCCATGTGTGCACATGTGGCGCACATACATGCCCTAAGGGCATGTATGTCTGCCACATTGCACACTTAAACGTGCACAAAAATGCTTTTTGTCACCTATTCGTCATTTACCACCAACCTTTAGTTGGTGGTAAATAACGAATCCCCACACCCACCACACACTCCCCCTACATCTCATTTCATGATTCGGTATTTACCAAATCGGTAAATTTACCGAATCGGTAATTTTACCGATTCGGTAATTTTACCGATTCGGTAAATACAGAATCATGAAATTCTCCCCCTACATCTCAAAAGCCAAAATACCTGTCGGTAACGGTATAATTACCGAAAATCGGCCGTTACCGACCGGTATTTGGCTTCCTACATGAGGCCCTAAAAGACTACATGCTAACTGACTGAATGATTACAGTACTATAAGGAGACACACTGGGTGAGTAACAGGGTGTTTGCTAGAAGTGTATGAATATTGACTGGGGAATTGAAGGTGTGAAAGACAACTGTGTAGGTGGTTAAGAGGACTGCATACATAGTGGATAGGCATTTGAAGCAGTCCATGTGCTAAGGCCTGGCTCACTGCATGAGTACTTGGGTACTGACTGAATGATTAGAGTACAGAAAGGAGAGTGCCTGGGTGAATTTATAAGTGGTTGGCTTTTGGCACAGTGAATAGATTAGTACTTGGTACTGAATGGGGCACTAGAGGAGTGCGAAGGGAGTGACAGGATGTTTGCTGGACTGTATAGATACTGACTAGGGAATTGAAGGTGTGAAAGACAAGTGTATAGTATGTTAGAAGACTGCATGCATACTGCATAGACATTTGAAGCAGTCTATGTGGTAATGTATGGTTCACAACATGAGTACTTGGAAACTGACTAAATCATCAGACTACTGCGAGGACAGTACCTGGGTAAAACTTTTAAATTTTCAGTTCTGGTGCAGTGAAGACAATAGTACATGGTACTGCACTTTAGTGTCAAACCCTGACTCATGTTATCAATGCATAAGCAAAGACTAGCTTCTAATGCTACTAAAACTTGTCAACATGACCGGTTTTAAAAGAGTTATCTGTCAGAAAATAAACGATGTTACCAAATGCTTCTCTCACAGTGGTTCCCAAATGCACACAGACTCACAGTGTGATTCTAGACAAGCAACACTATCCCTAGCAGCTTACCAAAACTCATTCACTACTGTGCAAGGGGTAAGGAGACTACACACAATCTACATATTAAAGTACAGCACATTAGTGTCAAAGCATGACTCATTTTATCAATGGATAAGCAAAGACTGGCTTCTAATGCTACTAAAACTTGACAACAAGACAGGTTTTAAAACAGTTATCTGTCAGCAAATACACAATGTTACCAAATGCTTCTCTCACAGTGGTTCCCAAATGCACACAGACTCACAGTGTGATTCTAGACAAGCAACACTATCCCTATTAGCTTACCAAAACTCATTCACTACAGTGCAAGGGGTAAGGAGACTACACACGATCTACATATTAAAGTACAGCACATTAGTGTCAAAGCATGACTCATTTTTATCAATGGATAAGCAAAGACTGGTTTCTAATGCTACTAAAACTTGACAACAAGACAGGTTTTAAAACAGTTATCTGTCAGCAAATACACAATGTTACCAAATGCTTCTCTCACAGTGGTTCCCAAATGCACACAGACTCACAGTGTGATTCTAGACAAGCAACACTATCCCTAGCAGCTTACCAAAACTCATTCACTACGGTGCAAGGGGTATGGAGACTACACACAATCTACATATTAAAGTACAGCACATTAGTGTCAAAGCATGACTCATTTTATCAATGCATAAGCAAAGACGGGCTTCTAATGCTACTAAAACTTGACAACATGACAGGTTTTAACCTCTTCAGCGCTGCGCGGATTCCCGCGCGGTGCTGAAAGTTCTGAGCGCGGGCGGGGCCATGACGGAACGGTTCCGTCATAAGCACAGCCCAACCGACGTGCATGACGGAACCGTTCCGTCATCGGCGTGGAAGAGGTTAAAACAGTTATCTGTCAGCAAATACACTATGTTACCAAATGCTTCTCTCACAGTGGTTCCCAAATGCACACAGACTCACTGTGTGATTCTAGACAAACAACACTATCCCTTGCACTATACCAAAACACATTTCTTCATCTAGAAGGAGTACTACATTTTAGTGTAGAAACATAACTCATTTCACAAATTCATAAACAATGACTGGTTTCTAATTCTACCAAAATATAAAAACAGCACAGTTATCTGTCTGCAAACACATGAAAAACACAAATGCTTATCACAGAATGGTTTCTACATGCACACACACTGTCAACAAGATTGTAGAGAAAAAAAGTACTCCCTACACTTTAGCAGGAGAAATACATTAGTCTGATTAAAATCAAAATAGTCTACATACATCCCCTCACAATTAAATAACTCACCTTTCAAGTTGTTTTGTAGATTAAGAAGTATATCAGTCACACACCAGATATCAGTCACACACCAGATTTTCTTATACAGAATCTCTGCACTGTGCACCTGTCAGCAGAACCAAAGAATGGCAAAGTTTCCCTCTCATTTCCCACACATATACATGTAAACATCAAATCACATTCCTTCCCACATAAATTCAAAAGCAAACACACATTTATCTTGGTTAAACATTGCAACCCTTTCCAAAGGACATAAATTTGAACCCTTCCTCCAATCTGCCTTCTGCCCGTTACCATAGAAACAGGTCATGGAACACTGTACTGAGCACACAGGTCACAAGTTCAGCACACAATGTTGCTAATCAAAACAGCAAGTGTGCTTGACTTTTCAACATATCAGCTTATCATATATAATGTTCCTTTCAATCACTTTGTGTTAACTAATAAGAATCATGCGTTTAAAAAACAGAAACATGCACCCTAGTTTTCAGTGTAGAAGATTGTCAAACAACCAATGATTTCTTGTCTTTTTTCAAAACTGCATCTTAGCCACCATTTTAGAAAAATCTTACTTTCCAAACTGCCATTTCATTTACAGAGACCATCTGAGTGCATCCAGACCTCCTTTCAAGATGCTTAGAGTGTGTATTGTGGGACACAGCTATATTTTCTGGAGCCAAAGGTATGCAGAAAACAAAGGCATTCCCAAAGACCTAGGTTTGCCAAATGTAGACATTAAATGGATTGGACAGAGAGGGTTAAAGTGGCACCAATTGATGCCATTGGTGAAATCCTTCATGCATATCAAACACCCTGACTTCATAATAGTGCACTGTGGTGGCAATGACCTAGGCACTTTGACTGAGGTAGGTCTGGAAATCCTTATGAAGGACACCTTTGCAGAACTGATTTCACTTTTCCCCAAAACTGCCTTTGTGTATTCTAACATATGCCAAAGGCAGAAATGGAACTGGTCCGATCATTTTTGTCCACAAATTGAGAAAGCTAGGAAACATGTGAATAAATCTGTTTCTGCTTTTCTCCGAGCCTATAGAATGGGGTCCATTTACAATAACAATCTGCGCTTTCATATACAAGAGATGTATAGGAGAGATGGAGTACACTTTACAGATGAAGGAAACAGAGTCTTCCTCAACAACTTTAGACTCTGTATAGGTACTTACTTATAAGTACCAAAAACTCTCAATGAACACAACGGCTCTTTTTAGAGCCACTCAAGAACAAAACACTTAAGCTTGATCTTTATCTCCCCAAAATCTCAATTTTTTTTCCCTTGGATCCGCGCACCCAATGCGAGAGAATCCGTGCACCCAACGCGTTAGGATGCACGCACCCTGCGCGCATTTCGCCATTTTTTTTTAAAGGGGGCCCCAGGGGGTTCTTCTGGGACCCCCTAAGCACCTCTAGAGGGTCAGAGTATTTCCACTCTACGCCCTTTATATGTTTTACACACTTATTCCCCTTGCTTCTTCAGCCTCACTTCTACCGAGGCAGAAAATGGCCACCAATAGTTCCTGGTTTCGAATGTAGACAGACACTCGACAGCCAATTAGCATTCAGCGCGCGATCGGGAGGGTGCGCGCTCGGTTCGGGGAGGGTGCGCTTACGGTGCGGGTAGGGTGCGCGGATCCTCCCCGGCCATAGATATCACTAACTTTTTTACTCTAAATTTCTCAGGAACTACTGAACAGATTCACACCATTTATGTAAAAGGCACGCGTCTGAACTGAGGACTACCTCTTTGCCAAATTTGGTGTCATTCCGTTCAGCGGTTCAGGCTGTAGCTGCGACACCAAATCCTATGGGAAATTGCATGGGGAAAACACGTTTTGGGACCCCCCTTTTTTCTCGGCCCCCACTTGACGGATCACCGCAAAACTTTCAGAATAGGAGCGGAGTGGAGCTGGCCAAAAGTATGGAAAATTTTGCGAAGATTCGTCAACCTGCGCCAGACTTATTGGGAATAGAATGTTGCAGATTTCCTATGGAAAATAGGTCCTAACTATAACTATCTACTGGTGACCGCCAGTAGATAATATAGATATATATATATATATATATATATATAAACCATAGGTTTCACAGACGTTATAGTTAGCTGGACATTTCACTCGTAAATCAATCCACTGCTGATGACGTCACATATAACATCACTCATGACATGGTCACTGACATCACTCATAACATCACTGATGACATCTCAAATGACATCACTGATGACATCACTGATGACATCATCCAGTGAATGTGTGTTTTTCTGAAAATTAAATAGGTTTTATATATGTATATCTCAAGGTCGATGAAAGAATAAATGGGTATATAAGTGTCTTATTGGATGATTTTTTTGGGAAAAATGTATTGTGTAACTGATTGATAAAGTGTATCATAGTGAATACATGGCTTAGTGAGTAATGTTTAAATATGTAAATATCTGTATCAGTCTCTCACTTTGTGTATAAGTGGCTGCATGGGTTGGTGAGTAGGTACATGGGTGTCTATATAGACTATTAGTTGGTTTTTTGAGTATCAGTCTGAGTGTCTGCATGGTTCGGTGGGGGGTATTACGTAGTGCATAGGTGCATGAATGATTGACTGTATGTGTTGAAGACAGCATGTGTGCAGGACTGTATGGGTGGATGAGTATGTGTAAAGGTGTGTTAGTGAGTGAATGACTTTCTCAATAGTGTCTTTATGAGTAACTTCTTATGTTTTAAACTAGTATATGTGACTATTGGTGTATATAAGTGAGTATATGTGAGAGTGAGAGATTGAAATTGTTCCTGTATGAATAAGTATGTGTTTCTATAAGTGATTGTTTAAAAGACTAAGTATGTGTAAGTTTCCATAGAAGTAAGTGTGGTGGTGTGTGTATAAGTGTATATGCAAGTAAATGTATGTTTGATTCTTTATTAGCATGAGTGACTATGTGTGTGAGTAACTCTATGGATGAGTGGCATTGTGTAACAGGATGTATAGGTGTATAAGTACATATGAGTGAGTACATGTATGAGTGACTATATAGGACTGTTGGTGAATGAGTGGATGTGTATGTGGATCTTAGAATTACAGAAGAGATTGTTGTAACTGGTATTGGTATTTCCAATATTTTGTTAATTTTTAGTCTCTATTTTTGAATGTGTGTATCAATTGTTATATTAGGGAGAGAGGAGGACTGCCACTCTATCACAAGGATGATGTCATCAGTGATGTCATCAGTGATGTCATTTGAGATGTCATCAGTGATGTCATGAGTGATGTCAGTGACCATGTCATGAGTGATGTTATATGTGAAGTCATCAGCAGTGGATTGCGGGTGCGCGAGTTATAGTTAGATTAACTAACTATAACGGGGGAATTTCATTGGTTTTTTACGAGTGAAATGTATTGGCTAACTATAACGTCTGTGAAACCTATGGTTTTTTCACTGAATTTGCAAGGTTTTTTAAATGCTAATTCCTAACTATAACGTGTGTGAAACCCATGGTTTTTTTCAGTGAATTTGTATGGTTTTTTAAATGCTAATTCTTATATTTAACGTGTGTGAAACATTTCTTTTTTTTTATCTTTGCAAGGTTTTTTACATCTTTTTTTTTAACTTTTTTTTCCCTTTAAACACTATGGTAAAATTTAATGCATTCTGCAATATATAAATTTTCACCTTTTTAAAAAAAAACAGGTAAGATATAGTAGTATAACATAGTGAATCTTTTTTCCAATTTTATTTTAATTTTTTTTTTACCGTGCGCGTACGGTAAGCTTACCGTAAGCGCACGTTTTGCTTTATGTACGTAATATTTCTACTCTGTTTGCGTATGGTTACGCAATTTGCGTAGATGTCCGTACTTTCTACGCGACGCGTAAGCGCATACTTTACACTCGTACGCGCGCGCGCACGTTACGAAGCTGTGTTTGAGCGTGCCTGTTATGCGCATGCGCGCGTGCGCGTGTCTTTCGTACGCGCATGCGTACTTTTACCGTAAGCGCTCCGTAAGCGCTCCGTAAGCGTAACGTACGCGCACGGTTGGTCATGTGATCAAGAAACAACACTTTTGATTGGTTTAAACTACTTTCAGTTCTAGAACCTTCCTACACCACACCCATTCCCCTCATTACTGCTTGTGACCCCTTAGGAGAAGGAGCTGAGTTGTCTTTGCGATACGATGGCAGAACAGCAGTCCTCTTCTGAGAGTGAGCTTGCATCATCAGAGAGAGAAGGAGGAAACAAAAGACTTCTTTTGTATGGGAATATTTTACCTATCCAGAGGGGCAGAAAAAGGTAAATGCTCCTTTAGTCACCTGCTCACTTTGTGAGCGTGTCTTATCTAGAGGGAATCCAAGGAAGAAGTATTCCTTTGGAAATCACTCTATGGTTAGACACATTAAGGATAAACATCCCAGGACTTATGCTCGACATACTGGAGAAACATCTCCAGTAAGTCACCCGAGCACACCTGCAGAAGCTCAGCCGAGTACATCTTCGGCAGCTCAGCTGAGCCCTTCCTCTGCGGTGGGAGCATCACCCTTTTCTGCTCCTCTGGATATAAACCCTCGTTTTGGGAGGGTTACAATGAGGTGCACAAGATGTCATGGCCTTATTGTTCATGCGGAGACCAGTGTTTCCCTCATAAACAATAGGATAGACCAGCACATCTGTGGTCCTTGTTAGTATTCCCAGTCTTTCTTTCCTCTTTCCCTTTATGAACACAACGGTTCTTAAGAGCCAACCTTACCTCTTAACTTTTTTAAAAAATTTTTAATGACTTTTTTTTTTTTTTTTTACCATACGCGCATTTTTTTTTATAAAAAAAAACAAAAATGTTTTAATCACCCTACAAGGTCCTTGAGGGACTACTACAGAAATGAGAAAAGCATAGAGAAGAGTAGTGAAAAAAAGTGAGCATTAAAGTAAATGTGTGATAATTCCAGAAATTTCACACTTACCTGACAATGAAAATAACTTAATTAAAAATAAGTGATTTATTTAACTTTATATAAAGAAGTTTATTTTTCATATTTTTCCTTTCTCAATCCGTAAAAAAAGAAAAAGGTATTAATATTTAACAATACATTTTAGAATACAGTGCACATATTTTCATATTTCAACAAACATTTTTTTGCCCTTTTTTTGCTGTTTTCAGAATATATTGCATTTCACTGTAAATCGTAAAAGCAATTGCATTCATCACTTAACAGCGGGCAAAAAAAAAAACAATCTGAAAGATTGTTTAAAAAAAGCCCAGAATCTCTTCTCACTAAAACATACCGTAATAGAAATGTGACATTTGCAATAAAAATCTCACCTAAGAACAATAACTAATTCCAGTAAATATCGTCTGAAAATTGTGTTGCATAAGCATAATCACCAAAATAATTTGTGTCAAAGAAGTCCACAATGCAAATTATTACCTTTCCTTTAGGCCAAATGGTAATTTTTAAAATATTTTTTGATGACATTTCCAATGGTAATCCAATTAAATTGTAATAATGTTTTGTACAGATGTTGCAATTTCTGTCTAAAATTTTGGTTTCAGAAAAATTAAATAGGAATTTGCTAAATCAAAAGGCAAACGTTGCTTGAAAACCAATTGAGAATCATTACACAGTGTCCAGCCTTTTTCACATTTAAGAAAAACTGTGTAATGAACAGAAGTTACAATAGGCCCATCATGGAAAATTATTGCAACGGTGACAAAAGTTTTTCCAGAAATTGATAATTGCTGTCCTGTAAATTTCTTTATTAAAGTGTCCAATTGTGTTCCATCAGCTCTACAACGTTGCATCATTAAAATTACATACTGTCCATATTTCTTTAAAAATAACGTTGAAAACATGTCTGATTTACATTTAGAACATTCCATGTTGTGATTGGCATCTTTAACTAATTTACTAAAAGTCACTGATTTAGTCTCTGGCAATGTTAAATAGATAAACCTTTCTGAATCAGCATTAGAGCTGCATGTGTAGAAACAGTTTTCACAACTATGTTCCCATTTATAACAGAGACCAAACTCATTTTCAATTTCTATCCCTTCATCTTCAAGTACCAAAAGGATGTACATCAAGAATTCCTGTGCATCTTGCTGGACATTTTGAGAAAACTGTGTTCGTCCTGAACAAACATCTAATAGATTTCTAATTTCAGTCGCACTTTCTATTTTAGCTTTATCAACACTCAGCTTCTCATAAAGAAGACTTAGCACAGAACAGAATCTTTTTTCATGATTTTCTATTATCTGCTCTTGCAAACTTTCAAGATAAAATACAACATTCTTAACACTTAAATGTGTTTTTTTCTTCTTTTTTTAAAATTTTCTACCGTACGCGTACGGTAAGCTTACCGTACGCGTACGGTAAGCTTACATTTACACCAGACCTACAAAAGGCACATCCCTCACCTGAGGACTACCTCTCTGCCAAATTTCAAGTAATTCTGTTCAGCCGTTCGGGCTGTAGCTTGGACTAAAGGTCCTATGGAAAATTGCATGGGGAAAACATGTTTTGGGACCCCCCCTTTTTCTCAGCCCCCGCTTGACCAATCCCCCCGAGACTTTCAGGGTAGGAGCGGAGCGGGGCGCCCCACCTATTTTGAAAATTTCGCCAGGATTCGTCAATCTGCGCCAAAGTTATTCAAAATAGAATGTTGCGGATTTCCTATGGAAACACGGTCCTAACTATAACTACCTACTGGCGACCGCCAGTAGGTAATATATATATATATATATCAGCGCTTTCCAACTAAGTCCTTATTGTGCAACAATTCAGTTCAGCACTCACGGGGAGGTTCCGTATCAGTTTGTCTTTAATCAGCAGATAAACCAAACAGCAAACAGACGCGTTTCGGAAATTCCTTCTTCAGTGTCTAATTACAGACGCCGCGCGCGGACATTTTTAAAAGTCAAATTCATTGACATCATTTCCGCCGTAACAAAACAAATAACGGGCATGCATGCCTCAGTGAAATGTTATTTCTACGGCGGCCATCTTACAACGGTGTGGACAACGTGAGAGCTATTTACAATTTAACAAAATATTGCATTAGTCAATATCCAGACAGCGTATTTACATCAGTGATATTCAGCTCCTCATAGCAGCAAGTATGAAAAAATCTGTATAGCATTCTATTCACATCACCTTCTGTAAGGATATGCATGTCAATTAACACGTGTTCTTTAAATTGCATGGCAGCCCTACTAATTGTAGTAAATAGATCCCAGCATATTCTGCCGTATATCGGCAATTGGTAGTCCGAAATCTCGCCAACTATTGGCACCATTTTCGTTTGCTCTGTTCTCATTAATATTGAAATTAAGGGATTAATTGCTGTTTATCTGCAAAAAAGCAGAGGATATTCTCACATTACGCCGTGTATCGGCATACAGTTACCCTCATAACAACATGTACTTGACTTAATGCTTCAATGCTATACTACTATGAATGCATGTTATGAGGCAATTTCTCGCTGTCAGGATAAAAAGTCAAAATTCCCGCAAAACTCAAAAAATGACAGACATAAAAAAGTGGGAAAAAAGTGGCAAATGGCTCAGTGACTCAGGGAAAACGAATTAGATGTATCCTGATTTATCTTCCAAGATGTACAGCTAATTCTTCTCCACTATTAAGACCATGCGGCGCTTTGGTATGTAAATCTATGATATAACGAGATTCCAGTCGCCGTAATCTTTGCACTCTATCTCCACCCCTGGGGTTTATAGGTACATGGTCCAGCCCAAAATATTGTAGCAACTCCCTGTTACTCTGATGTTTAAGGGCAAAATGTCGAGCCACTGGGTAGTTGCCATCTCTGTTCATTATGGCGCGCTGATGTTCAAGGATGCGCATTTTGACATTATTGATGGTGCTTCCAATATATCTCAGCCCGCAGGGGCATAGCAAACAGTAGACCACATGTGTGGTAGAGCATGTTATGAATTTCTCTATCTTTTTAGGTCTTTTCACTCCCTCAATGTTGTAACTCAAAATTCTTTTGCTGTTAGTACAGGCCCTACATTTTCCGCATGGAAAAAAGCCTTTCATATCTTTGAGTATGCCACTTGTCTGTGTGTTAGATGACAAATGACTCTGGACCAATTTATCTTTGAGTGACCGTGATTTACGAAAAGTTATCAGTGGTACCGCTAGAATATCTTTACCTATCACAGAAATAGTCTGGAGAATATGCCAATTTCTTTGCAGCATTCTCCTGAGGACATTAGCATTATCCGAAAAAGTTGTAATCATGAGGAATTTGCTAGCCTCATTGCCTTTTGTCTTTTTGTCAACTGTACTGGCATCTTTTTTAGTCAAAAGTTCTTTTCTAGGGATTATCGACCCCTGCGAGTGCCTTGGCTCATCTGGTGTAACTTGGTAGCTGAATCTATATCCAGGGCACCTCTCCAGGACACAGCAGCTGCATATGCATGCACGAGTCAGGATTGGAAATCAAGCACGGACCGGTTTTCCCAGTGATCTCAGCGGGACCGGGTAAGCCGTGCTACTTTACTTTTTCAATCCTCCTATAACTGCATTACAAGTCTGGTGTAAGGCGTGTGGGAGGACGTATCGTGGGAAGAGAGGACGGCCTTCCCTTTGGCAGATTACAAACAATGTTTGATGAAACAGACCGCCGCGAGGCAGCACGTGATATTTTTTTTAAAACTACAACAAAAACAACGGTAGGCTCTGAGGATGTTCTAAATGAGCCAAATACCCGCAAAACTCTACGCATATTATTTACCAAACTTGAAAGGCTCTATGAAAGGGAGATGAGAAAGTGGTGGGAAGCCACCTCTCTCCAAAACTATATGGATGTGGATAGGGTGCCAAGGGGCCTACGTATCTATACTGTGCCCGCCTATGAGAACCCGGATCCACATCTTCTTGAAGAATGGGCTGAATATACAGCAGCATCCTGCAAAGGCATGCTGGCCATTCTGGTTAAATTTGCATGGAGCGATAGAGAGAAAGCATTGGCGGAGATAGAAAGTTTGGAGAAAGAAATAGCCAGTGACGCCGATAAAACCAAACAAGAAGAATTAAAAGAAGAAATGAGGAAACGGCTACACAAATATGAACTGACGATACGGCAAAGAAAGCAGGATAAATTTGAGCGTGATGAACGAGATTATGCTCAGGGAAGGATTCTGACTTTCGCCAAAAAATTTGATGAACCCCGCAAAGAATTCTATAAAAAGAAACCTCCTGTACCCACCGACAGAATTGAAACCTCCGAATCAGAAATCACGGAGAGTGAGCTATCAGGAGAGGAAACGACTGCCCCTCACAGTGACCAAACGAAAACTCCTTTTCATCTGGAGTTCAACCTCATCCGTCAAACTTGGCTCAGAGGTGGGAAGAACAAGCCACCCGAAAACGAAGACGGACAAGGAGAGTGGCTGGTGGCGGACGAGGCAGAGGAAGGGGCAGGGCTGCATCTCGAGCAAAACGCAGCAACAGGGGCAAAAGATGGTAGAAGATGCGGACGACCTCACCATCATTAACCTTACATCACAAGTATTGACAGAGGCGGAAGAATCTGCCCTCAAACTGGGACTGTCATTCTGTCCCAATGATCGCATGGAATATACACAGACGAGAATAGATCTGTTCAAATTTATACGCAAAATCAAACTGCATACATTTTTTAAACTCAAACCATCGATAACTGAAACAAGGAGACTCAAACAAAAATTCCACCAAAAAGAGACTGATATCTTAACGGTTCAGGATCTGAACATGCTTGAGATGCTTGAAGAGTTAAGAGTAGAAGAAGAGTGGAGGAACAGTCAGAGCGAAGATTTAGTTCTGAGAGCATGCCGGGTGGGCATCGAACAAGAAACACCAGTTACCACCTTTAAGCCTCCCTCACTCTTCAATCCACAAATGCCATACGATGCGATTGATTCTTTTTCTGACGCTGTACTACAGGACCTCCTGAAATTTAGAACCAAGAAATGATCATTAGAGATCTAGCATTGGATGATCAAATAATCTGCAAACCTTCAGACAAAGGAGGAAACGTAGTACTACTCACCAGAGAACAGTATAGCCGCGAAACCTACCGTCAGCTAAATGACAACAGATACTATGAAAAAACGAACAAGGAACAATATCAGGAAAGTATCACCTTGTACCATAACCTCATTTCTAAATGGCGTGATAAAGGGATGCTGGACACTAATGAGTTTCTCTTCCTGCGCAACAATGACCCAGTGACACCAACGTTTTACCAACTTCCAAAAATCCATAAGGATAAAGTGGATCCACCTGGGAGGCCGATAGTTTCCTCCAAAGGAGGTCTCACAGAAAACAAGTCCACTTATATAGATGGTTTTCTTTTTCAACTGGTCATACAACTTGCATCCTATGTTAAAGACACGAAAGACTTCATCACTCAATTGATTGATATCCAATGGGAACCCACTTTTTTATGAATTGCCCTAGACATTACTAGTCTATATACCTGCATTGATCACCGTCAGGGTTTAGAGGCAATGAAATATTTCCTGAACAAGAGATCCCTGAAATTTACAGAACACAATAACATGCTGATTGAATTTATTCAATTCTGTTTATTTAACAACATCTTTCTATTTCAGGGTCAACTATACAGACAGATCTCGGGGACAGCTATGGGAACCTGCTTCGCCCCCAGCTATGCGAATCTTTTCATAGGCTGGTGGGAGGAACAGGTGGCCCTTAGCAATGAAAGAAAAAAATGGGCGGCATATGTAGTCACCTGGCACCGCTACATTGACGACCTTCTTCTAGTTTGGAGAGGATCGGTCGAACAGGCGGAGGATTTCATATGTGAACTTAATAGTAATGATCTCAATCTTGGGTTCACATATGAAATCAGTTCTACATCAGTCAATTATTTAGATCTTAAGGTATATGTGAAAGATGGAAGTCTTGAGACCGAATTATATCGGAAATCAACTGCCGGCAATTCCATCTTGCATGCCAGCTGTAACCATCCTCCCAAACTTATCAACAGTATACCCTACGGAGAGCTTCTCCGTCTCAAGCGTAATTGTTCTAGAGAGGCTGATTTTAGAACTGCTGCTGCAAACTGCATTACGAGATTTCAAGCAAGGGGCTACAATCAGGAAGTGCTGATATCTGCACTCCAGAAAGTGGAGAGAATCCCTAGAAAAGAACTTTTGACTAAAAAAGATGCCAGTACAGTTGACAAAAAGACAAAAGGCAATGAGGCTAGCAAATTCCGCATGATTACAACTTTTTCGGATGATGCTAATGTCCTCAGGAGAATGCTGCAAAGAAATTGGCATATTCTCCAGACTGATTCTGTGATAGGTAAAGATATTCCAGCGGTACCACTGATAACTTTTCGTAAATCACGGTCACTCAAAGATAAATTGGTCCAGAGTCATTTGTCATCTAAAACACAGACAAGTGTCACACTCAAAGATATGAAAGGCTTTTTTCCATGCGGAAAATGTAGGGCCTGTACTAAAAGCAAAAGAATGTGAGAATATCCTCTGCTTTTTTGCAGATAAACAGCAATTAATCCCTTAATATCAAATATTAATGAGAACAGAGCAAACGAGAATGGTGCCAATAGTTGGCGGGATTTCGGACTACCAATTGCCGATATACGGCAGAATATGCTGGGATCTATATACTACAATTAGTAGGGCTGCCATGCAATTTAAAGAACACGTGTTAATTGACATGCATATCCTTATAGAAGGTGATGTGAATAGAATGCTATAAAGATTTTTTTCATACTTGCTGCTATGAGGAGCTAAATATCACTGATGTGAATATGCTGTCTGGATATTGACTAATGCAATATTTTGTTAAATTGTAAATAGCTCTCACATTGTCCACACCGTTGTAAGATGGCCGCCGTAGAAATAACATTTCACTGAGGCATGCATGCCCGTTATTTGTTTTGTTACGGCGGAAATGATGTCAATGAATTTGACTTTTAAAAATGTCCGTACGCGACGTCTGTAATTAGACACTGAAGAAGGAATTTCCGAAACGCGTCTGTTTGCTGTTTGGTTTATCTGCTGATTAAAGACAAACTGATACGGAACCTCCCCGTGAGTGCTGAACTTTGTTGCACAATAAGGACTTAGTTGGAAAGCGCTGATATCGAAAATGCGGGACACCGCCGCGTGAGAGCACCCGCCTGCGAGTGCCTTGGCTCATCTGGTGTAACTTGGTAGCTGAATATATACATATTTGTGTGATCAAGGGCACTCAGTGCTCGAAACGCGTCGCAGAGGGAGAGTTCATTGAAATAAATATCTTCCTGCCTGAGCCGTGAGGGTCCGTTTCTCCTTTTTTTCCCGCCGGAAAGCAAAAGCAAGGTGGATGCGTGGAGAGTGCACTATTAATATATATATATATATATATATATATATATATATATATATATATATGTTCCACAGGTGAATGGGAGCACCCGTTGCCTCCAGAACAAAGGGCGCGTCGACGAAAAACCTCCCAAACACGGTCCCAATAATTGGCCAAACTTCTCCAAGAAAAAGCAGTCGACGCCGTGTCTGTGCAAAATGATTTTAATGTCAGCTGAAAATGCTAGACGCGTTTCGCCTGTCCTGCAGGCTTGTTCACTAGCAAATTGATAAAGTTTTCGTGACTATTTAACACTGTGAATGTGATCAAGTCACATGGTGAAACTGCAACAATAGAACTGGACAACAGACTCGTAGTTGGAAAGGTGCATCATTCCATACGGAAAATCCCAAATTGTAAATAAACACAGTACATTAAAGCTGTTGAAAAATAAAACAACATCAATGACCTGTGCATGTTTTTAAATTCAATATGTGCATAAGCACGACCAGTGTTTTGTTCACAGAAAATAACTTAACTTCACACTCTAGTGGTGCCGTTGCTGATTATTCGCCCATTACTATCGACCATATAAATACGCGATAGACCTGAGTTCCATGGGCATTGACATTGAATTGATCAAGTGATCAGATATTCAAAGCATCTATTAAGCCTAAGAGAAGCTAGTATACAATTTTGAACACACAAACAGGAGAGTGCCGCCCAAGTGGGCAAAATGCACACCAAAATTTATGCACGCCGGTCTGTATATAACACTCATTGTCCAAAATAAGTTTGGCTTTGATATATATATATCAAAGCAAACAGTCTGTGGCTGGTGCGCTCATTTATAGCGGGTGCCGGTGTCGAGGTCAGACATACCCTCGTGGTTAAATATCCAAGCAAAGAATCACCGCACTCCAGAGAACCTTAGTTATCGAAGAAGCTTAATTTATTTAAGCACAAATTCCGCCACCATACACCACCCACCAATGTTTCGAACAAGAAATGTTCTTTTTCACGGTTTATTGAGTCCGTTTTTTGTTTCACCCTTAAATAGTGTTTGTTTGTTACCACCAGTGCAAAGCATTCTGGTATTAGTAGTTTCTATTAGAGTCACAGTTTCATACTTTTATTGTTCAATTTACCTTTGTAGATGGCACTATTGATAGGTTTCTCCCCAGATATGTTCGCACTTCTATTTGTTAGTGGTGCAATTGTAATTATATGATTCACATCGTTTTACCCACTCTCGCTTTTTGTTTAATAAATTAAACTAGTTTGGGTGATTTATCTTAACAATTCATCTGATAGTCAGATGACTAGCTATTTTGGAGAGACTAGTTGAGGTATAGTACCTGTACACTTTGATCTATGCATAAGGGTTGTATATACTTTTCAAATAATATCAGCTAAACGGGAGTTATGCATTTTGCATATCGGGTTTGGTACCCATACTATTTAGTGCCATGTAGTTTACAAATGTACATGTAATTCTTCATCCTCATTTAAGCCAAATGGGGTCTTAGTTCTGAAACGAATAATGAGGCGTGATTCCAATCGTCTTAATTTTATTGTACGATTGCCACCTCTTTCATGTACAGGTGCAGTTGCAATTCCAAAATAGCGACTGTCCTCCCAGTTTGTCTTGTGTTGCATATGGATATGTTTGGAGATCGCATATGTCATATCTTTGTTGTGGATGGCTCTAAGATGTTCTAATATTCGTTTTTTCAGCGGACAGATGGTAATTCCAATGTAGCGCATTCCACATATACATTCAATCATGTATACAACATATGATGTGTCGCATGTTATTCTTTCAATAATGTTGAAAGTTTTTCCTCTAAAGTCTTTAATGCTGGATATTGATTTTCCAATTTTACAAGCCTTACATTTTCCACAGTGGGTAAATCCTTTTTGTTTGGCTGTTAATCACGTTGTTGTTTTTTTAGGTGCAAAATGGCTATTTACCAGTTTGTCCTTTAGAGAGGCAACTTTGCGATAAGTTATGTTTGGTTTTTCTCAAAGTGATTTTCCAATATCTGGATCTTTTTCTAGGACATTCCAATATTTTTGGAGAATTTTGTGGATCTTGAAACTCTCTTTGCTGTAGGTTATAATCAGCCTAGTAGTGTCCTCTATTTGTTTTTTGTTCTTGTTAATGAGAGTTTCTTCTCGAGAGACTGTTTTGGCTCGTGTTAAACCTTGTTCCACATCTCTATGTTTGTATCCTCTTTCTATGAATCGTTTTTTGCTCTCTTCAAAGCTTTTTTCAGCCATGTCATCAGTCGAGCAGTTTCTTCTCATCCTTATAAACTCTCCATATGGAATGCTTTTTATTAAATTAGCTGGATAGAAGATTTGATGAAAAATGACAAAATAACCATTAAACCAGCGCACAAAGGTGGAAATGTGGTGATTTTAAACTCAACAGACTACATTGAGTAAGCAATGAGACAATTGGGAGAAGAACAGAATTACATCCAATTATTATCAAATGGTCAAGTTACCAGGGGAATTGACACCACCAATATTTATGATTTTATCATTCAGGATACGGAATTACTCAGTACAGTGGTTGAGCTAGGACAAATCGATGCAGGTGGGGCAACTAATAATTCCTCTACACAACTACTAACTCAATTGGACATTGTCACGGATGCCTCGGCTGACACACCATTTAGACCAAAATCAGTGTTTATGCCCATTCTTTCCCACGATAATCTAGCCACCTTTCATGAGGTTACAAGCAAATCACTTGTAGAGACAAGGCAGAGTAGAAGTAAATTTAAGAACAAGGATCAACACAATCTCACATACCAGCAGAAACAGGCTCTCAAATCACTTATGGACGAAGACAGAATTGTCATTCGCCCGGCAGATAAAGGGGGCAATATCGTTGTTCTAAGTCGGGAACTATATTTAGAAGAGGCTGAGAGACAACTTAAAGATGACATGTTCTATGAACTATGAAAGGTATAACACCAGCATCACTAACATCTGGGATCGTTTAGTAGAATGGAGAGCTAAGGGTATACTTACTTGGGAGGAATTTGGATATTTGAAGTGTGATTATCCGGTACTCCCTGTTCTATACCTATTGCCTAAGGTCCATAAAAATACCACTAGACCACCAGGTCAACCTATAGTGTCGTCACGTGGGAGTGTAACGGAGCACATATAAAAGTATATTGATTACTTTTAGAGAGGTTTCGTGATTAATCTAGACAGTTATGTTAGAGACACTAAGGACTTTCTTAAAAAAGTAGAAAACTTGATGTGGGATACAGACTCGTTGTTCATTACGTTGGACGTGCAGAGTCTGTACGCCATTATCGATCACCAACAAGGATTGGCAGCATGTGGAATGTATTTGGGCACAAGACATGTCAAATTCAGGGAACATACTCAGATGTTACTCGAGATGACAGAGTACTGTTTGACCAATAACATCTTTTTGTTCAACGGCGCTCTGTTCCGCCAAACCAACGGTACAGCTATGGGATCATGTTTTGCTCCCAGTTTCGCGAATTTATTCATGGGAAACTGGGAGGAAAACATTCGCTGTGATCCGACCCTTCAAGCTGAATTCGAACATGTGACAATGTGGCTGCGCTACATTGATGATTTATTCATTGTCTGGAAGGGGGCAGAAAGTGATGTTGTAAATTTCATCAAGAAACTGAATGAAAACAATTGTAACATTTTATTGAGTGGGAACATGAGTAGAACTGAAATGGAATATCTTGATGTTAAAATACATGTCAAGGGCAATAAGGTTCTCACGACATTAAATCGAAAATCCACAGCAGGCAATAGTGTCCTTCATGCCCTCAGCAGCCACCCTGAGACTCTCAAATGGAGTATCCCTTATGGGGAGCTGCTGAGGGCGAAAAGGAACTGTAACACCAATGATGCCTATCTTAGTGAAAGCATCAACATAACCAAAAGATTCAGAGAATGAGGTTATCCCAATTGGGTTGTGAAGATGGCATTTAAGAGAGCAGAGAGGGTAGAAATGACACAAACCATCTCTGATAATCCAGTGCTTGAGGAGAATGAGGATAATAAACCCAGGATAATTCTGACATATAGTTCGGATGCGCAGGCCATCAAAAAAATCATGGCCAAGAACTGGGCGATCCTCAAAAATGACATGGTGATTGGCAATAATATCCCGGTGAGACCTAGTATCACTTATCGGAGAGGGAGGAACATCAGGGATATGCTTGTCCATAGTGACATTACTACTTATCCACCAAGCAATATGCAGGGCCTTGAAGGGTTCTTCCCTTGTGGCCACTGTAAGGCATGCTTGCATAGCAAGTGTCGTAAACAGGTGAGCCACAATGGGATCAACAAGAACATCACCCAGTTTCTAACATGTAGCTCCGTATTTGTTATATATGCATTAGAGTGTACATGCAACCTTTAGTACATAGGAAGCACCACATGTATGGCTAAGAAGAGAATCTTGGAGCATACCCGGGCTATTACTAATTATGATCCCTGTGGCCCGTCATTTCAGGGCAAGACCTTTTTCAAACACCAGGGATTTAAGCTATATTATCCTAGAGCAGATAAACAAAAATCCAAGAGGTGGCAACAGAGTTCTCACACTAAGGCAGAGAGAGTCTAAGCTCATTATTGATTTTCAAACTAAAATGCCGGGAGGGCTTAATCAGGAAGAGGAGCTGTCTGTACATCTTAAGGAGTAACTGTATTCTGGGTAGGTCAGTGGTGGTTCTCTGGACTCGTTATACAATACTACAACTAGCTCTTTATCTAACATTCATGAATCGTATTGTGCCCAGGAGGTTAAAATTACATTTTTAAGAGTTAAGATGTTAATGTATTTCAAAAGATCAGATGATTCTGGTTTTAATCTTATGTTAATATGTATTTCTTTTCTTTCTTTCTTCTTTTTTCTCTTTTTGTCTTTATTTATTTCTTGCAGATGGAAAGGAAGGGTACTATCAACAACATTCGCTGCATACAGGTTTCCTCTCCTTTCCTTTCTATTCTGGTTTGCAAGAGCACATCTACGATATTGTCAAGGACAGCAAGATATTGCACAATAGTTTGAGTTACCACGAGTGCAGCGGACTTAGGTGAAATCCTTTACTTTTGAACATTGTGATTAGAGACGAATGATATCGTTTTGTGATTGCATATAGCCCCCTGCGATAGGTTGACACTGTTTAAATGAATGTTTCCATTAGATATGGATTGACCCCCGACCCCCCCCTCTTTTTTTTATAAAACGTTTGACCACTTGGCAATACTGGGTTGGGCCTTTTCCCATACAGGGGTAACATTAATATTCGTTAGGAAGACTTCTATGTCGGAAAATCATGTGTATTTGACATGATAACTTTATTAACAAACGTGACTCTTGCAACCTACGTATTTTGCGTGAATGGCTTGGGATCAGCAGTAACGGGCAGCACGAACATCGTTACAAGAGCTATTTGATCTTTGAATATATTTTGTTATTTGAACAGTGAGTATATGTGGTTAAAAATAGTTCGCCTGATCGACATTGTGACTGTATGACATGTTTACATTTACAACAAACGTATTTTATCAATACTGTGATTTTGTGTGGGCACATGGATATACATTTTTTGTATGCAAATATACTTCCAACATCGCTAATTATAATGTGAATTTTTCGACACATAATTGTGACAGCTACTTTGAGTTTTTTTGCAGATTACAATAAGTGCAAAGTTTGTAAATAATAGTATACCTATGTACATTATATTCAGTATATTTTGGATATAACACCATTCCAAGATGTCCGCTGAATTGTAGACGATGCTTACGTCATGATTATTACTATGGTAACACTTCTTAGGTTGTGCTTTCTCTACTGCCTCTATTCATGTGATCAAGCCTCGTTAGAGGTGAAACGCGTTGTGAATTAAACAACAGACACCCATAAGCACTTTGTGTTTGTCTTTCCTGAGAGCACGCTTTTCAAAAACAATTTTAGAAGTCAAAGTGACAGCCGGTTCTCTGCCGGCATGCGCGCCACTTTCCATGGGTCTCGTGGAGTCCGGAAGGAGTTACGTTTTTCTTGGATATATATATATATATTTGCTAATAAATGAACAGAAGACGAGTGCATCTGGATATGCTTGGGCATTTGTTTATTCAATTACTACGCGGCAGCCCTGCCGCGCCAGATTGCACCATCTCGACAAATAGAAGAGAG
Organism: Triturus cristatus; assembly: GCF_964204655.1. NCBI lineage: Eukaryota > Metazoa > Chordata > Amphibia > Caudata > Salamandridae > Triturus > Triturus cristatus. Next base: position 707,707,148 of record NC_140585.1, read on the forward strand.
GCTGCGAGGGAAACCCTTCTCGTTCGTGTCGGCGCTACTGTTGTGGCTTTAACAGGACAGCGATTAATCCAGAGCCTTAAACAAGGTATATTTCTACTCTTGCCATGAAACAGACGGAACCCACTGAGGGCAACTACACTATCCAGCGTGCACCTGGGCACTAAGCCACACCCACTCAGGGTGGGACAATATATAATTGCAGGCTGGCTCTTCCTAATGTTTTCATGCTATGCCCCTGATGAAGAAGTTGAATGAACTTTGAAACGCGTTGGGCGCTCCATAAACTTTCTGGTGCGAAACGGCTGTCCGCCTTTGCTAATAAATCAACAGAAGACGAGTGCATCTGGATATGCTTGGGCATTATTTTATTCATATATATATATATATATATATTCTCTGTCGGCTCTCTCGGATTTATATATATATATATATATATATATATATATATATATATATAAATATATATATATATATATATATATAAGTATATTTCTCCAAGCGTTTCTTTGTCAAAGACATAAAACGTGGCGCACACACTTCGATGATTTTTTCAATTTTCTTTATTCCGCTCCAAGGGCAGACAAACGCGTTTCGGCCATGCTGGCCTTCGTCAATGTCAATGCATACAAAGTTTGCATCGGATAAATAGTCATTGTTTAACCCACGTCATCTTAGACTGCAATAGAAAGAGGACTATAACATTTAGAAAGACTTTTTCACAGCCGATCTAAGAGGTTGCCATTTTGAGCTAGTCAGGAAGTGCTATGTAATCCTATAGCTGAATTCCCCCAAGTGCACATACATAAATAACACACATGTTGCTTTCAATTTTTTGGCACGATTATTCATGAATTCATTGGAATAACCTCTCATCCCAATTTGCGCCCCGAATAGGCTTTCAAACATATATGCGTAATTATAATTGCAGTAAATAATTCATTAATGTTTTTTATGACTGTTCTTTAGGCAACTCTATTGGCCCTCCTTCATGATGTTACACCTAAATGGTTTAAAACATGTTGCAATAGATCTATGAAATTTAGCCCTGAATGGGCATACATTATTACCGTCTCATTATTTCTTTCAGTCATTCTATGGGTTAAATCTGATAGCAATTAAAAACAATCAATTCTTTACAAAATATAAACTTTCTAGGAGGGAAAAGCCTTCATCAAAATATGTTTAAACTGTGTTTAAATAAATGATCTTTTTCAAAGCAGTATTGACCTTAATTCATTTGAGAAAATCCGTTTTTTCCCCCCCATAGCACATGCAATTCTGATCCTTTTCTTATAGTGATTTCATTATTTCTCTCTCATCTTTTACCATAGATTTTTTCAGTTTCATACTCTTATACCTTCCGTATCCTCATTTTTCCTATTCTGAGATGTTATTCTATTTACGTATGTTTACAGTTATTTCTAACAATTTTTCATTTACTGATTTATTCATGTTTTAGCCAACATGTATCCACAATTCTTCCTCACAGTTTAAACCATTCGGTGCCAGGGTACGCAGCTCTATGATGTACTTTGATTCTAACTGTCTAAGAGTTCTTATCCTGTCACCACCTCTTCTAAGAGGTGGGACTCGATCTAGGCAGAAGAATTTTAAAAGATTGCTGTTGCTTTTATGTTTTTCGGCAAAGTGCCTGGCCACAGGGTAGTTATTGTCAATTTTAGTTATCGCACGCATGTGCTCCAAAATTCTCTTCTTCGTTTGGTGTATTGTGCTCCCCACATATCGTAGGTTGCACGGACACACCAAACAATAGACTGTGAAGTCTGAGTTGCAGTTCAATAGTTTATTAATGTTTCTTGGCCGCTCATTACCGGGAGTCAAGTAGTTTTTTGTGACCACGCTGTTCTTACATGCCTTACATTTTAGGCAGGGATAGTAGCCTTTGATGTTGTGATGGCATGTATCTTTTTTAGAAAAATAACTGTGTACTAACATATCCTTTAACGAAACATTCTTCCTATATGTTATGCTAGGTTGTTTTGGAACTTTTTTACCAATGGTTATATCTGCCTGAAGCATTCCCCAATGTTTCTTAAGGATCTTACGGATTTCACCAGAGTCTGAGGAAAAGGTTAGAATAAGTCTAATGGTGCCATCATCTTTTACTTTTGAGGGCTTACTTAGTAAATCTTCTCTCTTTCGTGTTTCTGCCCTATCAATTGCTGTCTTTAGAATGTTATTCGGGTACCCTCTCTGCTTGAACCGGTCCACCGCTTCTCCAGTGGCTTTTTTGTAATTTTCTTTTGTAGTATTGTTCCTTTTCAGACGAAGACATTCCCCATACGGTATGCTGTTCACCAGACAGCGTGGATGCTGGCTGGTGAAATGCAGAGTTGCATTTCCTGCAGTCGGCTTGCGGAATAGTCTCGTCTTCAGGGTGTCATTCTCTGCATATACTAAAAGGTCTAGGTATGGTACTTCCCTTTCACTAATGGTTCCTGTGAAGTGGAGGTTGATGTCATTGCTGTTCAAGCTTTCAAGGTATTCCTCTAATTCCTGTCTATTACCTGACCATGTGAAAAATATGTCGTCGATGAAGCGGGTCCAGACTCCTATCTTCTGTGCCCACGCCTCATTGATCCCTGCCCAGGCCACGTGCTTCTCCCACCAGCCCACGAAGAGATTCGCGTAGCTGGGGGCGAAGCACGTGCCCATCGCAGTACCTTGTTTCTGAATATACAGTTGTTCACCGAAGGTGAAGATGTTATTATTCAGACAAAATGACAGAAATTGTAGGATCATTTCACTGTGCTCTGTGTATTTCAGTGATCTCGTTTTTAGAAAGGATTTTATGGCCATTTCTCCCTGACCATGGTGGATACTTGTATATAAGCTGGTAATGTCTAAGGTGACAAGAAGAAAAGAGCTATCCCAAGTTATGTTGTCAATTATCCTGATGAAATCTGTGCTGTCCTTTATATAAGATGCCAGGTCAAATACAAATGGGCATAGCACATTGTTCACCAGGATTGAGGTATTCTCCAAAAGGCTCCCCATGGAGGAAACTATTGGTCTCCCTGGTGGTCTTTTGTTATCTTTATGGAGCTTTGGAATGTGATAAAATGTAGGGGTAACAGGATGTTCTGTTTTGATGAATTCATATTCATCTAAACCTAAGATCCCCTTGTCTTTCCAAAAATCAATCATGCCATAAAATTCTAAAATACTTTGATTATAGGCTTTAGTTGTAATTTTTTCATAGCATACATGATCGTTTAATTGTCTCAATGCCTCTCGTTCATATGATATACTGTCCTGGATGACAATGTTCCCGCCTTTATCGGACGGTTTTATCACAATCGTCAGATCTTCCTGTAAGGCTTTTATTTCTTGACGTTGCTCCAATGAGATGTTTTGATTCCTTTTGTTTGTTCCTTTAGGGTTAGTTCTTAACTTGTCCAGATCTTTAATTACCAGTTCATGGAAGCTATCGATCATATCATACGCTGTTCTCGGTATGAATCTAGATTTCTTTTTTAAATTGGTGACCATTCCTGTTTGTGTTATTTCATTCTGCTCCAGAAATTCTGTGTCGCTAAGTGGTTGTGTTAGTTCATTTTCATCTCCCTCGATTTCTTCTCGAAGGCTTTGAAGCGCTCTTAAAGCTGGTAATTCATTTCCAGTTAGCAGGTCAGTCGGGTCAGGTGTCTGGTCTGGATCTCTCACAGACTTCGGGATTTTTCCATGGAACATTTTATTCAATTTCAATTTTCTGATGAAAAGGTAGAGATCAATCCGCGTTTGGACATAGTCCCATTGATTTGTTGGGCAAAATGATAGACCTTTTCGTAGTACTTGTTCTTCTGCTTTTGTTAATTTTCTTTTTGATAGGTTCACTACTGTCAGGTCTTCAATTTTTATTTTTTGTTGTTCATTCCCCTTCTGCTCCTGGTTATTCTCGGAGTTTGTTGTGCATTTGCCTTTTTTCCCCCTTCTTGTTTTCCTTTTTCTCCATCTGGGGGTCTTGTTCTCTGTGGGAGTTGGCGCCACGATTGTTGGATGATTTCGTACTCCTTTGGAAAATTTACTCTTGCTCCTGTGCTCTCAATCACCTCCACTTGTTCCAATTGGTCCGGGTCCACCTCTGGAAAAAAAAAAAAAAAAAAAAAAAAATATATATATATATATAAGTATATATATATATATATATATATATATATATATATATATATATATATATATATATATATATATATATATATATATATATTACCTACTGGCAGTCGCCAGTAGGTACTAATAGTTAGGACCTAGTTTCCATAGGAGGAGCGTTTGTTGAATCTTGGTGAGATTTTTGAAATTCATGGCCCGTTCCAGTCAGCTCCTGTCTTGAAAGTTTTGGGGTGATTCATCAAGCGGGGGCCGAGAAAAAAGGGGGATCCCAAAACGTGTTTTCTCCAGGTTCATTTCCATAGGAACTTTTGTCACGGCTACAGCCCAAACTGCTGAACGGAATTAAACCAAATTTGGCAGAGAGGTAGCTGTTTTTCCATAGTGCACTCTTTGCTTTAAATAGTGTAAATCTGTTCAGTAGTTCCCGAGAAATGTAAAAATACAAAATATTGATATAAGGTGACCGCGGTGGATTCCCAAATCCTTCAGAGCACGAGCTTCATTCTGATTGGCTGTCAAAACTCCAAACCAAGAAGTGTTGGCAGCCATCTTGAGACTCAGTAAAACTGAGTCACAAGAAAAAAGGGAATATAATGATTTTAAAAAAGAAAAGGGGGCAGGGTAGAAACACCCTGACCCCTAGGCCTGGTCAGGGGTCCCATAGGAACCCACAGGGCTTCCCAAATTGTATTTTGTTTCCTGCAGAATTCGTGCTGGGTGCGCAAATCCCCCCAAAATGATGTAAAAAAAAAAAAAACGTGGTATCTAGCGCTTTGTTTTAATGAGACCCGGGGTGGTCCAGGTCCCAGGGGCAATATGCAAAATATATGTGGGGGCCGCGTGAAACCCCGCAGCCATGAGGACCGCCACCTCCCCTGGGCTTTATTAATTATGCACAGGGGCACGCGACCCCCACAGCCCCGTAGTGCTTACCCCCGGAATATTGCAGTTTGCAATGACAGGGTGGGAGCACGGCTCCCGCCCTGTCATTGCAAAGTCTGCTTTGCTTAGTGGAAACGATAGCAGGAAACCTGCTCTCGCTTCTACAAAGCTAAGTAGTATTGCTTTTGGACAAGGGGAGCTGCATGTCAGCACCTCCCCTTGTCCAAAAGCAATGTCGGCTCCAGCGAGAGGTGGGGAGCCGACTGGACCATAGGGGCATTGGGGCTCCCCCCACGGTCCCCAACATGAGGGCATGCCCCAGGGGGTGGGGTCCCCGGGGCAAAAAAAAACAGTCATTCGGGGGAGGTAAATGTTGTTGTTTTTTTAAGTACAAAGTAGCTGGGCCTCGGGGAATGGGTTCCCAGAGGCAGAGTTTGAGCAATGAGAATGGGGAGCATTTTTTTTCTTGCGTGCCTGGTGTTGCAACTCCATCGCGGCCCTCAGAGCGCCCCCCCCCCCCGTGAAACCGCGATGGGTTCGCGATTCCAGGCAAAATTAAAAAAGAGTATGTATGTTTTTGGAAAAGTAAGATTGACTGTTGGGTTATAGGGTGGCTCTAAAAAGAGCCTTGTTTTCATTATAAGTTTTTTGTAGCTACATGTAAGTGCGGATGCACAGCTTTAGGTTGTTGAGGAAGACTCTGTTTCCTTGATCTGTGAAGTGAACTCCATCAATTCTATTGATGTTGTCCATATCAAAACATAGATTGTTGTTATAGATGGACCTCATTCTATGATCTCTGAGGAATGCAGAAACAGCTTTATTGACATTCTTCCAAGCTTTCTCAAACTGTGGACAGAATTGATTTGACCACTTCCATTTCTGTCTTTGGCATATATTAGAGTATACAAAGACAGTTTGAGGCAAAAGCAACATCAGTTGTGCAAAGGTGACCTTCATTAGCATTTCCAGACCTACCCCAGTCAATGTGCCTAGGTCATTGCCACCACAGTGCACAATCATGAGATGAGGGGGGTTGGACATTGAAAAAGTTGCTGCTTTGTATTTTGCTAGGCCCAACACTCTGAGTAGTTGCTGAATAGTGAAGCTGCAGGCCAAATGTGAGGTTTAAGATATGTTGGGAGTGGGATTAGTGATTAGGTTAGCTCGTATTGGTCTATGAAGATGTACACTTCAAGTATGCCGCATAATTTTAGGTGTCTCTTTAAAATGGAAAGTGCAGTCTGTCAAGGTTAAAGGACTTTGTAGTCTTATGACTCAATGTCAGCTTGCACATATATTCTCACATGTGTTATTTCTATAGAGATGGAAGAGCTATAAAACACTGGTATATATGTATTTGTATGTTTCTTTTACATATGATGCCAATAGGAAAAGGTACATGCATATGCATTCTTGTTTCTAGGAATATAATGATAATTACATCTATACATTCAAGCACTGGGTGTGCACTAATGAAAAGTGGCTCATATCTCTCTTTGACTCTTGAATTCACTTAGGCATTCTTATTCAGTTATGCAATCAAGGAGGCACTACTTTTACCGCGTTTTAATCACTGAGACATTAACCATACATTCATACAATCACCTAGATACTACTATTCCATTTAAACATTTACTCAGCCAGTACCTATGCACACATTTATTCACTGAGACACTACTGATGCACTTATGCAATGGTCCAAGCATTACCTCAATACTCATACTTTCTCAGAGGTATTTCGTATACATTCATCCAGGTAGTACCTCTGCAGTGAAAGAATAACACAAGCAGTATGCGTGCACTCATGCATTATCTCAAGCTCCACCCATACACTCATGCAATAAACCAGGCTTTAGGCTTGTACTCATGGTTTCTCTCAGGAATTTTTCATGCACTGATGCAATCACCCAGACAGTATTGCCGCACTTATTCAATTATCTAGGCACTACTCTAGCACTGAACTATTGACTTAGGGAGTAGCCATTTAGTGATCCATTTTGTTAGGCACTACATATGCACTCATCCAATGATCCTACTATTACTCTTACATTCATCCTTTTACTCAGGCACCACCATGCAGTCATACAATTAGGGAGAAACTACCTATACACATACTACCCCTTGTAGTGTAGTTCCTATTTCCCTAATAGGCTCTGCGCATTGGAATAATATACCCTATAGATTTGGCATAGGACTGAGGTCAGTATGCACCTTTCGAGTATATTAAACTTAATTAATTTGTACCACCTAACTCAGAGGTCACTAGAAACTCCTTATAAACAAGAAGGGATTCGTTTCTGGGAACCGCATGAACATGACATCTTTGTTTCCCTTTAGAATCTGAACACTCTCAGAATTGTGGAAACAACAGATAACAGTTTCACTCAGCTAATCGTGCATGCTTAGTTTCTTCAGAGTTACACATGAAGAATGGACAGGCGTTTCAATAAAAGGATTTATTAGTATTGAGAAGTTTTCAGAAGAAATTACAAAGTTTAAGATACTCTCATGTGAAAAACCAAACTATGGGGCTGATTAAGATCGCGGAAGGACCGCCACCGCAGGGCCAGCGGAGGCAACCGCTAGCCCTGGGATGGCAGTCCTTCTGCCATCGAACGGATATTTCCCACCGCAACGGACGCAAAGACCGTCCGCTACCAGCAATCGTCCTGATTGCGTGGCGGACGGTAAAGGGAGACCAAAATGGTGGCGGTGCCACGCAGGCACTGTCCACCAGATTAGGATGCCAGCTTTAACCGTCCTTTCAATGGCGGCGATGAAGGCATACAGTGTTTTGCCACGGGGGCTGTTGTGGGCCCCGGGAGGGTGGGAAAGTGGGTGGCTGCACTTGGGGGGTACCTATGGAACCCCCCTACATTGCCATGCTCAAGGTGGCCAGCACCGCGCGATGCCTGACACGTTGTGCATCGTAATGCAAAACATGGTATTTTAATATTGCATACGGTGCTGCAGCCAGTGTGGCGGGCGCATCCTAATATGGCCGGCGGGACCGGCGAACCTATGGCAGATGGTCCCAGCGCCGCAGGGATGTTAGGCGGACGCCATCCTAATAGGCCCGATGTTTGTATTTGTTGTTGACGTACTCACTATAGAAGTCAAACTAGGAATGTTGATGTGTGTTTAAAAAGTGAAAAGGAAGACAATGATAAGTGTGAGCAATTTGGTGCTTATTTGTTGGTGGAAGGTCGTTTGAAGTTGGGTACTGATCAACGTATTTGTGAATATTGTTACAATAAATTCGAAGAAAACAAAATGCCAGCTAGAGCAGTACATAACAACTTAGAGTTGGTAGCTATTCCTCCAGAACTGGCAGATTTAAATACATATGAGTCTGTTCTTATTCAATCTGTGCACTCATTTCAGGCTATAGTTTGTATGGACCCTAAAACAGGTAAGCTGCCTCCAACAGATTTACAAAGAGATCTGAAAGGAAGAGTTGTGTACTTACCTTTAGATTTTAAGAAATATATTGAAACTGTTGGTGTAGAGAGAGAGGAAAGTGAGCCTGTAGTTATTCTAGCTAATGGTGTACGAACAAAGAGTCAAAAAATATGGCAAGAGTTAGTAGATGTCACCAAATTTCAAAAGGCTACATTATATCTTGTAAGGAACAATATTTATTATAAAACAGTAAATGTGGAAGAACAGGAAATATGTTTAGAAGATGATACAGAAATTTCAACTGGCCAAAAAGTCCAGGAGTGAAGAGATTTACGAACATTACAGTATACATCCTCTACACTCAAAAGAAGTGATTGGAAACACTATTGAATTATTTCAAATGAAGAAAGAAATGGGAACTCCCATGATTGTATGGGAAAAGAGTTTAGAATCTTGTTGTTTTCCGCAGCTGTTCTCCACCTGAGAAGGTGAACGATATGATGAACGAGCAGTACAGATTCCAGTTTCAGAATATCGCTCAACAAGATTGTCTTCAGAAGATTCAAGATTTCGACAGTGCATTCCATAAATATTTCATCTTCTATTTGAAAGTGACTTGTGCGGACTTTCATATGCAGTAAACCACATATTAAAAACAGGAGTTCATCTTACACATGTTTCTGCAAAGGAATTTATGGACAAAGTTCAACAAAGAGACGTTCATTTAGAATCTCAGTTAATTAATTTGATGGCTTGTCAATGTGGTACTAATAAGTATTGGTATCATCGTCACAGCGAACTTAAATGTATGTTGAGAAACTTAGGCACCCCTATGTGGTTTCTAACACTTAGCTGTGCTGAATAATCGTGGTATGATTTACTTGAATTTCTACGACAAGCAAATTCAAATGTAAAAGGCATTGATTTGAAGACAGCTGGAGAACTGTGTTCCTTGGATCCTGTAAATGTGTGCAGATATTTTAATCATAGGTTTCCAGCTATGATGTCTTTTATCTGCAATAAAAATATTCTACCTCTTGGAGAAGTTACTGACTTCTTTTGGAGAAAAGAGTTCCGAGCCAGAGGTGCTCCTCATATACACATGCAATTATGGATCAAGAATGCACCAAAATTTGGAACTGATACTGATAAAAGTGGTTTGCCTTTCATCGAAGAGTATGTTACCTGTGCCATTCCAAAAAAAGGAGGAGAAAACAGCTTGAGACAATAAGTTTTAAGTTTTCAAAGTCATTGATGTGGAAAATATTGTCGACAAAAATGCAAGTCAAAGGGAACATTTCATACAAATGTTGTTTTGGATTCCCACGTCAAATAATTTTGTCAGCAGTAACACATACTATAACTCGAAAATCTCAGACGAATACATACAACATAAAAAGAATATAAAAAGAACTGAAGATTCAAAGTTTATTAATGACTACAATCCAGTGATTCTAACAATGTGGAATTCAAACATGGAGGTTGAGTATGTTGCAGATAATTCAATTGCTGTTGCTAGCTATGTTATGTCATATATAACCAAATCTGAAAAGACAGAGTTGAAAGAAATCTGGGAAGAAATTTCACAAGAGAAGAGTCTTAGTAACAAATTGTACAGCTTTAGCTTTAAAATGCTTTCTCATCGAGAGATTGGATCCTACGAATGTTCAGATCAGTTGAGCTCTGTCAGTTTATATTCAAAGTCAAGAGGAATCATTTGGTTAAGTCTAGGGCTTGACGCCACACGAAATAGAGTATTAAAATCTCTATAAGAATACTTAGCATTGAATGAACCAGAAAGTATAGATATTGTTCAAACTAATATGTTGGAAACGTACTATCCCAAAAGGAGTCCACATCTGTAAAACCTATGTCTCTTTGAAGTACTGCAACATTACAACTTTAAGAGAAATGTTACAAAAAATATAAATGAAGAAAAATATGCAGTGATGTGATGGATGTTTGGTAAAACATGCCAAAGGAAATCTTATTAACCACAGAAAACTCAGTTGCGAAACTCCAGTTAGAAGGAAATTTTTCTATTTAGCACTTCTGCAACTCTTCAAGCCTTGGTGTAGTGAAATGAAATTACTTGGAGATTTTGACTGCTATGAAGATTCTTAATGCATATAAAATAACATTCAATGGACAATTTTCCCTACTTATCTACAAATGTTAAATGAAAAGATTAAACAAGAAACTACTATTGCAGCTGAAATAGGTAGAGACAGTTCTCAAGATAAGCAAAGTTCTGCTCCACTAAGGCAAGATCCACTAGGACAACCAATTATTGAAAATGATGCAGCAAATGCCATGAATGAAGGAGAAATGTCAACGCAACAAACACAACAGGATATCATTGAGTTGGGAAACTTGGAAGAATATTGAACAAAAAGAAATATATCAGCAAGTGACAGGACAGATACAGCATGGTTTGCTACATGAAAAAAAAGAATGCAAATGCACATCATTTAAACCTATTTGAATGTACATCAGTGGTCGAACTGGAAAAGGGAAAAGTTTCTTAATTAAAGTTTTCATCAGTTATCTACACAAAACTACTGAATGACATTTATCTTGGGTTGTAACAGCTCCAACTGGATTAGTAGCACACAACATTAGAGGAATTACTTTACATTGATTACTCATGCTACCAGTTGAACATTAAAATAAATTGGAATTTCAGAAGCTAGCTGGAGAAGCTTGTTATGAAGTTTCAAGAGTACTGAAGAAAATGGTATTTTAATCATTGATGAGGTGAGCATGGTCTCAAACCTTTTGCTTGCCTTTGTACATTTAAGAATGCAACAGATTTTAAAAACAGATTATGATGTTCTATTTGGAGGAAAACATGTAATTGTATTCAGCGATCTCTTACAACTTACTCCTGTGAAAGTGCAACCAGTTTTTAAAACACTTGTCCATGAAGACACTAGGAAATCTTTGGGAATTATTGGAAATGTGAACATTTGGTCTCCTTTTGAATATAAAAAACGTATTTAGAATATGCGACAAGCAAGGGATGAACATTATGGAAACATTCTTCAAGATATAATAATTGGTGTTTTGACAACACATGGTAAACAAGGTTTATAAAGTTGGCTACTAAGGAACTTGTTTACAAATGAAAACATAGCACCTGAAATCATATACAAAAACATTGGAGAAAAGAAGTCCATAGTTTGCCTAATGTCTACACTGCAAGAGTGTTCTACATTCAATCAAGAACTTTTGAAATTGGAAAAACAACCAGTTGTGAAAATGGAAGCTATTGATAAAATGGAACCCAAAGGAGTTACTATTCTTCTCTCAGAGAAATTACAGTCAAAATTGGATCCTTTGGAAAAGTCTGTATCTAAGACTGCACGTTTAGAAAAGACTTTATATGTATGTGTAAACTGTTGGGTAATTGTGAAGCGTTGTTTGAATGCAGAAAAAGGTTTAGTAAATGGAGCAATGGGAAAAGTTGTTGATTTAGTAAATTTTCAGAACAGAGATAGAATTGAATTTTTGAAGATTATATTTGACCAGATTGAAGAGGTAAAACAGATTGGACATTGTGCTGTTTGTTTTTTGCTTGTAAAAGACTTGTATGTTTGTAGAAAACAGTTTCCTCTTTCTTTAGCATATGCAATAACCATTTATAAATCTCAAGATTTAACTGTAGACAGTGCTTTGGTAAATATTGGAAGTGCTGTGTTTAAAGAGGGAATGGCATACGTTGTATTGTCTTGAGTAAGAACATCATCTGGTTTGTATTTGATTGATTTTGATGAGAAAAAGATTAGTGCTGATCCAAATTGTGTAAGAGAGTTCAATCGTTTAAGAAGAGTTTATGCTCCTGATTTAGTTGAATATCCCGTATATGAGAAACCTGTAGTGTGTCCAAAATGGCAATATGACAAATATTCTACTAAGATTAAAAAAAGAAAATAATTCAAGAGAAACATGAAGGTGCAAAGAAAATTAAAATGGACACTGTTGATGATATTGTAGGATACCAGTTAGAAAATAGTTCAGGTATCAACTGCTATGCTTCTGTAATTGTGAATGTTGTGTTTTATCTAGAAGATCTTCATCATGAAATTATGGAAAATCGAGAAAAAAGATTCTGTTCTTTACTACATTATATTTTTCAAATGTTGGTAACTGACAGAAGTAAAATCCATACTGCTTCTGGCATTCGGCATCTTTTGGATGTATGTACTGGTGCAATGACATTTACACTCAATATACAGCAAGATGCCCAAGAATTTCTTATGTTTATGCTTGGAGTATTGGAAGATGAAGGAATAGAAATTGAAAATTCATTTGGACTAAGTTACAGATGGGATCATAAATGTGAAGAGTGTTCATTTTCTTCTACCACTGAAATAGATACTGAACGATTCATATACTTGACGATACCAGATTGCAAATCAGCATCTTATAACAAATTCGTAAAAACAACTAATCAAGATATGAAATGTTTTCATTGTAAATCAGAAATGTTGTCAACATTATATATAGAAAGATTTGGAAAATATGTCATTTTAATGCTACAACGTTGTAGAGCAAATGGAAGAAAATTGGAAACCAAAATTGAAACTTTTGTGGCACGTCAAGTATCAATTTCAGGAAGAACTGTGAAAGCAGTGGCTATTATTTTCCATGATGGACCTACTACAACATCTGGACACTATACTGTGTATTTAAAGTGCAATAAAGGATGGACACATTGCAATGATGCCCATTTTGAACTCAAATGTAGGTTGCCTTACGAATTACCAAATTCGTATCTGACATTTTTGATGTCAAAGTTTTGAAAACATCATTCGGCCTATTGGAAAGACGTGAACACGAATTACAAAGTTTATTTTGGATATTTTCAATGCAAACATTTCTGAAACATTATTTGGCCTATTGGGAAGATGTGAACAATTAGTGTATGGATTATTATTTGTGCTAATTCATATGGCATTTGGAAAATTGTGTTTAGAAACAAGTAGTTTATATATTTCTTGTCTATATTATACGAGATGTAAATGAGAGTGTACATTGTACAAAAGGTACTTAAGAGAAATAAAAGACTTACTGTAGTTGAAGAATGTAATTAAGAAAGTGTAGATAGGTAAACACATAGTTACACATGTTCTAAATAATGCTCAACGCTAATTTGTTTTTCGTTTTTACAATCTCGTTGATTGTTGTTTTCCCCTCTGTTGTATGATGATACCACATTGAAATCACTGTGTATGGTGAAATTCAGTAGAATCTAAGAACAGCAAAAAAGGGAAACTGAAAATGATATGTCATTCTAAAATTATGTTGTGTTCTTAAAAGTATAATATTATATTCGATAACAGTTTTTCTTCTTTTTTACAGAAGGTAATGGTGAAGTTTGAAAAGATTTTAATTTCAGTTTACAACAAATCTTCTGTGGAATAGTTCCATTGAGTTTTATATCTACATTAGCAAAAAAGGTAAGAAGAAATAATGTAATATGCATGATAATGTAAAATAATGTTTAGAGCCAGATTTACTGTACTCATCCATTCCCTCAAACACTACCCATGCACTCATCTATGTTCTCAGGCACTATTCCCACATTCATTGAATGTACAGAGTTACCACCCATATACTGGTACAATCACCCAGGCTCAAACCATACACTCATGCAATCACTCACACACTACCCATGTACTTATCCATGCACTCAGACACTACCTCTGCACTCATGCAATCACCCAGGAAGTACCCATATACTCATCCATGCACTCAGGCACTATCCTTGCATTCTTGCATTTACTCAGGCATTACACATGCACTCCAATCACCCAGGCAGTAGCTATGCATTCATGCAATCACCCAGGCACTACCGGTGCACTCATCCATTCTGTCAAATACTAACCATGAACTCATGGATGCCCTCAGGTGCTTCCCCTGCACTCATCCAATCACACAGGCACTACTCATGCACTTCTTCAATCGCCCAGACACTACCCATGCATTCCTTCAATCACCCAAGCACTACCCATGCACTCTTCCAATCAACCAGGCACTACCCATGTACTCATGCAAATAGTCAGACACTACCTATGCAGTCATCCATGCACTCAGGCACTACCCCTACACTCTTGCAATCACTCAGGCAGTACACATGCACTCCTTCAATTACCCAGGCAGTAGCCATGCACTCATACAATCACCCAGGCACTACCCATGCACTCATCCATTCTCTCAAATAGTACTAATGCACTCATCCTTGCCCTGAGGTGCTCTGGCTGCACTCACCCAATCACACAGGCACTACCCATGCACTCCTTCAATCATCCAGAAACTACCCATGCACTCCTTCAATTACCCAAGCATTAGCCATGCACTCCTCCAATTAATCAGGCACTACCCATGCACTCATGCAAACAGCCAGATACTACCTATTCACTTATACATGCACTCAGGCACTACCCCTGCACTCTTGCATTCACTCAGGCAGTACACATGCACTCTTCCAATTACCCAGGCAGTAGCCATGCACTCATGCAATCACCAAGCACTACCCATGCACTCATCCATTCTCTCAAACACTACTAATGAACCCATCCATGCCCTCAGGCACTACCCCTACATGCATGCAATCACACAGGCACTACCTACGTCTTTTTCAGTGGATAAATATATATATATATATATATATATATATATATATATATATATATATATATATATATATATATATATATAAATATATATCCTGTGCACAATGCAACAGTCCAGGTCTCAGTAGCCACTATCATCAAACACTTTGATAAACTCAACCGAAGGCCATCCAATAATGAGGTAAGGAGCGTAGAGCCTGTGGTGGAGAAGGGAGATGGAAGCCTGAGTCCCTTGCTTACTAGCGTGGGCACCCTTTTCTTAGCATTAGTTATGTGCTAGTCTAAAACTCTAAGGCAGTGTTTCCCAAACTGTGGGTCACAACCCACTGGTAGGTTGTGAGCTGAAATTCTGTATTTATCTTTCCACTGCTGCTGTGCATTAAAGATGGAGATCAAATGTCAGGCTATGTCTCCAACAAACTCCTGTTTTTTTTTCTAACTCGTTGATTGTTATGTACACACTCCTCTCACTTTACAGTTAGAGAAAGATGGGTAAAGTGAATTATGTGACAGTCCTGTTTTTGTAACCCAAACAAAATATAAATGCCCTTAAAGGAACTGTACAACTGAAAGGAAAAAACTGCTGCACATTTTTTGTGTCACTCAGAAATGCGATGGAAACAAACATTTTCATAGAAGCACAAAAAATCAAGACACTTTACTTGGGGGTGAACAAATGATATTCACTCAAACACGGTTTCCGCACATTATCATGTGTGTGCTACATAGCTTTATCAGTAAAACCATATGTCTATGCAAATTTAACGGTCATTTCAATAGAGAATGTGCTGTCTTTAAACAACAGTGTGCTATCACACGGTGCTTTAGTTGTATGAAAAAATCATCCACCTCATGTCATTTAAAGCTAGGAGGGTCGTGAAAGCATGTTGCTCTAAAAAGTGGGTTGTGGTTAGAAAAAGTTTGGGAACCACTGCTTTAAGGACATGTCCCAAGAAGAACAAAGTATGACAGAAGTGCCAAACCTTTACCTAGTACTTTATTCTAAAATGCCATCTTAAGAAAATGCTAAAAGAATACATCAACAATTTGCATCTTTTTATTCAGATTGAGAAATCACTGGAGGAATTTTCGGTTTATGTAGGGACCAATTAATTTCAGTCTAGAGGTCCACAGAGAAGGTCTCTATTCACTTACATACCTCAAAAATAAAATATAAACTTGTATTGAATGAATACAGTCAGGATTCAAAAGCAATTAAAGGAATCTACAGCAGCAACAATACCACAAAACACCTAATGGTGTACTCATATGTCTATATCACAATATTATGATGTATTTTAACACTTAATAAAAGGAATCTACAACAACCATTTTGGTTTTCAAGAAAATATATCGTAATTTTGTATCTGTATTTTCATAGCCATGCTTTTAAAGAATCACATAGAAGAATTTCTCGATAAATATAGTCGTAATTGCAGATCTATGTTTTGCTTTTACAATGTTTGCTCCTGAAGGAGAAGTGCGCTTATTTAGCCCTGGATAATCTCCTCTTAGTTCATGGATGCCTCGGAGGCTTGCTACGCACTGAGACAAGGCCATCTAGATTCTACAGGTGATGCATAAATATACACAGAACAATGCTTTGAAAGCAAGAAACTCTTCAATGACACTGTAGTAGTTCCCACAAGACCGGGAAGTCTGGGAAGGTTAGAATGTGTATCACTTACGTCCTGCAGTGCACAGGAGTCAAATGAGCTCAGAAACATAACTGCACAAATTCCAGCTCTGCACTCATCCAGAATATTCAATCGCATGTGTAATCAGAAGGGAAATCTGCACGTATATGGTCTGTGGCTTCCAAGAAAGCAGGAGAACGCTTTATGAGAATTCTATTTTTAACAGTGTTTGCCTCCCTGCATGCTCACAATGAATTTTATACAGAATGCATTTTGTTCTTACAGCACCAATATTTGCATATTCTGGTAGTTACCGGATATTTTTCCTTCTCACACAACTCATAATTCCAATGAGTTATTGCTCATAACCGTATCCATAGGTCCACTTGTAACGAGAGCCTAATTACATTTTCTTTGTCAAGTCCTAAAATTATACGGGTGAGTCATGTCAGGGAAACAGACAACAGTGCAGGCCCTTTAAATTTAAGGAATACTTCGTCAGATGGGAGATTTGAACAAATCCTAGGTCCTGCCTGATGTTTTATTTATTTTCTTTTATTTTTATTTGGAGTTTGGAATCTGAGGAGGCAAACTGTTCATTGTGGTTGTCTCCTATCATAATATCTAGAAAAGGGAATAACAAATTAACAGTGTGTGTGGATATTGTTACTTAAACCAGGCTTTTTGGTTTAATGTATAACCGCTTCCTAAAATAGATAAACCTTTGACGACTTTGGATGTTACTCACCTATTTTGTAACCTTAATTCACACTCCACATATGATCAAATAATTTGTGTCCCATCTCACATCATCTCACTGCCTTTGTCATCCTAGACAGGGTCAGACTGGGACAAAAAATAGACCTGGCACCGAAATAAAAGTATCCGCCATTAGAGAACCAGATAGCTAAAACGTGGCCCACTGTTGCAAATCAGCCAGTTTTTAACTTGTAAAGACACGCTGTATGGGTAATCTGCAAGGCATGGGAGACTGCATGCATTTGTTTGCTGCAGGAAATGTTTATTTTAATATCAGAGAAATTGACAGTAAGAAGCAGCCCACCTGGCCACAAAACAGGCCCACAAGCAGCTAAACAACTGGCCCACACACTGATCTGTGAGACCAGCCAATCGAGCACTGTCTGATTGCCCTATAGGCCAGTCTGACCCTGATCCTAGATGGTGTTTTCCAGTAACAGAGAATGCCATTCGGGTTGGCACCAGCAGCTGCTGTAACTCAGTGTATCATAAAGCGGCTACTTGATGCGATTAACAGTGTCCTAGTGTTGGAAGTCTGTCCTTTCTGCTGGGTCACCCCGATTCTTTTACCTTTTTGCTGCACCCTATTGTTTGTTGGCTGTGGAACTCTGTGCACTTTATCCCTGCTAATCACTGGTAAAGTGCCTGTGCTCCTCCTTTCAGCATGCTGAAATTGGCATACAGTAATTGGTATATTTAACAAACCAATAAATCCCAGGACCCACAGTGTACGTAGGGACTGGAAGTTAAATGTCACCTGTGGGTGGCAGCACTCATTGTGCCACCTAATGCAGTTGAGAGGGCAACTGCAAGTGCAGGCCTGCCATGTGCAGCACAGTGGTGCAAGTTTTAACTGCAAATGTAACATTCCAAAATATACCTTTTTTGACAGGCCTAAACCTTCCTTTTAAATATTAATAAGTCATCCAAAGTT
Source organism: Triturus cristatus (assembly GCF_964204655.1). Classification (NCBI taxonomy): domain Eukaryota; kingdom Metazoa; phylum Chordata; class Amphibia; order Caudata; family Salamandridae; genus Triturus; species Triturus cristatus. The sequence goes on from NC_140585.1 coordinate 707,725,537, forward strand.
GGCCGTACTGCCTATTAACACATACAGTATGGTGTTTAAGAGTAGGACATGTAAACGTGTAATGTTAAACATATCCTTAAAGTGAAAAAAGCCCAAAATGCTATTTTCAATGTAGCAGTGTAAGCTGTTCCATAAGAAAGCTTTGAGATACAATTTGAATTGTAATATTGCTATCTCTGCTTAGGAAGGAGCTACAGATTTCATTCTTGCACTTTTTAATGCATTTATTACAAAACAAATTCATTGGTAAAGTCAGATTCATAATAGATAATTTAGAACCGGTACTTTTAAAAAGTGGCCTGCTATCTGCCTAAAGCCTCTAGAAGCCCATTTACATGAGCTTCCAAATGACACCCAGGAGCTGCGTAGCCCCTTAATGAGGTGTTAACATGCTCTCCGAGGTGTGACAAAGGCCTTGGGTATGAGGAGGTGTTTTGTTTTTCTGGAGGGCTGACCACCTAGGCTGTGCCCAGGAACCTAATTAACTTCAAAGGGGCATACACTCTCACAAGCAGATGAAGTTAACAGCAGTGCCTGTCCCTTACTTTGTCCACCTAGCCAGTCAGGCATCAGGCCCAGTGGGAGTGGAGGGGTTGCTAATTTCCTTGACTACACCTCTAAGGTGCGCATGGGAACTCTGCACAAGAACGTTTCTGCCATGTTGGGTTTGGACAGAGAGAGGCAGCATGGGATGGTTTGCAGTAAAATACAGAGGAAGTGCTGTAAAAGTGGGTAGGGTCCCCCAGAAAACTTGTACCCCATTAGTTAGTGTCTGTCCTGGAGTTTCCCTACCTATAGTCTGGCACTGGCATAAATGTGGCACCCACAGTACCCACCTCAGTTCCCTTCTGGACCTGTTGAAGAATAGAAGAGGACTGGATCGTTGTCTTTGACCTGAGAAGAGCCCTGAAGACTGCACTTGATCTCCATCGTATATCCAGGACAAAGAAGTAATCTCACTGGTCATGAAGTAGACTTCCTATTTGAGCTGCAGAGACACAGCAAACTTCAAGAGGACTTTTCATGCATTTTTAGCTCACCAGTTCCACATGGACCTGCCTTGGACTCTGCTGAAGTGAGCCATGACCCCAAAATGCTCTCCTCAATGTCCTGGGTTCTTGCATGGCATCAAATTGTGCTCTTCCTAACAAATCCTGAAACTTGGGATTTAGAAAAATGTTCCCATACTTTTCGCTATGAGAACCGACAAGGGCCCGGTACCAACGTGCAAAGCCAATCCGATGAGCATGCTTTGCCGATGAGACAAAAATTGAGTTTGCTCCCACTCCTAGCTGCTTTTCTGCATTACCAAATTCAATTCAATAGGGACAGAAGGAGAAGGTATCCGGCCTCCTGAAACCCTTATCAGCTACAGCCTGCAGCCTTGCCCCACTGGAAGAATCCAAGCGCCAAAAGAGTGACTGAGTTCAAACATAGAAATTGTCACCGATAGAAGGCAACAAACATTATCCAGCCACCGTGGGACATACTCTGGGCGTGAAATTCAAATTTCTTCCCCTTAGAGCTTTCCTGCCAAAAGTCAATGGCTTTACTGAGACCTTGGCATGTGGCTATCCAACGAAGGGGAGCCCTGTTCAGGCGCAGCCAGATGCTTTGACCCCTTGAGGATTTTCAACTTCCATCTCAGAGATAAAGCCCGAAGGTAAAACTTTTCACCAGGATGTGTCTGGTCCATGTATCTACCTGTGCTCCATTGCAATTGGCCTTAAACCTTACACCTTTCCTGGTCAAGCAGAACAAAATGATTGGGGTGGGCCCTTAATACTTTTTGAGTGTTAATTTGAACCATAAACTTTCAAAGTTAATAACTCTTGCTCTACCCATTGGATTTTTGTCACTTTGGTGTTTTTTATTTAATAAAATGTACTCTATTTGTCTAAATTGGTTTGGGATTTTTCTTGCTTTGTGTTATGACTTTATTACTGTTTGAGTACAGCATAAATACTTCACACAGTGCTTTCAAATTAAGCCTGTTTGCTCTGTACCATAGCTACCAGGGAACTGGGCTCAAGTTAATTTAGTGGCTTTAAAGGTTCAGCCTGACAAAGATTGTGGGTACTCATTCCCCTCAACTAATGCCACATTTTTTTACACCTAGGTTTCCAAGATGATGGCATGCTAGTCTTTGGGAAATATTAGGAAGAGCACAACAGAAGATTAGATCAAGTTCTGAGAATTCTTCACATTATTGGGTTTTTAAGATTGAACTAATATGTTTTTGAGCAAAACCATATTGAGTAATTGGAGCATGTGACTACTTATTGTTGGCTAAAACCAATGCCAGGACTGGTAAGGGTTGTGTGAGAACCTTTGGCTTCCAAAGAGAAAGTGCAAATATAGTCCTCTTTATGCCTCTGCAAATTCAACTCAAAATGTATGCTTAATTGTGTTAGTTACTAGGTACTGGTGCACATTTACCTCATTGTGAAATCACATATACATTTACTGGTTCTGTGGGGTAATTTTAGTGCATGGTAAAATTGCACATGATTTTAACTTTTCCTTTCTGTAAAATTGCCCCAGTACCATACAATTTGGAGTAAAACCTAAAGAAATTAAGAGGTATAGTGTGGGTCTGATTATTCTGGCCATAAAACCACATAGAATGCTCTTAGTCGGTGGCAAATGTATGCAGGCCTGGTGTGTGAGGTAGGGGATAAAGTAGGGGTGTTGGAGTTGGGAGAGAAAGGGAAGTATTTTTAGGAGGGGGAAGTACTGCATACTTTACCCATTAGAAAAGAAAATGTTGCAGCTAAAAGCTCATGCGATATTTCAAGCTGTTTTGTTCAGGCTAAAACAATGGGAACTGATGCTTTACACACACAGTAAGTTTGGATGCAGAAAACATAACCACTAATAATCAGGCATAAATAAATTAGCACATCCAAGCATGTGTTAACTTCATTCTCACCTGGCTTGTAATCAGGCATTTTGACTGAGCCACGGTCATTATTATCAACTAAGAATTGAGAAATGTACCCTTGCTACGTACCAATGTCCTTGGTTTACCTGAATATGTGACAAGTGAGTATGGATTGTGGATTGTTTTGACTCAAACAAAAAGGGCAAGATCAAACTATTGCTTTTCATTTTTTATGTTAAAAGAAGCTGCAGCATAGTAATCAGTTATTGGTGTCTGGTACCTGGGATACAAAGAAATTTAGATCATATTTGAAGGGTACTTATTTTATGCTTAAACAGATCATAAACCTCTCTTGTACATCCTGCACAGAAGAGGAACCTATTTCAACCGATCCACCAGCCAGATAAGCAAGACTGTGATCTAAGCTTTTGGAGTACGATTTCATAGTTGGACATATTCCAGGAAAGAATATTAGAAGGGATGCTTGTTATAAAGTTTTCTGTGAAACAGATTGTTAGGATGTGGAAGATGTGGAATGTTTGGTGACAGCCACAGATGTAGAAATTAGGAATTGTGTTACTGAGAGCCAATGCTTTCTGATCTGGTCTTGAAAAGGGTCATTAGGAGGAATGGCCTTTGGAACAGAGTCTGCGATGCAAAATGGAAAATTAGGTTCATGTGTGTTATTAGGGCATAACCTTTGCTAAAGTATCTTAATTAACATGAAGATTAATCAGCTTAGTTGCTTAATGTGCAAAGATAAATGAAAAATGTTAAAATGACACGCATTTGAAATATGTTGATTTGTAAGAGGCAGCCATATTTATCCATAGAAGCCATAGAAAAGCTAAGAAGCAAATTTCTTTTAACTAGACGCAGACTTAAAAATGCTGAAATGTGCACATAGTGAATTAGAAGCTTGGCCTTAAAGAGACATGCTTAGAAATGCTCGTCATAACTGCAGAATGTTCCAATTTAACAAATCCATTACTTTATAAGAAACATTTTATTCATAATTTTCAAGAACGTCCTATTTTCCCATATTGCATACAACATTTGAATAGAATAACTTGTGCTTTATAGACAATAATTCTTATTCGTATTAAATGGAATGCATTACCTAACAGTGATTTTGCCTTTTAGTCAGTAGTTCATTATCCTCACTAGACAATAATTCTTATTCGTATTAAATGGAATGCATTACCTAACAGTGATTTTGCCTTTTAGTCAGTAGTTCATTATCCTCACAGTCAAACAAATTGAGATGTAGAAGGTCGACTTATGCTAAAATGCCGATGGGAACTAATCCTTTTGTTTTCAGAATCTAATTATGCAAGACTGTCTGTAGCTAACCTTGCCATAAAGTTTTGCAAGTCGCAAGTATTTTTGTGGGAACAGAGGCGCTGAACCTGCTTACCGAAGAATGCTACCATCCTATTGGTCCATGGAGGAAGCAGCCTGATACAATGTTTTTGGCATGTTTCCTGACTTCATATTAGTGTGTATTCCTAGGTAGAGGCAACACCTTTCCCTTGCTGAACCCCTGATGGTTGTGGCTACTGCTGCTACTGTTTTCCTTATGCCTCACTTTGCTATTTGATTTTCAACGTTTAGCTACCGCATTGTATGCTGATCTATTTGGATATATTGAGACTTGGCTACTCTTTATGGGTAGGGCTGCTGTTCAAATTTGGCCATGGGAGCTTTTCAGTTTGATTCTGAGCTTTTAATGGGTTCTACAAATCTAAGACTCTGATTTTGATCTTTAGAATACGGACTTATTCCTAAATGGAACGCGCTTAATGAAATATTTGATGATTTATTCTAAATATTCTTTTTGATGAGAGTCTGTAAATTTATTTGAGTTATGGGCTGACTGGAATAAAGTTGAAATAAACTGAAGAACTTGAACTAATCTCTTAATGAGAATAAACTTATCCAAACTCATTATTGGCTGAACTTAAACTGTTAATTCAATATATATTTCCAATGTTAAATTTTGCTCCTTGACACCAAAGACAATATTCAAAGATTTATCATGGGAAGAGAGAAGCTCCAAGAGTGGAAACGGGAATTATGTGGCAAATTGGCAATTAAATTCAATGGTACTCTTATTATGTAAAAGATTGAAGAAAATTTAGGGCCCAGTCCACACTATCAGTTTTCTGGTAGCAGAGTATGGTTTAAAACTTGGAGCAAGGACTATAAATAATTACTCAAGTGAGAAATAATTGCCCGAATCCAGAAATTCAATGTCCAGAACCTGAAGAGCTTACAAGGTGCGATTTTCAAAGGTGGTTTTAGTTTTGGAGGTGTGAGTATTAATAGGGTGATGCGACGTCTTTTGTCATTGTGTTTACAATTGTATTATTGAGTTGAGAGTAAAGGGTTTGATGAATGAAGATGTTTATTGTTGCTATGTGAAGAGAATGAAGAGTTTAGGCTCAGCGTAGTGTAGATCCTAGGATAACAAAAGAGATTGAGACATGTGTAGAAGACACTTGATATGGTATTTCTTGTTTGCAGAGTTTGTGGTGTGGAGTATGAGTACCATCACCCACATAGTTGAGGTAGAAATACTAATAATCTGTTGCAGTTGTCTAATATTGATTGATGTTAGCAGAACATAATTGCACAAAAAAAGGGGAAGCTGTATTGATTAGGGCGATTTCACTCTGGAAGAGAATTCACTTGCAAATGAAATTTCTGTGTGTACAATAAAGGTCGCAAGGTGTAAAACCCTCAATATTTCGGTTTTTGAAATGCTATTACTTTCCTATAGAAAAAGCAAACAAGAATTGATGTATGTTTTGTTTTATATTTTGAGATGTTCTTTTGTTGGTTTGTGTAAGTACGAGAAAAATTGTAAAGGAGGGTGAAATGCTGCAAGGAGTGAGATAATACATCATAGTGTTCAGCTCTGAGATTAGTCGGTTGGTGTGCCTTCGCACTGTGATTGGTTGTTGACATCACAAAGCTGTGATAGGTAAACTTTGTGCTCAGGGAGAGGGGTCTAGGCCCTCCTGTGGGTTTTCAGCCCCTGAACTCCAGATTCCATAACCCTTAGTGCCCAGAGGTGCCAGTTTGCATCATCAGCCCAGGAGGGGGCGAGGCCCACACTAATGCGCTCAAAGCTCGACCGCTTCCTGCAGCGCAATGCAACTTTGTGCTTGGGGAGAGGGGTCCAAGCCATTGTGTGTGTTCTCATCCCCTGGACTCCAGACTCCATAACTCTTAGCTCACAGAGGCGCAGCTTTGCAACATTGGCCCAGGAAGGGGCAGGACTCACGCTAATGCACTCAAAGTGGAACTTTGCTTCCTGCAGCATGAGCCACGCCTGCCAAAGCCTGAGCAAAGGGCAGGCCTGTCTGCACCTGTACGAGACTGGATGAGGCTGTACTGTGCCACCCCTCTAACATCGGCTCCCATGGGTAAGACATTATTATTGTAACCTCTAACCTGCTAATTGCCCAGGGAGTGGGAGACATATCATAAAGGTGGTCTGTGTGAGACATATCCTTTAGCGCTCCACTTTATCGCAGTTTGATTTGAAAACTCGGGGGTTAGAATCTTTGTGATTTGCTGAAAATGGTCAAAAGGAAACTGCGGGGGGAACTTCACAACAAGCCCTCCTTCAAATTATACTGCCATCGACCGTATACTGGAAAGGGCCATTGGGGTTATTAATACTGAAATAGAACTCTCAGAGAGGCGATTATCATTGAACCTTGGTACTGCCCCCTCAGACTCATCTTTGTTACCACCTGTGGTAAATCTACCTGTTATGCATGGATCGGTGCAAGCCCCATAAGTAGTAAATGTGCAGACAGCCCCTAGACCAGTTGCAAATGCCCCAGTAAATGTTAATCTGACTCCAGAGGCACAAGGAGCTGTAGGAGGTTTACCTGTGACAGGATTTGTCCAGACTTCTCATAATTCACAGATTGTTGTGTGGAGAGCACCTCGGATAGTACAAACATTAAGAGATGGGGAAGAATTATCTTTATGACACCAATGACCCAAGAGGAAACTAACTTATTTGAAGATTAAATGTTTCTATTATGGTTTGCTGTAGGTATTAAAAAGAAAGCACAGTGTTGGTGACTGGTCCAGAACCGAGAAAGAGAGAACATTAAACATCCCACAGTTAAAAGTTGCACTAGAAGACATTATTAGCAGGTGTTAGGATATAGAATTCTTAAATACTTCGCATGAGAAAGAATTGATTTATTTGTGTAAAGAAATTACAAAACGAGTGGCAGTTACACATGAAAAGCTGACCGAGTTGGACTTAAAATATGACATTAAAATTTCCAAAAGCTCTCCTTTGCAGAAATATTACAGGGTACAATTGGATGCTGCAATTGAAACAATGCGCTCTTCAGGAATGCGGTTTCACATTACCGAATTAATAAAATATGTTAATAAATGGATAGATTCTGAAAAACTTGAAAGCAAATGGGCAAAGAAACATGAAAAGAAACAGACAGAAGTAAGAAAGGAAAGAAAGGAACAGGATATGGGAGGCGCTTCTGCTTATCCATTGAAATAAATAGCACGAGGAGGATATGTCCAAATGCTTTGGAACAGAGGTGATCTTCCAGCTTTTACAAACTATTCTCTAATACTGAGAGTCAAACCCGTGCAGTGGTATAACCAAGTTGATTGATTTGTGAAATTTTCAATAGTGTTGTGGGCTAATTTGGATACCTTATTTGATACTGTGGTGCCAAGTGATTTATGGGCTGAGTATAAAAGTGCTGTACAATGGGCATGTGATGAACTAGTGAGAGATGCACACACTAATGCACCATCTCATGTAGTTAGGAAAAAATATGAAGCAGTGATTACTTTCCTACAGATGTTTCAGCAGCACAGTGGAATGGAACACTCTGATAAAAAGGACATTGTGGTTTTTTAATCTCAGTTTGTTTTAGGATTAAGACCAGAAATCAGTTCCCATATAACACAAAGGGGTATATTCACAAGAGCATGTGATAACTTCCGCAAGAGTAGCTTAACACAACTCTCAACATCGCAGCCTATCACGGGAAAACTAAGCCGTGCCAACCAAGTATTCACAATGCGGTGGTAGCATGCAATAGTCACCAGATAATGCATCAAATGGCCTTGCAAAAATCAACAACAGGTCGCAAAAAGGCGAAACGCGAATGCGGTACAAAAAGTAGCAAAAACCAGCCACAGGTTTGCAAATCCCACGCATCTGGCGGGAAAATGCACCATAAAAACCACAGAAACAACACACCGGAAACAAGCCAAAGCACATAGCAACATGGATGCACCCTGACCCAGCGCAGAGGCCAATGCGAACCCCACAACCCCCACAGGCCACCAGCAAGGAACAACGGGGACAGGGACGGCCGAGGAGAAGAGGGAGAGGAAGACGTGGGTGCAGTCCGCAGCAAAACCAGATCAGCGTCACGGAGGTGACAGAACACTACCAGCAACTGACCCACAAGTAGACCACCTGGAATGCAGTTGGAGTGCTGATGAGGCCAATCGAGGAGGCCAAGAGGCGCTGGCATGATGTGACAACCTAAACCAGACACAAACCTGCTGCAAACAGGAAGGACGCAGCGGCGACAGGAGGTAGCTTTCCTGTGCCACAGGAGGAGCTGGAGGAAACCGAGGCCACAGTCATCAGTGTGTAGACGGTGCAAGAGGTTGGGAGTACGGACACAGCTCGAGAGGACCTGACACAACATCAACAGGATGAGTAACGACCAGGGACCGGGGGGACGGGGGAGATGGGCACAATGGCACACATGCACAATGAGTTGTAGCACACTGCACACCCACAATCACCCAGGATCATGTCCCTGATCCCCTTGGCACACTGCAGCACACACACATAGCAAGAACAGCACAACGACATTGATGACAACGTGGTACAGAACAGAGGACACAAGTGGCTCCGCACATGCACAGAAACATGCCTACTACATCTGACAGAGCTGGAAACTGCGAAATGGAAATGTACGTGTATGACCTCACATCCGTCATGTAGTCCAAATGTACATAGTCCCGCAGAACAATCCAGCACCTCCAAAACAGTCACAATGTACATTGTCATACAGTCTGCATGTAAACCAGTACAATGCGCCAACATACATGTCAACACAATGTCAACATGCATCTCCCCTTCACATTGCCGAGGGGCACACAACACCTCCAGCAGAGCACAGAAGACAACACATCTGTGATGCCAGAGAGGACCACCAGACCTTCGACACCGACGCTAAGGGTGGGCGGAATTTGCGAAATTGACGCAAATTATCGCGAAATTGCGCAAAATCTCCGAAAGCATTAGAAACTTTCGCGAAGATGTGGAGATTGCTTTTCCCACCCGTTCGCGATGTGTTTTTGCGTGCTCGCAGGGAAATATATATCCAACTTGCCCATGCGGTCGCTATTGGGTGTGACCATCTGGCTCGCGATGCTTATTTCCTGTTCGCGATTGCAATGACGTGTTCGCGATCGCAAACTCTCGCGGGATAGCTACGATCCAACATCTTGTGGCGCGCGCGAACGGATAGGAAAACTCGCCAGCGAATGCAGAGACCCGGTAAGTCGCGAGAATGCATTTTTAAAGCGCGAACCAGAAAAATACTTCCGTTTCGCGGCAGGTTGCGAAAGTTTTGACATTTTCGCGCTCTCCGCGGAACGCGAAAATGTCAAAATATCGCAAATTCCATGAGCGGAATGAAATTTACCGCCCAGGCCTAACCGACGCCCTACAACAGCCCATGGATATCCCACGCAACCCACCACCAGGACCCGGGCAGCCAAGCTACTTAGAGGAGAACACAGATCCCGCAACAGACCACACAGCAGGAAGCACCCGCAAGCACAGCTGGCTTACGACACTTCACCCACCCACACATGGCACCTCAATGCCATGTGTCAGCACGCCAAAAGGAGGGGGCCCAACAGGTGTGGGTGGGCTCCGAACCCATGGAAGGTGAACTAGATCGCATATGTTGGTGTCTATTACCCTTCAGGGACCACCTACACCCCACAAAGGAGAGCCACACTGCCATAGAGACACATGCAGGTGCACATTCACAGTACATAACCACGCCCAGGGGTCCACACATATTAGTCACACACCCACATTGGCTCTGCGTACTACGGCCCAGGCCACTCCCCTTACAAATTGAGTGGGTGACGACAAAGCTACATGTCCAAGCTCAACCCCGAGGCCTGCGGAGATGTACCTGCATCCGCTGTACACAGCACATGGTAATATTGTAGGGCCCTGAGGCCCCCTTGCATACAACAAGACCACAGGGACACACACAGACATGATGTTGAACTGGCTACGGGCACGTGCGCCCGGCCCCTTTATTGGCAGGGCACATGTACAGTGAAACCTGTGCTGGATGTGTGTGGGGTGGGTGCAAGCCAGCCCTCAGGGATTTGTTGGTGCTGGCAACAAATACAACAGTTAACACAATGAATACATAAACAGACAACACCAGCATCACAGGGACAACTGTGGAGCATCATGGAGGTAGCCTGAGCAAGTCCAGAGGGCACACAATGAGCAAACAGAAGTGTACGTGAGTTGCAGGGCACTGAGGTCTGGGCACTACAGCTTAGTTCGCCCATGTGAAGAAAAAGTCTCGGATTGTGTCTCTTCAAGATATTCCTGATGCAGATGCAGTGGGGTGTGATACACCTGCATCATCTTCCTCATCAACATCTCAGGTCTCCCACACTGCTTGAGGTGACATCGCTGCGCAACCTCTCCACAGCACAAAACTAAATCAGTAGTGGACGATGGCTTGTGGTGCACTGAGTCAGTGGCACCTGGAGTGCCTAGCAGGGTATCAGTCTGATGATGGCATCCACGACAGGTGTGAGCAACTCCGTACGTCTGTCGGGACCCCCGTTTCAACTCAGATGGTGGTTGGAAGTGGTCCTGGTGGTGGTGGCGTGTGCCTCCTGCGATGATGCAACGTCCGGGCCAGTCAGGACTTGATTTGGTGTGTGAGCCCTGGTGGCCGCAGTTGAGGCCAGAGGCAGCGGAGAGCACAGGGTCACAGACACCTGGCATCGATGAGCCTAAGGCCATCGCCTCAGAGGTCATTCAATATCTCAGAAGAAGGGGTCCCAGACCTGACCAGCACAGAGTTAGTGGCCCCAGATGCACAGCGGCCGGCACAGGCACCCTGCCACGGGACGGTGACTTCCGGTGCACTGAGGTAGGTCCACACGCAGTGAGCGGGTCCTCATTGATGTCGAAGGTGAATGTGGTGGAGCCTTGCGGGAGACAGAGGAAGGTGTCCTCCAGGGCATGATGCGGAAGATCTGATGTTATCCGGAATCAGCAAATGGTGGAGTGGAAAACGACAGCCTCGTTTTCACCTCCAATTCGGTATCAGCTACATGAGGATGAAAACTAGCCCCTAGTCCATATACTCAGATGCCACAAATGTATCTTTTATTATTCCAGATAGGTGACATCTTCACTTAACTCGTTGTCAAGCATGACCTTTGTACCCAGGGGATCTGTTACTTCTGAGCCACCCTGTACCTTGCCTTAGCACCACTGCCTCCTAGTACCTACACCATGTCATTTGACTCCCTTTCAGCATGACTCCAGCAGGCTACCACTTTGATTTACTAACCTCCTTCATGGTTACTAATTCCCTAGCCCTGGATTACCTCGCTTACCTTATACTGCCCTTTTTGTTTTGTTTTTCTCTCTCTCTTTTGTCTCTACTAGGTTCTACGCATGGGACACGAATAAGACGTGACTCATCATTTCAGTAGGGATTAAAGGGTGTCTCCCTCCCTGTATCCCTTGTTTCCTTCTCCTTTTCATTCTCAAGGTCCTGACGAAGCGCTTAAGGATCCATTAGGGACCACGGGTAGCGTGAAACATGTTGACCACCCACGTTTTACCTTCTCTCTCACCTTAATTTTCACACACGGGTTGAGAGCAGCGGGATTACAAGTAACCCTTCTTTTCCCTTACTCATTCCAGCGTTATAGACGCACCATTCCCCGTTACATTTTAACCAGACCTCAAGGACCCACGAATAAAACTATTGAGTTACCGAAGGGTCTTTTTAGCTTCACCACCTCCCACACTTACCCCACACACCCATACGCACAACTGCGGCTACTCCTATAAAAGATCTCCGACAGAGCGCCCTCTTTGAGGGCCCGTGAGGGACTGCAGCGCCACCCCCACGAGGAGCTTTGCCCTATGATGATGCTTTGCACCCGCAAGGGTGTGTGAGGGCACTTCTAGCACCCACCGAGGAGTACCTGGTCTTCACTTCACTCACACCTTAGAACCTATTCTTTATACTTCCTTCTTTGGTCTAGCAGATCATACTGGGACTGCTACTTTCCCTCTAAGGAACTGATACCCAACTGTGTTTGTGCCACAAATGTACGACCAGAGAGTGTCCATGAATGTCGGGGAACAGACTAAGTGGTACCGTTGCTGAGAGGGTATGCAGTCTGCGATGATGCCGGTACACTGATATGAACTCTGCCATCGCTCAATCAATACTCTGTGACCTACTGGACTGCAGTGTAGACCGGAGGCAGGGGTCAGCAGTGGCCCACACCCACCTGTCGCTGGCTCGCAATGCACAGAGTTAGTGACACCAGGGCAGTTCTCGGTAGTGTTCGATCACCTCCGTAACAATGTTCCAATTCCCTCCGGACTGCAACGCGTGATCCTCTTACACCTCGCCTTGCGTGCGATGATATGTATTCTGCCTTTAAATAATCGATGTTCAGTTCCAATTCTGTGACCTACTCTTGCGCAGTGTTGGCCGAGGGCAGTAGTCCACGTAGGCCCACAGACATGTGTGGTTGTAATGCTGTGCACAGGCTTGGTGGCAACACATCGAAGGGAGTATAGTGATATGTACTCTGCCTTAAAAAATGTTCACTGCCATGGTGTAATCAAGACTCAGTTCCAAATGTGTGACCTACTTGAACGTGGTGTAGTCTGGAGTCAGCAGTAGAGTACGTCAACGAGAAAGGAGTAAAGCGGGCCTGTGTCGTGGGGGCCGTGATGGTCTGAGAGGCTGTCAAGGTCATGGGCCTTGGGTTTGGAGCTTGCGCCGGCACGTGGTGGGCCCTACTTGACACACGCCGGTGTCGGAAGGTGATCAGTGTGGCCTGGATGCACAGGGGCGGATCTGACGGGTTCGGGGTCCAGCGGCCGGGTTACAGCAGGCGCACAGGATCGCAGGCAACTCCACTCAGGAGGAAGGCGTCGGCCTCGTGGCGTGGTGAGATGTGCCACCCTGGCAGAGACGTTGGGCCTTCCAGATGAGGACCACGCCGAGGGCTACGTGCTTTTTATTCACACCTCTACGCTGGCCTGGCGTACGCTGGACCATTCCACTCTGCTCACGCTTATATGGGGACGTAACAGGCAATTTTTCCATGAACTCCCCCACTGGCTGGGGTGACATGGTTGTGTCCACTGTCCACTGCACTCCATACACCATAGGTGTATGTCGCCATGGATATGGGTGTGTTCGGCATACTGCGGTCTGTCCAGCACATCTCTGCCACTTCTGGCACTGTGTACTTTCCCAATCATGGTTCTCCTGCATCCTTCACACATGCCTGGTTGCCATCTCTCCCCACATTGGGCTAGTGTGTGGCTGAGGTGCCATGCTGTTGATGGCTCATGTTCACGGCTTGCCTAGTTTGCCATTGTGAGTCGCTCTGTCATGTCTGGTGGGTGGGCACGTTGTTTTGCATGTTGGTTGTGATTTTATGACATGTGCATTGCCAGGGTTGTGAGTTGCATGGTTGTGGAGTTGAGGTGAGTAGGGTGTTCATTTGGAACTTGCCCAGGGGTTGTGCAATTCCCTTGGTGCCATCCTGGGAACGATGGTTGCTGCTGGACTGTTGGAGGATGAAGGGGCCATGCACAGTGGCTGGGTATTTGGAGGTGATATTGGTGGAGGTTCCACTGTGTTCGGATGTTGCCTGCACATTGATGTGAGACGTGTGCTTTCTGTTGCGGTGATTGTGTGCTTTGTCACCAGGGGGCACAGGTATGACATGTGTGCTGTGGATTGTCCCCAACACTTGCGTGCATCCAGCTATGGCGTATGGTCCTTACTAGGTCTCCAGCGGATCCTGCGCATTGTGTTGAATGTATAGAGACTGGGGTACCAGGCTGATGTTGATGTCCAGGAAAGGTGTGAGGGACTTGGATGTGGCTGGCTGTGAGACTCCTCCAACTCTGGCAGGTGTTGGTTGGGGGCTGCTAGGGGCCAACAGGTGCAGCACAGCCAGCCGCTTTGTGTGGGGTGGGTTGTTCGTTGTCCGCTGTGTTGTTGTCGTCGGCCTGTTGGGCGTTGTTGGTCAGGATGCGTAGGATGGTTGTCCTTTTGTGTCTGTAGTGGGCAATGACATTGTCAGGTGTTGGGTCTGTGAGGCTGTTGCGTTTCCTGGGGGTCTGCTGTCTTTGTCTGCGCAGCCTCTGAGGTGGTCCGGGGCACGTTCCGGGTGGGTGTTGAGGTCCTGGTGTGGTTTCGGTGGGTGTTGTAGCCCTCTTGGGTGTCCGTGCCGGATGTCCAGTGGCTCCGTGGCATTTGATGCCCTTCCGATGTGGCTGTGGGCTGGGCTCCCTTTTATGGTGCAGGCTGTGGTCCGACTTTGCACCAGGTCAGAGCAGGTGTTATTTTCCTGCTTCTAACGTGCCTTATCGCATGTTTTGGGTTCTCATCTCAGTTCTGGCTTGTGAAAGTTGTGGAGTGGTGTTGACGCAGCTTTTTGCACGGGAACACCTACTCTGCATCTCATTAGCGATAATTGCAGGGGTCTTCTGTGGCGATGTTTTTTTAGGCTGCTATCGCAGGTAAACTGGTGCTGTGGGCTGTTAACACCAGCTTGTGTTTGGGGAGATAAGTTTATCGCAACTTTGGCTGTGATAAAGCGCCATTAACTCGGCGATAGATCCTTGTGAATATCCCCCAAAGTGTAATATGTTGGCAGAATAAGTCTTCTGATGAGATCCTGCAGTATGCAAAATATTTCAGTGATGAATTGGAAATGAATCAGAAAAATATTAAAGAGAAATGTATGTAGGCTTAAACAAATTTGGCTGAGAAACATTTCCGGAATTTGTCTTTTGAAGGAAATCAAGGAGGTATGCAAGGTGTTGTTGTTCCATAGACAGGGAAATTCAGGAGGTTTTAGTGTTTCACAGGGTAGAGGGAGAGGTGTATATGTTGATCCAGGTTCAGAAATGGAGGTTGCAGCATTAAAGAAAACCACTCCTTGTCACATCTGTCACAGGGTAGGACACTGGAAGAGGGAGTGTTGATTTAATCCTGGCAATGCAATCGGAAATGTGCCAATACCGAGGGGAGTTCAGATGCAAAATATGCCAGTACAACAGATGCAGGTGCCAATGCAAAAATAAGTCCCTATAATGCAAGGCCCACAGTTTCAAATGGGTCCACAAAATATGGGAAAACTTGAAATTGAGTGTGAACCAGAAGCAAAAAGCAAATACAAATTCCTTTCAGAATTTAAATCAAAATACATTCCAACAGTTCCCTTACGCTGGTCAGAATTCTTTTCAGCAATTTCCGGATTTTGAGGGTACTGGCTCAAGCTCCAATACTTCTAAATGACAGTGCCTGAGAGGGGAGGAAGATTGAGGGCGCAGTCTTAGAGGTGGACTAGAGTGGTCCATTTGGTGAAGTAAATAGCCACACCATATAATTTCTTATAGATACTGGTGTTCACTGATAGAACTGTGGAAGTCCCAGACCTACCGCTCTCGGGAAAAATATCCCAGTTCTAGGAGTTTCAAATGAACAAATTCCCAATCGAGTTTCAGAGAAGGCCCCTCCAAAAATAAGCTCTTTTGAGGAAAATCACCAATTTGTTGTTTGCGACACAAGTCTTGTAAGCTTGTTAGGGAGAGATTTGTTATGCAAGTTCAATTGTACAATATACTGCACACCAGATAGTGTGGAATTTCAGACTCATAATGGAGATGTAGAATACAAAATGGTTCAACAAAAGACAGCTGTAGTGTTGTTTCCATCAATGACAATCAAAAAGTTGCCTTCTGACTTGAGAGTAACTGTGAACTCAGAAATATGGGCTGTCACAGGGAGGGACATTGTATAGATTAAAGGAGTAGCACCACTCCAGATTACCATAAAGGCAAATGCGGTGTTTCCAAGAACGCCACTGTCCCATCTGTCCCCAGAAACAATTGCAGGAATTACACCTGCAATAAAGGATATGAGACAGAAAGGTATTTGGAGGGAGCTAAGTGGGAGTTTCTGTAACTTTCTGATCACGGGTTTACAGAAACCAAAGAGGAAATATCGGATTGAACTGGACCTTAAGAAAATTAATGAGATAGTTGTTCCATGTTATCCCATGATACCGAATCCAGCCATCATATTATTTCAAATTCCTTGCACTGCAGAATTGTTTACTGTCATTGATCTTTTGCCAGGCTTTCTTCTAAATGTCATTACATGAAGATAGCCAGTTTCTTTTTCATTCATGTTTCAGCAGAGAGTTTTGGCATGATGCTGAGTCCCACAAGGGTATACAGAGAAACCATCCATTTTTATCTGGAGCCATTAAAGATGCCCCATAGATCAGTACTCATGCAGTATATTGATAAGCTGCTTGTGGCATCAGAGACATAAGAGGCTTGCATACAGATACCATTTTATTGTTAAATCACCTGTCTCCAGGTAAACTGCAGTACTGTTAGAAAGAAGTTTATTTATATAGAAAGGTGTCACCAGAGAGAGTGGAAGCCATTCTTTAGTTGAATACAAATCAAACACAGAAAGAATTCAGGATGTTTCTGGGAATGGTTGTCTTTAACGAGGCTGACACACAGGGATGTGTCTGATTCACTTCCATGGGACAACAAATGTTTGAAAGCCTTCAAAATACACTTTGTCGTGCTCCAGCACAAGGAATGGCAGATTACAGTAACAATTTGTTTTCTATTTTGCAGTTGGAGGGAGGGCTGCGCTCTCTGTCTCAGTGCTAACAAAGATGAATTTATGATGATCCGATACCTGTGGTTTATTTTTCATGCACCCTTGACCCTGTCACACCAGGTCTGCCCGGCTGCCTTAAAGCTGTTGCGGCAGTGGGCACTAGTCTGGAAAAGAGTGACAGCATAGTGATGAGATATCCAGTGACTGCAATGGTCGCTCACTCTGTGGAGCTTCAATTGACAAGAACAAAAACACAGCACTTGACCCATAACAGCCTTGCAAATTTCGAGCAGAGAATATTGTTTTGAAAATGTTGTAATTAAAAGGTGACAGATTTTGAATTTTGCTACTTTACTTCCAGTAAATGATGATGTTTGTGATGAAATTGAACATGATTGCCTAGATGTCATGAGTTTATGTACAAAGCATAGACCTGATATCAAAGATGAACTTTTGATTGAGCCTGATCATCATATTTTTTGTAGACTGCTCATATGTGAGAAACAATAAAGGTACCCTGAAGAAAATGTGGGGTTGGTCGGGTCGGCGGTAACACTCTGGGGGGCATATGGTGCGGTCATCAAAGGGAGGGCATTGTCACTGATAGTAGGCCACAAGGCGTAACGTAACAGGAGAGTGGTTGAACTGGAAACGGACATTCTACATTTGGAAAGGGCCCTTGCCCGAGACCCGAACCCGGATACACAACACCGTATAGGCATAAAGAGACACGATTACAAACAACTTCTGCTGGAGGACGCTACTCTGCGTTCCCTGGCCAGGCGACACCATATCTATGAACAGTGTGAAAATACGGGTAAGCTGCTAGCGTGGCTGGAATATAAGGAGCAGGCAGCGAGATGGGTTAGAGCGATAGCGGGCCCCAATGGTGTGTTGATTATGGACCCTCAGGGGATTGCCGACGCGTTTGCTGTTTATTTCGAAGATGTCTATCGGGTCCCACAGAACTCGCAGTCATTGTGGACGACGGACCTTCTAGCTACTATCGGAGTGGCGTGTATCTCGCCGCAAGATAGGGAGAACCTAGATGCAGATCTCTTGGTGGAAGAAGTTTAAAAAGCAATTTCGGACGTCCGGTCGGGTAAAGCGATGGCCCCCAATGGCATGCCTATCGAACTTCTTAAACCCATGGCGCTGAAGTTGGCGCCCCATCTATTGAATTTTTGTAACGAATGTTATGAATCGGGTCAGTTACCGTCCGACATCCGTAATGCAGCCATCGTGGTAATTCACAAACCCGGCAAACCGGCGGAAGAGTGTAGATCATACCGTCCTATCTCATTGTTGCCGGTGGAAGTGAAAATCCTAGCCAAGCTTGTGGCCAATCGTTTGCTCCTATACCTCCCCGATCTGATCCATCTGGACCAATCGGGCTTTTTGCCTGGTAGGAATACGGCCAGAAATTTCCGTCATGCCCACGGGGTGTTGGGCAGAATTGACACGATCAAGGAGGACGCAGTCTTGATATCACTTGACGCCACTATGGCGTTTGATATGGTAGACTGAGACTACCTCTTCACTGTACTGGCCCGCATGGGGTTGGGTCCCAAGCTGATCGGGTGGATTAGGTTATTATACGAGCAACCCACGGCGCATGTCCTGGTTAATAAACACTGCTCTGCCTCTTTTCCCCTTCGACAAGGCACAAGACAAGGTTGCCCACTATCGCCACTCATCTTCGCCATGGTGTTGGAACCCTTGGCTGTATGGGGCGAAGTGACCCTGAAATCAGGGGTCTCAGGTGGACTCACGACCACGAGGACCATATATCACTCTATACGGATGATATCTTATTGTATCTGGCCTCCCCGGCATGATCCCTGCGTCGGGCTTTACACATTTTCCACATATTTGTGGCACACTCGGGATATCAGATCAACTGGTCCAAGTCCCAAATGTACACCCTTTGGGGCGAAACCCCCTTCAAGCCCTAGAGGCCATGACATTCCAGTTGTTGATCAGGGCTTTAACTACTTGAGTATTTTTCTCACTCCTGATATGCATCTTTTCTATGAACGGAATCTCCAGAAGCCCCTGCAACGTCTGAAGTCGGATGTCACGCATTGGAGGTCACTGCCCCTCACCCTGTTGGGACGCGCCTCCTTAATTAATATGCTCGCCCTCTCTCGCTTTCTTTATGCCCTGGAGAGTGCTCCTTACCCGATTCTGGACTCTTACTTCTCACAAATCGAAGGGGTGGTGCTAGAGTTGCTTTGGGATGGTCGCCCCCCAAGGATCGCCGTTACTAAACTCACTATGGGTTGGTATGACGGGGTATAGGTCTGCCGGATCTACGCCTTTATTACCAGGCGTCACAACTGGCAGCCATCAACAGATGGGTGTTCGGCCCCCATGACGACCATAATTTACGGACAGACCACTGACTGCTGGGGAAGGGGGGGTACAACAGGGTGCGCTATACGAACTATCGTAACCTGCGGTTGACCAGTCCTATGGCTCGCACGGTGGAGGTATGGCATAAAGTCCAACATAAACTAGGGTGGCATAACCACCTTACTAAGGCTACCCCGTTGTGGGAACCAGACATCTTAGGCCATCTTAGTGCATGTACGGGGTTTGATAAGTGGGACGTGATTGGGATTTCCAGGGTCGAGGACTTTTGGGTTAAGGGAAAAAATGCCACTTTTGCAGACCTACAAGCGAAATATCACCTCGCCCCCTCGGAGACCTTTAGATATTTACAAATCAGCCATGCCATTGACTCAGCCCTCCCTAGGGATGCTCCCCTTCCAGATTCCTCCCCCTTGGAAGATCGCTTGTTGTTAGACCCCATGGATTGCACAGCTATATTCCTCATGTACAAAAAATTAGTAAACAGCCGGACGGACCCTATGCTGAAATTGAGGGGGAGTTGGGAGAGTGACCTGGGGGAGATGGACGACGATGACTGGCGAGAGGCACTCGCTTCCCCTAGGGAGGTGGCGATTCCACTGAGACTTCGACTGATTCAGCTTAAGGTGCTCCACAGGGTCTACTTCAACACAATGCTATTGTTCCGACTGGGTAGAAGACCGGACGCACTTTGTTTACGACGCTGCAACCAGACTGGTACCTTTACGCACATACTCTGGGAATGCCCTCACATCCAAACTTATTGGAAAGATGTCACTAGGCAGCTTACTAGAGCCTGCGGCAAACCCATCCATCCCTCCCCCAGGGTCTGCCTTCTGAACATTTGGGACGCCACGTACCTCACCCAGATGAAACAATCATGGGCTACTATGGGGTGGACCATAGCTAAACGTAATATTGCTCAGAAGTGGGGATTTAACGTGCTGCCACGGATGAGAGACTGGGCGTCCGACATAGACTATGCCATGGTAGCTGAAAAAACGATGTTCAAGGGGCGTGGATGCCCTAAAAAGTGGGATAGTAAGTGGGGAAAGTGGAATAAATATCGAGGGGACATATGCATTTCTCCCACGGTGGAATTGAGAAGGGAGATGCGGACACTGATGGAACTACGGAATGGGGCGGAGGGGTCGTGACCACTGTGTGGCTACTCCTATTATTTCAAAAGGTAATACAATACGCACCTGCTCTCCATTGTTTCAGCTCTCTGGAAAGAGGGAACCACTGTTATGACTGCCATAGATCCCGGACTAGACACAATGTTAAGTGTACTTTTAATTTGCATAACTGGTACTGTATCCTGTTGTATCCTCTGCCTTGCCACTGCTAGCGCTGTATTGCCTTACATGTTGTTGTTTATTATCAATAAAACTGTTTAAAAAAAATAAAAAGGTACCCTGAGAGCAGCTTACGTTGTATGTACTATAAATGATATTGTTAAAGCTTCTTGGCTTCAAGGGTTTACCTCAGCACAAGTGGCAGGATTGATTGCCCTTACCAGAACATGCAGTTTAACTGCCCAAATGGAAATAACTATATTTTCAGATAGCATCGCTTTCGCATTGTCCATGATTTTGGGCAACTATGGTCACAAAGAGGTTTCATGACCTCTTCTGGAACCCAATTAGAAATGGGGTGCAGGTGAAAGACCTACTAGAAGCTCTTCAGTTACTAGTTGCAATTGCAGTTGTTAAATGTGCAGCTCATCAGAGTGGGAATGGCTACATTGACATGGGAAATAGGAATGGCGATTCAGTAGCACATTATTGTGCCTTGCTGGCCTGCACATTTAATAGAGCATTCACATGTGAGTATGTGGAAGACACTTCATTTTCCATGCTAATGAAGCTGACAGACACTTGGGATGAGTTGAAAAGAGTACAAGAAAATGTTTCATAACCAGAACAACAGAGTTGGATCAGAGCAGGTTGTGTGAATCTCAACAGATGGGAGACATCA
Source organism: Triturus cristatus (assembly GCF_964204655.1). Taxonomy (NCBI): domain Eukaryota; kingdom Metazoa; phylum Chordata; class Amphibia; order Caudata; family Salamandridae; genus Triturus; species Triturus cristatus. The sequence goes on from NC_140585.1 coordinate 707,746,774, forward strand.
CAGTATCTTATTCCCAATGACTTAATATTCCCATGGTTACACACAATTAGGGAGAGACCCCATGAATAGACTATTGCAGAAGAATTAGTTTAATCCCAGATTAAGAATGCTTGCAGAGGAAGTATGTCATAGATGTGTGGCATAGCAACAGAGGAATGGAGGGAAAATAACACACATTACACTGAGTCACAGAGGGAGATCAGGTGGTCCTGTCAACAGAATGCAGATGGTTTTTTATTGAAATGCCTTTGTACAACAGATTAGATATATCCTGATCATAGTATGTGTTTTCTTAAGATGGGTGGAAGGCTACCCAACCAGAAGAAATTACATTCTCACTGTAGCCAAACTGTTATTGTGAGAATTGATACAAAGGTATGGCATGCTGGTATCTTTGGAATCAGATAGGGGGACCCACTTCAATAATGAGGTCCTGAAGATTAATTGCACATCATTACAACTTAAGCAAAGACTACATTGCAGCTACTGACCTGACGCTTCTTGGATAGTTGAACAGATGAATAGGAAAACCAAGTCTTGTTTAGAAAACGTGTATGCCTTAACATCACTGAAATGGCTGGACGCTTTACCTTTAGTGCTCATGAGTATTCAGAGTATGCCTGATAGGAAGAATGGTTTACCGTCTCATGAAATTCTTATTGGCTGTGCCATCAGATTGCCTGCTGTACCTGCAAATGCCTTATTGAGCATCACTGATGACATGATACTCAATCACTGCAAAGGATTTGCTAATGTGGTGTGTTCTGTTTCTTACCAGGTTGTAGTTGCCTCTGTAGATCCACACCAAGAACAGTGTCACAACACCAACCCTGGTGATTGGGTTTTGATCAAGCGGCACAATCAAAATAATTATTTGGAGCCAAGGTGGAAAGGCCCCTTCCATGTTATTTTAGTGACCAATACTGCTCTAAGGTGGGGCAGATCCAAATTGGGTGCATGCCTCACACACCAGGAAAGTGAGAAATTCCAAGGAAGATATTGTTTGATTTCTTCCTGAACTCAAAGCAATGGTAGCTGCACCACCCAAGCTGTGAGACATGGGGAGAAGTGATGCTGGGATCAGACCAGCAGTAAGATAGAGGGAGAAAGGGATGAAGAACTGCAACCAAGTGCACCAATTCAAGTACTTGCTGTTGCACAAAGTGGTATTAAAGTCTCTAACAAAGTATAAACAGAGACTGATCCTCAATTCGAAAACATGACTGAAACAGCATCAGAGTACAAGGAGATCCAAGAGAAGGAACAAGTACTGAACTGAGAAGAGTCACCCGTGAAGTTGAATGGACTCAGACTTGCAAACAAGGAAGAATGAAGCAAAGCCTGACATCTGATTCGATTCCATCGACTATATAGAAGAAACAGAAGCAAGTGATGAAAGTGACACAGGCGCAAATCAACAAAAAGCTGAGAAGATCACAAGAGCAAGAGTACTTTGTTGGGGGTGTTCTCCACCTGAGTGGTCTTACTATTTGGCTAGAGTATTGAATGTCACAATCAACGATCTGTGTGATGTGAGAGCTGAACTGCTTAGACCTCCATGACACCGTCACAATAAGCTTTGCTGGATTAAGGATATTTGACAAAAACAATCTGTGCATTTACAAAAAAAGAATTTGATAAGTTTAAAAGAAACTTACACTAAAGTAAGAGATTGACTCTGATTGATTCTTATTTTCTATTTCACAGAAGATCAAGCTAGGCCTGAGTCTGTAGTGAAAGAGTAGGGATAACATTAATAGAAGAGCACAGAGAAGGGTTAAGGATTGTCTAAAATTGCTTTGCTGAAAACTAAACACTTAAAACAAGCTATTTACCAAGTCTGCATTGAACTTTAACTTGACTGCATTTAATCTGTTTCCGGAGAAAACATGTGTTGTCTTTGAAATGATATGTGTTCAATCTTCATAATAACAGTAATTATGATTACCATAGTACTAGTAGGATTTTATGTAACACCTGAAAAAGATTTTAAAAATACAAACGCAACAAAAAAACACATTTATTTGAATGATGAGGAACAATTTAAAGCTTCATTTGTCACCTACTATAGAGAGGATTAGTCAACAAACATTTACTCTAGATTAGTACAGGAATGCATTCACATGTCATGGAACAAATGGCTGCTCTCATTTACCATATTGATAATCAGAAGAAGTCACATATTACCTCATGACCTCATGACGTTATCTTATGGAATTACATGTAGTATACTGCTTACATTTGTATATATACATGAACATTTTGAATACCTCTACTTATGATTTAACCCCTTCAGCGCTGGGCGAATTCCGCCGCGGTGCTGAAGGGTTCGTGCGCGGGCGGGCCGATGACGGAACGGTTCCGTCATGAGCACAGCTCAACCGTGGCTCATGACGGAACCGTTCCGTCATGAGCATGGAAGGGGTTAATACTTTCTAGAGTGCCTTAAATAGAAAGCATGAGTTTACACACACAAATAGAAGAACTGGACACAGTTTGGTATTATTTTATGCCACATAGTCCTAGAGATAGTGTTAAGACTTATCAAAACGATGTAACCTGTTTAATGCAACCACTTGAGAAATTTTTATTATGGCTTTAGAAGGAAGAAACACTAACATGACACATAGTAGAAACAAACATAGGGATGTTTTAAAACATGTTTGGAAGAAGGAGGAAGATGAATTAAAAAAAGTAAATGGTATATCCAAAATTAAGACTGGACAGTCAATACAAAGGGAAAGTTTGCATTTTACAGAAGAAGGACACCCAAATGAACTATACATGTGAGGATTAGTAGTTTTGAACACACATTTAAATTAATGGGAAGGACATGCCAAATCTTGCATGGAGAAGAATCTGCAATTCCAGTATTTTGTTTGTGGACAGAACATTTCTTTCTGTTGCCTGCCGATGGGAAATTTTTCTGTTATGTAGGAGTGCTATTTCCTTAAATGTACCATGTGAATACTATAGATGCAATTCAATTCAATTTCAAGTGTTTATTTCGATTTACAACTATAGATGCATTATCAATAAGATCAGCACACAGACACACCCTTAGTATAGAGAAGTAAGCTCAATTAGTGGAAGACATATTTGGAGCAATCATCCCACCTGTAGGAGTCAAACTAAATGACAAAAAGATTAGCAAACTGTCGAATGTTGTCGACACGCTGGTAACTACTACTTCTGGAGTGGAAACATCCTTTACCCCGCAGTCTCATCACCACAAGCTTTTACAACACAGTCACTACCCCAACTGTGATATTACCACATGTTACTTTAGCCCTCAAGTTGTTACAATGACTTGCTGTAGGGCGTGCACTGTTGGACTGGTATTTGATTTTTATGTCCAACACCTTCCCTACTGTTGTGTAGACTGGAGTCAGTAGTAATTTATACTATTCCAAAGTCCAGCATCCCCCTAAACAAGTCGCTGTAATGACCTACATGCTAAAGTAATGTGTGGTAACATCGCAGTCGGATTAGTGACTGCATTGTAAAGGCATGCGTGGTAAATGCATGCAAGGTTCCGTCGTACAACCCTTCTGGAACTTTGCTATTAGTTAACATTGAGCTAATTGCCTAATGTTCAGTGGCTTTGGAATATCTTTTAAGATTAGAAACTTAACTAACAGAAAAAGGCAGAGGCTGCAAGATGCTTAAATTGAACCATTGATGCTCATACAAGCCTGATAAGAGTAAGAAGACAGATGAATGTGCAAAGAACATTTCAGGCTGAATTTGAAGGGTTGAAAACACCAAGTCTCTTAGAAAATGCTGGGAAAGGAATTCACACAATTGGAAATTGGAGTGCAACAGGAGGAGGAAATATTTTGAATGCTATACTTATGCCAGTGCTAATAATAGGGCATTGTTTATGAGGCCTGTTTGTTTTATACAAGGGCTGTAGATATTATTCACACAAGATAAGGGAAAGAGAAATAAATAAAAGATTGGAAAAAGACTTCACCTTAAATCATATCATGAATGACGACTTTAGGAAGTCATTCAAGTTTTAAAGTCTAAAAAGCAAGAGATGGGTTTCAACGGATGATGAGCAGAATTCACATGTGAAAACATGATAGTGTGATGGTTAAGATAACCATCGATGGGAGATTGAGAAAGTAAATTAATTAACATTAAAATGAATTAGCTTAGTAGCTGAAAGAGCAAACATAAGTGAAAAATATAATGTTAAAATGACACGCATTTGAAATGTGCTCCTTTGCAATAGGCAACCATAGCTATCCATCTAAGCCATAGAAAAGTTAAGAAGCACATTTCTTTTAACTAGAAGCAAATCTAATATTGCTGAAATGTGCACCACATTGGTTGCGGCTGGTGCAGGTAAGAGCAGTGGGGAGGTGGAGGGGAGAGGAAGGAGGGGGGTCGACAGACGATGATGAGGGAAAATGAAAAAAAAAGATAATTTACTTACCTTGCGCTCGCCGCATCGCCGAGCTGGTAATGCATTGAGTGCAAGATAAGTGGTTTTCTTTTTTTTTCTTTGCCGTCTGTTGACTACGCTCCCCACCCCGCCCCACCGCTCTTACCTGCATCGGCCATCACTGGACAACATGAATTAGAAACTTTACCTTAAAGTGACATGCTTAGAAATGCTCGTCATGGCTGCAAAATGTTCTGGTTTAGCAAATGTATTACTTTATAAGCAACATTTTATTCATAAATGTCAAGAGCCTCCTATTTTATCAACTTTCATAGAACATTTGAATAGAATAACTTGTGCATTATAGACAATAATTCCTATTTGAATTAAATAGAATGCATTACCTAACTGTGAATTTGCCTTTTAGTTAGTAGTTCATTGTTCTTGCAGTGGAACAAACTGAGATGTAGAAGGTCGACCTCTGCTAAAATACCAATGGGAACTAAGCTTTATGTGCCCAGAATCTAGTCACGCAAGACTGTCTGTAGATAAACTTGTGATAAAGTTTTGCAAGCAGCAAGTATTTTGTGGGAACGGAGGAGTTGAACCTGCGTACCGAAGAATGCTACCATTCTATTGGTCCATGGAGGAAGAGGCCAGATACAATGTTTTTGGCATGTTTTCCTGACTTTATATTAGTGTGTGCTCCTAGGTGGAGGCAGCACTTTGACCTTTTCCTTTGCTGGACCCCTGGCAGTTGTGGCTGCTGCTGCTACTGTATCCCTTTTGCCAGACTTTGCTATTTGATTTTCCACAGATTGCTGCCATAACTGTATGCTGATCTACTTGGATTTTTTGTGACTCGGCTGAGTCTAATGAACTACTCTTTATGGAAAGTTCTGCTGTTCTACTTTCGCTTTGAATCATTATGCTACTCTGATCTCACTACTCATTGGTTCTACAAATCTAAAAATCTGTTTTTGTTCTTTAGAATAGGGACTTCTTCCTCTATGGAACACACCTAATGAAATATTTGATGCTTCCTTCTAACTGCTCTTTTTTATGGGATTTCTGTAAATTTATTTGATTTAAGGACTGACTGAAATAGACGAAATAAACTGAAGAACTTTTACTAAGCTCTTAATGAGAATAAAGGTTTCAAAAACTTGTCTCAACTCTCATTATTGACTGGACTTAAACTGTTGATACGATTTAGATTTGAAATGTAAAATGTTGCTCCTTGACTCCTAATACGATATTCAAAGATCCATTGCAGGGAGAAAGAAGATCCTAGAGCAGAAATGTGAATTATGTGGTTAAATTGGTACTTAAATTCAATCATACTCGTATTATGTAAAAGATTGAAGAAAATGTAATTCCCAGTCCACACTAGCACATGTAACAAGAAGATATTGCACAAATCTCATTGGTGGATTAAAATAGACAGAAATGTAGAGAGAAAATGCAAGGTTGTAAGATTTACAGTGGTCTAGACAAAAGTTTGGTTACCAGGTTGTATCTTATGGTTTTAGAGGAGTTTCCAGTGAGTGTCAGCGAAAAAATAACTGTTGATTTTTTAGGCCCATTTCAGGTTTGCAGTTTTTCACTGTGCTCTGGTGTTGCTTGATTACAGGCCAAATGGAATGAAGGCAAAAGTCAATTAAACTGCATTCCAGGACTTATCAAATGTTACTGTCATCGATAAAGAGTGAAGTTTACCTCAAAGGAAATGTTGAAATTCTAAAAGGAGACTGGAATTGCACACTGCACCTTCTGCAAGGGAATGGTTTAGTTTAAAGGCTAGCAGAAAGATTTGTGAAACCACCAGGTTGGGATTGGCAGGACATTTGTTGGCAGAGGCAGAGGAAATTATAAGGGAGATAATATGTTTCTATTAGTTTACTCTTAATTGAACAACAGATATTATTCTCTTTGAAGCATTGAAAGGGCACAAGGGAAGTGCTATTGTGGAACCTGTATTACTTAATATGGAGTCTTGAATGTAGGTTTTGTAGTAAAGTAATTGTAGAAACAAGAGTGTGACATATGTAGGGCTAAGCCAAGTTGCATTTTGATAATTTACATCATATGAAGGAAATGCATTTTCACGTAGGGGATATGGTGTAAGTCAGGTTTTCGGATGGAGTGAGAAAAGGTGAAGCCAGGTTTGGGCCACGTAAAATGTGAGAGAGGTATATAATTTGGTTGTTTGATTTTCCATTGTCCAGTAGCAAGTGGTGGAACAAAAGTGTGGTGGTTAAAATTGTTTGTCACAATTATCCCAGGTATGAAGAGGTGGATAAAAATAGGGTGATTAATTGGCAAGTGACAAGGGTGATTTTGAGGTTATGCAGAAGTCTTCTAGTTTTAAGAAGCAGCCATCATAGCTCAAGTTTTTTAATCTGGTATTCAGGGGTTGTTTTATTTCCATGCTGGTTATTTCCAAATAATATGTATGGAATTATATTTTGCTTGTGGCTGCATATTGTCTTGAGTGGTGTTTCATTTCCTTTCCATGTTTCCTGTTTGGAAAGTGGGCTGTGCTGTGTCTTAGCAAATGTGAATTAATGTTCTATTTGTCTTTCCTTTCCTGGGTAGTTCCTGTTTGTATCTTGACAAAAGTTACTGCGGAATTCTTTGTGAGCATATAGTGTGGATTGAATTTATTTACCTAAAGTGAATGTGTCTCCTTAGGAAACTCTCCTGCTCTGACATTTTAGTGTTAAAATCACTTCCATGCTGTATTAGAGTCACTTTTCCCTTTCAAAATCGTTTCTAAATGAATGTGCCACATGTACAATCTGATTTTCTTTTCTTTTTGTGTTTTTGTTTCTATGGGAATAAGCTTCTTTTTTATGTGACTTCGTCTTATTGTGTCATTAACTTGCTTGCTCCCAGTCCTTGAGCTGTAGGAGCAGGTTCACAGTCTAGCTGGCAACCCTGAACAGACCCTTTCAGTTGATTTAGAGCTGTAAAAATCACAAGATTGTTGGAAAGTGGATTACTAGTAGTGGTAAATATGCATCTACCAGGCTCAGATTAGGTCACAGTAAATTATTCCCATGCTCCTAACTGGGTAGCTAGGCTGCCAGCAGGCAGGATTAATTTAAGAGACAGGTATGAAAAGCATTTAAACATACCAATTCAGTGAATAATGAAGACACCACACATAATAGAAATCCAACACAAATTTATAAAAATAGGAAGTATTTTCATCTTTAAAATGACACCAAAATGTCAAAATACCAATGTAGGGAACCAGAGATATGAATTTGTAAAGGATATACACTTTCTAGAACTTAGAAACCTATAATGCTAATCTGGGACATCTGGTCATGCTTGCCCGGGACAAAGTAAAGATTTCAGGTCGACCGCAATGGAGCCTTGCTCAGATACCTCTCATGGTCAAACTTTTACCTTAGGACTTTTTCTGCCGGGGTGCCTCGATGCTCTTCACCAGACCAGATTGAGGGTTCGCCGGCATGGTTTTCAGAGAGCTGCCGGTCAAACTTCGGAAGGCAGACCTCTGGAGCTTTAGAGTCGGATGAACCTGGAGTCCTGGCCGGGTCGTGGTTGAAGGTGGCCAGCTTGGCTCTCACTGTTGAGTCAGTTCCCTAATGGAGCTTTTTTCCAAAGTTGCTCCAAACTTCTGGAACTTCCTCTTGAAGTTCCAAAGTGTCCAAAACTCAATCCAATGGTCTGGAAGCTCCAAGATGGTCCTTGAAAGTTTGGGACTGGAATTTCCACAATGGACCTGCACAAAACCTTCACAAATCTACTGGACACACTCCAGGCAGAGGGATCTTGATGTGATGTTCCAGGTGACCTCAGATAACCTGTAGCTTGCAGGGAGTCTATTCTTTAATCCTAATAAAGCAAGGTACATCCCCAGTGCTGTAGTTCCAGATAATGCAGCAGGTGCAGTTAGCAGGGTCAGATGGTGCAAATCAAATTTCCATCCTAGCAAACCTTCTTCTTCTCCTACTTTCAAGCAGCGAATCAGAGAAGCTCTGCACCTCTCACATATTTATTCAGTGTTCTCAGGGATCAAGCAAGGGAGCACTCCTGCTGAATGGGGTGCAAAGCAACACAGCAGAGCACGACCCTTCCTCCAAAGGGTGGTATAATCTTCTCTCAGAAAGCACTATTGCTCCAAAATTCAACATGGCTGAAATTTCCCTCCCGTATGGCTCATTTCCATAGCTCTCCTACCCCTAACTTCTGCTGATTCCTTCCTTAAGCCTGCAATCTGGCTCCGTCAGAGGGGATGGGGGTAGATGGGACTGGCAATCCCTACCTGGTCTTTTCTTCCTCTGTAGGTTTATGCTTTATGGCCCCTCCCCCCTGCTCTGGCATTCCTGTGTAGCAGAGCTCTCTACAACCGGTAGCCTCTCCCTGGGTGAGCCACTTATCACTTAATCAAAGCAGCCTGGCTAATCCTGTTAACTCTGGCCAATCAGGGACAACTGCAGGAACCCTGAATTTTGTCTTACAGACAAGAAGGTCTTGGAACTTCTTCCCTGTATATTTTAGGATACATTCAACAATAGCATATATTTGAATTCAGCAATACCATTCTCCCAAGTCCTTGAATGATATTGATTGAATTACTAGCAATATTTATGCGCTCATAAACTATTGCAATGTTATCCTATGTGGCTGGGGATCTACAATGGGTAAAATGACATGTAATTTCTCCAACACCAGGAAATATAAAACATATTTTATACGGTCCCTGCTTGTAGTTACATGACCCCTCACCCCTGGGACACCTAGGGGAGATCTCTGACGTTTTGCATGTAGATCCACACTCCACAGTGCTCCTAGCACCAATGTAGATTTTGGGTGGTACTTTATTACAATGGGGAAAGTGAAATGTGCAATTTCTCTATGCCAGGGCATATAAAACATATTTTATAAGGGCCCTCCTTATATTACATGACCCCCACAGCTGGAGCACCTAGGGGAGATCCTGGAGGCACCTAATATGCATAAATATTGAAGATTATCACTTTTTAATTGCCCCTACCACCAAAGTCGAGTTTGCAGTGCGTTTACTTTTAAAAACAGTGCTGCAACACAGGGCTGCTTTTAAAATTATATCAGGCGCTCAGCAGTGCACACATGCAAGTGTAGAAAGGGCTACTGGCCTCTAAACTGCCATTCCCCTTTATATACTAGGGACTAACATGTAGTTTTAACCCCCTTGCTCTATTATCTACGAGGGACTTATAGGGTAGGTCATGCCAATTGTAAGTGTACCCTAATATATACTGGACCCTAATGTATGTGGGTGTTTTCACTTGTGTCTTTAAAATTGTACTGAGCTTAGGTCTGGTTAGACAGAGCCCAGGGACAGTCAGATTCAGCTACCACTAGTACCAGTCAGTGCTTAATTTGAGCCGGTGTTTTCCGGTGCCCGGCACCGGCACTTAAATGGTTTTGGGTGCTCGGCACTGGCAGTTAATTGTCAACACTGCACTTATGACAGTCTGCCGCATGGTGGCGCTGCTCATCTATTTTAGAGATGAGCAGAACAATGGTTGTTTATAAATACAATATACATTAAAAATTACTAATACCTGACTCACCAGCCATTCCGTTAGCTTTGGGGACCTGGTATAATCTGAACTGTCACACTTGCAGGCGAGAGAGATGGTTAGTAGTTGTTTAGGCAGAGATGACAGGGGCGATGGGTGGTGTAGCTGCAGTGGTCTCCTGGTCAGGGCCCTGGCAATTATTATTTTACAAATTAGGCACCGGTACCAGTCAGCACAAAATGGGGGTGAACAGTGAACACAGGATGACTTTGCAACAAAGATTTTACAACACAGTGTGAAAATTAACATAAGATCGTTCAGTTACGTGAAATGTAGATTCACTGTAAAAATGAAAAACCGACCAACACTACAACGATGTCTAGGACGCTGAGGAAGCTTTGGGGCTTTGCCTCCCTGCTTAGTAATGTGGCAGCGGAAGCCAACTACGCCTTCCGCCGAGTACGTTTCACTTCTGTAGCGCATTTTATGGACTGAAATACACCGGATCATAAGTCCTTTGAGGGAGAATAATAGAAATATAATGAGACTATCTCCCTTTGATAATACGCTTCAACAATTGTTAAAGGTACGGTACGGCTATGTGTCCTGCTATGCAAAGAATAGTGAACCAGAGACACCTAACACGCCTTTTCCGAGATAATTTCAACACTTTATACAGGTACGTATGCATCTGCAGGCAATGTTGTCATGAAATATGTTTACCTATATCTGAGCCTATAATTTGGTGTGATACATGCCAACATAAACGTTACAAAAATGGTTTATGACCAACATATTAAATCTTCGAGTATAATGAATAGAGTAATATGTTACGTGAGATGTTTGATTAGCAAGGGGCTCTATGTCTTCAGCATTTTAAACAAAGCTGCAGCTATATTTCTCCTTTACGTTAATTTATACATCAGTAGAGGAGGCATGTAAGTGCATTTTGGGAGGAAGGAAAGGTAACCCACTTGGTAAACTAGATTTTTCAAGTGGTTGTGAGGCATAATAAACATAGGTTGAGTGGAGGCTGTGCAGCAGGCTAATCTGAGGTTTAAAACATGAATCAGGCTCTTCTCAGAGTGGGTTGGGTTTGCAGACGTCTCGCATGTACCATTAGTGAGATGTTGCGGCTCGCGATGGAGATTGGCATCCTCATTGTGCTGTCACAATTCAGCTTAAGGTTATGAGCCTAAGGGATATTGATGATTTAAGGAGATGAGGGGGTATTGATGATTTAAGTGGTGATGGGTTGAACAATAAGTAATTGTCGTCATCCAGTAGCAGATGAGAGAGAAAGGCACACATAGGTTAGAGTGAGCCTGTGATGGAGCCAAATGTATCTCTACCTTTGGCATAGGGATGCGGAGAAGCCAACCACATATTGAAGAGCATCTCAGATTTTGATGCAAAATCATGTGAGAGTTAATTTTTCATGGAATTACACAGAAACAAACAATAAGATAAAGTCATTCCAAATTAAAAAAGGCAATACAATTTTAATTAATAGAGTAAACCAGTGGTTCTCAAAGAAAATGTCAATACCAAGAGCCGCATAGGGAGTCTCAAGGTTTATAAAAGTAGATGAGCACCATGGCAACCGCCGTGTAGCGCAGCATGCTTGTCTTGAGTGGGTGTAAATGTTCTGAAGCATATTGTTTCTCAGTACATGTGCACTTTTTTCCATACCACCTGCAGCCTTTGAATCTGTTCAAGAGGCAGCTGAAAGAACAGATAGTTTTAATTCTTGAGGTCAGAAAAACAAGTAGCGTTTGCCTACAAGTATTATGACAAGATATAAGTGGGTGAGACAGCTGTAGAACAATGGATAATATCTCAGAGCAGAAACACTCTAGGCGTAACATTTCGCGCCTTAAAAAACGTGCATACGTAATTAATTGAATCTGCAAATCAAATTGAGACACAGCTCTAAGGAACTTAGATGCCTAAAACGCTGAACAGTTGCCCAAGACTCCTATTTGCTATAAAGAGTGACTTGTAGGTTCACCTTCTTCACAGTGACATTCTGCTGATATTCACATGCCATTTCACTCTGTTGAAACGCCGGCTTGAGCAAACACCCATGTGGTCCTCAAGTTTAAAACCTCGGTGCTTTTAATTTTGTATTAATATTGTAAGTGTTAGGGTTGTTAATCCAATGCTAAGCCCTTTGATATTTTTGAATTCTAGTATTAGGCTTCCATATTTTTCTTTTTTTAGAAATGAAGACAGGCAAGTTGCAGTTAATTGTATGCAATTAGATGATTATCTGAACAGAACCTAAGGATTGCTGTATTTTTCCAACACCTTTCTCTAAAGTTTCAAATCATATAAGAAAAAGCTTTTGTTTCTTTTATTTGAAAGAAATGGGTCTTCCTTTTGTGAACTGAACCAACAAAAGTTTTACACCTGTTAAAATGTTCGTTTCTAGCACTAAAAAGGCATATGAGTAGATTTACAGTTATTTATTATTTAATATACTGTACATTGTCAGACTCTGGCTCTCTGGAGTGGGTAATTACAGGGGCCCTGGCCTTCCCAAAGAAGATACAACTCTGGGGCCCTAAGAATCAGCAATAAATGGTCCTCAAAGGTAACTAAACCTCAATAAGCTTTCTTAACTATCTGTGCACAGTGGGTGACCTGCCAATGCCCAAGAGAGGTATGTGGGATGAGTGCAGTTACAGTAACACAGTTTACACAACTGCAATACAATATAAATAAATAAATTATGAGTTATATCTCATATATAAGAAATATATTTAAATTATAAATAGCAATCAAAGCTGTAAAAATGCATAAAACACAATACCACATTAAATGCGGTAAACACACAAGGAAATCTGTACTCTACAGTTAAAACTGTAGTCTCATGAAGACACCAATTGATAATGGTGAGCTCGAAATAAATATGGTATTCACAAATGAAATATAGTAATCAGAATGTAGCAATGACCCCAGACTCCCTGGCTAAACAATCTATGTTTTGTTTGCAAACATCTAATGTTCGCAAAACTCAGAACAGACATAGAATATAACAGCACCTAACCAAGGCAATGCAGGATTAAACTTGTAGTTAAATTACATAATGTGTACAAGCAGATAATGACTTGGTTACTTACTGCTACATTTTCGTTACTCTGAGTTATGGTCTTCCTCGTCACATTTCTAGCAAGTTAGAAAGTAACATTTCACATTTCCCACCGAAAATTGCCCCGACAGAAAATGCCCGTCATCTGACCTATATAGTTGGGGCTACGACGTTGGATCTTCCTTAAACACTAACCCATACTGATACATGTCAATTTTATCTCCTCTTTCCCCCGGGAGGGTGGAAGGGAATTTAGTATTGTGATAAGAAAGACTATAACTTAAAGTAATGAGGAATTACCTACCTCTTCCGCCTTCCTCGACACAGCTGTCAAGTGAGCATAAACCCAAGCTACTGTGAAATAATTTACACCAGAACACTGCAGGAACTGCAACACCCTTTATTCTGATGAAAATATGGCAGCAAAACAAGCATTCTCAACAGAACTGCTGACGCAAAATGTGAAGAAAAAGTCTCTCCCATCCTTCCTTAATTTATAAGGAGGAATAAAAGTATGTGGGGAAGTACAAGTGACTGCTGCACAGATATCTTTCAATGAAACACTTTTAAAGGCCACCCAAGGCGACGAGACCCCTCTAGTTAAACAACCTTGCACATCAAGAGGAAGAGAGACACACCTCTGGTAGGCCACCAAAATAACTGCCCTAATAAAGCTGAAGTACTAAGACGATAGCCCCTAATTGCTAACCCAAAAGTGGCAAAGGAAAATTCTTCCTTCCTCAAACAAGCAGTTTTCTCGAGATAAATAAAAACTGCTCTGGGTAAATTAAGTGAATACCAGAGAATGTCCTCATCTAAAGTTGGAGAAGGAAAAAAAGGCTGGCAAAATCAAGTCTTGGGACAGATGGAAGGCTGTAGACATTTTTGGCAAAAACGCAGAGTCAGGCCGCAGAATGACCTTATCCTTGAAAGACATCAAAATGAGGGCTCCTGGGGGCGGCAATCGCAGATTGTCCGCCCCCGGGCAGCTTCGGGCAGTGGTATGCCCTGGACAGGTGGTGCGCGCAGTGATTGGCTAATTCAGCAGCGCGAGTGCGAGGCTGTCATTCCAACCGTCGCGCTTCGTGGTTTCTGAGGTGGCGAGGTAGGGGGCTCATTTATTTGGTATTTGACGGTTTGACAAAGTTTTTCTTGATATTTTTTAGCGCAAACTGGATATGGAGGCAGTTGCTTCTGTTCGTGAAGCGCTGCGTGTACTTTGTGAGGCAGGGAGGGAAGACCTTTTAATTCCTGGGGTTTTGGAGCAGGCTTGGGTAGGTGTGGAGCGCAAGCCACGCAGGGCTGCTGGTGGAGTAGCGGCAGCGGTGGCAGCTTGCGCCTCAAGCGATGTCTCACCAGTGCCTTCACTTGGGGTGGTTAGTTTGAGGGAGGAGGGCTCCCCGGTATGAGGTGTGTGTATGCCCCGGGCTCCTGCGTTGCCATCAGCTCCTACGCAATTGAAGAGAGGGAGGGGCAGGCCACGCACGCGTGCGACAAATATCTTGCCTAAGGCTAAGGAAGCCGGTGTACAGGGGGGCATGCATTTTCTAAAGTAAGGCAGGGTGTTGGGGATAAAGAAAATACGCCACCTAGTGCTGTTTCAACGGTAACACATGACAGTGAGGTGGAAAAGCAAGCATTTACAAACAGCAAGCAAGATATTTTTATTTTTAACAAGAAACAATTCAATGTTTCAGGTTTCTCTTCACAATCATCGGAAGAGAGGTGTTTGTCACCAATTTTTTCTAACGCAAAGGGTGACGTTTTGGCAAAAATTTCTTTGTCAAAACAGAGCGAAGAGGTGGGACCGGTCGCATCCAAGCTGGCTGAGGCAGTTGTATTAGGGGATGTTTTAATGGACCCCACATGCCAGACAGTGGAGGGTCAGGTGCCTGAATTTTTTGGGAAAGGGGCAGAAGGGCAATGGGTCTGGATGCCGAAAGAAATTATGAACACGCCAGACTTTCCCGGTTGAAAGGAGGCAGATCACAACCAGCTGCAAGTTTAAGCGGCTTGCAGCCCCCCGTGGGCGAGACGCTGCCATGCACAAAAAAGGGCAGTGGAGTCATATCGGCCAGGCCTTTTGCATCCTGCAACGTACGAAGTAAGGAGAATGGGGATTTTCAAGCGAAATTCCCAACGCCGTTGGATGTCACAAGAGCGTCTCGCTTTAAGGGAGCCATTAACTGGAATGTATATAATGGGGGGGTTGGGGACGGGGAGCTTCCTGGGGGCAGTGGCGGGGGTGGTAGAGTAGGTGAGGCTGGGGTGGTAGGTTTTATGTCTGTGGACGACGAAGGTGCATCTTTGGAAGAAGGGGAAATCGAGGATGAGGAAGCACTTGCGAAAACTTTCCCCTTTTCTTTGCGGGATAAGGGGGGGTCTACTAAATATATCTCCAGAAATTATTTTTCGCAGGAAATTGCCAGTGATGGTGCTTCAAAAGGGACCAAGACCAGAAATAGCGCTAAGGGAATGAAGAGGAGAATTTTGTCCAAAGACAGTTCGGCCATAAAAGCAGGTGAGGTGCTCTTTCGTCCTCATCCAAAACGCTTATGTTGTGATAAGGGGGTTGGCACAGATGGTGGGGGCGCTAAAGGCACTTTGGAAGAGGCCACTAGCCCTGTAGTTGCAGGCGCTGTAGTTCAGGCGGGCAAGCAGGTGTTAGTGGCAGGTCCAGAGAAGGGTGCGAAACCAGAAGGAGATATATCGCAGTCCTCAGGTTTAAAACGCTTGCCCTATGTGGGTTTATCAATGCCACTGGGTGCTCATTTGTCCAAGGTCACGAAGGAGAAAATATGGAAGGGGTAGTTTGTGGATGTGTTTAAACTCCTTCATAGAGAGGTTCAGGCAAAAGAAGGGTCCAAAGAAGAGGCTTGGGAGTTAGCTAGGAGACCTCGGGTGCCAACCAATATAGATAATTGGACGTCTGCTTTTCTCATTTTCGCGAGTGTTTATTGTGAAAAGTTCCCCGAGAGGTCAGTGGCTATTTTTAAATATGTGGATTCCATCAGGAAAGCGGCCATGAAATTTGGTGGGTTTGCATGGTTGCATTATGATGAAGAGTTTTGGGCACGTTTAGTCATTATACCGGATAAACCATGGGGTGAAGTGGATAATGAACTTTGGGTGCAATGGATGTACCCACAAAGGCCACCTCCATCCATGCATATGGCGAGTGGCCTAGCAGTGCCCGGTCAGCCCTTTCCGAGCAGACCCACCCTGGGGGGGGCGGGAGGGGAGGGGGGAATTGGAACAGACAACAGCCTTCCATTTCTGGCGCATGCTGGAATTTTAATAAGGGATTCTGTGCCAAAAACCCATGCAGATATAAGCATGAATGTCAGCGATGTGGTGGGAAGCACGCAGTCACCCAGTGTTTTGGGGAGCAATTACAGTGGGGGAGCGGTTTGCCAGTCAGAGGAAGGGGAGGTGTTTTCCAACCTACTAACACGGGCTTCTCCACCAATTAATATAGATAGGTTGAGAGTGTTTTTAACATGCTATCCGGACACTCAAGAGGCAGCACTGCTTGACTGGGGTTTCAGGGAAGGGTTCAGGTTAGGTTACCAGGGACCCAGATATTGTCGTTTTGCAAAGAATTTGAAGTCCGCAGAGGATTTCCCACAAATTGTGAGGGACAAGTTGTTGACTGAAGTGGCAGAGGGCAGAATGGCTGGTCCTTTTGATATATGGCCATTACATGATCTTATGGTGTCCCCCTTGGGTGTGGTCCCTAAGAAAGTCGAGGGGGAATTTAGGATGATCCACCATCTCTCCTGGCCCCATGGTACATCCATGAATGATTTCATTGCCAAGGAAGATTCCATGGTAAAGTTTGCCTCTGTAGATACAGCTTTAGGGATGGTAACAATGGCGGGGGAGGGTTCTGAGCTGGCGAAATGTGACATAAAGTCGGCGTTTCGGTTACTACCTGTTCATCCCTCGGATTTTTCCCTTTTGGGTATTCATTTTGAGGGACAATTTTTTGTGGATAAGGCCCTCCCTATGGGGTGCGCGATATCCTGCAGACTTTTTGAATCTTTTAGTTCATTTTTGCAGTGGAGCTTTTCTTGGGTGACGGGCCACATGAGTGTAACGCATTATTTAGATGATTTTTTATTTGTGGGTGCTTCAGGTTCCCATCAATGCGGAAAAGCGGTACATGATTTTCAATCTTTCGCACAGGAGATGGGTGTTCCACTGGCACCTGAAAAAACGGAAGGGCCCAGCTGTTGTTTAACATACCTGGGTATTAAGATGGAAGCCAGACTTCCGGTGAAAAAAGTTCTTGAAATCACCCGACTATTGGAATATGCCACAAAAGCAGACAAATTAAAGTTGCTTGAGGTTCAATGTTTACTTGGCCATTTGAACTTTGCCTGTAGGGTGGTACGGGCAGGCAGGGCATTTTGCAGACGCTTGGGGTTTGCCATGTTGGGCTGTTGGCTTCCACACCATTGGATCAGAATTACTATCAATATGAGGGCTGATTTGGAAGTGTGGTTGTGTTTTTTGAGAGATTTTAACGGCGTAACTATCTGGTCGTTAGAAGAAGATTTCTTATGTCAAATACAGCTCTATTCTGATGCTTCGGGGGCCAATGGTTTTGGCCTATTTTGGGATGGGAGGTGGTGTGCGGAGCAGTGGCCGCACTCTTGGATTTCTGAGAAACGGAGCATAGCCGTCCTGGAATTTTTCCCACTTGTAGTTGCATTGACTATCTGGGGTCCAAAATTGGCCGATAGAAAGGTAGTTTTCAATGTCGATAACAAAACTGTAGTGGACCTAGTCAATGGGCAAAAAGTCAAGGATAAGCACTTGTTGAAGCTATTACAGAATTTTATGTTGGGGTGCTTGCATTTTAACATCATTTTCAAAGCTAAACATGTTGCGGGAGTGGACAATAACATCGCAGACGCCCTGTCTCGTTTTCAGTGGGCGAGGTTCCGTGGTTTGGCTTCCGGAGCAGATTGTCAGAAGACCCCGGTCCCCCAAGAGGTGTGGGATTTGGCGATATGACTACTCAGCGTCTCATCGAGAGCTCTTTAGCTAACAGCACCAAATTGGCCTACAGACGAGCTTGGCTGGAGTTTTTAGATTCAGGGGCTAAGTATAGACCATCGACTGAGATAGGCTTATGGCAGCGTAGAGATGATGTAAGTAATTTCATTATGGGCAACATACAACGGAGTGTATCGTCCACCACGATAGCTGGGAAATTATCAGGGGTGGCTTGTTATGGAAAATTCTTCTGGGGCTATGAGCCTTCTGCGGGAGAGATGGGGCGGAGAATGTTGCAGGGCTGGGCGAAAACGATAAAGAGGGGTCAACACAAACGAGAACCAATGTCTTTGGAATTATTGTATAAAGTTACAAGTGTTTTAGCGGTGGTTTGTTTTTCCCACTTTGAATGTTGTCTTTTTAAACTCTGTATGATTTGGCTCTTTTTTGGAGCTTTTAGGATTTCAGAATTGCTGGGTACAACTCACATTGAGGGCCTCAAGGTTCACAACGTTTCTTTATTTTGCTCCTCTATTTGTATTTTTCTGGAAAGATCAAAAACGGACCAAACAGTTAAAGGGGCAAAAGTGTTTTTGCAAGCCATAGATGGCCCTTTATGCCCCAGGCAAGCATGGTGCGAGTTTTTGTTAGTGGGAGGGGCAACCTCAGATTATGTTTTTAGGCATCAAGATGGGTCCCGTCTCCAAGCTGCTCAAATCCTAGCAGTTATGCGCAAAGCTTTGAAGAAGATAGGGGAGAATCCTGTCAATTTTGGGACACATTCTTTCCGAATAGGAGCAGCTTCAGAAGCTGCCAGGTGGGGGTTTTCGTTCAGTGATGTTCAGAAACTAGGTCGCTGGACCTCAGACTGCTGTTTACGTTACATTAGAACTTTAGAGGGTGATGTTTCAAAGTCAGGATGTTAATTGTTTTTTCTTTTCAGGTGTGTCGGCCGGTAACATTTTGTCTCAACGCCAAGTCTGGATCATTGGACACTCCTTCATTAAGTGGGCCGCTAAACAAGCTGAAAAACGACATTTTGGTAGGAACTTGGGTTTCCGCTCAGATGAAGTCGTATTGTCCTGGTTTGGGAAAAGCGGCATGAGGTGGGGTCAGCTCCTGCCTCTCATGAGTGAGTTTTCTTGTAAAAATAAACCGGAAATGTTGCTGATCCATCTTGGTGAAAACGACCTAATACAATTATCAGGTCTTGGTTTAATTATTGATATGAAGGCAGATCTCGAAATTTTGTTAAAAACTTGGCCCGACACACAACTAGTTTTGACGGCACTAATGCCACGAAGGGTTTGGAAAGGTGCAGAAAGATTTACAGCAGTCGAGAGAGCACGGAAGAAGGCGAATAGAGACCTGCATAATTTTTGCCACAGTGCTGGTATAGACTGGTTGGCTCATGAGTCAATAACAAAAGATGATTATCAATTTTTTCGACACAATGGTGTCCACCTCTCTTTTATAGGTAATGAAATTTATATTTTGAATGTAAAAGAGATGGTCTCTAAAAGACTTCAGTGTAATACCTGGTGTTAGGCTACGCTGTTTTAGCGACAGCGTCACTGTTATATCAACACTTGTTTGAAGTTTTGGAATTTTCTTTTGCGAATACAATGATAATTGTTTCCCCCACCGCCCCTCCCCCCCCCCCTGTTTTCCCACAAAACATTTTCTCCATCTTCACCCCTTCCCTCTCCCCCCCCCCGTTCTTCATATATAAAGCAGTAAGAGGTTTTGGGGGACGTTATTTTGCCAGGAGTTTTTTCTGCAAATGTCATGGAACAATTTGGGGTTTTGTAGACAAATATGGACCATGCGGCATAATGATATGTTGTGAATAAAATTTCACCTGTTGGGAGACAGTGGTGGTATGTTTTCTATTAACTGATGATGAGCGTCCAGTTAACAATATATGGGGTTTTTTTCCAAGGGGGGGGACAGGAAAAACTCCTGTGTTAGGGTTTTTCCTGGTGGCAGAGTGGGAGGAGAGCAAGACAGGCAGGAAGGGTTGGGGGCATCACGAATAGTTCCAGACAGAGGGAAGCAAGGGGGCGAGGTTGGAGGCAAGGGGTAGGCAGGAGAGGTAGATAGGGGTTTGGGGAGGAGGATTAGGCTGAACAACGTGGGGGAAGTTGGTTGTTGGGGAAAATTCAGTAGGGGCGGGGGGTGATAGGTCTGATTATGTATTGTTGTACAAATGATGTATTTTTCTGCCCACCTGTCCAATAAAGCGGCCTTTTACCCCTTTACTTGGCTTGGGGTCATTATTATTGCCCGATGAGGGCTCCTGGGGGCGGCAATCGCAGATTGTCCGCCCCCGGGCAGCTTCGGGCAGTGGTATGCCCTGGACAGGTGGTGCGCGCGGTGATTGGCTGATTCAGCAGCGCGAGGCTGTCATTCCAACCGTCGCGCTTCGTGTTTTCTGAGGTGGTGAGGTAGGGGGCTCATTTATTTGGCCCTCCCGCCCACCCATTTATGCTATGAATTACAACATTTTTGATGTGTATATTTATATATATGGCGTTCATATTTTTAGAGGTTGTCGCTTGGACAGGTGGCAGAGTGGGAGGAGAGCAAGACAGGCAGGAAGGGTTGGGGGCATCACGAATAGTTCCGGACAGAGGGAAGCAAGGGGGCGAGGTTGGAGGCAAGGGGTAGGCAGGAGAGGTAGATAGGGGTTTGGGGAGGAGGATTAGGCTGAACAACGTGGGGGAAGTTGGTTGTCGGGGAAAATTCAGTAGGGGCGGGGGGTGATAGGTCGGATTATGTATTGTTGTACAAATGATGTATTATTCTGCCCACCTGTCCAATAAAGCGGTATTTTACCCCTTTACTTGGCTTGGGGTCATTATTATTGCCCGAAAGGGGGATGACAGAGTATGCCCAGATTTTTCCCAATCTCCGGCAAGAGTTAATCGCCATAATCAAAAATAAATTAAGCGTTAAGAACGTTAGCGAGACCGGAGAAAGGGGATCAACGTGAGCAAACTGCAAAACAGTCAAGACTACAGGCAAATCCCATGGAGGAGCCAGAGAATGTATAATCAGTCTCTATACATAAAAACTCCTAAGCAAGCAAGAAGGTAATAGATCAAATTGCAGTAGTAAGAGGCAACGTCCTTCAAATATTTTTAACTGCTGCCCAATCACTTTGTAAAATGGACACAGACAAACCCAAAGGAACACTATTGCAAAGCAATTTCGATATCTTTCGTCCCTCACACAAGTCAGGAAGAAACCCCCTGAAGAACACCAGGAAGAAAATTCTTCCAATGCCTCTCATGAATCTTGAGGGTGCTTTGCTCTCTGGAGCTCTGAAATGAAAGGGTATTCTCTAAAGAACAACTTAAAGTACTTGAAAGTAGTTCGAGAGGCTTTCAAAAGAGTAGAGTATTTATGAGTGGAGATGGGCTCAAGGTAAATATCTACAGACGAGATATGCTGAGATGGAGTAGCAAAGGAAACTAGGGCTGACAGGTCCAGGCTGAGACAACCATCACTACATCCACCTGCTCCCTCTTTATCTTGGCTAATAATCTGATGAGCAGAGCAAAGGGAGGAAATGCAAAAAGAAGATCCGGGCCCATTGGAAGCTCCTCACATCCACCTTACATGCCTGTTGGAATAGAAGAAAAGAGCAGAACTTGGGAAGAAGAGCATCCGGCGGAGAGGTGAAAAGGTCTTGCCATGGTGTCCTGAATTAGCACAATTTCCTGAAACACCCGAGGACAGAGTGATATCGAAACTGAGAAGGGAAGCAGGTGACTCAATTGATCCACAAGACCATTCTCCTTCCCTGGAAAATATATCGCTATTATTAGCCAACAGATTTTCCACTGCCCAGGCCCCTATTCGGATCTGCTAGGAGAGCAAGATGAGAGGAATGGGTCCCTCTTATATTATTTATATAGGCCCTGGGCACCTGATTGTCTGTCTT
Organism: Triturus cristatus; assembly: GCF_964204655.1. Lineage (NCBI taxonomy): Eukaryota > Metazoa > Chordata > Amphibia > Caudata > Salamandridae > Triturus > Triturus cristatus. The sequence continues at coordinate 707,768,754 of NC_140585.1, forward strand.
ATCTGTACAGACGTTTCCTTGATGTAAGTAGCAAATGTCAACAGTGCCTTGTAGACTGCTGCTAGCTCTTTGCAGTTTGAAGACCTGGTTGTTAGACCTGGCACCTTGGCGTGAGTTTCCCTTCCACTTTTTGATGGTGTGCCTCGACTGTTTTGCTGGTGTTGTCCGCTCAGGGCACTGCGCCACGGCTAATCCGTGCCGCAGTGCAAGTGCTCCCTAAGTAAAGTGTACCTGTAATTGATGTTCCCGATTGGTTTATTGGATTCACTGTCAGTCCCCAGTAAAGTGCACCAGGGGTGCCAGGGCTTGTGAATGCCAATGCTGCTGGTGGGCTTGCAGCGCTGGTTGCGCCACCCACGGAAGCGGCCTTGTAAAGTGTGTCTAGGGTCTGCCACCGCCGACCCTGTGCGCGGTCCGGGACCGTCGCGCTGACTGCGCAAGTGCCCCCACTTGCCAGTCCCTAAACCTTCCCTTACCTACATATTAGCCACCCCTCTGGTAGGCCCGAGGGCAGGGTGCATTGTAGGCATAAGGTAGGACATGCCCTGATGTGTGTGGCATGTCTTAGTAGTGAATTACAGCCCTTGTCGTTTTTCACTATTGAAGGCTACCTGCTCTCCATAGGCCAGAATGGGCTGCTGGGATCACGCCAACGCTGTGACCCCAGTGGACTCAGAGAGCATGGTAGAGTGTCAAGTTTAGTATGCCTGAACTCCGGATGATAAAATACTTCTTGTAGTCAAGTTTATTTTAATATCCTGGGTTTGTAAATACTACTTTTAGAAAGTTAGTATTTACTGACCTGACCATCTCAGTCCGCCTCTGCTGTGTGTATGTGTTCTGCCTGGCAACAGTAAGGAGCAGGGTGGGGGGATCCCCAGAGACAGGTTGGCTGCCAGGTGGTGGGTAGAGAGATTACACCTGGATGGGTGGGAGGAGTACACCTTGACTCTTGAATAGACCTGTGCTCTGCCACCACAAAGCCGGCGCCACCCCCTGTGGGGCGGCTGATGTCTCTGCCCTGCTGCTGAAAGGAAAGAGCAGAGTCACCATAACAAAGTGCTCCAGAACTGGACTGAGCCAGGCCTAGGCCCCCTGGCGGTAAAGAACAAAAGAATTGGTGTATAAAAGTAGGAGCCTGGCTCCTAAGAAATCAGAATCCTGTTTACCACAAAGAACCTCTGCCCGACTAGAAGGAGAAGAAGACGCTGGAGGAGCTGGCCTGCTGCTTGCCTTGCTGAGAAAGGAGAGGAAGAGACTTACTGAAAAGACTTTGCTACTTTGTGCTTGAACATTCTCCAAGGGCTTGATCTGAGCTTGCCCCCTGAACTGAACCCCAGGAACAGTGGGTTCTTTGTGCTTCTTGCTCGTCCTCCAATTCGAGCCGTGTGTGCATCCCGCTGGAAAAGAGACTGCGCCCCTCATCGCCCCTCCTAGGGCCGTGACACCCAGAAGCTCGCCTGCCTCAAACCCGTGAGAGCCCCGCTCCGTCCCGAGCCGCTCTCTGTCCCCGGGCCAGGCCGCCTGCATCCCTGTCACCGCCTGCTACTGGAGCGCGCTGAACGCGCTATCACCCCTCCTGCCGGAAGCCGTCCGACGACTGTGATCTACGCCGGGTCGTCCAGCTGCACTGACCGTGCCCTGTGACCCCGCTTCGCTATCCCCGGACATCTCAGGCCGCGCCGCCCCCGCTGTGGAGACCCTCCTGCACCGCCGTGCTAAAGGGTCGCTGGCCGCGCCTGCCTACGTGCCCACACCTGCTGATTGAGGACCCAAGAACACTTCCCAAGCTGAGAGTCGCACCGATCTGTGCCGGCTCTCCACATCACGAAAGAAGTTCCAGTATCGGGCTCGGGGCCCGCAACGCCTTATTTCCCCGTTCGCAGGAACCGATCTCTGTGAGTACTGGAACTACAAGTAAAGAGACTACAAAGTATCCATTTGAAACTACGAACCAAGAACATTTGCCTGCTGTATAACCTGGTGGCCTAGCGGAAACGTTATTGGTCTTGTGATAAGTCTGCTGAGATATATATACCTTATTTTTACATAAAGAATCGTATTTTTATATATATCCAAGTCTGGTGTCCGTTTCTGGGGGGATTGATGTATTTACTGTGTGTACGATTGTAAGTGCTTAACCAACAACGCCTGAGGAATCGCCTTGGCTGCTCACGCCACGCACCTAGAGGGTGAGCAAGGGTCATTCGCGAGGGGTTATCCTGCGCCCTGACGTGGAGGAGAGGGTTCCTGCTTGACACAAGGGCAACCTTGCGCCAACCAGAGATCCCCGACTCTAACATTGTTGGCAGCGGGTGGGATTTCGGATTTGCACTTGTAATTTGCATACAGTGAATTATTAATCACCAGATAGTGAGAGCAGACCAAATAACGCAGCCACAGGTTTTTAATTTCTGAACTTTGTTGAGACATCTGCCATTACTGCAACCATGCCTGGCTCACACTCCGCTGGGAGAGCACTCTCTGTGATTTCTGGAATCGATGAGGTGGATTGGGAGAGACTGGAAGGCTACACGATGGAGCAATTGAAAGGCTACAGTGTACAATTCCGAGTCCCCCATGCTGGATGCAAGAGGAAGACCCAGTACACCAAGGCGTTGAGAGCCTGGAAGGAGTCACGAGACCTACGGAATGCGGGGGACATCGTTCCACCCGACAACCTTGAGGAGCCCAGCAGAGTCCGGTCGCCAGAGGAGCTGGCCGACAGGGCAGCAGACAGGGCGCATGCAATGGAGATGGCAAAGTTGGCAGGACAAATGGAAATGGAAAAGCAGAAGTTGGCCCTGGAGGCACAACAACGCCAAATGGATCATGATATCAGATTGAAGGAGTTGGAGCTGAAGGCGAAAAGTTTGGACACCGCTCCTTCTGGTGGCAGCACTCCACCAGCGCAGGTAGAGTCCAAGGTGTACATCCCCAAAGATGTAGTAAAGGAGTATTTCAGAAAGGATGACATAGGGCAGTGGTTTAGGGCCTACGAGGTGGCCATGTCCTCACACCGGGTCCCTGAGAAAGACTGGGGAGCGGGGTTGTGGGGAAGGTTCCTTGCTGAAGGGCGGGACACACTGTTAGATTTGCCCTTAGAAGTCCAAACCTCATACCCCCATATGAAGGAAGCTTTAATGACCAGGTATGGGTTAACTCCGGAGCTATATAGACAGCGGTTCAGGGAGACGAAGAAGATCCCTGAGAGTACGTATGTGGAATATGTGACCTTTTTCTGCAGAGCGCTGGATGGTTGGGTGAAGGGTAGCAAAGTGAATGATTATCAAGGGCTGCTTGATTTAATTGCATGGGAGCACTTGTCCAGTCAATGTTTTCCTGAGCTACGCCAGCACCTGATTGATAGCAAGCTGTCCAACCCGAGGAAGCTTGCTGAGGAGGCGGACCGCTGGCTCAGCACCAGGGTCCACAAGGGTCAAGTGGGAGACTCCGCCAAAGGTGGGCAGGGTCCCCAGCAGAAGAGTGGGGGGGACAAGGGTAAACAGAAGGGGTTCCAAAAAGGCCCCCAAAGTAATTCCCAAGGGAACCAGCAGAAGGGTTCTCAGCCTCCCCCAACCCCGCAGCAGAACGGGGCCCCGACAGGTAGACCTGTTCCAAAGGGGCCCTTCAATTGTTATAAGTGTGGCGATCCGGGTCACATTGCCTCTGATCCTAAGTGTCGCCTGTTTGGTAAGACCGCACCCACTGGTGCTCCACCCCGGCAAGTAGCTAGTGTTAACTTTGGGGAGGAAGTGGCAGTCCAGGAGGGTGGGGGTCCCGGGCAGATGACCCTAGTCTCGCTAGGAGACAGTGAGATGGTCCCGGTAACCTACCTGCCCTCTAACACTAAGAAATATGGGCAGGTGGTGACCATCAATGGAAAGAAGGTGGAGGCTCTTAGAGATACAGGAGCCAGCGTGACCTCGGTGAGGCAACACCTGGTGTCTCAAGAGCAGATTGTACCCAATGCCTACTGTAGGGTTGTCAATGCTGACAACGTAGAGAGTCGTTGTCCAATGGCTCAAGTTCCCTTTGAGTGGGGGGAGGTCTCTGGTACTCTACAAGTCGCTGTGAGAACTGACATGCCTGTAGATTGTCTGCTAGGGAACGACCTGGAGAGTTCCCCTTGGGAAAAGGTGGAGAAGACCACGCATCTGAGGATGGTGGGTCTACCCGACTGGGCGTGCATGACCACCCGGTCCATGGCAGCCAGTAGGGGTGTTGAGAGGGTCCTGGAGCCTGAGGGAGAGGTCCAGGAACCGGCCTTAGGGAGAAGGCGCAGGAGGCGCGGGAAACCGGCCCCCGAAGTTCCCACGGCCCAGGAGGAAGTAGACCCTGAGGGGGATACTCTGGAGCCTACCGGGGAACAGATTGCCGAGCTGGGAGATCTGCCTGAGCTGACCCATTGGCAGCAAGAAGGAGGTCCCTCCAGGGAGGAATTCTGCAGGGAGCAGAAAGAATGCCCTTCTCTCGTGGGTATGCGGCAACAGGCTGCAGACCAGGCCAATGGTGTTCAGGCCAAGACACACTACGTATACTGGGAGAGTGACCTCCTGTATTCCGAGCCTAAGGCTGCTGAACCTGGGTCAGCCCGTGTGCTGGTGGTACCCCAGAAGTTCAGAACCTTCCTACTGGGGCTGGCTCATGATGTGCCGTTAGCAGGACATTTGGGGATGGACAAGACCTATGACAGGCTTGTCACCCACTTTTACTGGCCCCAAATGCATAAGAATTCAGATTCCTACTGCAGAACCTGTCAGACTTGCCAGGCAAGTGGTAAGAGCGGAGGGAAGCACAAGGCTCCTCTGCAACCTTTCCCTGTGGTCGGTACGCCATTCCAACGAGTGGGTATTGATATTGTGGGGCCTCTGGATCCCAAGACAGCCCTGGGCAACAGGTTCATCCTGGTCTTGGTGGACCATGCCACCCGGTACCCTGAAGCCATCCCTCTGAGGACAGTGACGGCCCCCGTGGTGGGACGGGCACTGATGGGAATTTTCTCCCGAGTGGGATTCCCTCTAGAGGGGGTGAGCGACAGGGGGACCAATTTCATATCCACATATATGAAATCTCTGTGGAAGGAGTGTGGGGTAACTTACAAGTTCACCACTCCTTACCATCCCCAAGGAAATGGGTTGGTTGAGAGATTCAACCGAACCCTCAAAGGCATGATCATGGGCCTGGACGGTCCAATGAGGCGTAAGTGGGACGTCCTCTTGCCATGCCTGCTCTTCGCTTACCGAGAGGTGCCACAGAAGTCTCTAGGGTTCAGCCCCTTTGAGCTTCTGTATGGTCACCCGGTAAGAGGACCTCTGAGTTTGGTAAAGGAAGGCTGGGAGCAATCTCCCAGGAAACCTCCCCAGAATGTATATAGTTACATGCTGGCCTTCCGAAACCAGACTCGGCGTTTCAGGCAACTTGCTGAGGCAAATCTGGAAGCCAGCCAGGAGGAGATGAAGCGGTGGTACGACCGGAATGCCACTCTGGTAGAGCTTCAACCTGGACAAAAGGTGTGGGTCTTGGCCCCAGTGGAGCCGTGTGCACTTCAGGATAAGTGGACAGGTCCATTTGAGGTTGTGGAGCGCAAAAGTCCTATCACCTACTTGGTGGACATGCAGACTCCCAGGAACCCTTTGAGGGTCCTACATGTTAACCGCCTTAAGCCCCACTTAGAGAGGACCGAAGTGGGCATGCTGCTGGCCACTGATGATGGAATGGAAGAGGAGACCGAGCCTCTTCCTGACCTCTTAGTGGCCTCTGAGAAAGATGGGTCAGTGGATGGAGTTAGCCTCTCACCCACCCTGACGCCCGAACAACAGGAAGATTGCCGCCACTTGCTGGGACAATTCTCCGACCGATTCTCCCTGGTTCCTGGTGTCACAGATTGGTGCGTCCATCATGTGGACACAGGAGACAGCTTACCTGTAAAGCACAAGGCTTACCGGGTAACTGACAGGGTCAGAGCTTGCATTAAGGAGGAGGTCTCCAAAATGCTTGCGCTAGGGGTGGTTGAGTCCTCCAGCAGTCCTTGGTCCAGCCCCGTGGTCTTGGTCCCAAAGGCTGCTGCGCCGGGAGCCACACCTGAACTCCGGTTCTGTGTGGACTACAGAGGACTCAATTCAGTCACGAAGACTGACGCGCACCCCATCCCCAGAGCTGATGAGCTCATTGATCGGCTGGGGGCTGCCCGGTTCCTCAGTACGTTTGATTTAACGTCTGGGTACTGGCAGATCGCCTTGACCGATGGGGCCAAAGAGAGGTCAGCATTCTCTACACCAGATGGGCACTTCCAGTTCCGAGTCATGCCATTTGGGATGAAGAATGCCCCTGCCACCTTCCAGAGGTTGGTCAACCAGGTGCTGGTTGGGCTGGATGCGTTCAGTGCCGCCTACCTGGATGACATCGCAGTGTTCAGTGCCACCTGGCCTGAACACCTGCGCCACCTCTGGGAAGTATTGATGGCGCTGCGCCGAGCAGGCCTCACGATCAAGGCAAGCAAGTGCCAGATCGGGCAGGGTTCCGTGGTGTACTTGGGACACCAAGTGGGGAGTGGCAAGGTGGCACCCTTGCAACCCAAAATTGAGACCATCCTGGCTTGGGAACCCCCCAAGACGCAGACCGCAGTGAGGGCCTTCCTGGGGCTCACTGGGTACTACAGGAGGTTTGTCAAGGGCTATGGAACGATCGTTGCCCCCTTGACAGAGCTGACTTCCAAGAAGCAGCCCAGGAACGTGATTTGGACTGACACCTGTCAGAAAGCTTTCGACACCCTGAAGACTGCCATGTGCACGGCGCCCGTGCTCTTGGCCCCTGACTTCTCCAAGGAATTCCTAGTCCAGACAGACGCTTCAGAGCATGGTGTGGGGGCTGTTCTTTCACAGATGACTGAGGAGGGCTGGGACCAACCCGTAGCCTTCATCAGTAGGAGGTTACTTCCACGGGAAAGTAGGTGGAGTGCAATTGAGCGAGAAGCATTTGCTGTGGTCTGGGCGCTGAAGAAGCTAAGACCCTACTTGTTTGGGTCTCACTTCCGGGTTCAGACAGACCACAGGCCCCTCAGATGGTTGATGCAAATGAGGGGTGAGAACCCGAAGCTGTTGAGGTGGTCCATCTCCCTACAGGGTATGGACTTTACGGTGGAACACCGTCCTGGTACAGATCACGCCAACGCTGACGGTCTGTCCAGGTATTTCCGCCTTAGTGACGAGGAACCCCCTGGGCAAGGGTAGTTCTCCCCACATTTCAGCTGGAGGGGACACGTGTTAGACCTGGCACCTTGGCGTGAGTTTCCCTTCCACTTTTTGATGGTGTGCCTCGACTGTTTTGCTGGTGTTGTCCGCTCAGGGCACTGCGCCACGGCTAATCCGTGCCGCAGTGCAAGTGCTCCCTAAGTAAAGTGTACCTGTAATTGATGTTCCCGATTGGTTTATTGGATTCACTGTCAGTCCCCAGTAAAGTGCACCAGGGGTGCCAGGGCTTGTGAATGCCAATGCTGCTGGTGGGCTTGCAGCGCTGGTTGCGCCACCCACGGAAGCGGCCTTGTAAAGTGTGTCTAGGGTCTGCCACCGCCGACCCTGTGCGCGGTCCGGGACCGTCGCGCTGACTGCGCAAGTGCCCCCACTTGCCAGTCCCTAAACCTTCCCTTACCTACATATTAGCCACCCCTCTGGTAGGCCCGAGGGCAGGGTGCATTGTAGGCATAAGGTAGGACATGCCCTGATGTGTGTGGCATGTCTTAGTAGTGAATTACAGCCCTTGTCGTTTTTCACTATTGAAGGCTACCTGCTCTCCATAGGCCAGAATGGGCTGCTGGGATCACGCCAACGCTGTGACCCCAGTGGACTCAGAGAGCATGGTAGAGTGTCAAGTTTAGTATGCCTGAACTCCGGATGATAAAATACTTCTTGTAGTCAAGTTTATTTTAATATCCTGGGTTTGTAAATACTACTTTTAGAAAGTTAGTATTTACTGACCTGACCATCTCAGTCCGCCTCTGCTGTGTGTATGTGTTCTGCCTGGCAACAGTAAGGAGCAGGGTGGGGGGATCCCCAGAGACAGGTTGGCTGCCAGGTGGTGGGTAGAGAGATTACACCTGGATGGGTGGGAGGAGTACACCTTGACTCTTGAATAGACCTGTGCTCTGCCACCACAAAGCCGGCGCCACCCCCTGTGGGGCGGCTGATGTCTCTGCCCTGCTGCTGAAAGGAAAGAGCAGAGTCACCATAACAAAGTGCTCCAGAACTGGACTGAGCCAGGCCTAGGCCCCCTGGCGGTAAAGAACAAAAGAATTGGTGTATAAAAGTAGGAGCCTGGCTCCTAAGAAATCAGAATCCTGTTTACCACAAAGAACCTCTGCCCGACTAGAAGGAGAAGAAGACGCTGGAGGAGCTGGCCTGCTGCTTGCCTTGCTGAGAAAGGAGAGGAAGAGACTTACTGAAAAGACTTTGCTACTTTGTGCTTGAACATTCTCCAAGGGCTTGATCTGAGCTTGCCCCCTGAACTGAACCCCAGGAACAGTGGGTTCTTTGTGCTTCTTGCTCGTCCTCCAATTCGAGCCGTGTGTGCATCCCGCTGGAAAAGAGACTGCGCCCCTCATCGCCCCTCCTAGGGCCGTGACACCCAGAAGCTCGCCTGCCTCAAACCCGTGAGAGCCCCGCTCCGTCCCGAGCCGCTCTCTGTCCCCGGGCCAGGCCGCCTGCATCCCTGTCACCGCCTGCTACTGGAGCGCGCTGAACGCGCTATCACCCCTCCTGCCGGAAGCCGTCCGACGACTGTGATCTACGCCGGGTCGTCCAGCTGCACTGACCGTGCCCTGTGACCCCGCTTCGCTATCCCCGGACATCTCAGGCCGCGCCGCCCCCGCTGTGGAGACCCTCCTGCACCGCCGTGCTAAAGGGTCGCTGGCCGCGCCTGCCTACGTGCCCACACCTGCTGATTGAGGACCCAAGAACACTTCCCAAGCTGAGAGTCGCACCGATCTGTGCCGGCTCTCCACATCACGAAAGAAGTTCCAGTATCGGGCTCGGGGCCCGCAACGCCTTATTTCCCCGTTCGCAGGAACCGATCTCTGTGAGTACTGGAACTACAAGTAAAGAGACTACAAAGTATCCATTTGAAACTACGAACCAAGAACATTTGCCTGCTGTATAACCTGGTGGCCTAGCGGAAACGTTATTGGTCTTGTGATAAGTCTGCTGAGATATATATACCTTATTTTTACATAAAGAATCGTATTTTTATATATATCCAAGTCTGGTGTCCGTTTCTGGGGGGATTGATGTATTTACTGTGTGTACGATTGTAAGTGCTTAACCAACAACGCCTGAGGAATCGCCTTGGCTGCTCACGCCACGCACCTAGAGGGTGAGCAAGGGTCATTCGCGAGGGGTTATCCTGCGCCCTGACGTGGAGGAGAGGGTTCCTGCTTGACACAAGGGCAACCTTGCGCCAACCAGAGATCCCCGACTCTAACACTGGTGAACTGCGCTGCTGTCCAAAGTCACAGAGTCAACAGTTCCTCCAGAGTTACTCCCCAACCCCCAGGAACCGGCATCTATTGTTTTGGTAAAACATAGAGGTGAAACCAACAGTACTGGCCTACTGAGGTGTGATGGATTGAGCAACCACTTCATTTTCTTAATGACGCATGTCGAGACTAGAACTGGACTGTCGTATTTCTGGTAACTTGGATTCCAAAGTGAAAGCAGATGGTAAACTAAGTGCAGCAGATTCCTCCGAGCCAACGTACCAGACAGAAGGATGCCGCCATGTCCCCTTGGACTCTCAACCATTCTCTTGCCAGAGGATTCCGGGATTACAAAAGTGGTCAGAGGTGATTCATTAACATCTACTGGCACTGGAGGGGTAAAAAAAATCTTTTCTACTTCATATTGAACAGGGCACCCATGAATTGGAGCCCTTGAGATAGGAGTAGATGAGATTTGCTGGTATTGTGAACCCAGGATCCTCTTGACACATGTGAACCACACAGCTTCTTGACACTTACAAAAAGATGTGGCAGAAATTAACCAGTTGTCCAAGTAGGAGAGGACCAACAACCCTATTGAATGCAGAATGGCCACCAAATAATCCAGAATTTTATTGAACATCCTTGGAGCAGAGGCAAGGCAAAAAGGGAGAACGCAGAATTGAAAGTACTAACCCAAGGAAAGGCATCTCAAATATTTCTGAGAAAGCAGGTGAATAGGGATGTGAAAGTAAGCATCCAAGGGGTCTGTAGATGGCAGAAAGGAGCCAAAGGGGGTGAAAGGTAATATCTTCTGCAAACTCACCATCAGTAACTTCAGATGTGGAATAAAGAGATTGACAGTCTTGAAGTCTAACAAAGTACAATACTACCCTGTGCTTTTCTGCACTAAAGACATAAAAGAATAACACCCAAGTCATTTCTCTACTTCAGAAACGGGAACTAGGACTCCTTTTAGTAATAGGTTGTGAATCCCTTTGTTCAGACCTTAATTTTCAGAATATTGAGAGGAGTGGCAATAAAGGCAAAGACATCTGGAGGAAAGGAGCTAAACTCAATTCTGTAGCCATCTCTCACCAACTGGAGAATCCAGGCATCGGAGACATCCTTTTCCGAAACAGAGAAAAACTATTTGAATCGTCCTCCCAACTTCACATAGTCATGTTTTAGGATTTTGTTGGGGGAGCTGCAGAAATTGATAGTTGTTGCCAGGAATTGTCATTGGGGGGGAGTGCCAAGGCCTTGTCCCCGCCCATGAAAGGGCTGGTTCAGTACCTCAGAGGTAGAAGGCTGACATGAAGCTCGTTTGAATCCAAAACCCTACCCTTAACATGAGGTTTGATCGGGGTAAGAAATTTGTGATCTTCAAACAATTTCTTCAGAAGTTCCTCACGTTGAGGACCAAAGAACGTTGGTCCATTAAATGCCAGGTGACTCAAGAGAGCCTTCTGAGAATTGTCCGCTATCCATGAAATCATTCAAAAATGGCATCTAGCCGGCAAACTAGAGAGCCCACCAACAAGATGGCCACAGTCTAGTGAGGCTCCACTGGCCGAAGAATCAATATGTTGATTATCCTCTGTACAGAGGGCGATATACTACTGTATGTGCAGCTCAGGTACTTTACAACCACCTGTCACAGCTAGGCTCACTGTACCTGTGTCAAGGCCATGGCTGCGGAGAATCTGAGATCAGCTTGATGGGCCAGCGTGGCGACCTGGAGGGCGACGGTGCGGGGCCTTGAGGCATGCACACCTGGAGCATCATATTTGTCCCCACTGCCCCCACTCAGAGACTGGAAAAGACCCGCTGGTTCCCTGGCTAGGGTGGGTCCTAGGTATGCTTGTGCCTCCCAGCCACTTTCTGCCAGGGTTTGGGGAGTGGCAGGACACTGTGTCCTACCCAGAAGGGTGTCTCATATGGGACAGTTGTGTCACAGATACACAGCCACATTTGCCACCCATATTGTTCCCGTCTGCTCAACATGGGCAAACATGAAAACAAACAGCTCAAATTGGGATTCAACAACAAGCACCACACACAAACAGCAGAACCAGGCCTAGGATGCCAAATGCAGAATGCACCGTATCTGGTGCCACTGCGCCAGATGAGGACATCAAATACATGCTCAGGTAAATGAAAAAAAATCTCCTCATCATCAATTAAAAAATTGACCTCCTCACTCTCATAATTGGTTGCATTAAGGAGACGGTCAATAAGCATGGAGAATTAATTGATCAACTGGAGAGTCGCATCTTGGATATCGAGGACATCCACACGTCTGCTGGCAAGCACCTTCTTTTCATGGAAAAAGTTCTGAATGTCATTAAAAATAAAAGTGAGAAGCGGTCCAGATGCAATAACCATTCTCGAATCTTCTTCCATGGATAGAATGTAAACCTATGTTAAACCCATGTTCCGCGCTCTGTTTTGTGACGCACTTTCAATTGTCTTTATAGTGGAGGGAGTACATCGCACCTTTGACCCATGTCCTCCTCCTGGGACCCGCATGCGACCAATAGTGACTCTGTTGCTAAACTATAGGGACAGGGATATTATCCTGAGACTTGCCAGAGAGCAGAAGGCCGAAGCCACCTATTTCGTTCTAAACCCAACCAAACTAAGTGTCAATTATTATTCACTACTTCGCAGATCCTACGGCAGCGACAACATTCTCCCACAAATTGACAGGCTCCAGAGCAAGTGGCTCATCTTCCTCTGAGACTGATGCTGATGCTCAATCACAATGACTGACTGATGTTTTATGTATACCACACTGACTCCCCAATGGCTGGAATACTACCAACCATAAGCCCTCCATAGTCTAACTTGGAGTCTGCAGTTTGTTATGCAACTACTAACTGCACCCTAGGGCCCCTGTAAGAATGTCATTTGTTAAGGACTGGAAATTTGGCCTTCCTGTCACTTTTCTCTTCTTCCTTGACCACCCAGTTCTGTGCTAATTGGGCGGTACGCTTTGTCTCCTGGGTGACCTCCTGGGATGTTCAAGGCATTTCCACCAGTTGGGAGTGTTGAAGTGTGCGGTGTGTGAGTGTTATGTTGTCCTTTTCATGTCATCCTAACACAAAGTGCAGTCTCTCCTCAAGTTGTGCATACATTAGCCGTCACATGCACACAACTTACACTATTAAGTGCCACTGTCCCTTGTTCTTACGCCTTTCCTTATTTCTGACTGCTACAATTAGGTGTTTGACCTGGAAAATTTGTAGACTTAATGACCAATGTAAGACACGCTTGATATCCGCCTACCTTAATAGAAACTACATTCATATCTGCTTCTTGCAGGAATTACGCCTGACCAAAGTAAAATACTCTTGTCTTCATGCTATTTGGATAGGGGAGACACATATCACTGCCTATTCTAACTATACTCATGGTTTAGCCATTCTCATCTGAAAAGGCTAGCTATGGCAGAGGTGCTTTGTGAAAAATAGGGCAGAATTGTTATACTAAATGGTACACTGCAGAACCATCCAATCACTCTGGCCTCCATCTACAACCCCAGTGTGGATAACCTTGACTTGTTTGCCAAAGTATGCCATTCAATTCGTAGCGTAGGCTCAGGTGCAGGGCTTTGGAGTGGAGACTTCAATGTGATACTTGATCAGAGCATAGATAGATCTAGGAGTGCTGTTGCTCAGGTGGCTGCCCTCATGCACCACAACGATCTTATATATATATATATTCACTGAAAAAACCATAGGTTTCACACATGTTATAGTTAGCTGGACATTTTACTGATAAAAAACCAATGAAATTCCCCCGTTATAGTTACTGTAGGCAACTATAACTCACGCGACCGCAATCCTCTGCTGATGCTAATACTGTATTTAGACACTTATTTGCCCATATCTTCTTCCATTAAATTTTAGCTATACATATATTACAAATATTTTTTTTTCATAAAGACACATATGTCATCAGCAGAGGATTACGGTCGCGTGAGTTATAGTTGCCTACAGTAACTATAACGGGGGAATTTCATTGGTTTTTTATCAGTAAAATGTCCAGCTAACTATAACATGTGTGAAACCTATGGTTTTTTCAGTGAATTAGCAAGGTTTTTTAAATGCTATTTCCTAACTATAACGTGTGTGAAACCTATGGTTTTTTCAGTGAATTTGTACGGTTTTTTAAATGCTAAGTTACTTTACGCCATTTGTGGCGTGCGCGCCCACTTAACGCAGTTCGTTCCGTGCACGGTTTTTATCAACTTTAATAAGCCCTGTACATTTGGTGGCCTTCGGCCACCAAAAGCACAGGGGGTGAGGTCAATGTGGATAGTGTTTTTTTTATTTCGATTTTATAATTTCATGTTGCCAAAATTACGTTTTTTTTCTCTATTAATAAGCCCTGCACATTTGGTGGCCTGCGGCCACCAAAAGCACAGGGGGTGGGGTAAGTGTGGATAGTGTTTTTTTTATTTTTATTTTTTTACCGTAAGCGTACGGTAAGCTTACGGTAAGCGTACGGTAAGCGTACGGTAAGCGTACCCCGCGAAATTGCCGAAAAAAAAATAAAACCGTTTTTGCTCTTGGGGGATGTTTGGGGACTCCCTCAACATGACTATGTGGGAGGGAGTTGTCAAAACAGCCCCGTAACATGTTTTTGGCCATCATGTTTGATAAACAACACTCAGTGCGAGAGACAAAATGGCGGACGCCGCTTCCTGGTTTCGGCCGATTCGAATGTTTACTAAGATCTAAGAGCCAATCAGAATCGCGCTCGCGCACGCCACCGTAAGCTTACGGTAAGCGTACCGTAAGCGTACCGTAAGCGTACCGTAAGCGGGCTCAGATATATATATTGATTTAAAGGCTATTTTCTCAGAATCTACTGAACAGATTTACACCAAACCTACAAAAGGCACTTCCTTGACCTAGGGACTACCTCTCTGCCAAATTTCTAGTAATTCTGTTCAGCCGTTCGGGCTGTAGCTCGTTCTAAAGGTCCTATGGAAAAATGCATGGGAAAAACGCGTTTTGGGACCCCCCTTTTATCTCAGCCCCCGCTTGACGAATCCCCCCGAGACTTTCAGGGTAGGAGCGGAGCGTAGCGCCCCACCTATTTTGAGAAATTCGCGAGGATTCGTCGACCGGCGCCAAAGTTATTCAAAATAGAATGTTGAGGTTTTCCTATGGAAACGTGGTCCTAACTATAACTACCTACTGGCGACCGCCAGTAGGTAATATATATATATGGAGGCTAAAGAATATTAATAGTACTGAAGGTACATGCATTGTCTCCACACATAACACCTGGTCCAGAATTGATTATTGGTTGATCACCTGTTACATGGAGCCCCAAATTAGCCCACATTCCCAGAATTTTATCAGACCACACAACTGTTCTGCTAGAGATTTCTCCCCCTAACTTGGGTACCATGACCTTCTCCTGGAGGCTCCCCCATGTGCACTCAGGGATCCTGTTTTTCAAGATGTCATTAAAACAGACATGCTTGAGTACTTTACTCACAATGCACAATCTGTTGATTCACCCTCAGCACTTTGGGAAGTATTTAAAGTTGTAATTCATGGAGCCTTCATGACCAAACATGCCAGAGTACTAAAGGCATTATATTATATGCAGCTAACCAGACTGGAAGTAGACAACCGCAAACTCGAGCTTCACTACTTTGACTCTGGGATCACAAATACACTAGTGGCTATTAAGAGCTAACTATTGGAATATGAGGAGGAAGTAGTCAGGGAGACACACTACTTGGGCAAGGAAGCAGTAGTGAGGTGCTAATGGGAGGGAGGCAAAGCAGGAAAAACTCTGGCTTGACTCCTAAGAAAACGTGATCTACTGACTATATCACAGAACTTACTGACAATCAGCAGACAGTCCACAAAAGACCAGAAATCATCCTACACACTGTGACCATGTTTAACACTTACTTATACCGCACATCACTGGCATGTGACTCTGCTGCCCTGACTTTGGTCTATGATGTGAAACAACTCCTCTGGCTAGAAGACACACATCATCAGTGTCTCAACATGGCTTTCACTGTTGAGGATACAGTACAGGTCCAACACAGCTTGCTTGGGGATAAAGCACCAGACATGGATTGATTAACCATGTCCTTTTATAAAGAATATATTCAAATTCTCTCCCCATCTTTTGGCAGCGTACAAAGAGTTCCTGCTTTGTGGAACACTGCCACTTTCTCTACATGACGAGGTAAGCCTTACTATACTGAAATCTGGTAAGCCACTGAGCCCCTGTGACTCCTATAGGTCACTTTCGATAATTAACGTCAATAATGAAATCCTGGCAAAATTAATAGCAACCCACCTGCTACCCCTCCTGCCAGACATCATTTGAAATTACCAACTTGGTTTTGGACTGGGATGCTCCATTTTGCACAACTTACGAACCATGTGTGTATTCATACACATCATTGACCCCCAACTCAGGGTAGCCACCATTCTCCCTGACGCCACCAAGGTGTTTAACTCCTTAGGGTGGCTATGTTTTTTCAGCTTTTGGCCTGTATAGGGGTTAGCACCAACTTTCTTTGCTTGATCAAACAACTTTTTATGTTACAACACCGCATGACTGTATGCCAACAGTGAGATCACTCCTCCTTTTCCTATTTCTAGAGGCACCAGACAAGGTTGCCCATTGTCACCCATTCTATTTGGCATCGGGATGGAGCCCCTGGCAGCTAGGTTAAGACAACAACACTCACATCAAGAGCCTGAATTACTGCCAGAAGGATACTTGTTTCCATGTATGCAGATGATGATATTTAAATATCCAAGACTCTTGAGTCAACACCTATCCTATTATCTGAGAGATAATCTAATTCAGAGGGCATGCAGGGATCTTCACCAAATAGTCCACATCTATTATATTCCTGTTAACCCAGGCAAATGATTCATTTGAATGCGAATATCCACTGCAGTGGGCAAAGGAAGTGTCTGTTATTTTCGAATATGGCTCATCAGGAATCCAGATTAACTCTGGTGGATGAATTACAATAAGCTGATGATTTGGCTGGAAGAGCATGTACTGGTTTGGACCAGACTTCCATTATTCATGACGTAGAGGATTGCAGTTGCCAAAATGGTAGTACTCCCCAAGTTTCTCTGTCTGGTAATTAATATTAACCCTGGGCGGCCAACTACGCTATGCTCGAGTAGTTTGTGCTACTTCGCACTACGCAAATTGCACGTAGCACAGTGCAAAAATGCGTAGCGTAGCGTAGTTGGCATTTTTTGATTGCTCGCAGTCCTCAACGTCAAGTTGGCGACCGCGAGCGAGCAAAAAGACATCCCGGCGAGACTTTTTCCTCGTTCGCGATCAGCAACTTCAAGTTGGCGATCGCGAGCGTGGAAAATAAAACTACCGGCGAGATTCTCAACGCGAGGAGGTCAAGTTTCTCATTGCGAGTGGTCGCGTATGCTCACAACCGCACGCGATGAGAAACTACCAGTCCGCGTTGAAAAAGCTGCCACTCGAGTAAAAATCTACTGAAGACAACAGCTCGCACTGTGCGAGATGCCGTTTTCAATCATTGCACAGTGCGGACAAGCATCCGGCACCGTGCAATCATCCCGAACAGCGCACTACACAGTTCGCATAGCACTAGGCGTAGCTCGCGTAGTGCAAAGTGCACTTCACGTATCTACGCGTAGCGCTACTACGCAAACTATGCCCAGGGTTAATTAATATCCCCATTTCTACTAAGGCGTATTTTCTAAAACATCTCCAATACAATCAATTTCTTTGGCTTGGGCCAGCGAACAGCCAAAAAGTGCATGGGAAACACTGTCCTTTCCCTTCGAGCAGGGTAGTCTATGTGCCTCTGATGTGGACATGTACTTCCACTGCACCCAAGCACAGTTCACCCACTACCAGTTACAACCTCCTTATTTCAGCTTCTCACGGCTGCCTAGTCCAACAACGTTGCCATTTGTCCTCTGAGTACTGCTCTGTATCTGTCTGCTGAACAGCCCCAAGCAAAGATTGTTAAGGTGGGCTCTGTGCCTAGGATAGACTGCGACTGCGTGCTAGACTAGATTGCCTTATGTCCTGAACATACCACTGGCGAGGAACCCTATGCTTTCCACCATAAATGATGATGAAGCCTGCCATAATTACATCGACTGCAACTCCATACATTTGGTGCCCTCCACCCGGAGGTTTTTTTTTATTTTTATCCAACCACAATGCATTTTGGATGATCCAGTAGATACACCTCTACAAATCCTTATGTATTACATCCACCATCAGCTTTACACAGCCTTTTGCACCATGCACAGCACCTTCCTTAAGGTTCCCTCCAACACTCCATGCACTAGATACATTGACTACCAACCCGTCCACTCACAAACTCATCCCGTCTTTACTCAGCAATGCAGTTGAGTGCCCCAGTGTGCGTATCAGGTGTTCAATCTGCTTGGGGCAGAT